>NC_050576.1:374480826-375087073 GCF_011100635.1 Trichosurus vulpecula
AACTCAAAGCCTGTTTACAAGGGACTCTCTTCATAGGTGGAGATCGATTACTCAATATTCCATACATGTTTGAGGGGTGGAATTGGTGAAAATTTGAGGGAAGAGAGATATTGTTATTTTGGCTTCCAGCTTTGAGAGAACAGACTCAGGGATTATGGATTCTCATTGAAAGGAGAATGAGAAGAAACCAACATGCAGAGGAGCTGGCACCTTGGTTATATTCCTTTCTCCATCTTTCTATACTAGATCTGGGTGAGATCTGGGAGTCAGTCTCTCTCTCTCTCTGTCTTTCTCTCTTTCACTCTTTCTCTCTTCTCTCTGACTCTCCATCTCTCATAGAGAGAGCTTACTAACTTTGTGGATGGTCTGGTGTATTCTCACATATAGCTCCTTCTAAATTTTTTGATCACAAAGTTTCAAGAGGAAAACAACAAATAAGAAAACCCCACCTCCATCTGCAGTCTCAGCTGCAGTTCTTTCTCTTTCCATAATCTCTGATTTCTCTTTGCTATCAGCTTGGATAATTTTAATTTCTATTAGCTTTGTGGAACTGGCAATTTGGTAAGAAGGGAACCAAATCTTGGATATAAAACCTGGAGACACCTTCCCCATTAAAGTAGAGTGAATAGAATTTCAGCTTAAATCTCAACTAGACTAATTAGAATTTCCTTTAGAGCAGGGGTGGGGAACCTATAGCCTCAAAGACAAGTGGCCTCCTAGGTCCTCAAGTGTGGCCCTTTGAATGAATCCAAATTTCACAGAACAAATCCCCTTAATAAAAGGATTTGTTCCGTAAAACTTGGACTCAGTCAAAGGGCTGCGCTGAAGGATCTAGAAAGCCACAAGAAGGCCACATGTGGCCTTGAGGCTGCAGGTTCCCCACCCCTGCTAGACTAACTAGTGGGGTGGGGTAGTATCCATAGTAACCTCATGAAAGAGTCAGGGTAACTGTTTCATTCACAGAAGTATTGTAAAGAAAACACTTTGTAAATATGAAAAAGAGATGTGGAAATGAAAGTAATCATTATGAACGGGAAAAAAAAAAAACAGTAGATTGAGAGCCAGCAGAACTGGGGTCAAGGACCAGTTCTGTCACTGATTAATTGTGTTGTCTCAGGCACATCACTCAAATGAGATGGAGGGCCTAAACGGTCTCCATAGTTCCTCAGCCCTGATATTCTGGGACTCTAAACAACTCCAGCAACCTAACAAGTCATGCAGACTATTCTTCAAGGCCTGGAGTGGTAGGTAATTCATGTACTTCTGGCAATTGGTTAAAAATTTACGCAAAGAAAAGTTTCTGTATAAAGGGCCATTGAAGGGGATGATGGAGTTGTTCGGTTACATTGGGATATCTGAGAACACATCAAGAAGTTTTCTCCCACAAAGCTCCCCTTCTTGTTGCTGTCATAGGCAGAGAATGATCTAAGTAGAGTCTGAGCATCATGCTGAGCTCTGACCCAGTGTTTCTGTACACACATGGCATCTCAGAAGTCTTAGTGCACTTTAAACCTTATTAAAACTTAAAACTGCAGTAAGATTTTTGGGACAGCCTTATAATGTCAATGCTTTTATTCATTCTCTACTACTGGATCTATGAGCCTCTTTCATGAAACTTAATCTATTATTAATATGTATTTTTAGCAGAGCAGCTAAGTGGTACAATAGATAGAGTAGTCAGTCAGACTCATCTTTCTGAGTTCAAATCTGGCCTCAGAGGCCTGTGTGACCCTGGGAAAGTCCCTTAATGCTCCTTACCTCAGTTTCCTCTTCAGTAAGATGAGCTGGAAAAGGAAATGGCAAACTGCTCCAATATCTGCCAAGAAAATCCCAAATAGGGTCATGAAAAATTAAACACAACTGAAATGTCTAAGCACAACAACAAAATGTACTTTTATAACAATTTATTTACATGAAGTAATTGTATATCAGATTATAGAGGACTGTGAAATCCAGAGTAAAATGCATGTCAAAATAAAACAAAAAAGGTAATTCAATATGAAAACAAGCCAAAACACAACTAAATTAGTCCTCGAACTATTTGCTACTACTAGAGTCTTTTGCTTGTATATTATGGCAACAGTTCTGGAGTAGAAGTATCTGAATAGTGATACGATTTTCTAATAAACTCATCCTTCTGGGCCTCATTTATGTCATTTTTAAACATATGACTGTTTTTTGTTGTTGTTAAGAAAACAGGAACTTTGGATGGAAAATTCTTTTATTTCATTGGTTTATTTTCAGATCAATTAAATTTTAAAGCCCTGGGATTTCATTGAAAAAGGAAACTCCCAGTTAAAGAAATCTTCTACCAATGCCAGTTGGCAGCTTCTCAGTAGTTTATAATCTCAGAGTTGCCCAGAATACCAAGAGGTTATGTGATTTCACCAGAGGTATGCATGTGTCAGGAGGCAGAACCAGAGGCCAGGTCTTCTTGGCTTTCAGGCTAACTCTCTTTTGACTTCACATCTACTATACACAAAGCACTCAGTAAAAAGGTTTTATTTTGTTTTGTTTTTAATGAGAGCACATAAATATAAAGGAATTATGTCACACAATGTCTTCCTATGGAACTCTGAATTATAAAAGAGCTTAAGCAAACATCTCAATATAATGGAACTTATATTACTTATAACTTATATTACTTATATTACTCACGCCTTGAGTTGGGAAATGGAGTGTGTTGTTAGGAGATTGTGTATGTTGTTGCAGTTACGAGATGCAGTGTGTTTTTATAAGAGCTACAAGGTGGCCATTGTCACTGAATCACATAGGACTTGGGGTATGGGGCAGAAGGGTATAAGTAGGCTGGAAAGGTAAGGGAAGTGCCAGGTTAGGAATGGCTTTGAACACCAAATAGACTGGAAATGTTTTAGAAGGTATTCATTGAAGGCACTCAATGAATAGTTAAGAAGGGAACAAGCAGTCCTTTGCAGGTAATTTTCCACATCAGGCTTTATTATAAAGTCACACAATTGGTAGAGATCTAAAGAGACTATAAGGCTGTGTTCTGTTTATTTTTTATTGATAACTTGCATTTTAACACAGCCAACTAAGACAAACAAATGTGTCAATCTAAAAGAAAGTATCCCTCTATTGAAGAGATAAACAAAAGAACATAAGAGGGATTATTATTGAGAGGACATATCACTACATTTTCCTGTAATTTCCTTTTGGGAGCACAACAGAATGCTGTTCCTCACATTTAGTGAGGTAGTATTGGTGTCATGTACTAGATTTAACCTGAGTTGTTGCTGTTTTATGTGAGGAGCAGGTAGGTAGAGTAGTGGATAGAGCTCTAAGGCTAGAGTCAAGAAGACCTACGTTCGAATATCATCTCAGACATTTACTAGCTGTATGACCCTGGGCAAGTAACTTAACTTATTTATTCCAGATTCCTCATCTGTAAAATGGAATGATAAAAGCACCTATAGTGTGTTGAGGATCAAATGTAATAATGATTGTATAGCACTTGGCACAGTGCCTAGCAACATAATAAGCACTATATAAATGTTAGCTATTATTATTAATATTATTTTCATTCATATAATAGCTGTCCATACATAGTTTGCTTTTTCTGATCAACTTTCTTGCTCCTCCATCACTTCATGTCTTCCCAAACTCTTTGAAAACTTCATATTTGTCTTCTCATGTCAAAACAATATTCTGTTACACTCATCTATCACAATTAATTCAGCCATTCCACAGTCATTGAGTACATGCCTTTTTTTTTTACCCTACTTTGGACTCTCACAAACAGCACTGCTCCAAATACATTTATATAAATAGAACTTTTCTTCTTTTCATTAACCTCCTTGGGGTTATTAACCTAGTAGTAGGATCATTAAGTAAAAGAACTTTGTAACTGTGCTTGCATAATTCCATAATGCTTTCTAAAATAATTGAACCAACTCACAGCTCTCCCTAAAGCAAACTCATCTGCTTGACTTCTCCAAATTCTGCCAAAAAAGAACATTTTAATTTTTGTTGATTTTGCATTTTTTGGTCATTAGCAATTTTGAATATTTTTCTAGTGGACACGCACTTAATAAATGTTTAATTGAATTAGTTGGATGCTTGTTGATAATTTTTTTCCCTCCAAAAATTGACTTCATCTACTCTGAACAATTATCTATTGGGCAATGACTTTTAATATTATGTATGTTTAATGGACATATTTTTCTTTTTTTCTCCAATCTGGATCTTTTTCTAGCTGCAATGTTTTTGTTTGTGCAAAAGCTTTAAAACGTTTATATAATTTAAATTGTTCATTTTAAAGCCCCAAACAATAGAAATATTTCACATTGACGGTATATTCTCTAAATGTTCCCGTTCATAGATTGTATCAATTGTGTTAACTCATATTTTATTTATTGCATAAATCCAAGAAAATTACAAAACTTCTCCTTGCAAACCCTGGTACTATGAAATAATTGCTGTATACGAAGTGAAAAAATAAAGTGAATATGTAGGTAGATGAGGATCCTGTGCATTCATCTATTGATAAGTGTACCTAGACAATTAATAACTTTAGCAAAGTTGCAAGCAATAAAATAAATCCATATAAATCATTGCACTGTGGAGTATGCCTACAAACACCCAGCAGAAAGCGTTAGAAAGCAAAATTCCAATTAAAATAGTTACAGAATGTATAAATTCTTCATAGTCTATCAACAAGCATAAGAACTATATGAATACAATTATAAAACCATCTTTATGGAAATAAAGACATCCAAATAATTGGAGCCATATTAGTTCTTCCTAGGCATGCCAAGCCAATATGATAAAAA
This sequence comes from Trichosurus vulpecula, assembly GCF_011100635.1. Classification (NCBI taxonomy): domain Eukaryota; kingdom Metazoa; phylum Chordata; class Mammalia; order Diprotodontia; family Phalangeridae; genus Trichosurus; species Trichosurus vulpecula. The sequence goes on from NC_050576.1 coordinate 374,485,617, forward strand.
TTGTAAAACTACTTAAATTTATTTATTCAAGACTATACAATTCAAAATGATCCAGGATTATATTGTAGAGTTGGAAAAAAATGGCAATGAAATTCATCTAGAAGAACAAAATGTTCCTCCAAGTTTACCAAATCTCAAAGTATACTTTGAAACAGTAACCATCAAAACAGTTTGGTATGGGTTGAGAACGAGGTTGATCAGTGAAACCAGAATAAACCAGAATAGGTATACTATAATATGCCACAGCAAAAGAACCCATTATTTAATTAACAAAGATGCCCAACGTATTGGGATAAAGATTGATTTTTCCACACAATATTCTGGGAAAACTAGAAAGCAGTCTGGCATAATTAGGTTTAGACCAACATCTTACACTTTATACCAAAGCTAGATCCAAAAGGATTCATGACAGAGATGTAATAAGTCACCTCATAAACAAATTAGAAGAACAAGAAAGAAATGCCCTTCTGGATTTATTGATGGGGGAAGACTTCATGACTACCCAACCAATATGAAGGATAACAGAAGATAAAATGGACAAATTCGATTTCATAAACCTGAAAATTTTTAGCACGAAGAAAACCAATGGAGCCGAAAGAGAAATAGTTACATTGAGGGGGAAAAAATCTTTGCAGCAAGATTCTTTCATAAAGGTCTCATTTCCAACATATACAAGGATTTGATTCAAATTTGTAAAAATAAGAGCCATTCCCCAAATATTAAATGATTAAATGATTTGATGAGGCATCTCTCAAAGTAAAATATTCAGTCTATTAAGAGTCATATGAAAATGATCTGGGTAAATAGCAGTTAGGAAAATGCAAATTAAAGCAACTCCGAGGTCCTACCTCGGATATAACATATTGTCAAAATTGAAAAAAAAAGAAAATGACAAATTTTGGGAGGCTATGAGAAAATAGATACATTAGTGCAATTTGGGTAAAGCCATGAATTGATATAACTGTTCTAGAAATGAATTTCCAACTATGTCCAAAAAGTCACTAAACTGTGTATACGTTTTGACGCAGCAATACCTCTATTAGGCCTATACCCCAAAGAGACCAAAGAAACAGGCAAAAACTCATATGTAAAAGAAAAAAAAGATGTGTAACAGCTCTTTTTGCAACAGCAAGGAACTGGAAGTTAAAGGGCAAGGTACTCATTTATTGGGGAACAGTTGGACAAATTACTGTATATGAATACAATAGATTACTATTGTGCCATAAGAAATGATAAAAGGAACGGGTTCAGAGAAACCTGAAAAAGTTTATATGAATTGAAGCAGAATGAAATGAAAAGAAACAGAACTTTTTTTCAACAATAACAACATTTTAAAGACAAGCAATTTCAAAATACTTAATAACTCTGACCAATGTAGTGATCAGCCGTGATTTTAGAGGACTGATGATGATGAGTGCTATTCGCTTGCTAATAGAGAGGTGACAAATTTAGGATTCCAGATGAAAAATTCATTTTTCAATGTGGACAATGAGGTTATTTGTTTCACTTGCCTACACATATTTATTATAGGAGTTCTGTTTTTGTTTTCTTTTTAACTGTGGAGGTTGGGTAGGGGGAGAAAAAATGGTCCTTAATTCAAAATTAAATTGAATTAAAAGAAATAAATGCACCATGGATAGGTACATAAGTTGAACTGAATCCAGAACTGTGTAGGAAGAGATGATGTTGCATTACTTCTGGAAATTTGTCATGGTTTTCAAGTGTTTTATATTCCCCATTGATGCAAAAATCCATCTCTTCAACACTAATGTTCTTTTATTTTTTTTGGAGGGGGGAGGGCAAGGCAGTTGGGGTTAAGTGACTTGCCCAGAGTGTCACAAGAATGCTGAATACTGCCACTGTGACTGTGTAAGACCAACAACACCAGCACACAGAAGGGCTGCCAGCACAGGATCTTTGATCTGCTTTTCTAAGGAAAGCAACTCTAAGGGGTTAGCAATCTCACTTTAATTAAACAAACCTATATCATTCACTTAGTTCAGGGGGAAAAGCCAGCACCCTGAACTTCGGAGCACATACAAATAGAAATTACAAACAGACACAGTATAAACAGAGCAAACACACACAGTTATCAACAGACAGTTTTCTAGCGGTCTGACCAAGGAATTACATAGTTACCAGAAAAAGAAGCATCAACATCTAGGTTTTCAAAGCCAGGGGGCTCTAGTGGCTACCCAGAGTCTCTTCTGGTCAAATCACATGACACTCTTCCAGTGAATAAGAGCCCTAAACAAAATGCTAACCTCTGAGTTTATACACCCTATTCAGGGTCAAAGGCCATCACAACCATGCGACTCAAACCTGTGTGAACTAGGCTTTCTTGTTTCTTAAGCAGTTCAGAGACTTCTGATTTAATCAAAGAAACAAAGGCCAGACTCATCAAAGGCACTTGATTGCCTCAGTGCTCCAAAAGAGAAACCGGTAGAAAAGTCCCACCTTAATTACCATTAGACAAGGTCACATGACTAGCAAGTGTTAAGTGTCTGAAGTCCAATTTGAACTCAGATCCTCCTCACTCCAGGGCCAGTGCTCTAGTCACTGCGCCACCTAGCTGCCCCTAATATTCTTTTAACGATGGATTTAACGATAGGATTGCAAATCTTTGAAAACTATAATCTCTAAAAAATTAAAATTATAAATAATCCCAATAGTCATAAAAAAGTGAATGATGTTAGTGAATGTTATAGGCAAGCCATAACAATCAATGATGACTTGTACGTAAGAAGTATTATACATTATCAAGGGTATGTATGACCAGAAAGAGGGGCAAAAGGATCATAGTATACCTGAAAACAGTTTCCATTGTATTGAATAGATCCTCTATGGATGATTTATAAGAAAACATCAATGATAGTTGTAAAGGATGAGAACATGAAGATGGGTTGCTGTTTATATTGCTAGAAGGAGTGCAAACACTGATAAAATCATGGATCTGTCTGAGCAAAGGCCCTAATTTTGTTATATTAGCGTTGCTTTTTTATAGGTCTAGATATGTGAACCACTTTTTTTTTTTGGTTCTTTATCCTGGCTACATTGCAAAGGGTTTTGAAATAAGCAAAAAGATAGCTTGGTGTTTGCATAATCTTGGGTTCAGGTCAGTGAAATCTCATATTACTACTAATCTTCTACTTTATTAGTTACTCAGGCAACAGAAATATCTTAAGAATATGTGAAATTGTATATGGAAATAATTTTTCAAAATGGAATTAGTATGGCATGCTTTTCCTGATTTTCCACTCAAAGCTTTAGTTTGGGATTGTAAACTATATATTAGAAAGGAAGATACTTGAAGTTAAGGCATAATCTCTTACTAATCATTATGCTTCCCTAGGAGGAAGCGCCATGCTCTGCAAGAGAAATCCATTATAATAAATTTAATTATTTGCAGATAAAGATATGCCTAGTTTAGGTCAAATAATTTATGCCAGGTGAATAATAAAGCATAATTTCACTTTTTAAAAATGTAGGCATGTCTGAAAGATTGATTAATCAGGTTGTTTAAAAAGAAATTTGCACTTTTAGATAGTATTCCTCATCTTTCCCCAGGTTCAGCGTTCTATCTCCTGCCTCCATTCACTTGTACAAGGCATCCTGGCAATGTACACCCTCTTTATCTCCATCACTCATTATCTTCCTTCATGGTTCAGTTCATGTGCAACTTCCTTCATTAAGGCTTTGCACATTTTCCAAGTTGTTAGTTTCCTCCTTAAGTTATAATCCCTTTACATTATTGGTATGTACGTTATCTAAGGGAGCTAGGTGGTACAGTGGATGGCCTGCTAGGCCTGGAGTCAGGAAGACTCAACTTTATGAGTTTTCAAAAAAAATCTGTCCCTAGACACTAACTATGTGACCCTGGGTACTTAACCATGTTTGTCTCAGTTTCCTGATCTGTAAAATGAGCTGGAGGAGGAAATGGCAAACTACTCCAGTACCTCTGCCAAGGAAACCCCAAATGAGGTCATGAAGAGTTGGACATGACTGAAAATGACTGAACAACTATACATTATCTATGTATACATTGTACCTCCCAATAGAATGTAAGCTCCTTGATAGCAGAGATTATTTTAATTTTTATCTTAATATCCTCAGCACCTAGAACCTGGTAGGTGCTTAACAAATGTTTGTTAGAGTGAATGTTCTGTTAAATCAGTATGCTCCTTTATATCATGGTGTTCTACATGAAATTGTGGTGGCTTACTATCATCAGGGAAAGAGGACAGTGACTCTATGAGACAGAAATAGAAAATCAAACCTCAGTATAATTTATTGCTCAGTTTGGCAATGTGCTCTTTCAAGGCTTTCATTTTCTGCTGTGCAACATAGACAAGGGTAGCTATTTTTCTTAGTAAAATGAATTGGCCATTTAAACATTCTTTTCGTCCCTGAAACAGAAAATACAAGTTATGTGCTAGTTTCTTCTTAGTCAATATCATTAGTTATATAAGCCCCAAGGGCATTCCAAACATTTAAAGAATTCATTTCCTTTAAAAAAATGAATGATTATCAGGTCTAGTAGATTATTATACAATATTCACATTTTAGATGCTGCTGGACCCATTCTAAAAGTAATCATCTAGAGGTTTCAGAGGCACATTTTGACTCTAGAGAAGGAAAAACTTCCTCCTAATTAGAGCTGCCAAAAAGTAGAATGGGTGGCCTCAGGAAATAGTGTTTCCCAGTGAGGGAAGAGTGCATTCCAGACACTGGGGATAACTCATAGCAAAACTCCCATTCTCCTGCTAGCTCATTATTCATATCCCCATGCAGTTCAATTCTACCTCACCCCAGTTTTACTTTTTAGATTTTTTAAAAAATGATGAACTTGATCCATGTCTGTAATTATGAATGTTTTCCTACCCAAAGAAGAGGTTGGAAGAACAGCAAGATGGCCCATTTAGCTGGAAGGCAGAAGTCATGAAGGAGAATGATGTGAAATATATCTGGAAATGTAGGCTGGAGTGAGTCAATAAGCATTTATTAAACACCCAATGTGCCAGGTACTGTGCTCGAGCACTGAGTGAGTGAGATGGTGTAGAGCTTAAAATGGTAAGCTGAACATTGTGTATCTATTTTTCCTAGAAGATACAGGGAAACACTGAAATTGTTAGATGCAGGGAGGGACATTTGAGAAGTTGTGAGAAGGATCAGTTTGGAGACAGAAGAGATTGGAAACAGGGAAACAAATGAAGAAGTTTTAGAAATAGTTCACGTGAGTGGTGATAAGGGCCTGAACTAAAGTCATGACTGTTTTGGGTGGGAGATAGAAACAAAGGTGAAAGATATTGTGGAAGACATTGTGAAAGTGGGCAGCTAGGTGGTGCAGTGGATAGAGTGCCCAGCCAGAAGTCAAGAAGACTCATCTTTAAGTTTACATCTGGACACTTACTAGCTGCGTGACCCTGGACACCCTTGTTTGCCTCAGTTTTCTCATCTGTAAAATGGATTGGAGAAGGAAATGGCAAACAACTCAGGTGTCTTTGCTAAGAAAACTGCAAATGGGGTCGTGAAGAGTTGGATATGACTGAAATGACTGAATAACAATTACAAAAATTGTGAAGGTAGAATTGGCAAGACCTGGTGAGTGATTTCATTCAGGGGACAAATCAAGGGTGATGCTAAGGTTGTGAACCTTTATGGAAATGGAGAAGTTCAGAGCTAATTTAGGGGAAAATGGTGAAATCCAACTTCATCACATAGAGTATGACAAACATTGTGCATGGATTCATTTATAGCTTGCTGCCACTCATATAAGCAGAGACAGAGATGGGGGGGGGGTGGAGTGGGGAACCACTGTTTATTATGCTCAGAGCACAGCTATCACTGAAATAAAAATCAGTCAGCCTTGAACATAAGTTTTAAGCTACCTTAGGTTTGGGTTACACAAGCTGGATGGATACAAAGAAATTTCAAAGAATAAATAAAGATAATGATTTATAGCCCAAAGCACACAGATGAGAGAAGGGGAAGATCTATATCATGCAAAAAGGGAAACTAACTAATTAACATTGGAACTATAGCTGGTAATCTAAAGCATGAATTTATAGATAGGTAGAGTGGGAACTAACCAGTTAACACCATGGCTATGGTTAGTTAATGTCTCAGCTGGATTTTGCAGACTTTAGCTACTTATGTTATATCCTCATCTTAAGTAAATGGCGGTAAGAAAGTTAAGCCAGAAATTCTCTTTTGACAAAATTTCTAGATAGCTATGGGACATTCAGGTGAATATGCTACACAGGAAGTTGTTGATATGGAACTAGGGAGTTCAGGAGTTATATTAGGGTTGAATATCTAGATTTAGGAGTCACCTGCTAAGAGATGATGATTGAATCCATCCAAGCTGATGAGATCATGGGGTATAAAGAGTGAAAAGAAGAGGCCCTAAGGACAAAACCTACAACTAGGGGCAAGAAGTAGATGGTCATCCAGCAAAGAAGACAATCATATAGATAAAAGGAGAGAAGCAGTTGATAGGATTATCACAAAATCCAGTGGAGGAGAGAGTCATCAAGGAAGTCAACAATATTATTTACTGAAGAGGAGTCAAGAAGGATGAAGATAAAGAATACCTTCAGATTTAGCAATTAAGAGATTGTTGAGAACCTTAGAGAAAGCAGATTACCTGAGTGATAGTCAGAAAGCAGATTATCAGGAATTAAGAAGTGAACCTTCTCTGGTGACCTTTTATCAGATCTCAGATTTTTAATTGGTCTTCTTTGACCTCTCAGGAGGTTTTGAAAATTATTATTGTTCAGACATTTCATTTCTGTATGATTCTTCATGACCCCATTTGGGGTTTTCTTGGCAAAGATACCGGTGTGGTTTGCCATTTCCTTTTCCAGCTCATTTTACAGATGGGGAAACTGAGGCACATAGGGTGCCCAAAGTCACACAGCTAGTAAGTGTCCGAAGCCAGATTTGAAGTCAGATCTTCCTGACTCCAGGACCAGTGCTCTATCCCCTGTGCCTCTTTGACTATCATTTTCTGAATTCTCTCTCTTCTGTTAGCTTCCATAACACTACTATCTTTTCACTTTCCTTCTACCTTTCTGACCACTCTTTATCAGTCTCATTGCTGGATCATCTTTTACATCTTTTGCCACTTAGCATGAATGTCCCTCCCAGGCTCTAGCCTGGACATTTTTCTAATTCAGGGCTTTCTGACTGCGTGTCTTTTCTGTCTGCTCCATCACTCAGCTGTGTTAAGGGCAGAAATTTTATCCTATTTATCTTTGCCTTTATAGCCCCTAGCCCAGTGCCTGGATACTAGTTAGTGTTTAATTGTTCTTGGTTGTTGTTGAGTGACCAGATAGTTGATCACCCCATCATGATTTGGAGGAACTATATCCTTACATGAAATAATCTCCCAATGTTCCAGGGCTTGGAAAAATGTTGGTAAAAGAAGCAATGAGCCTGATAAAAACAAATCTTTTGAAATATTAAAGAGAACAAATGTGTCAGAGTCCAAGGATCTACCATAGAAAGTGATGTTCTCATAAGAAGTGACCATGGGGTGTCAACTCATAAAGAGTTGATCTCTCTTCATCATCCAGCTGTGATGGACATGTATTATGAGCTTGGCCATTTGCACCTTAGGAGGATTGTGCAGGATAATTCTGCACACGGAGACATAAGTATTCAGGAAATTTGCTGATTCTGAACTTATAAACCAAGAAACAAGCAAACAAACGAATATAAAAAGAAACTCTTCTTGGTCTTAGTCCAGAGAGTCAAATTAAAATCAGGCTCATGTCAAAGTTACTACATATCCCCAAATCCTGACTGTATAAAAGAATACCTTTCTAAATTAGTGTTCAAAAAGAGAGCCAGGTGAGTGCAACCACTGAATCCAAATTGCTTGTCACCCCTTGAGAGAGCAGTTCTCCCAGCTGTAATTGAGGATCTAAGAGCAATTGCATTTAAAGTCACTATTATCCAAACAGGCAGCTTCATTCTGAGTCAGCATGGCAGCCATTCCCTCATTAGCCTGGACTCTCTTTGTCCCTAGTGGTGAAAGGAAAACAGAAAAATATACAGATAAAGTTTATTTTCATGGATATTAGCTATTTTTATACTGCGTGCTTTGTATAATTTCTGTTTATTATGAATAGTAAATCACAACAACAGGGGCTTTCTTTGGCTTCTTGACAACTGTACTTCACATAAGACCACTTTGAAATTTAGTTAGAAAACAGACCCCCCAAATTCACATATTTATAGTGATTTGCTTGTGCTTAGACCTATTTTCATAACCAAACAGTGAGACTCAATAGGCTTTCTAGACTAAGACCCCTGAGACTAAGGGTGGGCAGGAGACAGGGGGAGAAGTAAAGAGATTAAACAATAACACTGTTCCCAAGGCCAACCAACCAACTTGGATATTTTCTGTGGTTTGACAAAGCTTCAGGGAAGGCCTTAATCCAAGATAATCCAAGGCCTTAATCCATGAGGTTGTCATTGATGTGCCAGTAAATGGTTAATTGTCTCTCCAGGAAAAAAAAAATCTGTCTATATGTCTGTCTGTCTGTCCATCTATCTATCATCTATCTTTGCAAGATATGTTTTTAAGTTTAATCTGCATTATTAACATTTTATCATTACTTTCTTTAAAAGTCTAGGCAATCAACAAAACAATAAATTAAACCCTCATGTGTAACCAGATTTCTGAGGTGTAGAGGTCCAGTGCTCACACTGGAAATTTAACAATTATCTCTTGCAAGCCAACCCTGTAGGAGCTGGCTCCAGTACAACTCTGTTTATAGGCCTGAAATTCCACCACTAAAATCTCATTTATTTAGGATAAGGTGCACTTTCTTATTAAAATACAAACACATTTGATCTGGGCTTTAAAAGACAGGTAGCAATTGATCACATTAAGGGACACAGATTTGGAGTGAACATATTTTAGAGAAAATAACAACAAACGAACAAAATTTTTTTGCACTTTAAGGCTTATAAATCACTTACTTTACTGGATAACAATGCTGTGAGGTAGTATAAAATGTTCCTCTCCCTATTTTATAGATAAGGACAGTGTGGCTGAGAGAAGGTAAGTGACTTTCAATCACATAACTAGTGTCAAAGTCAGGATATGAACCTCTGTTACTTTTAAAGTTGTCCTAATTGTCATCTGTCTATGTGAGCTTCCTTCTTTTCCTTTTCATTAATTTTTAAGGTTGTTTCCATGACCCAGGTTTTTAAATAACACTATTTCTAGCTCTCTCTTCTTTCCCCCCTCCAAATATAAATGGAAATTCAAAACCTCTTATAACAAAAAAGTGTAAACAAGCAAAAAAAACATCCTCACACTTGGTGTGACCAAAAAATGAATGCCTCATTCTATACCTTGGACCATCACCTTTCTATTTGGAGAAAGTACCATGCTTCATCATTTTTCCTCTGGAATCTTGGTTGATCCCTGCAGGACCAAAGTTCTTAAGTCTTTCAAAGGTCTTCATTTTTACAATGTTGTTGTAGTAGTACAAATAATTCTTCTGGTTCTGTATGTTTCACAGTCCATATGAATCAGTCCATACAGGTCTTCCCAGGTTTCTTTGAAATTGTTCATTTCATCACCTCCTGAGAACAATGGAAGTCCATTATGTTCATTGGTTATAATTTGTTTAGTCATTTCCCACTTGATTGGCATCCCTTTTGGTTCTGCTTTTTTCTACAACAAAAAGCTTATTATGAGTATTTACATATATATATATATATATATATATATATATATATATATGTAAAAGTCATTGCCCTTCTTCTTTGATCCCTTTGAATGTAGGCCTATGGAGTGGTATCTTTGGACCAAAGGGCATGCACAGTTCTGGGGCAGCTAGGTGGCACAGTGGATAAAGTGCTAGGCCTGCCGTTGGGAAGAACTGAGTTCAAATCTGGCCTCAGATACTTGCTAGCTATGTGACTTGGGAAAGCCATTTAATCCTCTTTGCCTCAGTTTCCTCATCTGTAAAATGAGCTAGAGAAGGGAATGACAAATCACTCCAGTAGCTTTGCCAAGAAAACTCCAAATGAGGTCGTGAAGAGTCAGACCCAACTGAAATAACTGAACAATAAAGGGCACAGTTCCAAATTACTTTCTAGAATGACTGTACCAATTCATGACTCCTTTACTCATGTATAATCTTCCCATGTCACCTCTAAAAAATTGTCCTCTTTGTCAATCTCCGGTGAGAAGTCAAACCTCAGAAATGGTTTATTTGCATTTCTCTTATTAATAGTGATTCAGAACATATATGAATGTTATGGTTGTTGATTACTGGGATTTCTTCTTGCTTTCTGTGAACAGACTATTCAGTAGAGAGTTTACATTTTAATAGGGCAAGGCAATACAATGAATATAAGGAGTAGTGGCCAGGGAAAGGTATTTGGTTTATGAAGTCCCAGGAATGGTAAGTTTCTATTTAGAGCGGTAGTCAATTATTTTGATTACTACGCCTAGAAAAAGAGGAAGAAGTGGGGGGAGGGGTGGGGAAGAAAGGGAATTCATGCATGATGGCAGGCAAGTAGTAAGATAGTATAGGATAGTGATTGTCTAGTTGGGGTATGGTGTTAAATCATGATCCAGAGCTTTGGACCTTTTAGTAGATATAGAAGACTAAGTGGGCTCCTTTGCCCTCACTCAGTCACCATTCAAGAGCTCTTACTCTAAGGCTAAATGCACATTCATAAATAGCTAAATATAGTAAGACTCTTTTCTCCCAGGTAAAGCCAGTGTATATAGAATTTCCAGTCTCTCATCAGGTCCAGCAAAGTTTGGATTTGTCATTGCTTTGGTCATAAGTACTAAGATTCTATTATTCCATGATATAAAACCTGGAAATTAGATTGCCAAGCCATTTCTTTTCCTTTTTTCCCAAAACATATCCCCTCTTAGAAGTCTTTGAGACAAATTCAGTTTATATTTCTTGTACCTTCAATTGGATCCTTGCCGCATGATTTATTCAAGTTGTACTATGTTGATTTAGACTGACTTACATGGACTATGGGATCTCAGAATTAATCTACTTCAATTCCCTCATTTTAAGGATAAAGAAACTGAGGCCCAGAGAGGTTCAGTTGCTTGTCCAAGGTCACACCACTAGTAAATGACAGCAGAAGCTCAAGTCCAGTTCTTTTCTCTCCAACTTGAGTGCTGTTTTCATCGAGTTTGTAACTATTGTTTCTGTTGGTTTGCATTCCAAATGAGCTGCTTGCCTGTTTGTAGGCACTATTACTTTGGACAGATTTCCTGTCATATGTTTTAATTGCCTAGTGTCTCATTTGTTTTATTGACTTATTCTTTGAGAACTAATTTTCACCTTAATTTTAGTGCCAATTTCCATCCTCTCTCCATATTCTCAAGCTATTTTTCCTATATGTGCCCCATCTTTCCAATTCGATTGTACTGTCCAAAAAGGCAGGATATATATGTATGTATGTATATATGCATGTGTATTTATATGTGCATGTATATATGGGTGTATGTGTATACGCACACATATATGCATACAAACCAGACATAGATACACATGTATATGTGTATGCATGTGAATATATATTATACATTATGTATAATTTACAATTGTATGCAATATATTTATAGATCTTATACAATTTTTACACACACACACGTGTACATATACTTATATATATACACACTTTCTTCAGTTTTCACTCCTAGAACCCCATAAATTGTCAGAATATGTCAGGTTATCAATAAATTTTGTTGATTGACCAATGTGTTTATAAATGTTTCATTTATTTTCAAAATATAATTTGATCTTGTTCATGTAACATTTTTTTAACAATTTCTTATTGCGTGGTGCTAACTATAATAATGAAAGTATATTTAGTTATCTTTGAACCTTGGAGATTTTTATATAAAGGGCAAATTTTAAAAACATGTATCCAAAATATTATATCCTTGAACTAAGTAAAGCTGAGAGGTATTTAGAAATGACTGTATTAATTTTATTTTGGCTGGTCATTGGGGAATAAATCTACGATTTCATTCATATTGGAAACTCCTAATGAATGAAGTTCTTCTACCAATACAGTTCAGTGCTTTCTCCATTACTTATAGTCTTAGACATTTAGCTGTGCATTCTGGGAGGTTAATTCAAGGTCACATACATTGAGGAAGGTATTAGAGGCAACACTGAATCCTCATATTAGCATCAGAAAAAGGACAACATTTTATAGTGAGCAGAGACTTTATTTTAAATAGTTCTCTACTAAAAATGAAATCTTGGATATTTAGCTCAAATGTACAATCTCTTCTCATCTATATTTGTGGGTCATTTGTAATTGCTGATGTTGTACTATATTTTGTTTCCTTTTGACTTTGTTATCAGCTCAACAATATATTTTATATGGCTAAATTGCTTTCCTAAAGAAGAAACACTTCATAGAGTTTTGTACTAATGCCTTTGGAGAAACAAAGTGGAAAGGTGGCAGTTGCTGTGTTCAACAGTCAATACCCCGCTCTGACTACACTAGTTTATACACAACTATAGAATTCAGTTGCAAATTGTCTTAGCTTTCACCTTAATGACCAGAAGGAAAGCCTTAAGTAAACATAATAAGCTCCTGTCTTTAATTAGCATTCTTATTGTACTTTAAAATGATCAGTGTTTAAACCCATAAATTCATAAAACCCATAACCTTGAATCTATTTATAATTATATATACATATACACACATAAATTATATATGTGCATATATATAATTTACGTGTATATATATGCACATATATATATATACACAAACTTTAACAAAATATTGATAAAATACCTTATTTGTGTGTCCTCTTTTGAAACATTTTTCTTTCATAGATTTTTTTTCTTTTTGGATTTTTGTCCCTACGACTACAGTCCTCCTCTGATGCTTCATCAAGAAATGGAAGCAAATTTTGTTGTTTTGAGGTGATATAGGAGTTATGCTGAGAATCATCATCTTGCTTGTAACAAATTCATGATTGCTCTAGAACATCAATTTTCCAAAATAATTCGATTTAACTGAACTCAACTTTACATCTTAAGGCTATGCACAATGTAATAAGCCAGATTCGATGGTAATAATCAACTTTTACTGGTTTCTAGATATATTACTAGTGAAAAAAACTAAACAAAACACTAAACAAGTGGCTTCAAGAGGCCAGCTTGTTAGTGGCAGTCCAAGCACTGTGACCAACATTGTTGTCACTCTGTGACCTTGTGTAAGTCACTTCACAGGCATAGGTTTCATTTTCCTCATTAGAAAATTGAGAGTGATGCATTTAAATCAGGGGTCTGCAAACAACTGCCCAAGGAGCATTCTGTCCAGTCCTATTTTTGTACAGTCTATGAGCTATGGATTGTTTTTTACATTTTAAAGTAAAGTTTTGTTGGATTAAAAAATGTAGAAAATATTCTTAGCTAGCTGACTCTATAATCTAATATAAGCTGACATCTATGTGTGCTAGATTTGACTTTCTGTTGTAGGTCGCCAACCACTGAGTAAGATGACTTCAAAGGTTCCTTATTATATCTTTGTGATTTTTTGAAGATTTCATAATACAAATCTGTCTAAATTTGCTTACTGAGGTAGATTTCAAGGATGTAAGGCATCAGCTCAATTAGTGAGCACCTACAATGAGTGAGGTGTTGCACAGCACTGGGACCCCAAAACAAAAATAAAAACAATCTGTGCCTTCAAGGAGCTTACATGCTATGGGAAGAGTGATAGGTTACTCAGAGGAACCATGATGAGAAGCCATAATGAAGAGTAATAAACATCAAGATCTTCTGGGATATTCAGAGATTGGGGGCGGGAGTTGAGAGATAAGAGGAGGAGGGAGCAGGGATACAGTAGAGCAGAGATGTCCAACACAGGCTGCCAGCAACATTCCTGAGTGTGACCCAAACCAGACTAAAATGTAATTGGAAAATGATAAACAAAATGCATAAAAATATAATAAGACATTGATAATCTTACTATGTGGTTTTCTAAGTCAATATTGGCCCATAGGGATCCTTACATATGGTTTAGTGGACCCCATTTGTATTTGAGTTTGGTGCACTGATGGACAGAATCAACTCCCTATGGTGGCAGAAAAGGACAAACATCATCTGCTGGGCCACAGCAAATGTATTCATGCTACATAGACATCCAGAAGAATTGTGGAGAGGGGAGTTCCCTAGGAACAACCATGACCATCTAGCCAGGACAGCAAACAATGTTTTTAAAAATATATATTTATTATTTATTTATTTGAACGTTATTTAAAAAAAAGTTTTCAGTTTCAAATTCTCTCCCTTCCCCTCCCACTGAGAAGGCAAGCAATTATTATATCAATTATACATGTGAAATCAAAGAAACCTTATTTCCACATTAGCCATATCATAAAAAGCATGAAAAATAAAGGGAGAAAATCATACTTCTTTTTGCACTCAAAATTCATCAGTGCTCTCTCTGCAGGTAGATAGAATTTTGGTCATGAATCCTTTGGAATTGCCTTTGGTGATTACACTGATCAGAGTAGTTAAGTCTTCCATAGTTGTTCATCATTACAATATGGCTGTTACTGAGTACAATGATCTCCTGGTTCTGCTCACTTCGCTTTGTACCAGTTCATATAGGTTTTTCCATGTTTTTCTGAAACCATCCTGCTTGTCTTTTCTCATAGCAGAATAGTTTTTCATCACAATTATATGATACAACTTGGTCAGCCATTCCCCAATTGATGGGTGTCAACCTCAATTTCAAATTCTTTGCCACCACGAAAAGAGTTGCTATAAATATTTTTGTTTATATAGATTCTTTTCCTTTCTTTTTGATATCTTATGAAGAGTCTTGATGTGAGACATGTACACACTAGAGATATACTTAATTGGAGCCCTAGTCAGGGTAGTAGACTTTTAGAGAAGGCTTGCTCCTGTGTTGTTATTCTTTTCCAAGGGTTCTGTTGACAATCCTAACCATTTTCATTGATCTGTAAACAAATCTGTTCATTTTTTAAACTTGGGGAGCCAGATGTCTGCAAGACTGATTGGGACAGTACCCTAGAGGTGGCAATGTGAAGTTTCCAGATTTTGTGTGTGGGGACAATCACTAAAGCAATACCAATTAAATCAACATAGAGAGGCAACACATTTTTTTGTCAAATGATGATTAATATCTGCAACATACTGAAAAAAAATTAAAGGGTGCAGCTCCTGTTAATGGTTGATATACTTTTTAAAAAATACAGAATATTCTTTATAAATGGTAACTACCCCCTCTCAGAACAAAATGTACTCATAAGTTCAAAATAAGAAAACACAGCAAATATTTCACTTTTGGTAAGTGAACATTATTCAGAACTAAGCTAAGGTCATACAGTTAGTTTATGGCAGAGCTCTGGACTGCTGCTAACAAGCTGTTCTCCTGACCCACCAGTTCAGGCCTCTTTTCATTATGTTATACCTAAAAAAAAAAAGAAAAGAAAAGACAACAGAGACAAAACTGTGAAAGAGGCTTGTTTTAGTTTTAGCTTTCTCCATGGCATTATTCCAGGAGCATTAGGAATTTCTGGAGACAGGAAAAAATGTTAGGAGAGTTCATAAAGGCAGTAAGAAAGTGTAGCTAATGGCATCCAGGGAACATTATTTATTTTTAGGCAATCATTTATTGAATATTTCTCCATAGATGATGTTGCTTTTATTTATTAAGGAAACAAAAACTTAAATAATTTAAAAGAAATTTACAGTTAAATTTTACTTTAAAATATGAACAAAAATGAGATGTAAAGTACCCTTTTTAAGAGGCATTAAAATGGCTGGGCACATTCTTCACACCTTGTTTGTATGCTTATGATGCCTTGGTTTACAGCCCATCTCAGATACTTAGTAACTGTGTGACTTGAGCAAGTCATTGAATTTCCACACGTCTGTTTCCTTATTTGTAAGTAGGGATTAATAATATACTATCTCATAGAGTGATGAGTAAAGCACTATGAAAACCTTAAAATGAGGATGTCCTTACTTAGACAATCATTTATGCATGTCTTTGAGTAGTTATAAATTAGTTAGATCAGGACTCAAGTAATCATAGTTTCCTCCTTCCTATTTTTACCCCTAACCCCCCCCCCCCACTTTAAAGTACAGGAAGATTAAGAAGAAAGTTATTTTTCAAGCTTTGAAAATATATCAGCCAACTGGGAAATAATCTAAAATGTGCAAACATTTTCTTAGCAATTAACTTTGCATCATCTTTTTGTAAAAATAATAATTTCTTAATTTTTTCATAATAACACCTTGAATTTCTTAGCACTTGTCTGCTAACTTGTACAGAATGTCTACAACAAGCAATTTTGTTTATTTTTACCCTATTTCTGTAAAATAGGCATACCCAAGTCTTGCAAGTTTGTGGGTTTTTTTTCCCACCACAGCATATATTCTTCTGCATAAATGAACTGTGTTTTCATAGCCTGAAGGCAGGTGTTGTAATCCTGTCAAATTTTACAAGCCAGTTTGAAGTCATAGGAGGCCAGTTGCTGGGAGACTTAGAGGAACGTACAAAATGATATGCATTCTGTGAATGATAGTCTGCCCTTGAACTAAGACTTAAAACCATGTCTTCCTGTTTGTCCACATCACTCATGATTGTTTTGCTAAAATGTGACATCCCTTTTGCAAATTGGAAGCAGCACCAATAAAACAACTAATCAAAAAAGTCACTAAAGTTGTTTTAAAATATGCCTGTAGTGGTTGCTGTTGAAATGCTGACGTCTATATAGGTGAAATTGTCCAATGAAAATTCAGCAACAGATATTTCTGCGTTAAAGAATCCAGTTTGATTCCTTTGTATAGAAATACAAATCTGAGGTTAGCTTTTGGCATGTTTTTACTACTCAAGAGAATAACTGTCCATTCATTTAATAATATGGGATTGACCAAGTCTTTTCCTCCTGTCAAGGGCCTGTCTGTCTTCAGCGAACAGTGTACTGTTTGTCACTTCTTGTAACTCTTTTCAGTAGCCTGGCATCATGGGTTTTTTCCCAGTTAATTCAGGAAATTAGTTGAACCCCGTGGGTCATATTTTCAAAGGACAGATTTCCATGTAGTTATTACTGAACAATGGAGAAGCCATTTTTTTCAACCAAAAATTATTTAAGCTACTGCTTTATGAGGCTATCTGCTTCGTGCTTCTTTTTTTAGACTGAAAATAGGAAATAATTCCCTGGCTGAACTTTCAGAGGAGGCAATTAAAAAGTCAATTGTGCCAATAAATATTTATGCCCTAACACAAATGGTCAGATGCCACCAGAAATGTATATTTCTAGAATTTCCTATCCAAATGTACATTTATCTGTGCACATGTATATGTACGTATTTATATACATATATCAGGATTGGTTAAGGGAATTTTCTCAGTGTGAGTTTATTATACCATCGAAATCATAAGTACAGAGGAAAAAAAGAATTTACATGCATGTGTTTGTATGTTTGTATGCATACATATATGCATGTGTGGGTATCTAATTAACAACAGCTAACATTTACATAGTGCTTGTTATGTGTCAAGTCCTCTGCTAAGCACTTTACAATGATCTCATTTGAGCTTCATCACAACCTTGGGAGGCAGGTGCTATTATTATCCCCGTTTTACAGATGAGGAAACCAAAGCACACAGAGGTTAAGTGACTTGCCCAGGGTCACAAAACTAGTAACTAACTGAGGCCACATGTGAACTCAGGTCTTCCTGACTCTACCACTTCCCTAAAAGTGCAGATATGTGTATGTGTGTTTGTGGGTGTATGAATAGAAGACATAGTTGGTCTAGGTTAATGTTTTATCTATGTCAGCATCTCTTTGTGTGGTGACTCCTCCAAGGTAGATAATTAACTCAGTTGTAGTTTATAGTCTTAGAGAGCGTCCCGAAATTGATTGTACAGATAATTGTATTCCTACCTACTCATAAAGTTGATCAGCTTTGTTCATCTCCAATAGAACTACTTCACTAGCCTTTTTCAAATAGATTAGGCCTATTTAACCAGAAATGCCATTAAATAGATTCTAAGAAGCAGAATAGTTTAATGAGCATGTTTATGCTATATTATAAAAACATGGCCATAATACAAATAACATCTCTCAGATACCTCTGAAGAGAAATGTGGGCCCCTATGTGGACTGACCACATTATCTGAATCAGGTAGAATTGGTGGCATGTTCCCATAATTCCAGCATTTACCATATAATACTTGGAAATTTTAGAATAAATGTTTCCTTAGGAACCAAATGCATTTTCAACTAAAACAGAATCATATTTTCACACTGTGATTGTTGTAATTCCCCAGAGAAGCAAGTTGACTAGCCATTAACTTGCCATCTAGATTTGTATGGACAAGAGCCCATATATTAGTATATTTGTATCTGTCAAAGGTAGTTTGAGTAAAAGTTTCTAAAATTTGTAAAAATAGTTCTGAATGATGCCATGAAGAAGAAACCACATCAAGTATAAGGGGAAACATAGGATTTCTGATATATAAAAAATAAATATATTAGGAATTTTTTTATCCAGTTAACAATTGGTCAAAAAAATTGAACAGGTAGTTCTCAAAAGAAAAAAAAATGCAATCTATAAAAATTATATGAAAGAACGTTTCAAATCACAAGTTATAAGAGAAATGCAAGTCAACATAGCTAGTTTCTCCTCGCCCAATCAGGTAGAAAAAGATGGAAAAATATAAGAATGTCAAAGTGGTTGGGGCCATAGAGGTCACTTAGTTGAACTCCCTTTATTTTATAGGTAACAGAGCTGACATTGCTGAGCTGGAATTTGAACTCAGGTTTTCTGTCTCCAGATTCCAATTATTTCTTCTGTACGATATTGCTTCCCACATGAAGGCCAATGATTTGTGACTGATTCAAGAAGTAGGATAATGGAACAATATTTTTCCAACTATAACAAAGGTTCTTAACCTTTGTTGCTTCGTGGACTCCTTTGAAAATCCGGTGAAGCCAGACTCTTTGTAAGAATGTTTTTAAATGCATAAAATAAAATATACAAGATTACAAAAGCAACCAATTATATTGAAATAGTTATAGGACATTTTTTAGATGAGTTCACATGTCTCTGTTTAAGTATCCCTGATCTATGAGGTGAAGCTTCAGGTCTGTCTTAAAGAAAGAGAGGGATTTTGTGAGGTAGAGATGAGGAGTAAATGCATTCCAGGGATGGCAGAGATCCACATAAAAGCACGGAGATAGGAAACATGGTGTTGTGTGCGAGGAACAGAGAGAACGCCAATTTGGCTGGATGGCAGACTGTGGGAGGTCGTATCCAAAAGGACTAGAAAGATAGACTGGGCCCAGGCTATGAAATTCTTAAAGCTAAAAGAAGACAATTTTTGAGTAGTATTAGATGACCTCTAAGATATTTTATTCTAGCAGCAATAGGGAACCACTGGAGGTGGCTGAATAAGGGAATAGCATAGTCAGGTTTACAATTAATGAAAATCAGTCTGACAGCATATAAGGGGACAGATCTGCCCTAATTATGCCAATTATAAGGTGGCAAAGAATACTTGGATTCCAAAGAAAGAGGGACTTGCACCAGTGTGGTTATTAATAGGTTGTATTAGGGTTAATTGAGGGAGTTTACTCACAAGAGGCCAGTTGTCCTGGGTGGCAGTAGGAAAAAGTAACATTGTTGATCTCCGCACCAACCCCAGGCCAGGTCAAGTATTATATAGAAACAGACCAAAGATGGTGCAGTGACAGGATGGCCCAGGGTCATGCACAAGGTTTCCCTTGGCATAGTTGGAACTTCCTTCACTGTTTATTCAAGGTAGTTTACATTTTTCTGTGGAGTCATAGTTCATGCTCTCACTCTGGATACTACCATACACAGCTTTGGGTGGGATATGCTGGAGTGGGAAGAGATGAGAAAAGGTGACCAGTTAGGAGCCTATTGTAATATTATATATGGGAGATTGTAAGGAGGTAGTCATGTGAGTAGAGAGAGAATATTAGATTCAAGAGTTGTGGAAGTAGAAACATCAAGAGCTAGCAGCTGACTGCATATGTGGGATGAAGGATAATGAAGAGTGAGGATAATGCTGGGGGACTGAGAGAATGATGGTATCTTGAAAATAAATAGAAATTTTGGAAGAGGGGCATTTTAGTGAAAAGACAGTAAATTCGATTTTGGACATGTTTGAGACTTTCAGTTTGAAATGTCTGATAGGCAATTAGTAGTGCAAAACTAAAGCATCTATCAGGAGAGAATCTGGGGTTAGCTATATAAATAAATAAATAGATGTCAGTCATCTGTTAAGACAGTTAAGAGAGTTAAGCACATGGAAGCTGATGGGGTTACTATGAGAGAGGGTGAAGAGCGAGAAGAGAAGGGCTAGGGTATATTCTTTGGGAACAATCATAGTTAGGGAATGAGATATGAATGATGAGCCAGCAAAGGATCCTGAGGAGTGGTCTAACAGATAGTAGGAAGACCAGGAGAGTTGTGGCATGCAAAGTCAGAGAGGAAAGCATATTTAGGAAGAGAGAGTGATGAATGGTGTCAGACAAAGCAGGTAGGTCAGGAAGAAATAGGACAGAGAAAAAGAAAACTCATCAGATTTGTGAATTAAGGCATCAGTGGTAACTTTGGAGAAATCAGTTTCAGTTGAGTTATGACATTAGAAGTCATATTGCAAAGGGACTGCAGTAAGTGATGAGAAAAGAAACGGAGGCGGTGAATGTAGACAGTTTTTCTAAGGAGTTTAGCTGAGAGAGAGAGGAGAGATGTAGAGCACTAGCTTGAGGGGATAGTGAGACCTAGGGTTTTTGTTTTTTTAAAGGATGAGGGATACTCGAGTATATTTGAAGTCAGTTGCAAAGGAACCATTATAAAGGAAGAGGTAATTTTCCCATTAGGAGGCTCGGGTCACTCTGGTCTGTCCACTGACACTGCTTATCCTTCCCATCCCATCCAACATGCCAGTAAGGATGGCATCAGATGAAGGAAAACTCTTTGTTGGTGGACTGAGTTTTGATAGCAATGAACAGTCATTGGAACAGGTCTTTTCAAATTATGGACAGATTGTTGAATTTGCTGTTGTGAAAGACACAGAGATCCAGAGGTTTTGGCTTTGTTACATTTGAGAACATAGATGATGCTGAAGATCCAATGATGGCCATAAATGGAAAGTCTGTTGATGGACGGCAGATTAGTTGACCAGGCAGGCAAATCATCAGAAAACCAGGCCTGTGGGTACCGAGGAGGTTCATCCGGTGGCAGAGGCTTCTTCTGTAGAAGGGGGGTTGAGGCTGTGGTTTCTCTAGAGGAGGTGGGGACTGAAGTTATGGGGAAGCAGATATGAGTCAAGAAGTGGGGGATGTGGAAATTCCAGAGACTATTACAGCAGCAGCAGGAGTCAAGGAATCTTTGGTGACCAGTCTTCAGGAGGGTATTACAGAGACAGTTATGACAGTTATGCTACACACAACAAGTAAAAATCCTTCCTGAATCAAAATCATCCTTCCAATGGCCATATTTATAAAGATTTTCGGAGCTTCATGGAATCATCTACTTGTATTCACTTTTGTAGTATCATCAGTTCTGATCTTGTCAAACACAGCCTGATAGCTTTGGACATGAGATGACCTAATCAGACTTTTCTTTTAAGAAAGCTCTTGTCTGTTCTCAGGTGTTTTTTAAAGCGTTTTTGAAAGCACTTCAGATTTTATTTTTTTCTTTTTCTCATGAGCCAAGGTGTGGTGGTTTTCTTTTTTGTTTTTTTTTTCCTTTTGGTTTTGTTTTAATTTTCAAGTTTTTTTCTTTTTACAACAAAACTTGTGAAATTGGGGGCACTGGTTTGGTTTTCTTTGAGCTAGAAAAGGACCTTAAATTCAATGTTCACAGAAAACTAAACAAGCTGTGGAGGTTTGGCTTTTTTTTTCAAGTGCATTACCTTCAACTTTTTGTAACCTTCCTTCAGTGTATGTAGCAAGGAAGGAATGTAGCCATGAGGGTTTCTGGAGAGGCAGACCACCTTGGTATATCTAAAGAGAAACTGCTTGTATGTTTACTCTGCATAAAGGTATTTTTACTGTATACTGTAAATTACCCAAAAATAGACTTGCAAACTTTCCATAAAACAGGTTCTTGAAAATGTTAAAGAGAAACTGCTTGTATGTTTACTCTGCATAAAGGTATTTTTACTGTATACTGTAAATTACCCCAAAATAGACTTGCAAACTTTCCATAAAACAGGTTCTTGAAAATGTTAAAAAAAAAAGGAAGAGGTTGAGAGGGACTGTATGAAGTTGAAATCTGATGGAGATGACAGTAGGGGATGGAATCAAGTTCACAACAGTTGGCCTTGGTGAGAAGAGCCACTTTCTTGTCAGAAATTAGGGGAAAAGAGATTCAGAGGAGGGAGATAATGTAAAGGGATTTTGAGATGAAGAGAATGGGGGAAAAGGGAACTCATGTGGAATAGCCTCAATTTTCTCAATAAATTAAGAGATAAAGACTTCAGCTGAGAGATAATGGGTAGGGGAAAATGTGGGAGACTTTCAAAGAAAAGAAGTTAAGAGTGCCTTCGAATACTTTTGTAAACTTTCTTTTTCTTTTTTTGGTCTGTGTTTTCTTCCCCAAAACGATTAATATGGAAATATGTTCTGCATGACTGCACATGTATAACCAATTCAAATTCCTTGCTGTTTCAGGGAAGGAGAGAATCTGGAACTCAGAATTTTAAAAAATAAATGTTAAAATTGTTTTTATATATAGTTGGGAAAAATAAAATATTAAACAAATAAGAATAGTTTTGGTGGGGAGTGTGTTAGAAAATTAATCAAGGAGGAATAAAAGCCTGTTTTGATGCAGTGAAGGCCTAGTTGAAATTGAATAACATGAATTTATAATGCATTCAGTCAACCTGGTTGTAAGACTTCATCCAGCTCCCTTCATCACCTTGTGAGAGGAGACAGAAGAGGCGATGATGGGAGTAATACAGGACTCAGTTTTGTAAAAAGATTAGCTGCTTGAGAGCAGAGGACAGGGTAGATTTGAAATGACTAGCTAAAGTCAGAGCAAGGTTAATGGGTTGAGGTGAGAATGGAGGTGAGAATGAATAATAGGTTGAGGAGGCATGAGACAAAAGGAGAGATGAAATGATGGGAGGTTATAGTAAGAGAGTTGAATGTTAGATTTTTTGGCTAAAAGAAGTGGAACCCTTGTGGGTAATGGTGAGATCCACCATGCACCAACCCCTATGTGACTGGGGTACAGAAAAGTTCAGGGTATTTAAGGATACTGAGAAACTGAGAGGTAAGGGGGTTTGAGGGAGTATTGATAAACTTATTTAAGTCTCCTAGAATAAGGGTAGGAATTAGAGAAAGTTGGTGAGCCAGAGGATGAACATTTTTTACAAACCTCACAGACCAGTTAATTAGTGGAGACAAAGGGCCAGTTCCAGCCCTGGCTCTGTCTCTAATTGGCCATTCATCCTAGGCAAGTCCCTCAATCTCTCTGAGCTTCGGTTTCTTCATCTAGAAATTTTTGCTTTTCTTTCTAAATTTTTTTCCTAAAGGATTTTTATTGTTGTTGAGTTGTTTCAGTCGTGTCTGACCCTCCATGACCCCATTTAGGGTTTTCTTGGCAGAGATACTAGAGTGGTTTGCCATTTCTTTCTCCAGCTCATTTTACAGATGAGGAACTAAGACAAACAGTGTTAAAGACCTGCTCAGAGTCACAGAGCTAGTAAGTGTCTGAAGCCAAATTTGAACTCAAGTCCTCCTGGCTCAAGGACTGGTGCTGTATTCCAGTGTGCTACCCCTCCTTAAAAAGAAAAAAGAATGGAAGAAAGTTAGAAATGAAGGAAGGAAGGAAGGATGAAAGAATGAAAAAAGAAAGATGAATGAACGAATAAATGAATGAATAAATAAATTCTACCTCTCATAGGCTGTGGTAAGGATCAAAAGAGATAATGTAAGGGGATGTACTTTGAAATAAAAAAAGAGCACAATTTATGTGTCAGCCATTACTATTTGTATCAGATCCAATTCTCAAGGTGGTTCCTATGCTATTCCACCATCATTGTTAAACTCCCTCGGACCTTTTCATATTAACTTTTAATTTGAGTAAAACTGTGGCCTTTTCTTTATGTGAAGGTTTGCCTGTCCAGACTCGAGCATCACTTTTACCTCACTCACTAGTTTTTCATCATATATTTCCAAGAAAAAAAAATGTCCTTACAGTCACCTAAAGTGGGACAAAGTTTCAGGTGATCCCTATGGAGCTTGCCTGTGATTGAAGAAAAAATAGATCTGCAGCAAGTGGTCAAATGCCTTAAGGTAGGTTTTAAATATTTTCCACTTTAATAAGCTCAGACTCCACCTCACAGAATATCAGAGCTGGAAGGTACCTTAGAGATCATGTAGAGCAACCCCTTCATTTTACAGATGGGGAGAGGAGAGGTCAGAGAAATGAGCTGAAACCTGAGTTAGCAACAGACATGGGACTAGAGCTCATGCCTCTAACCATCCATTAGTTGTGGATACCAAGGAAAGAAAAGAAACAAAAATGACTAGAAGGTTTTGAACCTGGCTGACTGTGATAGCTGCCAAATCTCCTCATTCCACTCCCTCTTTTCATGTGTAAAGTTAGGACCTCAGACTATCTTGCCTCATCCAGGAATTGGCAAGTCACCCTGTTGTAAAGCTAACCTTCCTCATCCCCTTCATCAACCTCTAAAGTGATTGGACCAGTTCCTAGCCAACTTCTGACTCTCAGTTGTAATTTATGTAATGCTTTTATCTCATTTTATTATCAAAATAATCCTGTGAGGGTAAGTGCTATAATTATCCCCATTTTACAGATGAGTAAACAGAGGCTGAGAGATTTTGATTTGCCCAGGATCACACAGCTAAGTGAGCATCTGGAGCAATATTTGAATGCAGGTCTTCCTGACTCATGTTCCTACACTCTCTGCACTATGCTCCCTAGCTGCCTATGCATTGTAGTATAAATATAGAAGAGCAGAATTTCATAGTGGCATAACCAAACTCATCATCTTTTCCCCATACTTGAGCTTGGAGGAATCTCTTCAGGTTCTTGTTAAATGGGGAACACACCTGTAGTTTTGGGTGGCAGACCCTTCTGTCCTCAATATAGAATACTATGTAATGCATGGTTGTGTGTGTGTGTGTGTGTGTGTGTGTGTGGTTTTAGGCTAGACCAGTGGCTTCATTGGTTTAGGAAGCCCTCAGGGAGGAACTTTTTCTCATTATGCAGATTGGTACTTTTTTGTAATTTATCATATTAGGAAGTGGCCTAGGAACACTTAAGAGTTTACTTGGTTTCTCCAGGGTCATACAGCCAGTGCGTGTCAGAAGTGAAACTTGAATCCAAGTCTTCTTAATTTGGAGGGCAGCTAGGTATATACTGCATCATGTCTCTTGTCTCTTGTTTGTGTGTATAAGCACATACGTGTGTGTATTTGTATGTGTATATGTATATGTGGATATTTGTGATATAAATGTGTATGTGTGCAGGCACATATATGTGTGTATACTGATATGTTGGTACATGCATGTGGCATTACATGTGTGTTTTATGTGTATACATATATACACATCTACGTGTATGTATGCATGCATATGCTGATAGATATACATGTGTATATATACACACCACAATGGAGAGTCAGAGCCAGGACCTTCTCCAGCCCTTCCTGAACTCATCAACCCCACCCCACCACAGGTACCATGGTCCTTCCATTTCCTCTGTTCTTTCCATCAACCCACCAATGACCAGCAGGACAAAGGGCCAACAATACCTACTACCCCTGAAGGAAACATGGATTCTTCCTTTCCCTGACCAATCTTTGTTACTCCACTGCCTAGTTCCTATCGAGTATAGGTAGCCCAAGAGAGCTGGATCTGATGCCCAGATCTCTCCTTACCTCTGCTAAGACATCCCAGAGCATCACTCCACTCTAACTCTTAAGCCTATTGTTCCATTGGTAGGGGACTGATCACTTGCTCTATCCTTATTTCCCAAGATTCTCTGGACCATGGCCTTTGTTCTTCCACTTCCTGTGCCTAAATTCTACCTGCCTCTTCCATCATCCATGAACTATTAACATGAACTAAATATTATGTTTCCTCTTCCAATTAGAATATAAATTCCTTGAGGGCTGGTGCTAGGATGATTTTTTTTTATTTGTATCACCAGTGTTTAGCCCATAGTAAGTCCTTGATGAATAATTTTCTATTTTATATGTATGTACTTGTGTATGTATACAGATACAGACATATGTGTGTATATATGTGTATGTATGTATATGTGGAGAGAGAGACAGAAAGAGAAAACCATTGATCATAACCACCATTCAGGTAAGGTAAACACATTGTACAAAATATACTAACACAGAAATTCCTGACACCAATTATAATAATTTTATCCCCAAACTAAACAATGTAAATCAATGACTACACAAGGAAATCCAAAAGAATTCAAAAGCATCTTAGTTTGCAAACATCTGACTTATTTGTCAAGCAGAGAGAGATGACTGCCAAAGTCAGAACTAGGTTAATATTTAAATTTCTTTGTAAAATCTTACTTATAATGATAATGCACAGCATTGCCTAATAAAGTAGAGAAAAGCAGTGAAGGGTAAAACTGGTTTAAAGAAATATTGGCACAATACCCAACTAAGTAAAATCGTCACAATAGCATTTCTGGGTGAAAATGGAAGGAGGTTGACAAACAGAAGAAAAAAAGAAAAGATTTGCAAAAATCATTATAACAATCTGTTTTCTCCATTAAGAAATAGCATCACAACACTTGGACTATAATATCATAGTCCCAGATGTGCTTAGAGAGGAAATAAAAAGAGAATAAAGAAGGGAAAAGCAGCAAGATTGAAGCAAGTACATATGTGTGTGTGTATATACATATATATATATATATATATATATGTGTGTGTGTGTGTGTGTGTGTGTGTGTGTGTGTGTGTGTGTGTATTCTCTTGTTGGAGTCAACACAAGTGTGAGGATATCTGGGGACCAATATACAGGATATCTGAAGACACCAAAGGCATGGAAACAATCTTGAACCATACTAATATTTAAATGTTAATATTGAAAAACACAACCAAGAGAATATTAGTATCTTTTGATCTATAGGTTTACCATCACATCTATGCAAAATAAAGTCATCTATGTATAAATAGAGGACATCATCAATGATAACAGATAAGCAGTATTGAACAATGAAACCCATGTGTATAATTTAGCAATTAAATATATAGGAATTACAAGATCCCATTTTGTTTACCGTTTATTGATTATAAAAATACATTTAATTTACTAAAACCAAATGCTATTGTATGTGTTCTTCAAGTTGTCTCCCATCTATACATCAAAGTCATTCAAGATCCCCTGGAATATATAATAACAAAAAACAAAAAACAAACCTCTGTTCAACAATCCTCTGAAAAACATCAGAAGAGGCACCAATCAGGAAGATGTATGTCTGCCAAAGACATTTGCTGCTTCAGTGGAGAAGATTGAGCACAATTTCCAACCCACAATTTCCTGTGGGTGCTGAAGTACTCCATATATTTCTATTTGTGGAGGATATTGTGCTGATAACATCTCAGAACTCTTCAGTCCCTTCTGGAAGAAATCTGTAATCTCTTAAAGGAGATTGTCCTGCCCAACTACACAAGAAAGACAAAGTCAATGAATATTGAATTAAGGGGGTTTATTAGGAAGTTACATGGAGCAGTTGATAGGGTGCCAGGTCTAGAGTCAGGAAGATTCATCATCCTGCATTCAAATCTGGCCTCAAACACTAGCTGCGTGACTCTGGAAAAGTCATTTAACCCTGTTTGCTTCAGTTTCCTCATCTGTAAAATGAGCTGGAGAAGGAAATGTCAAGCTACTCCAGTGTCTTTGCCAAGAAAACATCAAATGGGGACATGAAAAGTCAGATATGGCTGAAAAGTGACTCAATGTAATGTTAATGGAATAGGAAGATCTTCCCCGTCCATTTATAGGCATCTGTGACCACATGTGTTCAATCACAGCTGTGATACATCCTGAGTCATATAGAGCTCATTGGGGGAGGAACTTGCCTAAGAAGGAGCTTGCTTAGGAGGAGGTTTGCTTGTAGGAAGGCTTTCACACCTTTTGGTACTAAGCTAATTAGGCACAGAGTCATGAGGGTTGTGATGCCTTCTGGCTCTGAGCCCATTAGCCAAAAGTATGTATATTCTGAGGTGAGATTTTCCTTTGAGGGACTTGCTCATGAGAAAGACCTTTTGATTCCCTGGACAGGACTCTGAAGAGCCATTTATTAAGAGTCCCCCCACTACTCAGATGTTGATGCTCCCCTGATCTGGTGGTGTATGTATGTATTACTTTGTTCAGATAGTTGGAACCCTGTCTGTTGAATCTCTGTGTCCATTTCTCTGCTTGCATTTTCTCCACATTCTGGGTACTGACCTTTCCTTTCCCCTGAACTAGTGAATGTTTTATAAATATTTCATTAAAGTAAGATTGTTGACCCTTTCCTTTAAGAAAAGCAGATCAAAGAACCTGTGCTAGCAGGCCATCTTTGGTGTGCCAAGGTGTTTGCTATTATACTCAACAAGAACAAAATGTGCCTGATCAAATGTGCTTCCCCCTTGAGGGCTTCCATAATCCCTCTAGCTGGAAATGATAATTCCTTCTCTGTATTACGAATGATTTATTTACTCCTCTCTTATAGCACTTACAACATTTTGCCTTGTTTGATAGTTAATTTGGTACATTTCTTATCTGACTTCTGGATTATAAGCCCCATGAGAGTAGTAACTGTGCCAATTTCATGTCCATATCCCAAATATCTTTTCCCATTAAATCCCAGTCCATTATCTCATCATCGTGCGACACTAGGATTCTGAAAGTCTAGGCCAATGTAGCAAACATTCAAAGCTTGATGATGGATTGGGAGCAGGACAAGCCTAGCTAAAGTCAGAGAAGTTCATCACCAGAAATTTGGCCACCAAATAGTGAACCATTCTGACCATAGCCAAAAGATCATATTGAAGACTCAGTATTTCTCTATATCAACACATACATATTGATAGATAGAGAAGCCACCTGGATGAAACAACCAGTCTTTTCTATATATTAAAGAAATGCCTAACAATGTATGACACTGTGCTGGTCTGGCTGTAACTTAATTGAATTGTACTGACTGAATTTGCTTGAGCAATAGATATTCCTTTCAAAGATAGACTTTAGCAGTAACATTTCATAGCTATAACTCTTTAGGCATGGATGCAACATATGTTTTCTGGGCCACAGTTTCCTAAACTTCTCATGTTTCAAAAGTTTAGAGAAAGGGAGGTATGAAGAGGTATACAGGAAAATGTTTTGTCTTTGAGACGGGGTAAGGTTGTAAGTAGAAATATTGTGAAAAGGAAATGTTTTCCAGAATTAAAATTTACATCTACACATTTGTGTCCTTTTAATGCAGTGGCTAAGTCTATGAAGTCAGCAAGGAAGTGAAATGAGCTCAAAGAGTTCACGTAACTTTCAACATTTGGTAATCTCAAACAACACTAAAATAGAGGGAGCTTTCCTTATTCTTTGCCCTAAATATTTTTGATGAAACCATTATTATTTAGAAATTTCCAAGAAAAATTGTCCTCAAAATCACCAAAAGTGGAAAATAGTTTCCTAGGATCCCAAAGGAGTATCTAAAAGACCAAAGACAAAACAAAACAAACAAGAATAACAAAAATAGAACAAACACAAAGCCTTAAGGTATGTTTTAATATGTAGGGAGGAGAGAAAAGAAAAAACAAGAAACTAGATAAAGATACTGCTTATGAAACGATAGATACAGAGGAATAATTTTTCATTTACTTAGTTGAATTTAGTATAAGACAAAACAAATAATTTTATTAAAAATATAATTTGTGGAAGTAGATGGTTATTTGAGTTAAAACTAAAGCTAAGAAATAAGCACTATAATTAAATATTATTAATGTATTTAAAACAGAAAGAGCTATGCTGTTATTAAATTCCTTTAAGTCATTTTTGGAAGCTTTTTTTTCTCTTCACATCTTTTAAAATGTTATTTCCTTGTGGATATTTGGATTATTAATGTCATCTATATCAGTAAGAAGTTTGTAAAATTTGCATGATGATACATTTGGCTGAAGGCTGAATACAGTGTAAAATCTTCAGTTAAAAAAATAAAGAACATAAGGAAAATGTAAATTTTGTGATTGTAGTGACCACTACCACACCAGAACATACTGGCTTAGCCAAACATGCCTATTCTTCTCTATCAGGGATATCAAGATATCTGTCAGGGATAGCTGATAATCTATAACATCATGGTGCCATGTTTTTGCGTTTGGTGTGGGGATCTTAAGTGTCTCTAGGAGTAGGTTTGTTTCTTTTATTTTATATCCTGCAACTTTGTTAAAGTTATTTACTATTTCAAGTAGTTTTTACTTGATTCTCTAGGATTCTCTAAGTGTATCATCATATCATATGCAAAGACTGATAGCTTTATTTCTTCTTTGCCTATTCTAATTCCTTCAATTTCTTTTTCTTCTCTTATTGGTAAAGCTAATGTTTCTACTACCATATTGAATAACAGGGGTGAAAATGGACATCCTTGTTTCACCCCCAATCTTATTGGGAATGCTTCTGGCTTGTCCCTATTACGTATAATACCTGCTGATGGTTTTAGTTAGATGCTACTTATCATTTTTCAGGAAGACTCCATTTATTCCTGTGTTCCCTAGTGTTTTTTTTTTAAATAGGAATGGGTGTTGTGTTTTGTCAAAAGCTTTTTCTGCATCTATTGAAATAATCATATGGTTTCTGTTAGGTTTGTTGTGGATATGATCAATTATGCTTAAAGTTTTCCTAATATTAAACCAGCCCTTCATTTCTAGAATAAATCCTGCCTGGTCATAATGTATTATTCTTGTGATAAGTTGCTGTAATCTTTTTGCTAATATTTTATTTAAAATTTTTTGCATCTATATTCCTTAGGGAAATTGGTCTATAATTTTCTTTCTCTTTTTTGTCTTTTCTCAGTTTAGGTATCAGTACCATATTTGTAACATAAAAAAGAATTTGGTAGGACTCCTTCTTTGCCAATTTTCCCAAATAGTCTAGATAGTATTGGAATTAATTGTTCTTTAATGGTTGATAGAATTTGCTTGTAAATCCATCTAGCCCTGGACATTTTTTCCCTAGGGTGTTCATTGATGGCTTATTCAATTTCTTTTTCTGAGATGGGGTTATTTAAGTATTTTACTTTCTCTTCTGTTAATCTGGGCAATTCATGTTTTTTGTAAATATTCATCCATTTCACTAAGGTTGTCAAATGTCTGGGCATACAATTGGGCAAAATAGTTCCTAATTATTGTTTTAATTTCCTCTTCATTGGAGGTGATTTCACCCTTTTCATTTTTGATACTAGTAATTTGGTTTTCTTCTTTCTATTTTATATTCTAATTAACCAGAAGGTTAATCTATTTTATTGGTTTTTTTCCATAAAAAACAGCTCTTAGTTTTATGGTTTTCCTAGTTTCAATTTTATTAATTTCTCCTTTGGTTTTCAATATTTCCAATTTGGTATTTAATTTGGGATTTTTAGTTTCTTCTTTTTCTAGCTTTTTTAGTTGCCTTTCCAATTCAGTGATCTCCTCTTTCTCTATTTTATTCATGTAAGCATTTAGAGATATAAAACTTCCCTGAAGAACTGCTTTTGCTGCATCCCCATAAGTTTTGGTATATTTTCTCATTATTATCATTCTCTTGGATGAAGTTACTGATTGTGTCTATGGTTTGTTGTTTGACCGACTCATTTTTTGGGATTAGATTATTTAGTTTCCAATTGATTTTTAGTCCATCTTTCCATGTCCCATTATTACATATAATTTTTATTGCATCACGATCTGAAGAGGATGCATTTAATATATCTGCCTTTCTGCATTGGATTGTAACGTTTTATGCCCTAGTACATGATAAATTTTTGTGTAGGTGACAAATACGGCCAAGAGAAAGGTATATTGCTTTCTATCCCCATTCAGTTTTCTCTAGAGGTCTACTATATCCAAGTTTTCTAAAATTCTATTCACCAACTTAACTTCTTTCTTGTGTGTTTTGTAGTTAGATTTATGTAGTTCAGAGAGAGGGAGGTTGAGGTCCCCCACTAGTATAGTTTTGTGGTCAGTTTCTTCCCTTAACTCCCCGAACTTCTCCTTTAAGAATTTGGATGCTATACCACTTAGTGTTTATATGTTTGGTAATGATATTTCTTCATTGTCCATAGTGCCTTTAGCATGATATAGTTTCCTTCCTCATCTCTTTTAATTATATCTTTGCTTTTGCTTTATCTGAGATTGGGATTGCTACCCCTACTTTTTTTTTTTACTTCAGCTGAAGAATGATATATTCTACTCCAGGCTTTTAACTTTACCCTGTGTGTATCCCTCTGTTTCAAATGTGTTTCTTGTAAACAACATATTGTAAGATTATGATTTTAATCCATTCTGCTATCTGCTTCCATTTTAAGAGAGAGTTTATCCCATTCCCTTTCACAGTTATGATTACTATCTGTGTCTTTCTCTCCATCCTATCACCTTTCCCCCATTTATTCTTTTCTTCCTTTTTTCTCCCTTTCCCTCCTCTCTAGAGGTTTGCTTTTGACCACCACCTCCCTCAATCTGCCCTCCTTTCTATTAGCCCCCCTCCCTTTTCTTTCCCTTTTCCCTTACTACTTCTTTCCTCCCTTCTATTTCTCCCTCTCTTTTCTTTCTCCTTTCCCCTCCAATTGCCTGTAGGGCAAGTTAGATTTCTGTACCTAACTGAATATGTTATTCCCTCCTTGAGCCAAATCTGATGAGAGTAAAATTCAAACAATGCTCATCTCCTTCCTTTCTTTCCCTCTGCTGTAATATGTCTTTGTCCCTCTTCATGTGATGTAATTTAAGCTTTTCTGCATCATCCTTTTTTCTTCTCCCATTACAATATTTTTTCAGCACTTAATTAGGTTTTTTATCATCACATCAAAATCAACTTAAACCCACCCTCTCTGTCTATGTATTTCCCTTCTATATGATATTCTCAAAAGTTGTAAGTATCATTTTCCCATGTAGGGATGTAAACAGTTTGTCCATAATGAGTGACATGGTTTCCCCCCCTTTCTTGTTTACCTTTTTATGCCTCTCTTGAGTCTTGTATTTGAGGATCAGATTTTACATTGAGCTTTGGTCTTTTCATCAGGAAAGTCTGGAAGTCCCCTGTTTCATTGAATGTCCATCTCTTCTCCTGAAAGATAATGCTCAGTTTCACTGGGTAGGTGAGCCTTGGTTGTAAACCAAGCTCCTCTGCCTTGAAGAATATCATATTCCAAGCCCTCTAATCATTTAATGTAGAAGCTACAAGGTCCTGCGTAATCCTGACTGTGGTTCCACCATATTTTAATTGTTTCTTTCTGGCTGCTTGTAATATTTTCTCCTTGATCTGATAATTCTGGAATTTGGTTACAATTTTCCTTGACATTTTCAATTTGGGATCTCTTTCAGGAGGTGATCAGTAGATTATTTAGATGACTAGTTTACCCTCAGGTTCTAGGACCAAAGGGCAGTTTTCATCGATGATTTCTTAAAAGATGCTGTCCAGGCTCTTTTTTTCATCATGGTTTTCAGGTAGACCAATAATTCTTAAATTATCTCTCCTGGATTTATTTTCCAGGTCAGTTTTTTTTCCAATGAAGTATTTTAGTTTTCTTCTATTCTTTTTTCATTCTTTAGATTTTGTTTGACTGATTTTTGATGTCTCTTAGAGTCATTAGTTTCCACTTGCCCAATTCTAAATTTTAATGAATTGATGTCTTCAGTTAGCTTTTGTAACTCCTTTTCCATTTGGCCAATTCTACTTTTTAAGGAGTTGTTTTCTTCAGTGTAATTTTTTTTTCATTTTGTCAATTGTATTTTTAAAGGAATTGTTCAATTTTTCTTCTGCCTCTCTTATTTGACTTTTAAAATCCTTCTTGAGCTCTTCCAAGAAGGTTTTTGGGGCTTGAGAAAAGTTCATATTCCCTTTGAGGTTTTGGATGTGGGTATATTGCCCATGTTTTCCTCTCCTAAATTTGTGTTTTGATCTTCCCTGTCACCAAGATATTTCAATATGGTCATTGTTTTTCTTTGATCCTTCTTGCTCATGTTGTTTGCCCTTTTTTCTGGCTTTTAAATTTAATCTCTGCTTCTGGGGCCCAGGGGGCACCGTCCCACCCTTCTTGTGCTGGGGGCTAGGTACCTGGTTACTTCGTTTTCTGTGCTGGGGCCTCAGGTCCTGGCAGCTGAATGTTATAATGGTTTGGTAGTTTACCTGGTGCTGAGCTGGAGGTGCTGGTGGTGACTGGTGTGGGCATGGTGTTAGCATTTGCCTGCTCCTTCACTCTGGACTTCAGGATCTTCTGCCAGTCCACTGAGGTGGGGATTGGTGCTGGCTTGCCAGGATGCCTCCCATTCCTGTACTGGTCCCCTTCAGCCACAGCAAGAAGGAACTTTCCTGTTAACCCCTTTAGCCTCCTGAGGTAAAAGACTGCTGTACCCTGACTTTCTGCTGGCTCCACTATTCCAGGATTTTTCCTGGGACAATATTCTCTGAGTTTTTCAAAGTCTATAAGGGTGGGTGAGAGCAACTTACTGCTTACTGTGCCGTCTTGGCTCCCAGAAGTTTAAATAGATGACTTTCAAACATTCAGTCTGTGGGCCAGTAGCCCCATGAGTAGCTGCTGCCACAGGCCCTGTGCAGGACAGCGCTTCTCACTTGCTTCCGACAGCGCCTCCCCCCCTCCCAAATTCCTGTGCTAAGAAGTCTGGAAATCGCTAATGCTCCCAATGATTCACTCCCCCTGGGGGTGCTCCAGTTTTGCTGTTATCTGGTTTGTGTTGGTGTAGCCTCCACACTACATTACACTCCTCTCCCAGCCTGGTGCAACAGACCCTTCCTGTCGACCTTCCAGGTTGCCTTGGGCTGGAAATCTTCCACGCTCTGTCCCTTTGTTCAGATTCACTTTTTAGAGGTATTTGAAGGGGTTTGGGGGAAAGCTCAGATGAGTCTCCACTTTCACTCTGCCATCTTTGCTTTGCCCCGCCCCCAGCCTATTTTTCAATATGTTATTTTCTTCAGTATTTTTTTTTTGTGTCTCCTTTACCAAGCTATTGACTTGTTCTTCATGGTTTTCTCGCATCACTCTCATTTCTCTTCCCAATTTTTACTCTACTTCTCTACCTTGCTTTTCCAAATCCTTTTTTGAGCTGTTCCATGGCCTGAGACCAATTCACATTTTTCTTGGAGGCTTTGGATGTAGGAGCTTTTACTTTGTTTCCTTCTGAAGGTGTGTTTTGATCTTCCTTGTCACCATAGTAACTTCATGTAGACAGAGTTGTTTTTTTTCTGTTGTTTGCTCATTTTCCCAACCTATTACTTGACCTTTAACATTTTGTTAAAGTAGGGCTCAGCTTCCAGGGTAGAGGGTGTACTGTCTAAAGCTTCAGGGCTTATGTGCAGCTGTTTTCAGAGACGCTTCTAGGGACCTGTAAGTTTTCCATTCTTCCAAGGTGGTATGATCTAAGGGGAGGTGTTTACTCCTCTCCTGGTCTGTGTTTTGGTCTGTGGGTGACCACAAGCACTCTATTCTGTCCTGGAATTGTGAGGAGGGTCCCCCTCCACTGTGGCCACAAATTCTGCTATGCTAGTGCTCCTCTTTGCCCTGAGACTGCCCCCCCCAGGACTGCAAGCTGGATCTGAATATGGGCAAAGCAACAGAGTCCTGCCTCAGTGATAGCAAAAAGAACCCTGTAATCTCCTTCTGACCAGTTATTTGACCCCCTTATTGTCTGTGGGCTTAGAGCTCCTAAAGCAGCCACTGTTGCTGCCAATGATGATTCAGTCACTCCCAAGGCCTGCTTCTGATTTCCTGGGGTGGGGCTGTGCTGGCCTGGCTTGCACTGGATTGTACTCCTGTCTCACGCTGGTGCAGCAGACATTTCCTGTCAACCTTCCAAGTTGTCTGGGCTAGAAATTTGTTTCACTCCCTCTTTTTGCAGGTTCTGCTGCTCTTGAATTTGTTTAGTGTCATTTTTAAAGGAATTTGGAGGGGTTTGGGGGAGAGCTCAGGTGAGTCCCTGCCTTTACTCTGCCATCTTGGCTCAGCCTCCCCTACGCCCCTTTGAATGACTTCTACAAAGGTCATTGTTTTATAAAAGTGAAATCCAAATTTGTTTTTGTTTTTTTTCTTTAATCTCCAGGGTCTACAATAGTTCCCAGAATATAGTAGGCACCTAACAAATGCTTGTTGATTGACTGATCATATGTATTTCAGACCTGGCCTCCTTTGACCCTCCCTCAAGGAGGGCAGAACACTGAGAAATTTACTTCTCAACTTAGCTACTAGAAAAAATTTGTTTTTGTTTGTGAAGTTATCAGTTGCTTAGACTGTGCTGATGAAGAAGAAACTGCAGGAGGCTTGGTCTCTCTTGGTTCTTAAATGCCACATACAGCGGTGTAAACAAAGAGGTACCCATGTCTGATGTCACTTTCTCCAACTCACATAAACTCCATTGCTAGAGATGAGATACCTATATGCACCAACAATCCCTCTGCTACTAGAACAATTTTTGTTTCTGGTATAGGGAAGTATTGTACCTGGCTCCCAGAGGCCCCTGAAGGCAGATGACATGAAGGGGATGAGAAGTCTAGCTCAATTCGTCTGGCGTTGTTTCTTTTCCTCTCAAGTCAAATGCATCCAATAGTGGAAGGGAAGCTCTAAAACCATACTGCCCTATTCAAAGACTTTACCACTATAAATAAAGCTAATAAATAAAAAACTTACACAAAAAATCAAATAAAAATGTAATCTCTTTAGAAGAGGATTTAAAATATTAAGTCAATTATTCCAATATATTTTAAATGTATTATATTTTACCAAACAAATTTGCGAGTGAATTTCCCAGAAAAGCTAGTGAGCAAAGGGCCTGTAGTTAGGAAGACATGAATTCAGATCTGGTCTCATACATTTACTAGGTGTGTGACCTTGGGTAAGTCACTTATTCTGTGTTTGCCACAGTTTCCTCAGCACCCAGCTAGCAAGGTTGTTATAAGGTTCAAATAACATGTTTGTAAAGCACTGAGACCAAATCCTAGAACAGAGTAAGGGCTATATAAATGGTTATTCATACATTGTGAGTGCCCATCTCCCAGTAAAGAATATTTCTCTGCCTCCCTGGGAGTGTTCTTCATTGGAAAGGCAGCTTGGTGGTGTAGTAGATGAAGTGCTGGGCCTGAAGTCAGGAAGACTCATCTTTATAAGTTCAAAAATGTCCTCAGACACTTACTACCTGTGTGACCCTGGACAAGTCACTTAACCCTATTTACCTCAGTTTCCTCATCTGTCAAATGAGCTGGAGAAGGAAAGGAAAAACCACTCTAGTATCTTTGCCAAGAAAACCGCAGATGGGGTCAGGAAGGGTTGGATATGAGTGAAAATGACTGAGCAACAAAAAATGCTTATTACCTTTTCTCAGAGTATTTTTTTCACAGACAAGATGCAGTTGTATCTCATCACATCACCTGGTCATTTTGAATATCCAAGATATGTGACCATTTTCTCAATTCAGAAATTTTTCTTAACCAGAATTTTTTTTTATTTTAAGTTTAGTAACCATCAACAAAAATATTCAAATAAAGTCTTAATTTCTATTTATAATTTGTTTTTGCAGGTATAAGTTCCACTTTAGCAAAATAAAATTTTAAAATCATCTCGTTTGCTTCTCTGTTCTCATCTGATCTCTCTTCTGTGTACTCTGTGAATATTTTCATGGGTGCAATGGTTTGGAGGCTCATCGTTTAGAGTAGGAAGGGATTTTTATGCTATAATATTTTGTAAAAGTCATGGTCAGTGTTTGTTTTGCTTTCTTACTTTTGTGTGATTCCACATAGGCCTTCTCATTTTTCTTTATATTCTTCACATTTGTTATGTGTTAACATAATATTCTATCATGTTCATATATTGCTATTTCTTTAGCCATTTCCCAATAGCAATGTATACAAGCTATTTCTACTTTTTTTTTTCCTGTTACAAATAGCACTGCTATCAATATATCTTTGGAGATAGGTCTTTTTTTTCCTTTCAAAAACTAAGATAGAATTGTAGCAGTATGATGATGGGTTCTTTGTGCAGACATTTTGTAGCCTTTATGTATCTTCTCGTAGTTAAGCCCAAAATCTTAAGCCATTTTATGATAGTCATGAGCAGAGTATTTATATCTCACTTCAAAATCATTTCCAGACCAAATTGTGAAATAGTTTGTTTTCTGAGCTGGTATCTTTGACTTTGGCCTGCCTTCTAGCCATCATGTTATCATGCTGTTTCTCTTCAACAAACAGGGTTTCTTTCTGTGGTGTTATTTTTCAGGGTCACGCTGGCGCCAGCTCAGGCTCATGAGAGCTGGTTGTTAAATTTTTAGGACAGGCACATACACCTCAGAAATATGCAAATGGAAGGATTCACAGCTTAATTTATTATTTTGTTGATTGTCTAGATTTAGAAAAAAGTAGTGGGAAAAATCTTAATAATTCAGATTAAGCTTAAACGTGTGCCCCGGACACAATTTTTTTTTAAACCCAGGAGGTCTATCGTTAAACATTTACCAGCACATCCCTGCTATTATTTCTTACTCACATTTATTTGTTCTGCATTTCAGAGAGGCAATGTGTTATACTGGTGAGAACCTAAATTGGAAGTCAGGAAAGATAAGTAATTGAGATTTGGTTCTATGTCTTATTAATTGTGTGAGTCACCCTGGGTGAGTCATTTCACTTTACCAGACCTTAGTTTCTTATCTATAAATTGGGGATGATAATATTTGTGGTATGATAAATAGAGTGCTGGGCCTGGAGTCAGGAAGACTCATCTTCCTGAGTTCAAATCGGACATCTGACACTTACTTAGCTGTGTGACCCTGCGCAAGTCACTTAAACCCTTAGTCCTTGTTTGCCTCAGTTCCCTCATCTGTAAAATGAACTGGAGAAAGAAATGGCAGGAATGAAATGACATTCCAGTATCTTTGCCAAGAAAACCTCAAATGGTGTCATGAAGTCAGACAGAAGTGAAAACCACTAAACAACAACAAATACTTGTGTTACCTGCCCCATAAGGTTGTTGTAAGGAAAGGAAATCTTAAAAGACTGTATAAATGTGCATTGTTATTAGCCCTGAAAGACAACAGTTCTGCCTTCCAAAGTGTCAATTAAAGTGATGATATGATGATGATCATGATCGTCATCATCATCATCGATCATCATCATCGATCATCATCATCATCATCATCATCATCATCATCGTCATCCCCTTATTTAGGTGATAACATTTTCACAATATTTTACAGTTTAAAGAAAATATTATCTATATTTTTAAATATAGATAAATATAGAGTGTGTTTGTTTCACAACACACTCCTGTAATGTAGGCAGACAGTACATGTGCTCCACTCGAGATTTTAGATGACTTGACCAAGGACCCAAGGCCAGA
Organism: Trichosurus vulpecula; assembly: GCF_011100635.1. Taxonomy (NCBI): domain Eukaryota; kingdom Metazoa; phylum Chordata; class Mammalia; order Diprotodontia; family Phalangeridae; genus Trichosurus; species Trichosurus vulpecula. The sequence continues at coordinate 374,525,232 of NC_050576.1, forward strand.
GTCAGAAATAGCACTCAAGTTTTTTTTTATTTGTTTTTTTTTAAACCTCTACTTCAGGGTTCTTTGTAGGCCACCACACTGGCCTGTGTGTTTAACTATAGTTTTCTGGAAACATTGCCCCCTAATTTTCTTGTTTAGCTGATCAGTCATTGTGAAAATGAAAATTTCAGGCCAGGACAATGAGGGAGAATTTTGAGGCAGGCCAGAGCTGTGGCTTCCCTCAAATAACCCTTCTTAAGCTGCCAGCCCCGTGTTGCATCATCCCCTTTAAAGACTCTGTCAACAACCTGGATTTCATCCAACCTAAAAGGAAGGAAAGACATTTCCAATTCCTCTTCTTTGAACTTACTGATTAAATACAATCATCTCTAAAATAAATCATGGTTGGGTTTACATGAAAGTTAAGGCAAAATGCTTCGAGACCATTAAAAATGGAAAACTGAATCCACTCTGCGTTATTATGTTTGCCACTTCATCGTAAATGCCAGTCTAGATCAATGAGACTATCTGAGGAAATAATTTAATTCTCCAATATTAGTGAATGTCCATAATAAATCAAGGCACACAGTCCTTAGATAACCCTGGTTAAATCCCTGAAGAACAGAGTGGATCTGGAGTTGTTTTTTCCTCATGCTACAGGCACAAAATTACATGTACTGCTGGTGATGAGGTCATTGGTATCAAAGGACACTGAAATACAGATGCAAACTGATAAAACAGCACTCAGTTCTTCTGACTCACTGGTCAAAAAATAGAAACCCTTGAAAGGTGGTTTGCAGAAGGTTGGTTTCCTGATGTGATGATTGCTAGCTTTTAGAGGGAAAAAAATGAAAAACAAAATGTTTTTATGTTAGGCTTCCTGTCATAAAAGCTTACATATGGTAACTTATGTAAAGATCAAATGGGCCTTAAAAATTCAGTCTTTTTAATGCTTGGTTTTGAATATTAGTTATTTATTGTAACATCCTTCCAGTAAATTAGATCTCATGAGTTTTTGAGTATATGGATGGATCTAAATGGGCTAAATTTAGATTAGATATTTAGAGGTAGAAGCATTCTTAGATCCATCCAATCCAATCCTCCCCACCTCATTTTATAGTGAGGAAAGTGACTGTGGCAGAAATTAGGTGATATATCCAGTATATACACAGCTAACGAATATCTGAGGTAGGACTTGCTCAGCTCTTCCTGATTCCAAGCCTAGCACTCTATCCACTATGCTACCTAGCTCCCTCATAAAGACTAAACCAGGGGCAGCTAAGTGGCTCAGTGAGTAGAACACCAGCCCTGGAGTCAGGAGGACCTCAATTCAAATGGGACTCAGATACTTGACATACTTACTAGCTGTGTGACCTTGGGCAAGTCACTTAACCCCAATTGCCCTGCCTTCCCCCTTCCAAAAAAAGAAAAGACTAAACCACCTGAATTCTCCAAGCAGTTTTCCATGCAAGTGTATACCCAGGTTTAATCTGCCTTGCCTCGGAAGATCAGATGAGAACTTCTTTCTCTTAAACAATTCCTTCTCTTTCATGTCATTCCACTACATGAGATCAAACCTCAGGTGTTACTGTCTTTATCATTTCTTCTTTTTGTCTCTTTTTCTTGGGGAACTTGTTGCTCAGTCTATTCAAGTCACACATACTCCTGAAGTTTCCTTTTGAAGAATTATAGAGCCATATAGAATGTTCCATCTGTCATCTATCTTACATCATCTTACATTCCTCAGGAGAGGGAACCCACCTTGAGGCCTTGAGGCCACACATGGCCTTCTAAATCCTTAAGTGTGGCATTTTCACTGAATCAATATTTAAATTTTAAATTAATTAATTTACATTTAAAATTTGGATTTTCATATTGAATCAAGATACTGAACCAAAGCCTCGTTTTCTTTTGTCTACAAAGGATGAGACCTCTAAAGTGTCTTCTAGCTCTAAACCTGGAATTCCATTCAAATCCAAATCTTCTGGCTCAAAGTCCTCTATTTTATTCATTGAACGACACTGTCTGTGAGGTACATCAAAAGGAATCCTGGCAGGGACTGTAGAACACTCTGATCATTTGACTCCTCCCTCTAAGGGTCTAGATATCGTAGCTGAAATGAAAGTATTTCCTTTCAATATAAGGTAAAAAAGAATAGCCATTGAAGTATTTAAGACATGGCAGCTTTTTGGAGAATGTACTACATGTCACTTAAGAAGGCAACATCATGAGTTTAAAAATAACACAACATTACTGTTCCCTGCCTTGGTGATGATTAAGCATTTATTTTGTATAAATGAAAGATGGTACCTTATGAAAGAGTTTAAAGTCATTGACTTGCGTGCCTTAGGCCTTTATAAAATACCTGGACAAAAAGAATATAAGTTCCTCTATTTGGGCCCCTTTGGAGAAAAATCTATGTTTGTGCTAAGTCCTTATGTGCAAAGATGATAAAATGCTCTTATTCTTCTGGATATATCTTATTCCTTTAGCAGGAGGCTTTTGAGTTCATCTTGGAAGCTATTGTCTAAAACTCATTGGGCAGGTAATCATAGGATTGTGGGATTTAGAGCTAGAAGGAATTGTAGAAGTTTTTTGTTGTGTACTCGATTAGTAATGTTTGACTCTTTGTTTTGGAATTTTCTTGACAAAGATACTGGGGAGTTTTGCCATTTTCTTCTTGAGCTCATTTTGCAGATGAGGAAACTGAGGCAAACAGAGTTAAGTGACTTGCCCAGTGTTACACAGCTAGTAAGTGTCTGAGGCTAGATTTGAACTCAGGTCTGCCTGCCTTTAGGGCCTGCACTCCATCCATGGTGCCACCTAGCTGCCCAATTGTAGATCTAGGCTAGCATAAAAATAAGTGTATTAATGAAAATATACCAAGCCATCTTTCATAAAAATCTGCATTTGCTATAGTGTGGATGTGACTTGGGTTTTCAAAGATTTCATAAATGAAGTAAAAATTCTGACAGGTTCTTCCTAGCTAGAAAGGATGGAAAAGCTTATCCTATAAGTAAAGTAAAAGGGGTATGCCTATCTCCGAGGACCAGCTTAGTTAAATATGCAGACGCTTATCACCAGAAATTTGGCCCTTTCACACTAAATAATATTTTTGTTATGAAGATTTGTGAAAGGGTTACAATGCAAAATGTCCTACATTCATGATGGCTTCCTTGTGCTTCTATAGGAATAGAGATAGGAAGAAGAGAATTGAGCATTAGAAATCATAATTCACTAGGTGGCACAGTGAGCAGAGTACCAGCCTGGAGTCAGGAGGACCTGAGCTCAAATCTGGCCTCAAACACTTGACACACTTACTAGCTGTGTGACCTTGGGCACATCACTTAACCCCAATTGCCCTGCCTTTCCCCCTCCAAATAAAATAAAATAAATTTAAAAAATAGAAGTCATAATTCTTAAACTGGGTCTATGTATAACCCAAAGTTGCTGGTGAAATGTGAATTTTATCCAGAAAATATAAGTAGATACATAATTTGAGGACTGAACCATAACCATGTTGGCATTTTTACTGTAAAAGAAACCAAGAGACATAAAGAAGTTGTACCTAAATGAAATGAAGGTTGTCAGGTTCTTGTAAAGTGTAGGGATAAAAATTATTCAACCTACAACAAGAGAAACTGAGGCAGAGTTCTGAGCCAATGGCACTTTATTAAAGGGTCCATGGTCCTCCTTCCAGGGCCTTATTTTTATAGGGTTAGATATGTAAACATTCAAGAACAGCTATACTGGATGTAGAATAACTCCACTGGTTCTCATATGATGTATAGGCTAAAATAAGCAAAACATATCAGCAGGGTCACCAGCTGGGCAAAGCAAGAAATCTGTCCACTGACAAGGTGGTCATAAGGTGTTCATGAGATGGTTATAAGATGGGCACCTGTTCATGTTGGACAAGAGAGAATAAGGGTACAAAAATAATTTGAGGGGACTTCCCATGTAGTTGAGTCACCTCTGCCAGATTGAGCCACAAAGGTGACATTAGTAAGGAGGAAAATTGGTACAATTTATAACATATTGATTATTTTCCATTTGATTAAACAATAATTCATAATATACTAAGTATAACAATATATGTCTTAGGTGACACTCTCATTAACCAAGAACCATAAGGGACAAGTATCTCCTAGAGAAACATATCCTACAAGATATGAAAATTGGGGACCATAGAGCATTTGTTCAAGTGTGGCAACACAAGCATTGTTTGCCTTACACGTTCCAGTAATCTTTATGAATACTATTCAAGCAATTTTGGTAAACAGCCACCCCATTATGATGACAAGAGGCAATATACTTGCAGACAACACAAACAGATCTAGACGTTTGGGAGGCATAGGGAGTAGAAGGAAATAAGGAATAGGTTGAGTTGCATGAACAAAGGAATCATCAGTATTATTGAAAAATTAAAAAATTCTGAACCTAAATTTTACATTTGTCATATATAATTACCTAATCTTATTACAACTATTTATTAAAACCAACTGAAAAAGTTTTACTCTATTTTCCTTTCTAGCTATTTTCTTTTAGCTACTCATCTCTCCCCTAGGAGGATGAAATTCTGGTAGGAAACTATTAAAGGAACACTCTTTCTATAAGATGATGAGCCCAGATACACATCTGAATTCATTTAAAATTTGCCAAAATAATTGTGATTGTAAGAAAAAAATTCAGGGATGGAATGTATAAATGCATTGAGTAGTCAATTTCAAGACAGTGCATATTGAATAAGTATTTATAATAAAACATGTTTGCATTTTAAGACTTGCTCAACATTTAGGTGGTAATAATAAACCCAAATAAAACTGGCTTTTCCCATTAGATAACACAAGATACTCAAACATAACCAAAACTGAAAATGCTTCTGTTTTAGGATTAACAGCAATTTGGTCCCATAAACTATTCCATCAATACCCAATTGTCCTCACATTAATTTTAGGAAGGGCTAAAATTTTAGGCTAAATAGCTCAAATCTTATCTCCAGTATTAATCTATGAAACTTCGGAGAATTTTGATTGTTGCATCATGAGGGCCTAAATTGGAAAATGAGTCTTTGTCTCTCTTAATGTTTCAAACAATTTATACATGTAAAATTCTTAATCCAATTTTGAAGATTGTGTCAGATCTCCTATTAATATTGTCATGATGAAAGAATGTTATAGGGTGGTTTCTCACAAACTAAATAACCCACAAATTTTAAGCCTTCATGGTCTATATTATTTGGGATTCAAATGACAATATAAAATAATCCCTCACTAGCTCATATTACTTAATAAAAAATCACCCAAAGCATTCATCTTCTTGTACACTTGCCATCATCAATGGAATCTGCTATGTGAAGAGAAAGGAAGGGACATAGCAGCATTAGTTCTGTTTGATTTCAGAGATGAGTCATAGGCAGTCAGTTGAATGACAGGATGTCATAACCAGGTTCAGAATTAACCAGGTGAGAAAAATTCTTATTTACCAAGATGGGGATAAATCAAGAGAATCTACCTTCACCTTCACAAGGTTGTTCTCTTGACTTTCCCAGAGACAGACATCTGTCTACAGCAGTCCTCAGACTTCAGGGGTACATGGCATTTTCTTTGAATGATGAACCAGCAGCCTTATACAGGATCATACACTTATACCTGGATTCAAGACTAAGAATAGCAAGGAATTGAAGTCTCAAGATACTCTTCCTCAGAAAGCAAAATTTCATACATTACAGCTTAGGGCTAAATAATTGTTGTTATTTTTTCATATATTAGTCTCAAAATTTTATTTAAAATTTTTTAAACTACTCACAAATTTCATCTATTTTCATTCCCCCCTTGGTCTGCAGATAAAGCCAAAGGGAGAACATTACACCATTTCTAGAATACAGTGAGATGAGGCCCCCATCAAAGTCCATGTAGGCAAGTAGGTCATATCGGGGCACAATTTCTTGGTAAAAGCTATGGTATCAGGGGGAGCTGTGGCCTTAGAACCAGGGAGTAGTTCAGCCTTAGTCAAGGACTGACTTGTACAGAATACTGATCTTTTTCTGCAAGGGCTCAAAAAGGGTGCAAGCTTACGGTGAATGTGACGTGAAAGGCAAGGTGATTAAAGTTGGACAAGTGTCTGTTGTGCAAATTGCCACTGGGATTGTGTCTGGAGTAACTCACTCTTACTTAATTAAATTCATCACTCCTTGTGTGCCACAGTGATCCCCACTTATGAACCAAAAAATGTGTATCTGGGAAGGAGTGGCTTACCTATCCCGGTCATCCAGAGTGAAGAGACCTGTTTAACATTGTACTGCTGTTTTCACTTCTTTACCACAAGTTCATACACAGTGAATAGTTAGTTCAAAATCTAGCATTAAAAGATACAATTATTTAAGTTTCCAAATGATCTGGAAAGAGGTCTGGGGGTGCTGGGAACCTGAAAATGCTAAGGCAGTTTCCTGGAATGAATTTACACACTCGAGTCTTCTCTTAGTCAAGTGGCAAAAGGTTCATTGTGATACTTTAGCAAAAGTAGGCAAGGGGCCTTAGGGAACCTGTGAGACAGTGAGGATGGTGCTGGAATTTATATGGAAAAGGGGCATGAGAAAGGAATGCCAGGGATTCTAATTAGGTAATCTGGGGGTCCAGGTGTCTTCAGGAGCTATGGATGTGAAAAGTTAGGAAGTTTTGCAGAAATAACTTTGTTGATACCAGACACTGAGGGAGCTGTCAGAGGCATGGACTTTGGGGATCTAATGCAAAGGAGAGTCCTTGAGCCAACCAGGGACAAAAATCCTGGGGCCAGGCACCCCTGTGTCTATTCTGATAAGAGAATGTGTTCTGTAACAAGAGCAAATTTTCTCACAGGGCAGGGGCCTACTGAGAAATTGGGAACTTCCAGAGATGTGATCTTAGGGATGGGTCCTAAGCACCCCATCAAGCCTAAATGACACCCACTTATTCAAAAGTTTGTTTTTCCATGTTGTTTGGGAGAGTCCCTAGTTCCTCAAGTGGCGGTGCTGCTGAATATCACAACACCCTTTCAGTACGGCAAGTAACCTCACAGACAAAACTCTCCTAAGAGGATTTTGCCATGCTTTTGATTTATTTCATTTATTATCATTATTAATTATTATTTTCTGGTTTTGTTTTGTTTTATATAAAATACAGTCTAATAATCATATAACAAATTGTATTTATAATGTAACAGCATTCAGATTGAAGGGAAAAAACTTGCTTTAACAGTTTCTCTTTGCCTTCAAATGTTTAAAACACCACCAGTCATGATACTAATTTAGTGTAATACCTTTCAAACTTATCAATTCATAGAAAACCATTGATCTTATTATCTCTGGCATTTTCACGCTAATCATAGTAGTTTATGTAGTGCCTACCACATGCCAGGCTTTTTCTATGTTTTGAAAGTTGCATAAACCTATTTTTAATAATATATTAAAATGTTTAGTCTTTAATTTCCCAATTTTGTTAACATTCCATGCCAATTAAAAAAATACCTACAAATGGGACAGCATTTTATTCAATTGTATTCCTACAAGGGCTGAACACTACAGCACTCATCCTTTATACAAGCTATGCAGTGTGTTAAGTACTTTATAACCATGTGTTTCTTTCAACAACCCTGGGTGATAGGTGTAAATATTTGTTACTCCCTTTGTACATGCAAGGACTGATTAGATTCTCTGATTTACTACCATTAAAATATTTTCAACCCAATCACCTTTGATTTATAATGACTAGTGGCAATAACTAAACTTCATTTTGCACAAGATTCCATTATTTGTAGTTGGTTTATATTCAAAATTTCATGGTGACACTGACAACTTGCCATTACTGTTTCTTTGTTTCTTTGAGTTACCCAAAGAACAAAACCAATTCCTTTAAATTTTCTAAATTACTAATCCTTTAGCATGACTTTTTAAAACCAGAGCAAAGATCTCTATCAATCAATTAATTAACATATTTTATGAAACCTATTTTGTAGACTTACTGACTGGGGAAAGGAGACATGCAGCAGCCATCAAAGGGGCATTGCATAAAAAAAAATCCTACATCTTTTTAATTTCAGTGGGATTAATGTCCTTTTCAAAACTCCAAAACCCTCTACTTTCAAACCCTAAGTTTATGCTGAAAGTGCAGACTCCGACTTTCTTTACCCTACGACTCGTTATTAACTTTGGATTCTAATTTCCTTATGGAATACTACTCTTTCTTTGTTCTACTTGTATAATTCCTCTGGTAAACCCCTTTTTGGTTCTTTAGTGGTTACAAATGACCAGTTGATACCAATTTCTTTGAGGACTTTTGGGCAATTAGAATTAGTTACAATCACATTTTTATAAGCGATAGGCAAATAACTCACTCAGCACAAGAAGTTCCTCATTTTAGAGTGTCACAGATTTCGGCAAGCACGATGACTTTAGACAAGAAATCATCTGCCTCCCTCTCAAAGTTAACCCTTTTTTATGGTGGAAAGGCATTCATCGAGCTTAATTTGGTAATGCCCAAGAGGGAATGGTCAAAGTCCAACTATGGCACAGGAACGTCACAGATATTGGTACCCTAAAAGGTTCTCTGCTATCCTCACAATAGTAAGTTACTATCATTACTCTCTTCTTTCTTATTCACTCTTAATGAAGCACTGAACAGTTTTATCAAAGGCAACTTCCATTTTGGTGTGTGTTGACTGTGAATGAGCCTGATTCCTCGTTGCCTCTTTTATTAACAAAATTCTGACATTTTCCAAAACTGTAGTTTCCCTGTTAGGAATTTTATGTTTGCCTCTCATCAGAAAAGGAGCTAATTTACTAATAGTTAAATATGAACAGAAATCCTTATTACACTAATTTAACTTTGAATTCACCTAAATGAAATACAGTTCAATAATTTTTTAAACAATCTCAGCTTCCACAAAGGCCATTAACTGGCCACCAAGACTACAAATTCCAGGGCCCGATATCATCAATATGCTCCTGCTTTTAATATGTATTTGACAATGATTTAAATTAGAAAGATCCTTTTATTTGGAGTATAACAAATTCTTGATTTAAAATTTCCATTTTTATTAAAACAGTTTTTGACTTCGTATAGAATTAACAGGAATTACACTACTTAAAACTATCTGATGGAGATTATACTTTTTGGAGAGGCTCAGGGTATAACTTTTCCTCAATTTTCTTTCAAATCATTCAAAATTTAAGTCCATTTATTTATTTTTTTAACCTAACCTATTGTATGGTATCATTTAATATTGATTCCAAATCACTGTTTGCTAACTTTGCAAGGTTTCAACTGATAAGAATTTCTTTTATATTGTAACTTTATTTAATCTTATAAAATGTTTATTTTTCCTGAAATAATTGGCAAGTTCCGCTTTTCCCTCTCAAAATTTCAGTATTTATACTTTTATAAGCCATATGCATATTTCAATTCGATCTTTTGTAATCTGAGCACCCTTGATCATTCATGACTATGATCATTTATGGCTTTTCAAGACTTTCAGATGGGCCACCCTTAATTTCAAAGCTGCTATCACTGCAAGCTGCTTAAAAGTCTTGGTGTGGCTGTAATTAGCCCTAATACCATAAAAGCTACTAAGGACCTTTCTCTCCTATTAAAGGGTTAGAGGACTCCACCACTAGCCCCCACTCTCAGCAGCTAGAATCACAGTGTCCTGCTCCTCCAGTCACAGGCACTGCTGCCAGCAACTTTGCCCTTTTTCCTTTTCCCTATTTATGTAAACTAAACTATTCCTTATATTTTTAGGGTTTGGGAAATAGGGGGGTCTCTGTCCTGAAGAGTCATGTGGTTCAATATCCTTCAGCCTTTATGAGAGGCTTCTGGAGATCTAGTGACAGACTTGGTGTCCAGGCTTATAAGATCCCCAAGGAGACCCTACAAAGAGGCACTCCTATTAGGGTGTTCATGCATTTAGTTTATTTTCATGTCAATGTCTATATCTATGTCTATGTCTATGTATCTATATCTGTATCTATATTTATATTCATGTTTAATTCTATCTTCAATGATTTTTTCCCTAACTTACTATAATCTTACTTATACAATTGGAACTTATTTTCACTAACCAATTGATTTCAACACATTTTACTGTTTTAATTTACTTGAACAATTAACTTAAACTTCAATAGTGTCATTAAACTTCACCTACCTTCATTTGCTTTCTGATTTCAAAACAAGTTTTCTTTTTCTGGGAGCACTTTGGGAATCACCTGCAGTCTGGGATCCCTAATCAGAACTTGCTTGGTGACTTCAGGTTGGTTGTTTAAAAGCAGTAAACAACAGAAGGGTAAATGAGTACAATTCTACTGACTTTTTTTTAATATAACACTTAATAGGAAAATTTAACTGATGTACATACAGATGTTACCAGAAGGAGGCCGAAAGACCTCCCCCCCCAAAAAAAATCCAAACACATTATCAAATGAACTAGTGATGTCAATCAGAGCAAAATAGCAATTAAGGGTTTGGAGTATAAATTTACAAAATATTAATAGGGAGGAATATGGAAAATAATTAACAATATCATTTTCCCCAGCTTGCCCCACCTCCCAAAATAAAGATCACTTAATGGAGAAATGAACTTGAAGAGATTGGAATTAAACACAATTAAGCCAGCACATGATGAAATATTTCAGTAGAACTAGAATTGTGTCAACAAACAGATGAAAAGAAGAATGCATTTGCCAGCATGGCTATAGTGATTTATTCTTTTGTGAAAGGATGACGGAACCACCTAGCTTGAATTATATGACATGAATACCTGATATAAGAGGTAATGACATTTAAGGAAAGAGTCTTTAAAGTTCGCTGAATATACATAGAAGACTTTTGGCTGGAGGCAACAGTATTTTAAAGGGGTTCAAGGACTGATTTTCAAGGTATCTGTATGAAGGATGATTCCAAGAAAAGATGAAGTATCATTGTTGGTACTTTTAACAAAACTGATGACTGGGAAGATATTAGCAACTATCCATTCATATTCTAAATTTCTCATATAAAATCTTTTTTATGAGAATGATTATGTAAGAATCACAATGAAAACATTGGAAGAAAATTAGGTCTTTGCTGATGATTTTTGATTGCTGACTATAGCTTCAAAGTCACACAACTTGCTGCTAGCAGAAAATAATATAAAATAGTTATGTCATTGTTTGGACATTTCAAAATGATTTTTTAAAAGTGGAACAAAATGAAATAAAAAACTCATAAAACAAGGTGACTCCCACTTATAAGTTAGGACCACAAATATAACTTTGTTCAATGATACCCTGAATATCAGCATCATGTGAGGAATGGAACAAATAGATGGGCTTATCTACAACTTTTTTCAATATTATGGGGGGTGTCCTTTGCCAAGTATTTCCTATCCATCTCTTTTAAGCAGAATTGTCCAAATTCTCTTATTTGCATATGACATTGTTATACTTCTACTGAACAGGGAAACACGACAAATCTTCTTGATGAAATCCATGGCCATTCAAAAAAGGCTTAATCATCTTGATTAGAAAATAATAAAAATGTATGTTGCCTAAATTATGACATGCTATTTATGGACAAACTATTGAATTAGCACATCAGTACACATATGTTGAAGAAATGCTGCTGCTGGACAAAAGGATTGGCCCCAAAATGGTTTGGAAGATAGGATAGGGCTGGCTTCTCTTTTTATGTCGCACTTCCAATGATTTCCAAGCTCATTGCAATTACATTATCCCATTTCAAAAATATTAATATTTTCTATGATGATTGTAGAAGAATCACAATTGCAGATGAGTCAAAGTGAAATGGATAGTTGTGGTGGAAGGATGCGTGATGGGCATCCAGGCTGCATCGTATTGCCAATTATGACTTGAATTTCAGGAGTATAAAAAATGACACATAATGGAAAGCCATGGCCAGAAAAAGCTGCTCACGTAGGGACATTAACGGATAACCTTAGTGCTTCTTCAATACCTTCAATAATTAAAATGTGAAGAAGAACTTCACCACATCAGGGAGATTGCATATGTGGGATTTAGAAAAAGACATCAACTAGAATTACAAAAATCCACAGGAATAGGATGAGATCTGCACCAGTGAAACAAATACTCCTACCAAGGAGATCCTACACTCATTCACATCTGGGTATAAGCAATCCATACACTTCAGTAAAGCAGACTTTGTTGAGTTGTAGCTAAGATTTATCTTTCCGATGCTGGCTTGTACAGATTTGCACAAAATTGGAAGACAGTTTTGAATCAATAGAGAGATCAACTCTGAATAATAATTTTCCAACTGATGAGCTGAAAATGTCACAACTCCCTAGTGTTTTCAGAATCAGCTTTGCTCAAAGCCAAAGGATGTTTATTGACATTTAATAAAGGAAACTTTTAGCATTTTCCTGCATATCTGCTTTTACAATCTCATTCTTTCTTCCATTCTGAATGAGTAGTATGCTAGCATATGCATTCGTAAGTTATTTTTAGAATTTTTGGAAGGCACACTTGGCTGAAAAGTCTGATGTGAGTTATTTTTAAAAGGCATTTATAACATTAAGTGCTATACAATTTGTAACTGCTAGCATGTCTCCAATTTGTCATGGAGGAATTTATGATGGTAGTTTGTCGCCTAGGTTCTTTTCCCCTCTTTCTTTTGTTTTTAAGAGATTAAAAAGTAACTAACTGGAATCGGTAGTTAAAGATATTGAATGAGACATCACTAGAGCATATCCAAGATGCTCAGCAAAGTTAATTACTATCTACTGCTCTCAGTCATACCCTCCTTTTGCATAATTTTTCTTTCAATGAGTCCCTAGGGAAATTGAAGCAACCAAGGAGAAGGTCAGAGGCAGAATGGGGACAGTGTATTCTCCTTCTGGAATAACAAAAGACATATTCTTAGGCTATCCTGAAAGGCCAAGATGTTATTTTAATTTAACTTAAAATCTACTAGTAGCATTCTCTTACAATTGGGTTGCCAAAATACAGCTGAGAGCAAACCCCTTAGGACATGATACATTCAGCAACTGCTCACCGTGATAGAAGTTAATTCGTATTGCCATCTGGTGTACTGTCCCTCACAAGAAAAAGGAATTAAAAGAAAAGAGAGAGAGAAAAGAAAAGATAATTTTGGTGGAGTTTCAGGATATCATTCTGTGACCTTATTGGTTAGGGCTTATCCATCTTGGAAGCTGTGTGCCCTCTTACTGGTTCTTATTAACAGCAAGCCCATCACTAACCTAACACCTCTCTGTGCCTTGGTTTTCTCGTGTGTAAATGAGAGGATTACATCAATGTCCATGATGGTCCCTCTAACACTAAATTCTGTCTTCTTATTTAATTAAGTACAATGGAGCAGTACTATCTCCATTCGCTGAAAATGCTTTTTAATTCCTATTCCTTGCAAATATGTTGGACCTTAATGTGCAGCAGTGAAGGGGAAAGCACGGTTACTAAGTAAGTAGAAGAGTTAGCCTAGAGAATATTACTTTTCTTTAAAACCATTTTACTTTTCCATTCATCAGAAAGTTATTGGAGGAGGTAGGTGGCATCTGTGAAGTTTCATTCATAGAATCATAGAAGACCAGGGCTGGCACAAACCGTACCTATTATCTAATCCAAACGCTTCATTTTATAGAAAGTGAGTCACAGATAATTTCAACATCTGTCTCAACACAAAGCTAATCCTTGGCAAAATCCAGGCCTCCTCACAGTCTGGAAGGTGTTCCTTATGCTATAGAGCATTGACATTTTCTCCAACTATTCATTTTATTGTTTTGCAAAATGTTTGCCAGGCTTTGGACTGCTCTGAAAGATGTTCATTGTTCCAAAGTTTTCAATGGATGTAGTTTTCATAAAGACCTTCAACTTTTATAGATTTTTTAAGCTTCATAAGCATGAACTCATTCATACGCATATTAAATTGTGAAATAGCAGCAGGAATTTTGTTATAAGCATGAGCACATTTGCTTTCATAATGATTCATTATGAAATGATTTTACTATGTGAGGTAAGTAGAAAGAGAATAACTATGAAGCTCAGTCTTAGAAAGTCATATTAGAAGCATCATGGCCATTTTAATAAATGGTGTTTTAAATGACACATTATTCTTTCATTTATTTGTTATTTATTTGACTGGTTATGTGATTTCACCATTGTAGGTATCTAGGTGGTGCAGTGGATAAAGTGCTAGACCCAAATACAGAAAGTCATGAGTTCTAATCCTGCCTCAGATATTTGCTAACTATGCATCCCAGGGCAAGTCACTTAATCTCTGTTTGCCTCAATTTTCTCAACTGTAAAATGGGGATAATAATAGCACCTACCTCCCAGGGTTGTCGTGAGCATAAAATGAACTAATGTTTGCAAATATTAAAGTGCTGTATAAATGCTAACTATCATTATTAGATAGTTGACGGTGTTGAACTTTTTCTGTTAATGAAGAGAGGCATCTGTTCTGTAACTTGTGGCTTTAGAGAGTTGCCTGGGCTCCTGACAATTTAAATGATTGCCCCAGGGTAACTTAACTGCATCAAGTAAGATTTGAAACCAGGTTTTCTTTACTCTGAGGTTAGATCTTTGTCCAATATGTTAGATTGCCTCTTTCGATAACTTCTGAAATTTAGCATAAATAATAGATTGCTGCTCAGGTTTAGGTTTATTTGTTTCTTTGTTTAATATGTAGGGGTTTCAATTTACAGTAAGCATACACATCCCATAGCTTCTTGTTTCTATATATGAAGAATAAGGATAGCCTAGAGTTAAGGCCTTCCCAGAGTAGAAAGATCAACACAGTAATAGATAGTCTCTCTCTGTGTCTCTGTCTCTCCCTCTGTGATCTGTGTTCGTCTCCTTGTCTCCCCATCTCTCTTTGTCTCCCTCTTTATCCCCCTCCTTATCTCCCTCTGTTTCCCTCTCCATCTCTATCTCTGTGTCCTGAGTTTGTCTGTCTTCCCTCCTATCACTCTCCCCCTCCCATCTCTTTCTTTTGTTAACAATGACAGAGAGGTGTCACTTTATACCTGAATGAAGTGGGGGTAGGGGACTGGGAGAATGCAGGATCTAAGGAAGAAATAATTCTCTAGAATCCTGAAATCTTCATGTCAAAACTCTATTTCCAGGGAAAGCAGCCCAGGCCTAAGAAGACCACTAAAGGTCATTGCTCATCCATAAAGGAGGGTGGGGGGCAAGTTGAGCACTTAGAGCTCTACCATGCCCCACAGCTCCTCCCAGGAGATGCTTTCCATCTGTTACTTTCTGTCCCACTAATATCAAGGCTTCTGAGAAAGATAAAGAAAATACTGAATGATTTGAGTGTCTTTTTCTTTGTTTAAAATTGAAAAATGAAAAACAGAATCTTTGGATAATGGAATATTTATTATGGAACTGAATAGGATAATATGACATTCTTTAGAGATACTTATGCCAGTGATCTCATATCTAATGGGAAAGTTTAGTTATTTGATTGGGATAGTTCCTACTTGTGGAAGTGAGTTGGAATGTAGACTATCTTTAGACGTTGCCAGATTTCTCCAGCTTCCTCAATATCTTCTCCCAAGTGCTATGAGTCTTGTCTTAATCAATCTATCATCCTGCCATTTCTTTTCTCACATTTGTCCTTCTGTTCATTCAGATTTTAGCAAGGCATTTGAAAAATTTATAATGATATCCATATAGAAAAGATAGGCAAATGTAGGCTATATAATAGCTAGTAAGTTCATATTGAAGACTATATTCAAAGACTGCATTTTGATAGATTTATGTTAACCTAGAGGGAACTCTGTAGTGGCACATTCCTGGGTCCAGCTTGTTCATCATTTTCCCTTTTTATTAAACTACTAATATTATAAATTAAGATATCATGGCTTAGTGGGTTGATTACTAGACTTCAAGCACAAAGGTCTGCCTCTTTCAAATACTGTCTGCAAATCTGGGCAGGTCATTTATAAGTGTTATAGACAACTATCTAAAAGCTGTTAATTGCAGAGAAGATGGCAAACTGCATTGATAGAGGGAATTAAATCATCTGGAAGTTCTCTATGCCAATAAAATTGCAGGTCCAGTCCCTGTTCTCTACTATTTAAATTGTATTTTTCTTAAAATAATTTTACTGATTTTCTTATTCTGGAGGTGAGAACTACTATGATTATCTGAAGAACATAATTTATCTGTTACTAAAGGAGGGGGTTGATTTGGGAGCCCAAAATTGAAGAAGAGGGTATCCCCTCCATAAACAATTCATCTCTAACAACATCTCCCATTATTCTCATGTGTCCTTTGACCCAAAGGTAGGCTGTATTCCAATTTCTTATCTTTAGGTTGACCTCTACTTAGTATGAATACTTCTTCCCAACCTGACACATTTCCTGAAATTCTTAGTAATTAGAGTGACTCATTTTGGTCAAAGCATTATGTTCACAGAAGGTCCATTTCTATGAAAATACTCCACTTAAAAGGAATGACACTGATGTTCATTAACATGAATTAGTTACTGACAACTACTAGAATGTGGAACTTTAAGTAGATGGGACACAGGGCATGTCTTTTCAGTTCTTAACCAATAACCTACAAAGTATAAAAAAAAAGAGAATTGCACAAAATTGTAGATTGTTGTTACATATAGTTTGTTTTTCCTTTAAAACATATAATAAACTCAACATGTAACTTTCAAAGCTATCCTATTTCTTTGTGTTTCCTTGTGGCTTTCCTTCTACTCCCTTCTGTGCATTTAAGAATGCTTTGGTGATTCTTTTTTCTTTCTTTTTTTTCTTTTTTGACAACTTCATTGCTAACTTCCTTTCCCCCCAATTCTTACACAATTGGGAAATAAACTACCTTCATAACAAATATGCATAATTAAGAACAACAAACTCTTACATTGTGTCCAAAAATGTCTCATTGGGGCAGGCAAGTTCTGGTAGTTGAGGAAGGACGTAGGACTAAATTGAGAATGTTTCCTGTTGAAAAGGGTAGTTTAGGAAGCCCATGTCTTTTGTTGGGAGTGGGTAGGTTACGTGGGATTGCTCATGAAGATATTGATGCTTGAAATCTTGAAATAAACACCAAAGACAAATTTGACTTTCTGTATGACTTCTTTAAAGCCAATTCTACACTAACAACTCTGACTAAAGTTTATGACTGCTGAACAGAATGAGTGTCCATGATCAGATGTATCTACAGTTTGTGTACTGACAATTGTTGAGTTCCCCTGAGATCATGGAAGTCACTAACAACTTTTCCCTTTAGGAACATCATTTCCTTTGTACTTCTTATTCCATTATTCCTTATTTGTACTTCTGAAATTCCATTTTTTGCCTCAAAATAACTATATTTCTGTACTGTCTTTTCATTTTAAGAACCACTCTTGCCTACTCATTTTCACCTGAGTTGTCAAATGTTACCTATTACTTTGTTTTAACCTAAGCTTCAAGGGCATCTGGGAAGGAAGAGAAGGGACAAGAATCCAGGAGAATGCAGAAAAGGAGTGCTATTTAAAAGGAGGAAAAACAGATCACTGCTGGTTCCCTGGGCTGCAAGAGAGCAAAAATGAATGAAAGAGCAAAAGCAGAATAGTCTTTTATTTGGCCACATTGGAGGACATGTGGCTTAAGTACTCTGGAAGGGCTCTTCCAGGACCATCAGGAAGCTATGAAACCAGAGTTGTCTGTTCAACGTAGGTGTAATTTCAGATAAACACAAAGTTTGGGTCTGGTTTGCAGCACAGGCAGATTAACTTCCTTCTGTTCCATCAGCATAAACCCTTGATTCAAACCTGGCATCTTGAATTCCCACTGGTCACTGGGAAAACATAGCAAGAGTGTGTTTGTGACTTAGTATAATTCTATCCCCATAACTAGAGAAAAAAAGAGAGAATTCCATGTCCTTTGAGTCAAGGATAGCACCTTTTGTTTGTGTCTGTTTAGAACAAGCATAGATCATATTTCTCTTTCTCTTCCTTTAACTGTTATTTTTTTAAAGAATAGAGAAAGTAGAGATGAGAATAAAGAGAGAAAGGGAGGAGGGGAAGTAGAATGAAGAGATAGAGAGAGGCAGAAGCACACAGAGGGAGATCAGTATCATTAAGAAATTCAGGTTTCTGAGAGTTTGTTCTGGATTTTCAACTATATTTTTCATTCTGAACTTTCTTTTATAACTTATTCCCAAGGTCTTATAATTAAGGGATCATAAGATTCTCATCTTTCCCCTTCCATCCCATGATCTCATGCCTTGTTGTAAATATTGACAACAGAATTAGTGTTATTTTTAACAGGGATTAGCAGAATTGCATGATATTAAAAATACGTAGTCCCATTTGTTAATGCAGGTGGCAATTAAGTCAACAAAATTTGCCTCTGTGATATTTCTCTCATGTTAAACTATTGAAGTTGTGGGACAAATTCCAAAGAAACTTTCAACTAATTTTGCATAGTATTCCTTTAACTCTGCGACTAGATTAATAGTGGTGCCTTATTAAAGTGTTGCAAAGGTAAGGTACCTTATTAAAGGCACAGAGGTAAGATTATTTCAGGAGTTTAATTTAGCACAATACCTGTCATACAGTTGATGCTTAATAAATGCTTGTTGCTTGATTGATTCAGGAAGGGATTCCAGAAAATTAAACCTATTCTTCTTCATACAATTGGGCTTTTAACAAAACAAACATACAATTGTTTGGCTGATGACACTCAGATTATAGCCAGTAATGCATACATTAGCCTGCTTTTGAAAATGAGACTCCAAATATGACACACAGAACAAATAGTGAAAGGAACATAGATATACAACATGGTATACCAAGAAGAGCAAGGGAGAGTCAGAAGGCCTAGGTTTGAGCCTAGGTTTCTCTTTTGATGTACAGATGTAGTTGGAAAGGAAGAGGTACCTTGGATCCTTAAAACAGGCAATTCGAGGAGATGCTATTTTGTTAAATGAGTTTTTATTGACATCTTTTGTTTTTATATCACATTTCCCTTTTCTATCCCTTCCTCCTCTCAGAGAACCATCCCATATGACAATTTTTTTAAAGAAAAAGAGGAAGATAAAAACAATCAGCAAAACTTGTCAATTGAAAAAATCTGAAAATGTAAGCAATATGTCATACCTGTGGACCTCCCACGTATGCAAAAGAAAAGGGCAGTGAAGGAAGGGTCCTCTGGGGTCTCTTCTTTAGGGACATGCTTGATCTTTGTGATTTTGCAGTGTTCCCTTTGGATTGTTTTGTGGTGATTGTTCTTTCCACATATATAGTTGTAGTGGCGTTGTGTGTATATATAGTGTGTGTATATAGTTGTGTGTGGCGTTATCATTATTTTCACTTTACGAAGTCTTTCCATGCCCATCTATATTGATCACGTCAGTGGCTTCTTACAGTATGGTTACTTTCCATTATACTGTATTCATGTTCCACAGTTTATTTAGCTCTGCCCTACTACTGTAGATAATGCTGCTCTACAATATCTTGGCTTATATGTGGACTTGATTCTTTTCTGAGTTCCTTGGGATATATGCCTAATGAAAAGGCTGAGGACATTTCAGTCTCCTTATTTGCATAAGGAGAAATAGCTCTCCAAAATGATTGTAGAAGATGCTCCTGAGGGCAGGGGAAGAAAAAGTTCAGAAACCAACGTAAAGGCAAAGAAAAAAATAAGTAATTTATCAATTTGTTCTCAGTCTAGTTAATCATGGCCACAGCATTTCATGTCATATGTATCCTTGAACCCAGGTGCCTAAGTAAGAATGGTAGCATCTGCCTGTTCAGTCTGGGCATGGAAAGAGAGCCTTGTTTGCTAGTTTTGTGTTTGGGTCTAAATTAAGAGACCTCCAAAGAAAATTACCTTGATATTTAACAAAATATCAAAAGTCCTTTTTAAAAACATTTCTTTTTATTAAAAAAAGTTTAACAAAATATTTTTCCCTGCCCATGTGTATTTTTTTTTTATCTTTGTGATGTGTTAGAAAGTTGGTTCATGTAGGCTTCATAACTGTAGACTCTCAATAGCTGTGAGAGTTGGATGCCAGGCTTTACATATTTTTCTAATAGAAGCATCTGGTGTTGTGGGGGCATCTGAAATGGCTTTCAGACCATTGTGTGACCTGGTGTTTGTAGGCATCCATGTCTTAGTTTAATATTCTGGATTCTTGTCTTTAAGGAATTTAGAGGAATTTTTCCTTTATTGAAATTTGCTTCAGAACAATTTGTTCCTTTCCTTGAGCCCTTTACCATTTCTATTTGGAGACAGCTCTTATTTCCACATTCATTTTGTCTGGGTTCTGGACCACTGGTTGATTTTAGTTTCAGCTATGTGCTGATGTGTGTTAAATTTTCATTATACTCTGGTTGCCAGATTACCTTTACAGACATAGCTAACCCCTTTTCTGTCTTGAGCAAGAGGAAGTCTATTCAAGATTGGTGAAGTACTTCATGCCCTGAATTGTCTGGGGATAGGAATGAAGAAATAGTATTTCTTCTTCATAGCTTAACTAGAGGCTCATTAAGGTTTTTTCTTCTTTTCTGAAAAAATTAAGATCTCTGAGGTTTCTGTGTGAATAATGATGACTTAGGATGATTTTTTATCATAATATGGACAATATTTTAGTAAATATCCTTTGCTTCATTTTATTTTTCACAGAATAATTTGGGGTTATTGCTTTTTAGCTTTCTCTGTTGCCATAAGGGCAATATATAATATAAAGAAGTCTTAAGAAAAAGTGTTGCCTCTTAACACGGTTAGTTTGGTATACTGAAATCCATTCTGGTCATCTTGGAAATTAAGATCTCAATATTTTCAGTGCAATGAAAGAAATGCCAAGCCCAGAATTCCATATTGTTCTCTGTAACTGGGTTTCATTATTCCTAGATGATTATCTTTTCTGTTGAGTGTGTTTTCTGAATATTAACCAATTGCTATAATACCATCTCTCATGAAGTCATGACTATCTTTAAATACTGGATAGAATTTTTATAATCATTCATGGGAGGCACTGCAACATCATACAGTACCTAGAGTGCTGGGCTTGAAGTAAAAAAGATCTAAGTTCAAATCCTGTTTCTGGAACTTATTAGCATTGTGATCCTCCATGTATCTCACGCAAATCCCTAGAATTTTCTACCAAATAATAGATAGGGTGGATAGTCTAGTAATTCATGAATAATTAGTCCTATTCTACTGTAATTACTTAGGTTTAAGGCAGTGTATTGGCAATCAGAATGGGTTTGAGTGACATGTTTGTGACATGGGTTTAAATCGCATTTTTGTGATGATTTTAGGTCATGTGGGTGAGTCACATGTGTGGCTCACCTTTGACCCTGAACAAGATATATAAAACCAGGGGTTGGCTTTCTTTTCTCGGAGGTCTGAGCTGCAGCAGTAGGGATGCGTGTGACTCAGCCAGTCGTTGTTGAGCTCCCAGCTGAACTCAGATGTTGGTAACTACGTATTGTATTTGGCCTGTTTGTAATTTGATTGTATTTGCTCTGAAGTTCAGGGTGCTGGCTTTTTCCCCTGAACTAAGTGAATGATATTTGTATTCTGGATTAAAGTAAGATTTTTAACCTCTTAACGTTGCTTTCCTTAGTAAAGCAGATCAAAAGGACCCATGCTTTTGCAGAGTTCTGTGTGTTGGTTTTACACCCCCATAGCAGCTGCTAGCCAGATTGTTGAAACAGGCAGCTATGTGGGACAATGGATAGATCATTGAACTTGGGAGACAGGAAGACCGGAGTTCAACCATCCTCAGACACTAGTGATGTGATTCTCGGCAAGTCACCTTAATATCTGTCTGCCTCAATTTCTTCAACTGTAAAATGGGGGTGATAATAATAATAATACCTATGTCCTGGGGTATTGTAAGGATAAAATGAGATAATATTTTAAAGGCATTTTCTAAACTTTAAAGCACTACATAAATACTAGCTATTATTATTAACAAAATATTTCTCTCCCACTCAGAACTGGAATGACAAAGAAAGGTTATTTGGGTCATCCATTCAGTTCAGCTCATTGAAGACAAATTCATGTGCAACATTCATATATCAAGTTCTAGGGATACACAAATGAAAAAAATGTCATAGTTCCTGCCTTCCAAGGGCTTACAATATTGAATGGAGGGGTACTCCATTACATAAATTAAGTATGCTATCAATGAGATCATAACATGTTTAGAGGAAAGATCTAGATAAAATGTTCTGAAAATTTTTTGAGAAAGAAAATATCACCTTCAACTGGGAGACAGAGAAAACTGAGGAGATTTCAAGAGGGAGTCAGCTTGGTCTGGGACTCCTTGAAAGAAGAGGCAAGTTTAAAACAAAAGGAATGAGGAGACAAAGAGGAAAACCTGTGAGGATACAGAATGGGGTCAAATAAAAAACTATTAGACCAGTCTTATTGAACCTAGAATGTCAGGAAGGTAGTAGTTTAAAATAAGTCTCAAAAAGTAGGCTGATGCTTTAAATGCCAGGTTAAGGAGATTATATTTTATCAAATGTGGAGTCATTGTAAGTTTTCAAGCAGGGAGTGCTGTTACTATTAAGCATTCTTCATCTTTTTTTGTCTACTCCCCATCTCTAAACCCTACACTTTTTTATATTTTGAAAGGTAAATGAGGAAGAAAATTCCCTAAAAATTTCTTTTAAAAAAGCATTTTCAGTCATGCCAATGGAAGTTTAATTAAAAAAATGAATCTGTAGTTGAATATCTGCCCTGGAAAACAGCACATAGTAGATGCATAGTAGATATTTGTTGAATAAATGTATGAATCTATATTAAATATATCTAATATGGCAGAGACATAAGTAGCTAAGAATGTTGAGGTTACCTTGTATGGTGTGATATGTTCATTAACCTGTTCCAAAGGTGTGCTGGAGCCAGCTCAAATTGGCTCTTGAGAGACAATCGATAAATTTTCAGTGTAAATATTTATGCCTCAGAAATAATCAAACCCTTTGAATCAGGGCTTGATTTATTATTTTGTTGATCACCTAGATATAAGAATGTAATGTAGAAAATGTTAATAATGGAGATACAACTTAAAAGTACTTCCTGTGGCTTTTTTTCCTGGATAGTCAGTTGTTAAACATTTGCCAACATATCCCTGTCCAGTTCCCACCTAAATCCTAGGCAGAACTTTCCCTAGTCAATCCAGTATTCTGGCTCCACTTCCCCCTGAAAAGCACACTCTTAAGCATAATTCAGACCATGTCACTGCTCTTCCCTACCCTCAAAAACTTCAGTAGCTCACTAGAGAATCAAATATAGTTCTCTGCTTGGCATTTAAAGTTCCTTGCCACCTTGTCTCTTGCTGCCTTTGTAATCTTCTTACATTTTATTCCCCTTCAAACACAATATGATCCATCAGCACTAACCTTTTTGCAGGTCTTCCCATAACACATCACATCTGTCTCCATGTCTTTTCACTGGCTGTCCCCCATCTTTGGAAGAACTTCCATCTCTTGGCTTCTCTGGTTTATACTTACAGCTTATATATTTTCTCCTCTATTAGAATGCAAGCTTCTTGAGGGTAGGGGCTTTGTATCTCCAGCACTTAGCAGTTACATGGCACATAGTAAATAAGCTTAAATGCTTGTTAACTGAGACAAGTCTCAACTTACAAAAACATTTTTCCCGTTCTTCTGAAGAGGAAAGCATTAAGAGGAAGAGATAAGGTAGGAGAAGGAACAAGAGCAGTTGTGAAGAATAGCCCAAAATAGGATTTTATGAGATTAGAATTTAGGGCAAAAGGGATGTTATCCACTGTACCACAAGTCCTACTGACCGTAACATACTTACCTGGATTGATTTCAAATACAGGGGCCCTAGGGCTTGTATTTCTAATTAAAATCTGATTTTAGATTGTCCAAAATGGCACTTAATTTACAATGATCACTATTTCCAGCAACGAGATGCCATATTTCTTTTTTTAAATTTATTTAGTATTTTATTTTTCCCCAGTTACATGAAGACACAATTTTTAACATTTGTTTTTAAAATTTTGGGTTCCAAATTCTCTTCCTCCCTCCCTCTCCCTCCCCCTCCATTGGGAAGGCAAGCAAATCAATATGGGTTATACATGTATAGTCATGTAAAATATTTCCATATTAGTCATGTTGTGAAAGGAAACATAAGCCAAAAAAACCCTCAAGAAAAATAAAGTAAAAAAGTATGCTTCAATCTGTATTCAGACACCATTAGTTCTTTCTCTGGGTATGGATAGCATTTTCCTCATAAGTTCTTCAAAGTTGTCTTGGATCATTGTATTACTGAGAATAGCTAAGTCATTTACAGCTGAACATAGTACACTATGGTTGTTACTTTGTACGCAGACCATTTCACTTTGCATCAGCTCATCTAAGTCCAGGTTTTTCTAAGAGCATCTTGCTCCTCATTTCTTATAGCAAAGTAGTATTCTGTCATAATCACATATGACAATTTGTTCAGCCATTCCCTAATTGATGGGCATCCCCTCAATTTCCAATTCTTTTCCACCAGAAAAGAGCTGCTGTAAATATTTTTGCACATATAAGTCCTTTTCCTTTTTGTTTTGTATCTCTTTTGGGATAAAGACCTAGTAATGGTATTGCTAGGTCCAAAGGTATGCATGGTTTTATAGGCCTTTGGCCACAGTTCCAAATTGCTCTATGGAATGGTTGAATCAGTTCATAACTCCACCAACAGTGCATTAATATCTCATTTTCCCCACATCCCCTCCAATATTTGTCATTTTCCTTTTCTGTCCTATTAGCCAATCTAATAGGTTTGAGGCAGCACCTCAGAATTGTTTTATTTTGCATTTCTCCAATCATTTTTGTATGGCTAGGATAGCTTTAATTACTTCATCTGAAAACTGTTCATATCTTTTGATGATGCCATATTTCTTAAAAATTAAATAATGCTGATTCAATTAATTAAAAGGTTAATTTTATGGTCCTCTGGCTTTGGACTAATGAAATTTTAGAAATGAAATGACAAGGTTCGGGACAAAAAAAATCCAATCTTCTAAAATAGACCTAAAGATTACTTTCCTTTATCATCTGAATTTTTCTCTTGAAGTTAGTGAACTTCATTACTGTTTTAGAATGATAATAGAATGAAAAGTGATAGAAAAATGTAGGGCATATCTGACAATTGATAAAAGATCAAAGTAAATTTAAATAGTCGACATTTAAGGAAACCCTGCTTGTTGCTAATTCATTAGAGCAATTTTTCTAGACATATTAAGCTATTGGAAAGTATGTTCCCTATGGTGCTGTCAGATTCTCTATGGTGTTAGCTGATGCTCTCTTGAAATGTATTGGTCTAAACAAATGAATCTTCAAAAAATTAATAGTCTTTTCCCCCAAATACAATTCAAGACAATTTTTTAGCATTCATTTTTAGAAGATTTTGAGTTGCATTTTTTCTCCCTCCCTCTATCCCCTTCTCTCTTTCTAAAATGGTAGGCAATATGATATAGATTATACATGTGGTGTCATGCAAAACATATTTCCACATTAGTCACAGTTGTGAAAGTAGAAACAAATCAAAAGGGAAAAAACATGAAGAATAGAGTAAGTGAAAAAAGTATGCTTCAATCTGCATTCATAGTCCCTCGGTTCTTTATCTGTGGATAGCATTTTCCTTCATGAGTCCTTTGTACTTGTCTTGGATCATTGTGTTGCTGAGAAGAGCTGAGTCATTCATAGTCCACGCAATGTTGCTAATATTGTATACAGTGTTTTCCTGGTTCTGCTCATTGTACTTTGCATCCATTTGTACAAGTCTTTCCAGGTTTTTCTGAAATCTACCTGTTCATCATTTCTTATTGCACAATAGTATTCCATTACATTTACATACCACAGCTTGTTCAGCCATTCCCCAATTGATGGGCATCCCCTCAGTTTCCAATATTTTGCCACTACAAAAAGGGCTACTATAAATATTTTTGCACATTAGGTCCCTTTCTCTTTTCTATGATCTCTTTGGGATACAGATTTAGTTGTGATATTGCTGGGTCAAAGGGTATACACAGTTTGGTTATCCTTTGGACATAGTTCCAAATTGCTCTCCAGAGTGATTGGATTCATTCACAACTCCACCAACAATGCATTAGTGTCTCAATTTTCCTACATCCTCTCAAACATTCATCATTTTCCCTTTTTTTGTCATATTAGCCAATCTGATAGGTGTGATGTGGTACTTCAGAGTTGTTTTGATTTGCATTTCTCTAATCAGTAGTGATTTAGAGTATTTTTTCATATGCCTATAGATAGCTTTGATTTCTTCATCTGAAAACTGCCTCTTCATATCCTTTGACCGTTTATCAGTTGGGGAATGTCTTGAATTCTTATAAATATTTGACCTAATTTTCTGGATATTTGAGAAATGAGGCCTTTATCAAAGACACTTACTGCAAAATTGTTTCCCAGCTTTCTGCTTTCCTTCTAATCTTGGTTGCATTGGTTTTATTCATGCAAAAGCTATTTAATTTAATATAATAAAAACTATCTATTTTTCATGAACCTGTAACTTATTTAACTTCTCCTTTAAGAATTTGGATGTTATACTACTTGGTGAAAATATGTTTAGTATTGATATTACTTTATTGTCTATATGGTATCTTTTAGCAAGGTGTAGTTTCCTTCCTCATCTCTTTTAATTGTCTACTTTTGCTTTATCTTTGTCTGAGATCATGATTGTTACCCCTACTTTTTTTTTTACTTCAGATGAAGCATAATCGATTCTGCTCCAGCCTCTTGCCTTTACTCTGTGTGTTTCTCTCTGTTTCAAGTGTGTTTTTTGTAAGTAATATATTGTAGGATTCTGGTTTTTGATTCACTCTGCTATCTGCCTCTGTTTTATGGGAAAATTCATCGCTTTTACATTCACAGTTATGATTACTAATTGCGTATGTCCCTCCATCCTATTTTTCCTTCTTATTTTCCTGTCTCTCCTTTCATCCTTTCCCTCCTTGACAGTGTTTTGCTTCTGTCTACCTCCTCCCTTGGTCTGCCCTTTCTTTTGTCAGTCCCCCTCCCCTTCTACTTTGTATAATCTCCTCCCCTCTTACTTTCTTGTCAGGTAATATAGATTTCTATATTCTACTGGTTGTATATATTATTTCCTCTTTGAGTCAACACTGATGAGAGTAAGGTTCAAGTGATGCCCTTTACTCACCCTCCCATCTTTCCCTCCACTGTAAAAGGTTTTTAAAGCCTCTTCATTTGAAATAATTTACCCCATCCTACCTCTCCCTTCCATCTCCACCCAGTGTACTTATCTTGCTCATCCCTTAATTATTTTGTATGTCATTCCCTCAAATTCACCTTGCATTCATATCCTCTGTCAATGTATATTTCTTCTATCTGTACTATTGGTGGTACAATTTTTAGGAATTACAAGTATCATCTTCCCATGTAGGAATAAACAGTTCAACTCTGTTTTCTTTTCCCTTTTTCACCGTCTCTTGGGTATTGACATTGGAGATCAATTTTTTTGTTCAAGTCTGGTCTTCTCTTTACGAAAGCTTGAAATCCTTCTATTTCATTGAGTGACCATTTTCCCTTGTAGTATTATGCTTAATTTCACTGAGTAGGTGATTCTTGGTTGTAGTCCTAACTCCTTTTCCTTCTGGCATATCATCTTCTACGATCATCAGTCCTTTAATTTTGTAGCTCCTAAATCCTATATAATCCTGATTGTGGCTCCCTGGTGTCTGATTGTTTCTTTTTGGCCACTTGCAGTGTTTTTTATCTTAATCTGATAGTTCTGTTATTTGACTATAATGTTCCTTAGAGTTTTTATTTGGGGATCTCTTTCCTGAGGTGATTGATGGATTCTTTCAATGCCTATTTTGCCCTGCCCAGGTCCTTCTTTTGATTATGGCTTTCAGGGAGTCCAGTGATTCTGGCATTGTCTCTCCTGGATCTATTTTCCAGGTCAGTTGTTTTTCCAATGAGGTATTTTACATTTTTTCCATTCTTTTGAATTTGTTTTATTGGTTCTTGATGTTTCATGGAGTCATTAGCTTCCACTTGCCCAATTCTAACTTTAAGGGGGTTGTTTTCTTCAGTTACCTTTTGTGCTTCCTTTTCCATTTGGCTCATTGTACTTATTAAGGAGTTATTTTCTTCAGTGGATTTTTGTATCTCCTTTCCCATTTGGCCAATTCTACTTTTTAAGCAGTTGTTTTCTTTTTCCAAGCTGTTGACTCTTTTTTCAAAATTCTCTTTACATCACTCTTCATTTCTTTTCCCATTTTTTCTTCTCCCTCTCTTATATGATTTTAAGCTCCTTTTTGAGCCCTTCCATGGGAGTTCTTCCTGGGCTTGAGACCACTTCCCTTTTTCCTTTGGGGCTTTGCCAATAGGCAAAAATTGTGTCTTGATCTTCCCTGTTGCCATAATAACTTTCTATGGTCAGATTCTTTTTATTGTTGTTGTCTGCTCATATTTTTTGGCATTTTTTCCTTTCTTTTAAATTTGAGCTCTGCTCCTGGAGTGAAAGGGGCACTGACCCAGGCTTCTTGGTCCAGGTTCTTCAGGCCCTGTCTGTTTACTTGCTCCTGCACTGCCCAGAGGCCCACAGGGGACCCTCATATCTGGTGCTGCACTGAGGGGATGGGGTGGGGGTTGGTTGGCACGGCTGGAGGTCATAGGGCTCTGGCAGCTTACCTAGTGCTGAGCTGGGGTCGTAGGGCTGATGTCTGGTGCGTGCTGAGGCTGGTGGCATGTTTCTGCATTTCCATAGGGCTTCACTGAAGCGTGTAGCTGTCTGGCCACTGGAGGTTGTCTGTTTGCCGGGGGATATGCTGAAGCATCTGGCATTTCTCAGAGCTGGAGTCTGCCCCTTCCTATGCTGAGGAACAGGTTTGGGGGAAGGGGCTGGCATTGGTGTTTGCCGGCTCCACTGCACTGGAGCCTAGGATCTCCTTCTGGTTTCCTGAGGTGGGGCTTTCTGTTGCTTCATTGAGACGTTTCCTGTCCTGGACTTCATTCGCTTTTTACTTGAGTAAGACAGACCTTTCTTGATGATCTTCCAAGTTTCTTGGGATAAAAGATTGTTTCATTTTTTTTTTTTTGCTGGTTCTGCTGTTTCAGGATTTGTTTGGGGGCACTATTTTCTGGTTCTTTGAAGGTGAATATGGGAGAGTTACAGCGATTTACTGCTTACTCCACCATCTTGGCTCCAAAAGTTCACAAACGAATGTTTTTAACTTCAATCTATATCTACAGGATGCCAAAACAATTGGTTTGATCCAGTCAAATAATAGGTTAATTCAGTTAAAAAAGCCTATTATTGGGGGGCGGAGCCAAGATGGCGGCTGGTAAGCAGGGACTAGAGTGAGCTCTGTTACCGAGTCCCTCCAAAAACCTATAAAAAATGGCTCTGAACCAATTCTAGAATGGCAGAACCCACAGAACAGTAGAGGGAAGCAGGCCTCCAGCCCAGGACAGCCTGGAGGGTCTCTGGGTGAGGTCTAATCCACACGGAGCTTGGAGCTGGGAGCTGGGAGCTGGGAACGGAGTGGAGCAGAGCCCAGCCTGAGCAGCGTGGACCATCCAGACCAGAAGCCGGGCGGAGGGGGCCCTAGCGCCCTGATTCAGTGAGCTGCGGCAGTTACGAGACTTCTCAACCCACAAACACCAAAGACTGCGGAGAAGGTTAGTGGGAAAAGCTGCAGGAGTGGAAGGAGTTCGGGGTTCGGCTTCCAGCCCCGGGGGCAGCGGAGGTGGGGCAGCTACAGCTGTTGTTACTTCCGGCTCCAGGCCCACCTGGTGGGAGGAATTAAGTGGCGGATCAGAGCAGGGGTGCACAGCCTGCCGAAGATCTAAGCCCAGTTCGGGTTGGGGGTTCTTGGGGAAGGAGCAGTGTGGGTCTGACAGAGCTGGCACCTCCCCCCCAAACGTGGAAAATAGAACTCGTTAGTCTACAAGCAGTCATACTCCACTGAAAAACTCAAGGGTCAAGTTAGTTGGTTGGGAATATGGCCAGGCAGGGAAAACGTGCCCAGATTCAGTCTCAGACTTTGGATTCTTTCTTTGGTGACAAAGAAGACCAAAACATACAGCCTAAAGAAGTCAATAAAGTGCAAGAGCCTACACCAAAAGCCTCCAAGAAAAACATGAACTGGCCCCAGGCCATAGAAGAACTCAAAAAGGATTTGGAAAAGCAAGTTAGAGAAGTAGAGGAAAAATTGGGAAGAGAAATGAGAAGGATGCGAGAAAACCATGAAAAACAAGTCAATGACTTGCTAAAGGAGACCCAAAAAAATACTGAAAAATACACTGAAGAAAACAACACCTTAAAAAACAGACTAACTCAAATGGCAAAAGAGCTCCAAAAAGCCAATGAGGAGAAGAATGCCTGGAAAGGCAGAATTAGCCAAATGGAAAAGGAGGTCCAAAAGACCACTGAAGAAAATACTACTTTAAAAATTAGATTGGAGCAAGTGGAAGCTAGTGACTTTATGAGGAATCAGGATATTATAAAACAGAACCAAAGGAATGAAAAAATGGAAGACAATGTGAAATATCTCCTTGGAAAAACCACTGACCTGGAAAATAGATCCAGGAGAGATTATATAAAAATTATTGGACTACCTGAAAGCCATGATCAAAAAAAGAGCCTAGATACCATCTTTCAAGAAATTATCAAGGAGAACTGCCCTGATATTCTAGAGCCACAGGGCAAAATAGAAATTGAAAGAATCCATCGATCGCCTCCTCAAATAGATCCCAAAAAGAAATCTCCTAGGAATATTGTAGCCAAATTCCAGAGCTCCCAGATCAAGGAGAAAATACTGCAAGCAGCCAGAAAGAAACAATTTGAGTATTGTGGAAACCCAATCAGAATAACCCAAGATCTGGCAGCTTCTACATTAAGAGATCGAAGGGCTTGGAATGTGATATTCCGGAGGTCAATGGAGCTAGGATTAAAACCTAGAATCACCTACCCAGCAAAACTGAGTATCATGTTCCAAGGCAAAATATGGAGTTTCAATAAAATAGAGGACTTTCAAGCTTTCTCAGTGAAAAGACCATAACTGAATAGAAAATTTGACTTTCAAACACAAGAATCAAGAGAAGCATGAAAAGGTAATTAAGAAACGGAAATTGCAAGGGACTTACTAAAGTTGAACTGTTTTGTTTACATTCCTACATGGAAAGATGATGTGTATGATTCATGAGACCTCAGTATTAGGGTAGTTGAAGGGAATATGCATATATATGTATATGTTTATGTATATATATATAAGAGAATGTGTATGTATGTATATATCTATGTGTATATGTATGTATGTGTATGTATGTGTGTATATATATATATATATATATATATATATGTAAAAGAGAGAGAGCAGACACAGGGTGAGTTGAAGATGAAGGGAAGATATCTAAAAGAAATAAAATGAAATTAAGGGATGAGAGAGCAACATACTGAGAGAGGGAGATAGGGAGAGATAGAATGGGGTGGATTATCTCACGTAAAGGTGGCAAGAGGGAGCAGTTCTGTGGGAGGAGGGGAGAGGACAGGTAAGGGGGGAATGAGTGAATCTTGCACTCATCAGATTTGACCTGAGGAGGGAATACCATACATACTCAATTGGGTATCTTACCCCACAGGAAAGAAGAAAGAAGATTGAAAAAGGGTGGGATGATAGAAGGGAGGGCAGATGGGGATGGAGGTAATCAAAACAAACACTTTGGAAAGGGGACAGGGTCAAGGGAGAAAATTCAATAAAGCGGGATGGGTTGAAAAGGAGCAAAATGTAGTTAGCCTTTCACAACATGAGTATTGTGAAAGGGTTGTACATAATGATACATGTGTGGCCTAGGCTGAATTGCTTGACTTCTTAGGGAGGGTGGGTAGGAAGGGAAGAGGGGAGAGAATT
Source organism: Trichosurus vulpecula (assembly GCF_011100635.1). Classification (NCBI taxonomy): domain Eukaryota; kingdom Metazoa; phylum Chordata; class Mammalia; order Diprotodontia; family Phalangeridae; genus Trichosurus; species Trichosurus vulpecula. Next base: position 374,557,081 of record NC_050576.1, read on the forward strand.
TGGAACTCAAAGTTTTAAAATCAGATGTTGAAAAAAAAAAGTTTTTGCATGCAACTAAAAAATAAGATACACAGGCAATGGGGTGTAGAAATTTATCTTGCCCTACAAGAAAGGAAGGGAAAAGGGGATGAGAGGGGAGGGGGGTGATAGAGGGGAGGACTGACTGGGGAACAGGGCAACCAGAATATAAGCCATCTTGGAGTGGGGGGGAGGGTAGAAATGGGGAGAAAATTTGTAATTCAAACTGTTGTGAAAATCAATGCTGAAAACCAAATATGTTAAATAAATAAATTTAAATTAAAAAAAAAGCCTATTATTGAAAAGAGTTTTTTTTCCCCTCACTCTGTGTCAGGACAGAGGGATGAGCCTAAATTAATACAATATACATTTATTAAATACCTACTATATGTCAGGTACTCAGCTAGGGATTGGAGATAAAAGTACAAAGGATGAAACAATCCCTACACACAAGAAATGTACAGTCTCACTGGGGAAAAAATACACCCTGTATAGAAATATATGTGGAATAAATCTAGAGAGAACAAATATAAATAAATACTAAGAAGACAAAGACAAGAAAGTTTGGGAGGAAGGGTGCTAGCAGTTGTAGGGGTTAAAAAATTTCATGCAGAACATGGTGATTTAGTTGCATTTTGAATTAATAAAGGGAATCTGTGAGGTAACTATGAGGAGAGTGCAGTCAGATGTGGGGGAGGTGAACACGGGACAAAGGTTTGAAGACAGGAGATAGAGTTATGTGTATGCAACAGAGAGATGGGCGTTGATGTCCATGGAGGTTGGAAACATAGATTGAGGCTGACTTATAAAGGGCTTTAAAAATTAAAAAGAAGCCTTTATATTTTATCCTAAAGGCAATAGGGAGCCATTGAAGCTGGTTGACTCTTGTCCTGTAGATCTTTGCTCTGTTCTCATTATTAGACTCCTTAACCTTGATAATGCTTGACATTCCTTCAAGCTCTTAGAGAATAGTTCCTTTATACCCTTGCTTCTACCGCCTCCAGTGCCCACCCTTTCTGGGTAGTAGCTTCTCTTTTTCAGTCGGTCCACTCCAGCTAGAAGTAGATGATGTCTAGAGTTTGTTAACTTTAAGGAAAGTGTTTGAATTTTAGATTAGACCCATGATTTCACTGCTGAGAAGAACTCTGTATGAGACTTCCTCTATCATCCTCTACAATTTATAATCTTAGAAGATTGTTTGGGGACTGAGAAGTTAAATGACTTGTGCAACGTGATAGGAAAGTATTTGTCAGAGGAAAGACTTTGAACCCAGGTTTTCTTGATACTTTTCTTCACCAGGCTGCTCCTCATGGTAGTAGTGGTGTGGTGGTGTTGAAAGGGGCATGTAATAGTGTAACAAAATCATATAATTTCCGGAGAGTTATGCATAAAAATCCAGATTATGGAGTTCATGTGTAGAACTCATCTGAAGATTTCTTCCAGTCTGCCTCCTAAAGTTTGGGTCTTCTCTCCACATGATGTAGATATCTTTGTTCTTTCCTAATGTGTGCTTGGATAAATGATAGCTTCCCCCAACCCAGAAATAATTCATATGCCATCGTCAATTTATAGCTGGAAGAGTCTTCAGAATCATTGCGTACACCCCTCTCATTTTATATAGGAGATCAACAGTCTGTGGACTGAATTGACCGATCAATTATACCAGAAATGTAGATCCCATGGCTCTAGCATGGGTTTCAAAATTTAGGAATCTTCATTTGCAACTTTCTGAAAATTTGAAATTGTCAAAAATGGAAGTATAATGAATCATGTCAAAAATGAGTGAAAGCAGAGAGATTCCATCAGGTTTAGTTATCATTCCGCTTTGACCAATAGAAACCCTTTGGAACAAGCTCACCTAGAGAAACATAATTTACATCATGATAAAAAAACACTGGAAGTGCAGCTGACTCATTCATTTCATTTGCTTTTAAAGCCGCTTCCTCCCTCTTGTCTGCTTTTGAGGGGAAAACACACCTGGCAAATGTCTCAAATGTGCATTATATTGGGTTTGGGGAAAATGCCAACTTTATGTAATGTCAAAGGAACAACTGCATTATGCTGGCTTTTTTGCACAAATTAGGGATAATTCAAGGAAAGTAGATGTAGGTGAGGGCAGAATACTGTGTTCAGCAGGTCATCTCCGTGTGAAGTACTTAGTACTCAGGCATCTTGTGTGTCTGTGCTGCGGCTTAAGTTGTTATTGTGTCACAAGGTTGTCTGTGGACTTATGGTGAACAACTAAAGAGAGAGGTTTCACAAAGGACCAAATTTGAAAGAGAGTGCATTTATGCAAAAAAGGAAGATTGTTAAGCATGATATTTTTCTGCCCCCAGGGAGACTGCTGCTGGAGATGTCCAGGGAGAAATCAATGCTCTTCTCGGTTCTTCATACAGAAAGTCAATCTGATTTGGGCATTAAGAAAAAAAAAGGTTCATCTAAGCCTATGTCTGTCCCTATTTGTGTGTTACTTTATCAAAATCCAAAAGTGAAATGACATCTTTGAATCTTGCCAATATAAGAAAAGGCAAGAGGCAGCTGGGTAGCACAGGGGATAGAATGCTGGGCCTGGAATCAGGAAGATACCAGTAGTAGGACTCTGGGCAAGTTACCTAATATCTGTCTGCCTCAGTTTCCTCTACTGTAAAGTGAGGAGAGTAATAACACCTACCTCCAAGGGTTGTTGTCAGGATTAAATGAGATCCCATTTGTAAAGCACATAGCAGAGCATCTGGCCCAGACTGGGTCTTAGTAAATCCTTGCTTTCTTCCAAGGAAGGCAAGTAAGTAGATGATGTGGGAGTGAATTTACCTTTACAAAAGCATGTCCACATGAAAAGTGTGACTATCTGAGCCTGAAGCTGTTGGTTGAATTGGAAGGGACTGAGTCAAGAGGGTAATGTGGTTCATCTGGACCATGAAAACTTTGTCATGGCACACATGAGATATGTACAATTTTGCCAAAATAAAGTGAAACTTGGGGGAAGGCATTTGAGTTGAAATATCATTCTAGTCTAGTTACTAATCTCATTCAGACCTGCCTAGCTTGAAATATTTACTCTAGAACCCACCTCAAGCTCTTCGATTTTGGCATTCTGGTCTTGGCTCCTGACCCAGACCAGCCTCTGGTTTATGTTTGCTGAGATCCTAATCCCTTTCCCTGTGTTTTCTAGGAGCCTCAGTAATTGCTTGAGTTATAGCCATTCACTAATTAAATTAAATTAAATTTGGATGAGGACTCTCTGCCTGAGTTCTAGGAGTTTTAAAATGAGGAGACTTGATCAGTTCTTCCCAGCCTTTTCAATAAATTTGTTGGCAAAGGTCTCTCCAAATGACAAATTATGCTATAATTCTTTTTCTATACTAGGAAAAGGAAAAGGAGAAAGTCCATATACAAGATGTATTTATCCACAAGAAATATATTAAAGAATATTTTGTGTAGTTCACAAAACCTCAGGAGGACTAGGGACAAAAGAGACTCCTGTGTTCTTCCAAGGCTTCATCCAAACTGGGATCATGGTGTTCCATCTCCTAAGATGGCTATCTGAATTTTCTCTTTTGTACAAGAAAATCCACATCTCTAATGTGTATTAGGGATGTTCTTTATCTTTTGAATGGTTCCAGGATGGTGATTGTGTGGGAGCAAATTATTGTAACCTCTGCCACCAGAAGTATACTTTGGGATTTTTGAGCATTGTAACTGGTAAGGGGGCAAAGGAGGGAGAAAATGAAGAAGAGAATCTGACTGGTCAACTGTCTATTTTTGGACCTAGCTTCATAAATGTAGGAATTTACCCTTTATGGCTCTGGTCCGACTTCAGAAAAACTCTCTCTGGAACAAGAGGTCATAAGCTCATATAAAGAACAAATATTCCCAAGCTTATTCATTTCTGGCCTGAGCTAACTCTTAACTCTCTCCTGACAGCCCTTCCCTCCCTCCCTCTCTCTCTCCCCCTCTCTCTGTATATATACATATATACATATCTATCCATCTATCTATCTATCTACCTATCTTTCTATCTATCTGTCTATCTATGGAGTTGGTTCAGTAAATCGGCTTTTTGTGCAGAACTTCATATATTAGTATGGCTTGTACCTATACAGTGGGACATCAGGAAATTTGACCAGGAGTAGAATATGTCTTAATACATTATCCTAATGACTAGCCTGTAGGGATTCACCTAAAGGACCTACAATATAAACTACAACCTCTAGGTGGAGCCAAAGCCAGAATTCCTTCCCAAGTGCCAAAACTCTTGGTATTTACTATGATCAAATGAAACTATTGCCCTGCCCAGACCATTATAATCTTGAAACCAGCCTAGTTCCAGGGAACTCCAATCCTAACTGGAAACATCAGCAACAATACCCTGTGCAATAGATGAGAACATTCTGTGGAGCCTTGTTGCTATTTGTTAAACTAGGAAGAGTGGAATATCACTCCCTTCCCTTCCTATGAAGTCCTGAACATGATCATCTTCTGGCTCCAGTAGCCACTACTCTTGACCCGTCACCTGATGGACTAGTTGGCAGGGTTTATAATATTGGACCAATGAGAGAATTGGTGGTAGATACCATTCAGTCCAGTTATGAAAAGACATTGAATGGAAGATGCCTTTCTAGACCCAGCATAGCTCACAGAAAGGTCCTGTTAATAGCAGTAGGGGTTATATTGAGCTGTGAGAAACCTTCCGTGTTCTTCCCATTTTTCTTTTCTTGGTATTTCAGTACTTTTTTCAAATATTCTTGTGTTCCATATATCTTACAAGAGTTCATGCGCAGACCGGGTATGCTGCATTTCAACTGGCATCTAAGCTATGGTACAATCTTTATGTGATATTGTTTGTGTTCCTCATAGGTTTGGGAGGGATGCAGTCCCTGGGTTATCTGTATTTGTGTCTTATCCCTCTACTAAATTGGAATCTCCATGATAATAGGGACCAGGTCTTTTAAAACCTATCTCTTCCAGTGCTTATAATAATACTTTTGCATATAGTGGATGCTAAACAAATGTTTGTTGAAAAAATGAATGATGAATGAGTTGCCCTACTGCTTAAATATAATTATATCTATAGATATTTATCAATCTATGGTCTATTATTAGATATTTATCAATCTATGGTCTATTATCAATCTACTTAACCCACCTAGGAGCTGTCCTTTTATCGGGGTCCTTTTATTACTCCCTTCACTAATACAGATTGCAACCTCTTTACAATTTAGTATCAGGTCTTTAGCTGTTGCTATAGACAAAAATATCATTATTCTTTAGCCAGCCTTGAAGTTATCATATTATTTAGAATGATCTTTGGATTATAAGTATACAGTCTGTCTGTTACAAGGCCCATACTTAAACACTCCCCAGTTTAGTAGTGTCTCCTAGAGTGCATGTTCTATTACTGTAGCTTTCAAGAACCTACAGTTATCTTCACACCACTGTGAGCCATTGGGGTAGGATTTTAGAACATATATATGTATGTGTGTGTATATGTATATGCGTATATATACACATACATTCACATATATATGTATATATGCATATACACATACACAAAGGGAGAGAGCACCTCTTGTTCTTTTGAGCCCCCATAAAGCAAGGAAATTTAGCTTTTTGGAGCACAATGCCCATGATCCCATACCTTGGAAAGGAAGAGTATTTAAAATCTAAAACTACTCTCTCATAAGCTTTTTCATAGAGGAAAAAAAATATCCTTGTAACTTATTATCCTTGTGTTAGGATTCTAACTGTGAGAAAGCTAGGAGGCCTGGGCTGAATAATGGTTTTGAGATTATTTCAGTGTAGTACCACAGCAAAGCACTAAATCTGTCTGTGGGTCACATCTTATTAAAAACTGTAGCCCCTCACAAATATGTTTAGTTTTTATAAATAGATTTTGTTGGTTACATTTTGTTTTCACATTATCTATATTTTCCTCTATATCCCTGCTCATTACACTCCTTGAAAGCCATCTATTATGATAAAGCATTTTGAAAGGAAAAACAAAAAAAATTCAGTAAAATCAATCAATACATTAAAAAAATCTGACATTAAGATATAATATAGACAATGCTCCAAACCTGTGAACACTCCTAACTCTGCAAAGGAGTAGAGATGTCTTCTCGTGTCTTTTCTTTTAGGCTAAGCCTGTTTTCTATAATTTTCCAACGTTCATTTTCATTTGTTTTGTGGTTATTGAATATATATATATATATATACATATTTTAAGCAGGAAACTAGAAGACAGTTCCTTAGTTCAAAGCAAAAGACTTTTACTCAAACCATATAGCAAATAATGTGATAAGAAAATATCTCTCAGCAGTGTATGGTGTACACCCTCCCATCAATTACCACATCGTCAGTGGGGAAGGGCATACACATAAGCAGTGGTGGGATTCAGCGGGTTTGCACTGGTTCAGCAGAACCAGTACCTAATTTTAGGTTGAGTTCAGCAAACCAGTTTTTAGTGGGGACAGGGCCTGTGCCCACCATGTCAGCAACAGCAGCAGCACCGTGGCTCAGTTCCATGGAGAACCGGTTGTTAATTTATTTGAATCTCACCACTGCACATAAGGAACATGTGTTGCCAGGGAACCTGAGTGAACTGGTACATGTCAGGAACCCATGTGGCCGAGTTGCTGGAAGATACATACATAGAGAAAACATGTGGCCAATGTGAATGCAAAACTAGGATAACATATTCGATGGTACAGAACTGCAATGTCCTCTGTTGATGTTATTGTCCTGCTTTTTGTTGGATGTCTCATCTCTGCCTTAGCATCATATCCCTGCTCTCCAGAGCATCATTTTTCCTAGACTTCTCTGTTGATCTCCTTATTTCCAAGTTTTTCTCTGCTATCCTAAGCTAAACTTGAGCTGTTTATCTTTGCCCCTTAATCTGCTGCCCTCTGCTACTGTTTACTGGAGCATCATAATTAGAAAGCCTCTTCCTGACAAGGGAGGAGGCTGATCCCATTTTAGTCCATTCCCAAATGACAACACACCCAGACAAGTAACCTGTAAAAGCTAGCAGGGTGCCCGAGGATAAGACAGTCTGTTCCCTTAATGATATTTGTCTTAGTACTGAGGTCCTTGTTTCTGTATAACTGCCTGACTTTGAGAGAGGAGGTGGGATGGGGACAAGACCTAGAATTTCATCAGTGTAACTTCAAATTTGGAGTTAGAACTTTCTTTTAAATCCTGCTAGTTTCCTAAGTTCACATAAAGACATATCCCTAAAACCCATTCCAGGGACCCTACTCCATAGATTAGAGTCCTTAACATTTTATGTGTCATGGACCCCTTTGGCAATCTTGGAAGTCTGTGGACTCTTCAGAATAATGTTTTAAAACCCATAAGATAAAATGCATAAGATTACAACTACATGAAAATGCAGTTATCAAAATATATTTTAAATAATTACAGACCACCTGTAATCCAAACATGGATCCCAAGTTAAGAACTCCTGCAACAGGGCAGAAATTATTTTTGCTCTTTCTTTATATCCCCAATGGTTATCAAAGTCCCTGACACATAGTAGGTGTTTAAAAAGCTTTTCGATTGATTTCTTGATTGATCTCCTTACATTTTCTATTCAGTGCGTGTTAGGGAGTTAAGTATACTTTCAATCTACCAGTTCTCCCCTTTGCATTTTGAATCCTAAACATGGCCAATGATTTCATAATGCTTCTCAGATGGATTCTTTTCTTTCCATATAGGACCTTTCTCACCCTCACTCCACACATATACAGAATACCATATCTCATCCTTATATTATTACAACAGATTCCTTCTGGATCTCCTCTCTTTTGCCTGTTCTTTCAATGCCCAAGCAGTCCATCACAACTATATCAGTGTTCATTTTGCCACCCCGTGATGGTGTAGCAGAAAGAACACTAGGTTTAGAGCCACATGCTCTTAGCACTCTGAGTCTCAGTTTCTGCATCTGTAAAATGGGGATAATAATATTTGCATAACTGATTTAACATAGTTTTGTGAGAGAAGGGTCTCAACCTGGCATTTAAAGCTCTCCACTGTTTCTCACCTATCTTTCCAGACATTTCACATTCTTTCCTTTTACATGCTGTGAGTTCCAGGCAAACCAACCAAAGCTATTTCCTGAATTTCTCCCATCTATGTGTCTTTGCACAGGCTGTCCCTTATTCCTGGAAAAGACTGCCTTCTCGCGTCTATCTTTTAAAATCCTTAGCTTCACTCTAATTAATGCAATAATCCATCCCAATTCCAAATGACTCATGATGAAAAATGCTGTCCACCCCCAGCGATAGAACTGATAAACTCTGAGTGCAGATTGAAGAATATTTTCTTTTGCTTTCTTTTTTCCCCTTTTCTTTTAAAAAATTATTATTTATTTTTAACATTCTTTTCTTTTTAAATTTTAGTTCCAAATTCTCTCCCTCCCCTCCCCCACCCACTGAGAAGGCAAGCAATATATCAATTATACTTGTGAAATCATGCAAAAAAACATTTCTACCTTAATCATATTTCAAAAAATGAAGAAAGCGAGAAAATTAGATTTGCACTCAGAGTTCATCAGTTTACTCTATGGAGGTGGACAGCATTTTTTTCATCATGAGTACTTTGGAATTGTCTTGGACCATTATATTGATCAGAGTAACCAAGTCTTTCATGGCTGATCATCTTTAAACACTGCTGTTACTCTGTACAGTGATCTCCCAATTCTTTTCACTTCACTTTGCATCACTTCATGTAGGTCTTGCCATGTTTTTCTGAAACCACCCCCTCATCATTTCTTATAGCGCAATAATAATCCGTCACCATCAAATATCACAACTTGTTCAGCCATTCCCCAATTGATGAGCATCCCCTCAATTTCCACTTATTTGCCACCACAAAAAGAGCTTCTATAAAAAATTTTGTGCGTAGAGGTCTTTTTTCCCCTTTTTTTTGATCTCTTTGGAATACAGATCTAGTAGTGGTAAAACTGGGTCAAACGGTACGTATAGTTTTAAAGCCCTTTTGTCATAATTCCAAATTGTTCTCCAGAATGGTTGGACCAGCTCACAACTCCACCAGCAAACAGTTATTGGTGTACCTATTTTTCCTTCATCCCTTCCAGCATTTGCCATTTCTCATAGGTGTGAGGTGATACCTCTGAGTGGTTTTAATTTGCATTTCTCTAATCAATAATTATTTAGAGCATTTTAGATGATTATAAATAGCTTTGACTCCCTCTTCTGAAAACTGCCTGCCTATATCCTTTGACCATTTATCAACTGAGGAATGGCTTTTCTTTTTATAAATTTGACTCAGTTCCATACTCATTACATATTTGAGAAATGAGGTCTTTATCAGAGAAAGTAATATCAAGTTCTTGATATTACTTCATTGTCCATAATACCTTTTTAGCAAAATGTAGTTTTCCTGATTATCTCTTTTAATTAGGTCTATTTTTGAAAGATGATGTCTAGGCTCTTTTTGAAATCATGGCTTCCAGGTAGTCCATTAATTCTTAAATTATCTTTCCTCAGTCTATTTTCTAGGTCAGTTGTTTTTCCAATGAGATGTTTTTCATTTTCTTCTATTTTTTTATTCTTTTGACTTTGATTGTTTCTTGGTTTCTCATGGAGTCATTAGCTTCCACTTGTTCAATTCTAATTATTAAGGAATTATTTTCTTCAGTGAATTTTTGTGCCTCCTTTTCCATTTGACCTATTCTGCTTTTTAAGGAGTCCTTTTCTTCAGTTTATTTTTGTACCTCTTTTACCATTAGGCCAATTCTGTTTTTTAAGGTGTTATTTTCTTCAGTTTTTTTAGTGCTGCTTTTGCTAAGCTGTTAATTCTCTTTTCATAATTTTCTCACATGATTCTCATTTCTTTCCCCAATTTTTCCTCTACCGCTATTATCTCTTTCTTTACTTCATCTAGGAATTCTTGTTGGGCTTAGGTCCAATGAGCATTTTTCTTTGAGTCTTTTTTGGTAGCATCTTTTTATTTTATCTTCTTCTAAGTTTGTGTCTTGGTTTTCCCTGTCACTGTAGCAGCTTTTCATGTTTAAATTCTTTTTTGGTTTGTTTTTAACTCATTTTCCCAGCCTATTTCTTGACTTCGAACTTTATGTTAAAGTTGGGGCCTGATCACCTGTGGGTAGAGAGGCATTGTTCCAAGTTTTAAGCTTTTTTCATGCTTTTGCTTTCAGAGCTAGTTCTGGGGGTCTGCAAATGTTTGATGTTTCCAAGGAAGTGTGATCCTGGGATTAGGTATGGTTACTGCTCTACTGGTCTATGCTCTGGTCTTTACCAAGGAAGGGCCCCTGGTCTCCTGTGGCTCCACAGGCTGGCACTCCTCTTTGCCTTGGAACTGCAGCTAGGGTCCCCTGCTTCTTTGTGACTGACCCCCAGTGCTCCTTTTGACCCTGGAACTGTGACCCAGAACTGTGTATGGGTAATAGAGTTGCCAATCAGTGCCAGCTGTACCCAGTACCAGAAAAAGATCCCCTGTAATCTCATTCTGAGCAATTTGTCTGACCTCCTCACTGTCTCTTGGCTGAGAACTGCCAAAGCTGCTGCTACAGCACCACCACTTCCTGTTTGGGCTCTGGACAGACCTCTACCCCAGTGCTATAGCCTTCTCCTGCCTACTTCTTAAATTTTCTTAGGCTGGAAAAATATCTCTGCCACTCTAAAATTTGATTTGAAGAATTATTTTTTAGGGAAGTATTAGATTTATTTACTTACAAAACGTTTATAAACATGTGAAGTGTTTTTTTAAAATTTATCAATCTAGTATTTTATTTTCCCCAGTTACATGTAAAAAAATTAACATTCATTTTCAAAATTTTGAGTTTCAAATTCTCTACCTTCCTCCCTCCATGCTCCCCACCCCCATTGAGAAGGCAAGAAATTTGATATAGATTATGCATGTGCAGTCATGCAAAACACTTCAATAATGGTCATATTGTGAAAAACTAACTGTATTTCCTTCCATCCTATCTCCCCCCCAACCACGTTTATTCTATTCTCTCTCTCCTTTCACTCTATCCCTATTATTTTGAAATTATTTGAAGGGGAATGCTGGGAGAATTCAGCTGGGTGGTTGCCCCAATCCTCCATTTGGCTCTACCATTTTTTCTTGATTCTTTTTGCAACATGACTAACATAGAAATAGTTTTGCATGAATTCATATGTATAATGGCTATCATATTTCTTGACTTCTCAGTGGGTGGGGAAGGAGATGGAAGGAGACAATAGAATGTAAGCTTCTTGAGAGCAGGGACTAACTGATTTTTGTAAAACATGGTACTCAGGATATTTGTTTAATTGAAATAAAACATTTTATTACTTTGCCATACTGATCTGACAGCTAAAAACTTTGTCATGAAAAGCTTAAGGAACATTAAATAGGTAGCTTATTGGTAGAGACTTGGTAACTTGTGGAAAAGGTTGATCAATGTAAATTTCTGCCTTGTATGGTAAAGTCATTATGTCAAATATTATTATAGTATTTCTCATAGTAAAATAATAAAATTGTTACTTAGGGTCCTGGGAAAAAAGTTTTATTCCTTTCAGGAAATTAGAAAAAAATAAACTGCTATTATTTCAAGATAGCTGTAAGCAGTTCCTAAATTATGAAAGAATTTTGTTCCTTCTTTTAATCCAGTTCTTTGTAGCTCAGAACCTATTTATTCATAAAGACAATGTAATACCTACTAAGGTTCCAAGCCAAGTCCACAAAAAGCCTATTTAATCCAAATGTACCTGAAATGTCATATTACTACTCCATGTACTAATCATTCCTTGGGAAACGTACCAAGATGAACAATCCCCTTTACATTGGAAAATACACTGAGTTCCTGCTTGGGCTGCCCTCTTGTCCATCAGTCTCCCCTCTGCCCTTTGGGGAGATCAAGGTCTGAGCCTTTATCCCATCACTGAGAGCCAGGAAGCTCCAAGCTCCAAGGCTGTGGTGGTTGTTCCCTTGGCTTTGGGCTAAAGTTAAAACAGGAAGCTGGAAGGTTTAGAAGGAGTGGGGAGGATGGGGACCAGGAGCTAATCTTTCTCTAGCAGACCCAGATTTGGAACTAGAAGAGAAGAGACAGCAGTTTGGTGACAAAGTGGTAGATAGACCTCTCCTGGACTTAGAGTTAGGAATACCTGAGTTCAGATCTTGCCTCAGACACTTTCAAGTTATGCGACTGGGGCTTTACTTAATTGTAGTTTCTTCATCTGTAAAATGAAAGGGTTGGCCTCAATGACCTTACAGATCCATTCCAGCTCTAAATCTAGGATCCTAAGAAATGCCTGATTATTCTTCACAACGGAAATTGCTGAAGATACTTCTAGGTCTCAGTGTGTGAGAATGATTTTCCTTCCACTCACAGCCCTTATTGATTTCCACCAGGGTTTATTTTCCTTCCTTGACCCTCTGCAGAAAAGAATGGCCATCTCAGTTCCCTTTGAGGTTTCCTGAGGGATTTGACTGCTAGTAGTTTACCTACCTCCTGATAGAGATGTGATGGACCGAATATGCAGAATGAGACGCATATTTTGGACTTGGCCAATGTGGGGCTTTGTTTTACTTGGCTGTGCTTATCTGTTACCTTTCTTTCCAGGTGGAGGGGATGTGAAAGGGAGAGGAAATAATGCTTGAGTAAAACTGATCTTTTTTAACCCATCTCCATTTCCTTTTTACACTTAGACCCTCTAAGGAAAAAGAGGGAAAAATGTGCAAATGCTAAGTCTTCCTTCATAAAGAAGCAAAGTAAGATGTATTTACATTTCAAAGGCAAACTGCAGGCTCTGTGGCATTTTTGTCTCTGGGGGTGGGGCTGCTGCATCTGGAACCAAGAGCCGGGACTCTGGTTAAAGGTTTTTCAAGAAAGCCAGAGTAAGTGCTGAGAATGAAAGCAAAGCAACACCAGTGCTGGCAGGCAAAGGAGGGAGGGGTAGAGCATCTTTGGGGTTTGCCCAAGGGCCAAGGTGATAAAAGGGAGAGCTGGGAAGGTAGGGTTGGAAGGGCAAGAGGGAGAGAGAGAGAGGGGGAGAGAGAAATCCCAAACAGCCATCTTAGGAAGGGAAAGCAGCAGGGACTCTATAACTACTGGACATACCTGGCAAGTTTTAAGAACATTTAACGAGTGGGGAATGGCTGTATTCTTTAATAGAACAGCAGTTTCTTTAGACTTTTGTGATACACTTGTGTGATCTCACTAGCTGACAAATTTTGTGTCCGGAAAAAAAAAACATATACCAAGATAGCTAGTCTTCCTTTTATTTGTGACTGGTTGGTTTTCTCTAATTTTTTTTTAAGTTGAACTTACATAATTTTTTATGTGTTTGGGGCTGAGGGGTAGAGAATTTCATTGATAAAATTTAGTGTCTTTATATTGCTATACTTCCACACCAATAGTTATATAAAGCAGAAGTATGACTAAAGCAGGGAGTATTTCATTGTAGAGAGAGGTGGCTTAAAGATAGGAAGAAATTGAGCCAATTCATCAGCAGGTATTGAACATTATAGCCTTTGGAGGGAAGGGTTAATTTCTGCAAGTAAAATATGATTTTCACATTGATTCCTGTCCTGCGTTCAGCGAGGAATACCTAGGAAGGGGCACTGTATTGAATCCTGTGGATGTGATATGGTCCCCTTCCTTTTATTCTTAAGAGTTTATAGTCTTGAAACTGTAAGGGAAGGATAAAAAGCAAAGAGAAAGTCCTGGACTGGGATGCAGGGGATGGTGGACTTGGAATCAAGAAGTCTAGGCTCTGTTCATGATTCTTTCTTCCATGAACTAGCTGACCTCCACGCCTCACTTTCCTTAGCAGTAAAACAATGGTGTTATACCAAATAATGTCTCGAGTTGCTTCTAACTCAGAAATCCTATGATTCTGAAAGTAGTGCAGGAGGAGGCAGAATTTTCACTTAAGATACTTCCAGCACAATTTCGGTTTGTCAACGGTCCAACAAAGGGGACATTGTCAGTCGGAGATTATTGTGGAATTCAGGGTCTTGGGTTATGTGGGATCTGCACATAGGGACTACCTTAACCATGAAGGAGTCCGAAGATGGGAACTCCAAAAGAGAGAAGCTGAAAAAGCAAGGATAAGGTAACAGACGAAACGCCTAAGTCAAAGAAGTCAACATTGAGATTCTTGTCATTAAGATAAAACGTTTGGAGGCCAGAAGTATCTCCCTTGATTTTTGTACTGTCTTCTACATTGCATATGGGAGTTAATCATTAAATACGTTTGATTGTCAGACATGGCATCATAAATTCGTAGATTTGGATCCAAAACAGAATTGACAACCACCTTGTGGTATCGATGAGGAAATTGAGGCTAGTGAGTTTAAATGATTTGTTCGGGTCACCCATATAGTGTCTGCGGTGAGAGTCCACAAAAACACAATGTGCTTTGTCTATTTAAGAAAATTTCCCTAGAGAAGTAAGAATAATTTTGAGGATTTTTAGGCCCTGGTTCACTTTCAAATTAAAAAACCTCATATTGAAAGATAAGACATTTAAACAATGAGAAGTATCGAATGCTCACGATTTGGCAGCCATAAGATGATAGGCCCAATCAGCAAAGCTGAGTCTAGGACAGGAGATGCTGGTATCTTTTAGTTATTAGATATGATGTTGATACCTATGCTGAGAAATGTTTTCTCTACCCCTAGTACTGATCACCATTACAGAATCCTCATCTTCTAGAGAATGTTTAAAAATCTCTTTCATTACAATATCCCGTTTCGATACTAGATACTAGAACAAATGAATTGTGAGATGCCTGCCTACAATTCATTTAAGACATTTTCCCTTAAATGTACAATAGACCATTTAAATGAAGCTTTGGTTTCCCTCTTCCTACTGACCATCTTCCCAATGTATCTTTTTGGCTACCACCAATAGGACCTGATTAATCATTGAGCAGGCAACTCATTAGAGGCTTCCTGATTGAGACAGATGTTGCTTTAGCTTCTCATTTCTGTTTTTACTGGTGACTTGTGTCTTCTTCCTGACTGCTTGCCTGGTCCATGCCCAGCTGCTTTGCCTTAACTTCTAGTAGCTGTCCTTTGATTGTTTTGCTTCTGATCCCTGGCTTTATCCTATCAAAGGGAAACTCTTTAGCCTTCATCAAATGAGATAACTTATGTCAAGCATTTTGCGCATCCTTTAAAGCACTGTATGAACACTAGTTATTACTACTGCTGTTATCCTTGGACCCTTTCCCTGAGAGGAATAAGACACATGGACCATTCTCTCATTTTCAGGAGATACCCAGATATAAATCAACAGCTTCTCTGGGATCTATGATAATCCTAGATTTTCCAACAAAGATGGAACGTGCTTGCTTCACGGAACCTGCCCATCTATCCAGAAGGAAAGGTCCAACTGTCTAACTCTAACATTCTTATTCTGTGGAAGAGTCTCCTTAATAAGTAAGCTCTAAGAGAACAATGAGAGAAAAAATCATGCCCTTCAGGCTGCCCTTCAAGCCTGCACATCAAAGAAGGCAAGGTGGCTGAGCTATGTGTGGGTTGTGGCCAGAGAGCAGCTGTGATCAATAGCCCTGTTAACTCAGTGGCCTTTCTTTGACCATGGAAATAGCCTGCATCTAGCACCACAGTATGTGGATAAGTAATGCTTCTTGGTTCTCATGATTGCATTTTTGCAAAAAAAAAAATTTGTCATGTTAAAGGGGAAAGAAAGAAGGTAAGTCCTTTTATCACAATATACCAGCTCGGCTCTGAGGTCCACATGTTCTAGGGAGTGCTTATGTATTTGTAGATGTCTTCTCTGTTGTGTGTTTCCTAGTGGATCTCTCCTTCCCCTCCCCTCTCCCTCCCTTCCTCCTCTTTTCCCTTTTCTTCCCCCCCCTTCAGTGTGTGATGGGTTGTGGGGCCAAGCTGCCCAGGGTCTGAGAAATGAAAAAGAATTTAGCAACCATGTCACAACATTAAATGACAGCTATGTCTTTAGCAGCAACTTCTTAGTCCCTCTGTCTTTCCTAAGGAAAATGAGTCATAGGCTGTGGGGTCACAGTCAGAGATCACTAGAATGACGCAGAGAGCTTCACTTGCCAATGGAGCATTATTATTAGAGCTATTAGAACAGTTTACTTACCTGATAACCCCTTGCCTGTTTCTACTTTGTTGTTTTGAATCCAGCTATCTCCTGTCTCATCCTGTTTACCTAATCTTAGAATGTTTGCTGTTTGACTTCTTCTGTGTTTAAGCACTATGAGTCTTCTTGTATTCTGTTCTTTTACACTTCAGGCCCTTCCAGGCCTGGCACTGGCTTGAACTCTTTTGATAAATTTCTGGTCCACAGGCTGCAAATGCTTGTTGAACAATTCTTATTTCTGGTTATCAAGCAATAAATATTTATTAAATGCCTACTATGTGCCAGTCACTGGGCTAGGAGTTAGGTATACAAAGACAAAAAAAAAAAAGAAATAGTCTCTGCCCTGAGGAAACTTATATTTTATTGGGGGAGATAAAAGTGTGTGTGTGTGTATACTGTATGTGTATACACATGAATGTATGCATATGTAAAACAGATATAGAACACAACATAACAGAGGAAGAAGCAATAATATTTGAGAGGATCAAGAATGGATTCAAGGAGAAGGTAACCCTTGACCTGGGCTTTGGAAGAAGCTAAGGATTCCAAGAGGCCAAGTTGAGGAGGAAGTACATTCCATACATCCCAACCCTTCCATCTTGAACCCTAATCATTAACCTTTCCACTCACTTGAAACATTTTAAACTTCAGGTTTACTAGTGAGCCCTCCTCTGACCTAGCTTTGATCTGTCAGCTCTTAAGAAGAGCTATCACAATGGATATGACCTACCTTCTGAATTCCACTGGACCAGTGAGCCTTAGCCGATAACACAACCCCCTTCCAACTTGGGAAGATGCAGGTTTTCCTACTACATGGGCCTCCGTTTTAGTGATTGGCTCCCCACATAATCTGACTGCTCAGCTTCTGATTATTCAGTCTATGTGGTTCTCCTAGATGTTTCTCCTAGTCTTTCTCTGCATCCCTTCCTCCTGGTCTTCCTGTTATCATGACTCAACTCTCAACCTGATTTTAGTATGGCATTACAGAAAAGAAGACACAGATTTACTTGGACCCCACTCAATCTGAGTTCTCAACATGGCTCCTCTGCATGGGCAATATTAGATCTTTTCCCTCAGTCTGGAAAGAGCCCTGGTCTGAGACTCAGGGAATCGGGATCTCTGCTTTTTTTATCTGTAAAATGAGCAGAAAGTGTGGGTTTGGGCAGCTAGGTGGCCCTGGAGTCAGGAGGACCTGCGTTCAACTCTGGCCTCAGATACTTGACACACTTACTAGCTGTAAGACCTTGGGCAAGTCACTTAACCCCAATTGCCTTGCCTTCTCCCTCCAAAAAAAGTATGGGTGAGATGATCTTAAAGGTCCCTTCTAGCTTTCCAATCCTGTGATACTTCCCTGTATCTTCTCAAAGTGAAAAATGTATATGTGTACTTAAAACTTTTTTTAAATCCCTGTTTTATATTTGATCATAAAACTGCTGTATATATTCAATAGAAAACTAGAATTTCATCATTTAACTTCTGCATGTCTAGCATAGGTCTATGTATGTGTGAGTGTTTAATGTTATTGCATATAAGGTTGATAGGGTATGCCTAGAACCTATATACAACTTTTGAACTGATTATGGTGAAAAAAACCCATGTCTTTTACAGAATGTTTAAAACTGGACTCCTTATAAAGGATAAAATCAGTATCTGATTCAAGAATAAATGAATTGGGATATGCCCACCTATAACTGAATTAAAATATTTTTCCTTAAATGTACATTAGAGTGTTTAAATTAAGACCTGCTAACTAAAGGTGTATGTGGCTAATTAATTAAAGAACAAAAGGTTTTCATTTTTTTTTACTTTGGGATAATTTTTTTCCTTGAAATTGTGTATGGTGGAGCCTATACTCCAATATCTGACTTGTAACCTTCCTGGCTATGTCCATATCACTGGGTCATAGTGATGGAGAACTGGTAGAGAGTCTCCTGATAGTTGAGAATGTTGTACCTCCTGCTAAAGAAGGACACCTTCCAGCTCCTCTAATTCTGTACAATGACGATGTCAGAAGGAGGCACACAGCCATGACCACCAGCACATCCATTGTCTGCAGCACAATTCCAGTGCTATGTGATAGCTTTGAGGTTCCAGAATATTTACATAACCCAGTTTCATGGCTGCCCATGGATTACGGCACTGAGAAAAGTCAAATAAAGGCTCTTCTGGATGATGCTCTATGTGGGCTTGGACTCTATCATGCTGCGATGCACATCCTAATTGCTTTGTTCAGAGACTCACAAGATAACTAGCATGTGATTGCTGCTGACAACAGATATAATGCATTCAAGGCTGCAGCGGGATTCAACATGATACATACCAACTATTTGCAGCTTGACATTTCCACATATGTCACAACCACGTCTACCTATAGCTGGTGTCACAATGCATTTATATCAATCCTATCGACTCTCAGTTACTGGCCCAAGAGGTTTTCTCATGGTACAAATACATAGGGTGACTAAGGAGTCACAAATGACAATGTTCATTGCAATTAATTTGTTTCTGAAAGAATTTGATTCAGCTCTGATTCTGATTCCAGGAGTCCTTGATGAGATCCCCAAATTCAGGGATGCCTGGGCCTACCTTGAAAGAAGAGTACATACTCAATGGTTTCCTTCTGCTAAGGCAATGTGACATCTAGATGTGGTTCAGATTACTCCATCAGTGTTTCCCAAATGTATCACCAAGGCAATATTCACAACGGTTGCTATTGTTATGAGTATGCCGGCATGGTTCTGAATCACAAAATATAACAGACTCTCCATATAGAAGACAGAAGCAAAACATTTATTCAGACACTAGAAAGCCCAATCCCTAAACCAGTAAGTCCAATCTATCCAAGCAGCAAAGAAATTAATACATATTGTCACAGCAGGGAGCCACCTCATCCCAGAGCCTTCCCCCTGCTGAGGCCTTCCCACAAACACACTTACAATTCTCTAGCCTGAGTCCTCTCCTCCTGCCACTCTAATGGCTCTGACTTCATTTCTTTCCTGCTCCACGCTTTCCTGTTCCATTTCTTCAGCAAGCTCCTCCTACCACATGTGACTTAGGCTTCCTGTGATGTTATCAGGTCACATAGGCCTAGTAATGGATGGAGAAGGTCTTCAAATTTACATTACCATTACACCAAGTTTCCTTCTGCAGCATTATATCATGCAAGCAAGACAAATTCCATAAAGAAGAACCATGGACAAGGACGACTCACTCCTAGTGGAGTTCTTGAATCAAAGCTCCATGATGCATTCCTGTACAGGCTCAAGAAGAAGGGCCAGTCCACATCATGTGGAGTAACTCCAGAATTTGTTGGTGCCACCATGGGGGCAAAGAGAAGGCAGAGGGATGAATCACCCAAATCAGCATTAGACATGAATGAATTGAAAAACTTATGTTGCTATTGGATAAGAATGCAAACTGCTTACTGTTTATTTTTTTAAGCATTAATTGGCAATCGTTGCCAATCATTTGATTCTATTTAATTTACTAATTTCTCACCTGGACATCCCTATTGTGGGAACATGAAAATGAAAGAATAGTAGTGGAATTAAAAAGCCCCTCCAATAAATTGATAATTTTCTTCATTGCAAAGCCTCTTCTTTAGGGAAATGATTTTGTGGTGCTACATAAGGGAGTCTCAATGCATTGGAAGGGGGGAAATGTTAGTTGTGTAGGAGATACAGGCTCTCACTGAACATTTTAAGAGAGAAGGGGAGAATCTGTTTGTGCTCTGAGCTGAGGGTTGAAGATATGACCTTCCAAGGGCCTGCCTTGAAGGTTTTCCAATAGTGCAACATGAGGCTTTCTGAGCTTGATAGCAGAAAAGGGATTTGGTCAAGAGATCACCACCCAGGAAGAGTTCAGAAACACAGGGGTTAGTTTTCTTAGCTCTCCATTAAGAGATATCTGAGTGGCTGGGCTGAGAAGCTGAAGGTTGTGTCCAGATCAGATGTGCAAGTTTGTAGTAAAGAATCCCATCAACCATATACACACGTGAGTCAGGAAGAAAGCTCAAATATCATTAGAAAAATGAATGTCGAGTTTGGCCATGAATTTGAGGTAATTTGTTAACATGTGGTTTCTTGTGAACACAGGTATGTTATAATGGCCATATGTAAAAGGTAGGCCCAGGTCTAGGTTTAACATCTTGAATCTACCTTTATTCTGTTCTATACCATTCTCCTGAATTTTCTGGGTTCACCTATCTACTTCTTTATCCATCAGACTGCTGCCTTCACAATAGGGCTTGGAGGTAACTTTCATTTCTGTGTTGCTAATGGTATAACTCTTCAGTCTCTTGCAGGACTTCCCTAGGGCACTAACTTATTAACCAAATTGAAGTTGCAAGAAAGGAAATCCATGCTGTTCAGCATATTTTTATGGTGGTGCCCTCCCAGGTCAGTCATTATTGTACTAAAACTTATTAAAATACTATCTCCAACAACTCGGATAGTCATAGCATCTCCTGACATGAAATGCCTGTTACCCAATCTGTCATTGGTTCCACCTTCTGTTGCTCTTAGACAAAATTAATATCTGTCATTATATTTTCTTGCTTTTTTGAGTTTATCAATAGCAGATACTCATCTCTCCTCCCTCCCCCAAAAGAACACACCAATGTCAAAGAATTTTTGGGTAAAACAGTAATTATTTGCAGCATTGATTGGCATTGCTAGTGTGATTATTCCTATGCACACAAGTTTTCTAAGGAAGGTTATTTAAAATCTTTCTGACTTCTCCCTATTTCTGCTGGGCTTCAGTGCCCTTATAGCATGGTATGGTAGAAAATGCTCTGGCCTTTGCACTACAAGTCTTGAAATCAAGTCTTGATTCTCCCTGTTGCCCAATTTTGGTCAAGCTATTTGGTTTCTCTGATCTTCAGCTGCTGAAAATAATTTAATCTTGTTTTTTTTCAGAAGTTACTTTCAGCATTGCAGTGCATTTGGATAATTATTTGAGCTTTCCAATAAACAAGAACAAATAAATCATAGACTCTAAAAGCTAGGAAGAGAATTCCTTTGAGGCAACTGGTCTAAACCATGCCTGACTAAGCATTTCCTCTAAAAATACTGTCTGCCCTCTATTATAAAACTCCTAAGGAGGTGAAACTCACTACTTTCAGAGGCAGCCTATTCCTCTTAAAGATAGCTCTAATTGTTCGGAAGTTTTTTTCCCTTATATGATGCCTAAATCTGAATCTTTCAACCTTTGTTCTTGGTTCAAATGTAACTTTTCATCTGCATGAAAAACTTTGAAATATTTGAAGACAACAGTCATTTCCTCTCAAATTCTTCTCTTCTCTAGGCTCTATGTTCCCAGTTCCTTCAAAGTATCCTTGCATGTTACCTTCACCAGTTCTCTCACAGTCCTGATCTCTCTTCTATACATACTCACCTCTGTCTTTCCTAAAATGATGTGTCATTAACTGAACACGAAGTGCAAAATGTGACCCAATCAAGGTATACTAGAAATATCACTTCTCTGCTTTTATTGCTGCATCCTAGGAGAGCATTAACTTTCTGGGCTATATAGTACATTGTTGGCCTATATTGTTGCTTGTGGCCTTCAATTTTTTTTTTGGTTTTTCTTTTTACCAACGTTGTGATCTAGGCACATCCACAATTTTATGTTTTTGAAATTGATATTTTTTCAACCTAAATATACATAGGTCTTTTCATCATTTTATTGGATTTGGCTCATCAGTCCAGCCTGTTTAGATTCTTTTGGATCTGGACTTTGCCATCCAACGTATTGACTAACCTTCCTAATTTCTTGTCATATGCAAATGTCATATACTGCCTTCAGGGCTGTCCAAAATATGACCTGTAGGCTGCGTTGTGGCCCACAGTGCAATTTTATGTGGCCTGTCTGTGGGTTTTAATCTTCACTAGCGAAAAAATAAAATAATAATTTTCATGGAATGCGTATTAGATTTTTTAATTCCATCACTAATAAATAATCTCATTGATGTTAATTTTCTTGGGTGTTTTTAAGCAGTATTACGGATGGAACATATCACATGGAATTTTCAATCGACTTGTGGGATGTGTTCCATCTGTACTATGCAGACAAGTCAGTACGCACCTACATTTATGTTGTTGCTTTGTTGTTTTGTGTTTGCTTTTGTGCTTTGTGCCTTTGCCTGTCATATTGATGATGTGCGTTCCCCCATTTTCTATCAGTGTAGTGTATTTTTTATTCTGGGTGTGGCCCTCGAATAGTTATTTTAATGCGACCCTAAGATAACCTAAGGTTGGACAGCCCTGGTTTATATGAAGGGTCTTGGAGCCCACACATAGCATGGGCTTTATGCATAATATAATATAATCCACATGTAATTTGGGATCCAGGTGCCATGAAGCCTTAATTGGAGTGTTTAGTGGGGCCTGTGTATGAAACCTTTAACACCAGGGAGGGACAGCAGTAGACCTAAGTTAGCTGACCAGCCACAAAACCAAGGCCAAACAATCAAGTACCTTCAACAACTGTGGTGCTACTTCCTTAACTCTGCTCCATGTAAGCTTTCTCTTTACTCATATGCTTTTTGCATTAGCCTTTCTATGTCTAGAAGAAGGGTTATTAACCTTTTGTGTGCGTGTGTGTCTTGTGTGTATATATACATACATATATGTATATGTGTGTGTGTGCGTACGTGAAGAAATCACCCTCCTGATGTCATTGGTCCTTTTTGAGAACAAAGGGCAAACAGCAAGAAGAAGACATACAAAATACATATAAGTTTGTATATATTTACCTACATAAAGGACTCTAGAGAGTTGCTTCTAAAATGGCAACGTCATTTATCCTCTATGTTCCTGTTATTGCTACTTCAGCAGCTAAAGTCCCTTCTTGTTTCAGAATCAGGTCCAGAATAGAATTTTCTGTTGTAACTCCTTCTTTTAGAAGGATGAAATAATCATCGAGGTAAGCCATCAATGTATGACTATTCTTCTGGCCATGAGAGTATCACTAGATGCCTGGACAGTTGAAATCCACCTATTTCTGCAATATTATTCCTCTGTTCCCAGTTAATGATCTGTTTCCCAGAATTCTCATAGAAAATCTTCTTTAGTTTAGGATATCTATGATCATGTAAAAATATCACTTGCCTTTCCACCTCAATTGACGTTTACTTAATGGCCCTCTCCCACAGTTTCTTGTTATTTCCTTATAGGAGTATATGCTAAAAACATATAATACTCTGTGTATTTAATCACCTCTCTGTTAGTGGGTAGCATCCTTTGTCTTCGGTCCTCTGGAATCATGATTGGTCATTACATTGATTAGAGTTCTTAAGCTTTTTCAAAGTTGTCTTGATGGTGTTGTTATTGCTTAAATTGTATTGGTTGTGCTTACATATATTTTTGGACATAACCAATGTGTGAATTTATTTATTTTTTCTAGTGGGCTAAGGGGAGATGGAAGTGAAAATATATGTTTGGCTCTTTGGGGGAAAAAACTAATTTAAAATACTATATAATGCTATTCCACATGTCTTTTGTCTCTTATTTCTGTTGAATAAGATATATCTTTCCAGAGCCAAAGTACAATCATAAATCACAATCTTGTGAATATTACTGATACATAAGAAATCAAATTTGCCTCCTTCCATTAGAATGTCTGGGTCACACAATTTCTTGTCCTGACTGCATACATTTGTATATCTGAGGCCATGGGTTATATTGTTGTTTTTCTTTTTAGCTACCATTTGTCAGGGCAGTTAGGTGGCATACTGGATAGAGCCCTGGGCTTGGAATGGGGAAGACTCACCTTCATGAGTTCAAATCTCGCCTCACCCACTTACCAGCTATGTAACCCTGGGCAAGTAACTTAACTTTGTTTGCCTCAGTTCCTCATCTGCAAAAATAAGTTGGAGAAGGAAATGGCAAACCACTCTAGTATCTTTGCCAAAGTCACAAAGAGTCAGACACAGCTGAACAACAGCAACAATTTGTCATGATTTACTCATTCTGTCTTTCTTCCTTCCATGCATACCTGTTTCATACTTGCTACTAATTGACACCAAACTCATCAGAGCAAAGAGTAGGGTAGTTTGCTCTTTTCTCTGCCCACTTTTGTTTAAAAACCTCTGGATTAGATTTGACATCCTCTCCTCTCCCTCCTGGCCCCTGTTAGGTACATTCTATCAGTTGACAAAAGCCCATTAATTTTATATTTTAAACTGTCACCCAGAAATACAAATCTCACTTTCAGACCCTATCTTCTTGGTCCATTGTTCAACTGGCAAAACCGTTGTTCTCTCCTGAATCTTCTACTTTTAATTTTTAGCAGATGAAACTAGTACAAAAATCTTGACTTTTTTTCCTCCATAGGACTTAACCTTTAA
Source organism: Trichosurus vulpecula (assembly GCF_011100635.1). Taxonomy (NCBI): domain Eukaryota; kingdom Metazoa; phylum Chordata; class Mammalia; order Diprotodontia; family Phalangeridae; genus Trichosurus; species Trichosurus vulpecula. Next base: position 374,581,545 of record NC_050576.1, read on the forward strand.
ATACTTTCTAGGTCCCTTCTGGTGGTATCTTTCCCCTCTGAGTCACTAAAAATAGATAGTGGTCATCAGATCATCGGGAGATTCTTTGTCATGCCCTCAGAAACATTCCCCAAAGTATCAGTTGACCTCCCTGTTGTTCATGTCAGATCAGAAAATTATTCAACAACCACTACTACTTTTTAATCCCCTCACCATTAATGGTTGACTTTTAATTTAGTGGCACCTGCAGATTTACATCATCATTCCTTGGAGCACAAAAACTTACTCTTTTTTTCCAGAGACCTTCCTTTACATTTATTTATTATAGTATAATATGTATTTATATTCCTTTATAGGAAGAGTCTAAATATTCTGAATGTTCAGTGGTCCATTTTCTCTCCCTGCCCTGTGTGACATTCTTATATTCTCCAACCATTTGACATGGGTAAAAATACCCCATACCTCTTTACATCATCCTTCTTTATTTTCTCTGTAAAGTGTGTTCATTCAAGGAACCCTTCATTTTTCCTAATTCCATGTGTATTAGAAATGAGCTCTTCTAGCCCTTTTTACTTCCTCCTCTACAATGGAAACCAAGTTGTCATTTGGTTATATACAGGTGCTACATGGAATTAACAGAAACCTGAATATTTTACTCTCTCACATATCACATCACAGTATTTGTTGCTTCGCAGATATATGGCAGTTTCTTTTCTTTAGTCTAAAATTATCAGTGATGGATTTGCTGAACAGGAGATTGAATAAAAGAAAACATTAAAGATCAATGATAGAGCTGATACCAGCTGCATCTTAGTACCTGGGGAGAGGAATCTGCTAACTATTCTTGGTCCTCATTAGAACCATTTATGACATGTTTGTGGTATGTAGTTCCTCAATATTGGCATACAAAATGTAATATCTAAGCATTTTCCAAAGCATAGCATTTTCCTTGTTATTTTTAAGGAGCTCTGGATTTGCTGATTTAAAAAATGTCCTAAAATGTTTGTATCCTTATAAACGTATATGGATAAATTGGTTGATTTTTCTTTTTAATCTTGACTCATAAGCAGGATTGCTGAAAGGAAAATATCTTGTAAACATTAATCATTACATTTATATTTGTTGTTATCCTCATCATAACTATTACTGTTTTGCATTGGACTTGTGATATCCTTAATTAAGGAATTCTTAGTATGGAAAATTCCTTTGCCAATGGTGTTTGATAACTTCTCTGTAACAAAGTATTATTGTTATTTCTGAGTGAAAATGAGGAAGCCTGCATCCTAGGGAAGAAAGGGTTTTAACCTAGAGCTGAAAATTCATTCTATGAAAAAAATCTACATCTTTCAAATTGCCTCTCTTAAACTAGGTCCCTCAAGTGAATAAATGATTCCCTTAGAATTAATTAGGCACTTTTGGAAGTACATTAACTCTTTCAGATCACAAAGGGTACCATTTGGTAAATTACATCTAATTATTTTCTATACAGGCCACGAGGGGATCATTCAGTAAGAGTTAATAGTTCTCAGTCTCAGACTTGCTCTCTGAGGTGTCATTTATGCAGTGAAAGACTTCAGCAGGGTTACATATTTATAATCATTTATGTGTCCAGAATGAATTTAATCATACTCAGTAATATTATGCAGATTTGAACTTTTCCTTTCCCACTCTATTTTAAATATTGTACCATTTCAAACTCAGATACAAATAATTCAAAGAATCTTTTAGGAGGTAAATTTTTCCCACCACAAAAGCACAAATAAAAACAAGCCTAGCCATTTAACATCTATGGACCTTGGGTTTTAACTTCAGTCCTTCCTGCTTGATTCTTTCCCCCACCCCACTCCACCCCACCAAAAGTCTGTTAGAAGTAATGAGATGGTTGTCTATAATTAGATATGATTTTGGCCACCAGGGGGCTCCCTATTCCTTCCATGTAATGTGAATGAGCCTTAGCTTTGCAGGGAATCTAAAATGTTCAAATTCATAATTGGTACCTATCTTACATATAAGGTCTCTTCCGCTCACTAGCCATGTCTTAGGTTAAATAAAATATGTTAAAGACATGTACAAAGCTAGAGTGTTCATGCTTGTTCTGGTTAATAAAAAATAAGGACCAGTTCACCCCATTTCTCTTAAATCTGTACCCAGGGAAACTTGACCTGAATACATATCACCCAAGTTAAATCATAGTGATTTCATTCAAATATAGCTCTCGTTTGTTAGTGACCAATATGGAATTCCTTTAAAAAAGTGAGTGCTCTTCTGATCTCTGGTATCAATAACTCCAAAGTATAGTGAACAACATGAAACAAAGATGGAAAAAAATACAGAATAGGAGTCTACAAGTATAGGTTTGGATAGAAGGGAATCAAAGGAATTCTTTGAGGCTAACTTCCAGTATGAGGTGCTACCAGGGGAAAGAAGTAGAGGAATCCTTCCCTTCTGATCTTCTGCTTGGAAAATCATGTGACTGGGATACTCTTAAATCAGGTCACAGTAGCTGAGTAAACTTAGAATGAGAAGATTTTGATGTTGGAAGAGCCTTTAGAGATCTAGACCAATCCCTAAACTTTCCAGGTGCAAAGTAGACAAGTGAGGCTTTACAAATAAACTCTACAGACTGAGGCCCAAAGAGGTAGGAGATTTGTCCGTGGCCACATAGTTAATAAATTAGAATTAGGATTCAAACCTGGATCTTTTGACTCCAAATAAAGTTGTCTGATATACTGTATCTCAAAATTACCTGGAGAAAGAAAGATACCTTCCCTTTTAGTTTCTTCAGTGGCTAGAATGCAATTCAATAGATATTGTTATACCCTACTATGCATTACCACATTCAGGTTCTTCCCTCCCACCCTCTTCAGTGGGACAGTTTGACTTTGTTTGTTCTTGACCTTGATTTCCTGTGTTCTTAGAATTTACTTTTGTCTGTCTGTACTCAACAATCCAGGAAAAGATCACCGGAGCCCTTGAGTGGGAATATACCTGCATAGCAGGAAGAACATAGAACTCTGAATAGGGACACAGAAACATGCTAGAGCTCTGAGCAGAAACAAAGTGGAAGAGGTTAATTTCAGTAACTCAAGAAATTGAGATTAAGATGACACAGGATCTATCTAACTCCCCTCTCAGGCCCCCCATTTTACAGTATGGGAGCCTAGCTCTGGAACAAAGTCCCAAATCAGGGACCGAGGAAAAGAGATAGGAATAGAAAGAAGAAATGATGGGGCAGCTAGTTGGTGTAGTAAATAGAGAACTGATCCTGGAGTCAGGAGGACCTGAGTTCAAATCCACCCTCAGACATTTGACACAAGTCACTTAACCCTGATTGTCTCACCTCCCCCCTCAAAAAAAAAGAAGAAATGAACCTGGAAAAGTTGTGTAGCTCCATTACAAATATAAGCAGAGATGTGGAAGAAAAAATGGTTTGGCCTCAAAGAGTACAAGAGTACTTGGTGCAAATGAAAAAAAAAATGGAATGGTAAGTGAAATGAAAAGCTTTGGAGCAAAGAAATTCAATGAGAATAAATGGCTTAGAAGAGAATACAGAAAACCTTACTAAAGTAGCAGGCTCTTGAAAGTTATAATAGACCAAACAAACAGAATTCAGTGCCATCAAAACATGAAAAGAAATATTAGAATAAAATGGAATTTGAAAAAAAAAGAATAAAATGTAAGTTATCTGCTACCAGAATAACCGGCCTGGAAAACAGGTTGAGGAAAGAAGGCTGAAAAATTATTAAGCTCCTGGAAAATCATGAAGAAAAAAAAGCCTGAATACTGTATTCATACTGTAAATGAAAATTTCCCTTAATAGGACCTCAGAGTAAAGTGAAAATTCAAAGGAATGTCACAGACAAAATCAGGAACTTATTGGTCAAAGGAAAATGCTGCAAGAAAGAAAGAGTCAAAGCACCAAGGAACTACAGTCACAATCACACAAGACATTATATCTAACACTGTAAGGAAGAGAAAGGTCCTTAGGTCCATACTGTATGAGAATGAAAAATAACAGATATGACATAATTGCTGTCTTCTGGTATTTGAATGGCTGCCTTTTGGAAGGGGCATTGTTCTATTTGGCTGAAGAGGACAGAATCAGGAGCAGTGAGTGGAAGTTGAGAAGAGGCTAATTAGGCTCAGTATCAGGAAAAAAACAACAATTTTTTTAAATGATTAGAGCTGTCAAAAAGTGGTAAGAGCTGCCTTAAAGCTGGTTCAAAGCTGGCTGACTGGCTGGCTGGCCATTTGTCCAAGTATGTAACAGTAGGAATTCCATTTGTGTATGGCTTTGGTTAGATGGCTGACAAATTCCTTTCTAACTCTGAAATTCTGTAATTTTGTGACTCTTGGAAAGACTCTTGTCTTTCACAAGACAAAAGAAAAGGTTTCCAAATAAATTTGTCCAGCAAGACTAAATTTAAGTGTACAGGAAGAAAAATTGTATCTTTAATGGAATAGAGAACTTTTAAAAACATTTCTGGTGAAAGTAGGATTTTTGAACAGAAACTTTGAAAGACAGGGGTCAAGAGAAACCTAGAAAAGTAAGTACATTTTAGGATTTGGAAGATGCTAAACAATGATGAAACACAATTCTAATAGGGAGGTAAAAGACATGTCTCTTCTGATTCCTAATTACTCCAAGAGTTCATAGGGGGAATTAAAGGCATGGTAATGGCTCTTTTCTGTTTTGAAGTTTTTAAGAGAGAAAAAAGAAAAAAGAAGGGAAAGGAATATACTATGAAAAAAGAGTAAGAAAGTGTGGAACTTATTGTATTTCTCATAATTGGAGCACATGAAAAGAAAAGTATACAAAATGGAGCAAGCGGTAGAAACTATGAACATTGCATGAGCCTTACTTTTATTTGTGCTGAACAAAGTAGGATTGAACATATGTTGAGTTTACACTAAGCTCAACAAAAAAGCATCATAGTACATAAGAATAAATGGACCTTTCCTTAATATGATAAGTAGTATTTATCTAAAATGAAGAGCCAGAATTTTATATAATGGAGAAATGCTACAACAGAAGGAGATAGATTTGGATAATTGTATAGTTCAAACTAGCATCTCATCAAACAAAGATCTGTTTGTTTTTGTTAAACAATTGAAGAGAACTGACCATATTTGTAGATAGAAAGAAATCAGCAGTCAGATATGGAGGAGAGAGGGGGGAATCATAGAATAAGGTTGAGGAGAAGGTAGAAGGAAATAGAATCCAAGGCACTGTGAAAGGAACTGTTTTGCAAAAAAAAAAATTCAGATGATACCTATTCTTCTGAGAAAAGAGGGAAGGAAAGGACAATGGATAAAGGAAACTTGACATGTGGGAGAGGAAAGTTAATAGAGTTCAAGTCAGATAACCTCAGTCTTCTAGATAATGTCTCAGAATGCGCAACTCAGGATGAATTTGGAAACTTGAAAATAATAGGGAAGATCTGTAACACTGGGTATCAAAAAGTGATTTTTTAAAATAAATTGTTCTTTTAATTATTGGATATGAGGCCAATGTAGCATTTATGGAGTGCCTCATGTTTCATTTTTGTTTTTTAGAACTATTTATTAAGGGGACCAGTCTATAACTGATGTTTTACTACTTCACCTAACCCATCAGGCTGATCTGTGATATGCTTTTAGATCACCTAACGTTTATTGTCAATAATTGAAAAGCTTATTTGACATCCTACCTTTTTGAATTACATATTTCTAGAATTCATTACTTATAATTTCTGCACTTAAATGTGCATCAAGGAGAATGACAACATGAAGGGACTGATTAACTCAATTATACCACCCACACCTAGATAAAGTCTTTTCGACTACAAAACTGAAGCATGGTGTTTTAAGAGAAAATAAAGCAATCTGTTCTCCCTAAAACCATTATGTTCTTCTAACTTGAAGAGCACTGTGCTTTTTTTAAAGAATAAAAATTATAAATAATTGATGTTAGAATCACATAACATTTGACATTTTAGAGATATAAAAATTAGCATCTTAGATATAGAAACGTCTCTTGAATGTTATTTTCAAAGATGATGATGATCATCATTATCACCAAGATCAGGATCAGGATCAGCATTTGAGCCTCCTCTCTCCTACTATCATCTTTGGCCACAATATGTTAAGTTGTTTTAATGAATGAAGGAGCATAACAGAACAAGTTTCTTAAATGTTTACCATCTGCCAAACACCAATCAGTGTAGAAAGTAAATCTTGTAGGGGAAGTTCTAAGTGGTAATTTCATCAAGGCTGGGAATTCCTGATTGGAAAACGCTCTTTACCAAGGCAAAGCAGCAAGTATTCTGCAATTTATTATTGTGTTTTTAGATGGAAATGAGAAACTGCACTGAGAGATTAAATGACCTACCTGGGGTCATGCAAGCAGTATGTGTCAGAGGCGGGACTTTCACCAAGACCTTTGTGACTTAAGGGCCAACTGTCTATGTACTACACTGTACAACTTCCACAGATGATCACATGATATCAAAATCTCTTTGTATGCATGATTGCTCAATTTGTCTTGCCTTTGTTGGCTTACATTTTGGAGTGTTTCACAATGTTAACTCAAAGAAAGAATTTTTTTAAAAATCATAATCCTCTTTTTCATCCTGAGGACCTGTATTCCCTCATGCCTTTTCTAATTCTGTATATTAAGAATCTCAGAGTGAAGAATTTAATTCAGCTATTACCCATGATTCACTGGGATTTAGAACTGACAATGCTCATAAGACATTTAAATTCCTTTTCTGCACAAAGAAATGTATAAGAATTGCCAGTGGTAATCAACTTTGCTACAGGACTCTCCTTGTGTTCTAGTTTTAAACATGAATAGGTAAATGAAATTGCTTTCCTTAGAGATAGGTAAAGATTTTTATTCTAACAAAATTAAACATTATCATAGTCCGTCCTCCATTTGGATTATGAATCATCTCAAATGCTTTCTTGGGTAGAAATGAAATTTTCTGACCTGCAGTGACTTCATTTAGTAAGACCTTTCCTCATGGTCTCACTTTTGACTATGATTATACAAAATGAGAGATTGAAGCAATTGTTTGGATTATTACTTAATTAAACTGTCCAGATAGTGGAGGAAGAATGGTTCTTGGTCAGACTATGATACGAAGTTGGTTGAAGGATTCATTGGCTTGGATCATCAATACTTATAATTTGGACGAGTACCATACATAGTCAATGAAGTAGCTATATAATTGAATAGGAGGAGGAGAGTAGGTAGGATTATCTTTAAGAAATTGCCTAGTACTTTAATGTCTCTGAGCTTCTTCATGAAATAAAGGTCCACCTTTTTAAAACCAATGTTTTTCTGGTCACATAGCATAGTACAATGGATAAAGATCTGTCCTTGGAGTCAGGAAGACCTGAGTTCAAGCTCTTACTCTAACACATACTAATTGTGTGGCCTGGCCAAGTCATTTGCTCTCTCAGAGGCCCAGAGAACACTCTAACGTTATAGACGGCAGAATTTCTGCATTCTGCATTGATAAAGGAAATTTCCTCAGTGAGAATTCAATACGCCAATGAAATCATAGGCCTGGATTAAAAAACAAATGTTCTAGTGATGAAGAATGACTACAAATTTTAGAATACCTTATTGTCTGAAGAATAAATGTTTAGAGTCCCTCAAAGGGCAGGGGAGAGGTGCATAACAGGCATGAGCCCACCTAAAGTAAAGAAATGAAGCCATGTAAAAGCTATCCTTAGGGGAGAGATATATAACTAGAAAATAAGTAGAGTTGGTCATGGGGTTAGAATGAGAGATAACTGATGGACAGCTGGTATATACTATTAATAATAATGTTAAGAAAACTAGAGGAGACATCCAGAATATTGGATGCATCTCCTGTGAAGGACTTTTGAAAGAAGGTCAAGAGCTTCACAGGATGAGATGGCAGAGGATGGCAGAGGTGGGCTACAATATGCAGAATTGGCTTGAATTCTAAAACTGATAAAATCACAAGTCTCGTTAAATAAGTCCAGAGAGATGAAGAGAAAAACTTTTTGGCTGTGTTATTGAATTATCTAATAATTTTCCAGATTTCTATAGTTCATTCTGCATACATAGTGTTAATTTCATGGAATTGCCTTTTAGAAAGGCAATTTTCACAAATCTCAAGATTCCTGAGGTAGATATGCATTTAAATGGCTCTAAGGTATAAAGTTTCTTCAGAATCGCATGTTACTTCTGGCTCTCATGTAGCAAGATTTCTGTGACTGGTATCTAGTGGTAGAGAAAAAAAGGATAGATCCTGGGCCTATGATATGGTTACTATTTGGAATTCCCAGGTAAGGATACTCCCTCCCCCAATGCAAGTTGGCACTATCTTTGTGATTTATAGTCTGAGTTGCCTAGAGCCCTGAGAAGTTAAGTGACTTAACGAGCTAGTTCCTATCAGGGAGAAGACCTGAATCCAGATCTTCTTGATCAAAGTCAGCTCTCCATCCACTGTGCTATGGTGTCTCTCACTAATATGCATGTGGTAGAGTAGTGATTATAGTCACAAAAGTGAGAAGAGTAAGTAGCTAAGTAGAGACTGCCCACCTGGCTTTTTATGTTTTACTATCTGCTACTGCTGTACAGGACTTGATTCTCCCTCTCATTTAAAGTTGGAGGAAAAAAAATTATATTCCTATTACTCAAGTCAATGAATCAAGTCAACAAGCATGTACTAAGTACTCACTGTACCAGGCACTGTGTTAAACACCAAAGATACAAAGAAATGCAAAAAAATCCAGTCTCTGTGGTCAAAGAGCTCACAGTCTAATGGGGGAGTAAATATATGAACAACTCTGTACAATCAAGATACATTCTAGATAAACTGAAGATAAGCTTAGAAAGTGCTAGCATTAAGGAGGATGAGAAAAGCTTTTTGCAAAAGGTGAGATTTTATTTTATTCTCTTAATTTTTTTTAATTTATTTTTTATTTTTAGTTTACAGCACTCAGTTCCAGTTTTTGAGCTCCAAATTTTCTTCCCCTTCCCTTTTCCCTCCCCACCCCTGCCCAAGATGGCATGTAATCACATATAGGTCCTACATATACCTTGACATTAAGCTTATTTTTGCAATAGTCAAGTTGTAAAGAAGAATCATAACTAAAGGAATGAACCATGAGATAGAAGAAACAAAACCAAAGAAGAAAATAAAGAGAGCAAATAGTTTGTTTCAATTTGCATTCAGACTCTGTAATTCTTTCTCTGGATGTGGATAGCTTTTTCCATCATGAGTCTTTTGGAGATGTCTTAGAACCTTGCATTGCTGAGAAGAGCCAAGTTTATCAAAGTTACTCATCACAGATACCGTGTGTCTGTAATTGTGTTTAATGTTCTCCTAGTTCTGCTCCCCTCACTCAGCATGAGATCATGCAAGTCTTCCCAGGTTATTATGAAGTAAAAGGTGAGATAGGTGAGGTTTTAGCTGAGAAATGAATGAAGCCAGGGAAGCAAGGAGTACATTCCAGGCTTGCATGGGGAACAGCCATTGAAAATGGGTTATGGATTTGTGAAAGGAACGATATGGACGTCAATGAATTGCAAAGGGGTGTAAGGTCTAAGGAGACTGGAAAGGGAGGAAGGAGCGAGTTTATGAAGGGTTTTAAAAGTCAAACACAAGATTTTATATTTGAACTTGGATGTAATAAGGAACGACAGGAATTTCTTGAATAAGATGTAACATGATAGGATGTGTACTTTATAAGTGCAGATAGCTGAGTGAAGGATGGACTAGAGTCGGGGGAGAATTGAGGCAGGAAGGCCAACCAGAAGACTATTGCATAAGTCTGGCTTTGATGTGATGTGATGAAGATCTGTACCAGGGTAGTGGCAATGTCAGTGGAGAAAAAGATACATGTTGAGAAGATAAAATAGATAAGACTTGAAAACAAATTAGATATGGGCAGGATGAAAGAGAATATGGAGTCAAGGATGACCCCCGGATTGTGAGCTTTGGTGACTGTGAAGAATATTGTTTGTCCTTCGTTCTCAAAGAGGACCATGACATTAGGGAGTTGATGCCATGACATGCAAGTAAATTGGATTTAAGTGAAGGAGGGCTTATAACAACAATGCTACTTGCAACTACTGTAAGACCAAGAATACCAGCACACAGAAGGGCTGCTAGCGCAGGTTCTTTGATCTGCTGTTCCAAGGAAAACAACTTTAAGGGGTTAACAATTTTACTTTAATTAAACATACATATATCACTTACTTAGTTCAGGGGGAAAAGCCAGAACCTTGAACTTCATAACAAATGCAAACAGAAATTACAAATAGAGACAATATAAACAGATCAACATTTCTGTATCACCAAATCACAATACCTAGTTACCAAAGAAGCACCAACATCTGGGTTTTCAAAGTGCGGGGTTAGGGGGCTGCTTCAATGGCTTACCCAGAGTCTCATCACCAACACTGTTTCAATGAGAGTGCCCCTAAAGGCAAAACGCTAACCTCTGAGTTTATATACACTTCTTCAGGGTCAAAGGGTGTCACAACCACTCGAGTCAAACCCACATGACTTAGGCCTTCTTGTGACTTAAACCTTGCTCAGGGTCAGAGGGTGTCACAACCATGCAACTCAAACACATGTGAACTAGCCCTTCCCTTGACATAAGTAGGTTATCGAAAACTCCCGATTCAATCAAAGATTCCTTAGCGCTGAGAAGCACTCCAGAACAAAGACAACAAAAATCCACTTTGCTTGCCATTACATTTGAAAAGCAAAACTCATCAAAGGTACTTTATTACCTTAGAATTCCAAAAGAGAAAACAGTAGGAAAAAAAAAGTCCCACCCTAATTACCATTACAGGGCTGCACAAAGTTACCAGCCTCACTTTCTCCTCTGGAGCCATCTGGGTCCAGTGGCCAGATACACATCAGGACAACTGGAGATGCCCCCCACCCCAAGTGGGAAGATAGTGGTGCCCTCAAAATTAATTGTGTAATAAGGAAAAAGGGAAAGTTTGGGGTGGGGGAGGAAGATAATGAGTTCAGTTTTGAACAAGTTGAATTTACCATATCTTTGGGATGTTAGAGATTTCCACAGATGGACTTGTTCAAAGGAGAATGATATTACATGGCTCTCATACCTGGGACACTTATCTATGCTTAAAACCTCCAGTGCCAATCAGGAAAAGCATTTGTTTCTCAGTCTCTTGATCCATATTAAATGTTTTTTTCTGTCTAATATTTGGGGTGACCTCTAGTCTTCAAAATAAAATACCAGATAAAACATATTAAAAGTGAATTAAATCCTAATGAGTTAAGGTAGTGTGCTATCATGTCCAAGAAATCTTTAAAGTGGCAGATGGATCATGAGTTCAAATCTTGAATCAGCTGTTTATTTTGTGAATATGGTTTAGTCTTAATTTCAAATGTATTTCCCAAGCCACATATTACTGTTGAAGCCCAAGAACATACTAATAATTTCCTAAAGCATTTTTATTTTAAATTTTATTGATATATTTGGTTTCTATATAGCTTCCCCTTCAATTCATGCTATATTGTTCCTCCTCCTTTCACAATTACCCTCTATAAAAAGAATAAAAAATAAAAAAAAAAGTTTAGCAAAAGCAACCAATACATCAACCAAATCCAACATTATATGAAAAGTTCTACACCCATAGTCACCCACCTTTACAAAGAAGACAGGGAGTCTCCTATTTCTTCTTGCCAACATCTTTTAATAGTATTCTTAATAAGTCTCCAAGTATTTCAGTTACTAAAATTATTTGTAAAAATTTTAAAATATGATTAAGTATCCTAGAAAACTAACCCAAACAGCCTTGAAGACCATCTATCAGTAAGAGAAATATGATTTGCATATGAAGTCTTCACAAGAGCAATTGTATTGCTTTATTCTCTTCTGTCCCAGCTGTCCATGCCTGAATAAATTCCTAATGTATGTACTGATCAAATTAACTTCTACTCACAAACCTTCACTGTTTTGTTTTTCTAATTATGAAAAGTATAAACTTCTTATCCTGGTTTTCATGACCATCCATGATCTAGTTCTGTCCTTTCCTTCCAGTCTAATTTCCTGTTGCTCTCCTCTAATGACAAATCCATTAGTTAATCAAGAAACATCTATTAGGCATTTTTAGCGTGCCAGGCACTGTGCTAAGTGCTGGGGATACAAAGAAGATCAAATACATGGATCCTGTCCTCAAGGAGCTTGCATAATAATGGGGTAGACTATATGTCCAAAGCTATGTATGTGCAAGATATAATCAAAGTGAATGGAAAAGTAATCTCAGTAGGAAGGTACAGAGTGATGGGAAGGGGAAGGGTAAATGTGGAGAGAATACCAGGAAAGGCATACTGCAGAAGGTGGCTTTTGAGAGGAGTCTTGAAGGAAAACAATAGGAGGAAGGGAGGAGGGAAAGAATTCTAGACATGGAGATAGCCAGTCAAAAGGGAGAGCAGGGAGATGGAGTGTCCTGTGTAGGAAATACCAAAAAGCCACTGTAACAAAATGGTAGAACATGTGGAGGAGAATAAAGTATAGGAAAACATGGAAGGGAAGAGCAGGGCAAGCTATGAAGGGCTTTAAAGAACAAAAATGATTTTATATTTATGCTTGGAGTTAAGCGACATTCACTGAAGTTTGTTGAGTAGGGTGTGACATGATCAGACCTGCACTTTAGGGAAATCAGTGTGTTATTTAAAGAGAAGATAGATTGGAGTTGGGAGACTCTGAGAGTAGGGAGATCATTTAGGTGGCTATTACAACATATTCAAGGCATGAAGTGATTTGAGCCTATATCAGGACGGCAGCTAAGTAAAAGGAGAGACGTTTAAAAGATATATTGTGGAAATACTAATGACTAGCTATTCTCAGCAATACAGTGATCCAAGACAATCTCAAGGGACTAATGATGAAGCATATGATCTGCCTCCAGAGAAAGACCTGATAATGTCTGAATACAGACTGAAGCATGTTTTTTTCACTTACTTTCTTTCATTCTTTTTTTATTCGACTCTTCTTGCACAAAATGACTAATATGGAAATGTTTTACATGGTTACACATGTATAAACTATATTGGATTGCTTATCATCTCAGCAAGGGTGAAAGAGAGGGAGGGAGGGAGAGAATTTGGAATTTAAAACTTTAAAAAACATCTTAAAAAGCTTTAATATGTAATTGGGGAAATAAAATATTATATGTGTGTCTGCATATACATATGAAATATTAATGATGAGATGTGACAACAGATTTAATATATGGAGGGAGTAAAAAAGAGGAGCTGAGGATGATACTGAGGTTGCAAGTCTGGGTTACTGTCATGGAAAAGTTAGGAAGAAGGGACAGTTTGGGAAAAAAAGACAGCGACTTTTTAGTGTTGAACATGATTTGAGGTGTCTACCCGACATCCAGTTAAAGATGTCCAATAGATTGTGATTTCAGAGTAGAGATCAAGAGAAAGGTTAGTGCTAAAATATATTGACCTCAAAATTATCTCTGTAATTGAATTAATAGGTGATGTTGATATCACTGAGTAAAATGGTTTACAAAGGGAAGGCAAAAGGTCCTAGGAAAGATCCTTGGGCAGATACTTGAAGTTAATGGACACAATCTAGATGAAAATCCAGCAAAATGGACTTAAAAGGATTGTTCAGACAACATAAGGAGAACCAGGAAAGAACAGTGTCACCAAAACTTAGAAAGGAAGTAGTATCCAAGAGGAAAAGGTGATCAATTCTCTGCGTGTGTGTGCGTGTGTGTTGGCGGGGGGGGGGGGGGGGGGGTGGTGGTGGTGGTGGTGGTGGTGGTGGTGTTAGTAAAGAAAGAGCAGGGAAAAGAGAACAATTTCAGTTGAGTGATGAGGACTGAAGCGAGATTGCAGAGGGTTTAGAAGAAAGTGAAAGTATAGGAATTTAAGGCACCAAGTATAGGTAACTTTCTGAAGGGGGTTAGCTGAGAAGGAAAGGAGATATAGGTAGATCAGTGATTGTTTTTTCTTTTTCGTGTGTGGGAAAACATGGGCATGCTTGAAGGCAATAAGGAAGGTCTCACTAGATGCAAAGAAATTAATTAAAGAAAGAGTGGAGCATTGAAGGGACAATTTTTTGGACAAGATGGGATGAGATCATGGTTGCATATTGAAGTGTTTGCCATAGACAAGGACAAGGGTCACTTCTTCAAAAGAGACAGTAGGAGATAATGGGGGAAGATATCTGAGTCATGTAAGATGAGGAAGACAGAAAAAGAAGTCCACTGGTCACAATTTTTTAGACTTTTACTTTCTTTTTAAAAAATTAATTTTTTTTTTTTAGTTTTCAACTTTCATTTCCACAAGATTTTGAGTTCCAAATTTTCTCCCCATCTCTCACCTACCTCCTAATCCAAGATGGCATGCATTCTGATTACCCTTTCTACCAGTCTGCCCTCCCTTCTATCACCCCAGACCCCCTCTTATCTCCTTCAACCTTATTTCTTTTTGGGCAAGACAGATTTCTATACTTCAATGCCTATGTGTCTTATTTTCCAGTTGCATGTAAAAACAATCTTTAACATTTGTTTTTAAAACTCTGAGTTCTAAATTCTCTCCCTTCTTCCCTCCCTACCCACCCTCATTGAGAAGGCAAGCAATTCAATATAGGTTATACATGTGTAGTTATGCAAAAACATTTCCATAAGAGTCACATCTTGAAAGACTAAGTATATTTTCCTCCATCCTATCCTGCCCCCTCCATTTATTCTATTTTCTCCTTTGACTCTGTCCCTTTTCAAAAGTGTTTGCTTCTGACAGCTCCCTCCCCTAATCTGCCCTCCTTTCTATCATTCCCCCCCTCTTATTCCCTTCCCCCCTACTTTCCTGTAGGGTAAGATACCCAATTGGGTGTATATGTTATTCCCTCCTTAAGCCAAATCTGATGAGAGTAAAGTTGACTCATTCCCTTTCACCTCCTTGTTGTAACAATTTGGCTAGCAGCTGTTGTGGGGGTATAAGACCCACCAACAACAAGCACACAGAAAACTGCCAACGCAGGTTCTTTTGATCTGCTTTACTAAGGAAGGCAACGTTAAGGGGTTAACAATCTCAATTTAATCGAACATACAAATATCATTCACTTAGTTCAGGGGAAAAAGCCAGCACCCTGAACTTCAGAGCAAACACAAACTAATTACAAACATCAACAGACAGATCTTGTCTGATTCAAATCTCAAGGCATAGTTACCAGGGTTTAACAAAGTCCCAACATCTGGGTTTACAAGCTGGGGGGCTCTTAACTACAGCTGCTCAGAGTCTCCACATCAGCACTCCACCAAGAGTGGGAGCCCCAAGCAAATAGCTCTATTCACTCTTTTTATACACTCCTTAGCCATCATCAAATGTCATCTGAGTGACCGGAACTCAGGCTCCTACTTTTGGCTCTTGTCTTAGCAAGTCCCCTTAGGACCCTGAGGGCTTCACGCCCATATAGGCTTAGCATCTAGTAGATAGGGGTTTGGGCCTGGGATTTAGCACCTAGTAAGACTCAATCAAAGACACCCAAATTAATTTATATTCCACTCCCCCCTCTTCCCCTCCATTGTAACAGCTTTTTCTTGCCTCTTTTATGTGAGATAATTTACCCTATTCTATCTCTCCCTTTCCCTTCTCCCAGTATATTCCTCTCTCACCCCTTAATTTTATTTTTTAGATATCATCCCTTCACAGTCAACTCACCCTGTGCCCTCTGTCTATATATACATATATAATATATGTGTGTGTATACATATGTAGATGTGTGTGTGTGTGTGTGTGTGTGTGTGTGTGTGTGTGTATGTATGTATTCCCTTCAAATACACTGATGCTGAGAAAGGTCTCATGAGTTACAAATAATCATCTTTCCACGTAGGAATGTAAACATTTCAACTTTAGTAAGTCCCTTATGATTTCTCTTTCCCATTTACTTTTTCATGCTTCTCTTGATTTTTGTATTTGAAAGTTAGATTTTCTATTCAGCTCTGGTCTTTTCATTAAGAATGCTTGAAAGTCCTCTATTTCATTGACTATACATTTTTTCCACTGAAGTATTATACTCCATTTTCCTGATAGATGATTCTTGGTTTTAATCCTAGCTCCTTTGACCTCCAGAATATCATATTCCAAGCCCTTTGATCCTTTAATGTAGAAGCTGCTAGATCTTGTGTTGTCCTGATTGTGTTTCCACAATACTTGAATTGAATTCCTTCTGACTGCATGCAATATTTTGTCCTTGACCTGGCAACTCTCGAATTTGGCTATAGCATTCCTAGGAGTTTTCCTTTTGGGATCCTTTTCAAGAGGTGATTAGTAGATTCTTTCAATTTCTATTTTACCATCTGGTTCTAGAATATCAGGGCAGTTTTCCTTGATAATTTCTTGAAAGATAATGTCTAAGCTCTTTTTGATCATGGCTTTCAGGTAGTCCAATAATTTTTAAATTATCTCTCTTGGATCTGTTTTCCAGGGTAGTGGTTTTTCCAACGAGATATTTCACATTGTCTTCTATTTTTTCATTTCATTCTGTTTTCTAATTTCTTGATTTCTAATAAACTCATTAGCTTCCATTTGCTCCATTCTAATTTTTAAGGAATTATTTTCTTTAGGGAGCCTTTGCGTCTCCTTTTCCATTTGTCCAATTCTGCATTTTAAGACATTCTTCTACTCATTGGCTTTTTGGGGCTCTTTTGCCATTTGGGTTACTCTATTTTTAAGGTGTTATTTTTCAGTAATTTTTAGGTTTCTTTTAGCAAGCTGTTGACTCATTTTTCATTATTTTCTTGCCTCACTCTCATTTCTCTTCCCACTTTTTCCTCTACTTCTCTTACTTGATTTTCAAACTGCTTTTTGAGTTCTTCAATGGCCTGCAACCAATTCATATTTTTCTTGGAAGCTATTGATGTAGGATCTTTGACTTTGTTATCTTCTTCAGGTTGTATGTTTTGATCTTCTTTGTCACTAAAGTAATATTCTATAGTCTGATTTTTATGCTGTTTCCTCATTTTCCCCAGCTAATTACTTAACTTTTGAGCTCTTTGTCAAGGTAGGTCTCTGCTTCCAGAGTGGAGAGTTCACTGCCCCAAGCTTCCAGGGTTTTGCACAGCTATTGTCAGAGATACTTCTAGTTACCTGTAAATTTGCATTTCTTCTAAGGTGGTATGATCAAAGAAGAGGTGTTTACTCTTCTCCTGGACTGTGCTCTGGTCTGTGAGTGACCACAAGTACTCTTTTCTGCCTTGGAAGTGTGAGGAGGATTCTTTCTCCACGGCTGCCTCAAGCTCTGACATGTAAACACTCCTCCTCAGCCCAGTACTGCCACCCAGGACTGTGACCCAGATTCAAGCAGGGCAAAGCAACAAAATCCTCCCTCAGTGCCAGCAAAGAAATCCCTGTAATGCCCCTCTGATCAGCCACTTCATTCCCCTACAATCTGTAGGATTGGAGCTCTGGGAGCAGCTGCTGCTGCTACTGCTGCCACCACCACCACCACCACCACCACCACCACCACCACTATCTCATTTGCCCCAAGGCTGGAGCCAGACTGAGCTCTTCTCTCACCCAGGTCCAACAGAGTTTCCCCACTGACCTTCGTCTTTGTCTTTGGCATTTGTGTATTAAGAAGTCTGGAAATTGCCACAGCTGTCAGTGATTCAATGCCCTGAGGCCTGCTGTGGCCTGGTCTGTGCTGGTGCAGCCCACACTGGACTGGCCTCTGCTCCCAGCATGGTGTGATAGCCCCTTCCTGTCATCCCTCCAGGTTGTCTTAGGCTCGAGATCTGTTTCATTGTGTCATTTTGTGGATTCCATAGCTGTAGAATTTGTTTACAATCCTTTTTACAGGTATTTGCAGGTGTTTGGGGGAGAGCTCAAGAAAGTCCCTGCTTTTACTTTGCTATCTTGTCTCTGTCACCTCCACTGGCCACAATTTTTCAGTGAACTATGAGGCAAGGTTCCCAGCTGAGGGGTGGAGAAGATACCTGAGGACAAATGAAAAGGTTTAGAATTGCCACCGTTGTGAACGTGAGAGCAAATTGATCTGGTAGATATAAAAAGATTGAACACCCGGTCAAGATTATGTAGCATGCATTTGTAGTGGACCCACTCCATGTAGTTTTGTGAATTTCTCCATCTCTGTTCAACAGCATAGAATAGGAAAGAGGGAGCAGATAGTGGGAGTAATGCAGTGTTGGGGTTTGGCAAAACATCTTGGCAATAGGACAAGGGACCTAGGGATTCAAGTATAGAGGTTAATGTGACGTTTAAGTCACCAAGCAGTTGAAATAAAGAAGGGAGGCAAATAGAAACAATTCAGTGGGGATGGCTTGGGAAAGAACTGAGAGGTAGAAGGATTGCAGGTAATGGTGAGAATGAACAACAGGGCTAGGGTAGGATAGTGTGAAAGATGAAACGATAAAAATGTCAGTATCAGATAAAGGAATGTTGGAGTTCATGAACATGGAAGAGGAACAACTTGTGAGTGATGGCAAGATGAAAGGTATGACCATTTATGGTCTTGCCCCTTGTTCTCCTATTGTCCTCTCCTATTTTCTGTGCTTTTCCTCCATCTGTCTCCATTCATATCTTGTAAAGACTCTTCTCCCATCTCTACCTTTTGAAATTACTCCCTTCCTTTAAGGTTTCACTTAGATGCTACATCTCCATGTATTTTCAGTGATAATCCTTGCTGCCCCCTAGATGAAAAGTCATTTCTACCTCCTCACACTTGTCACAGCACTGTCTTAGTTTGGCCTTTCAATCTACCATACTTTGTAATATATAGTTTTTCTTTCCTATTAGAATATAAGCCCTTTGACTGAGCTTGACTAGATTAGAGGTGTTGAACATGTGACCCTTGGGCTGCTGCACAAAGCTTACATGAGGCTTACTTCTAAGCACAGCCAGAACATGATTAAAATACAATTGGGAAATATTGAGTAAGATGAATAGAAGACAATAAAACATATATTACAATGTCATTTTTCTAAGTCAATATGTAGCTCACAGAGATCCTTACGTATGGTTTATTTTATTTGTGGCCCCTATTTTTATTTGAATTTAACAACGCTGGGCTCTATCTCTACTGTCACTCACAGCTCTAAAGCCTGTGATCCTCTGTTAAGAATGACCATTTAACTATATGCCCAGTCTCTCTTAGATAAGCCTAATCCAGGGTGGGGAACTTGGGGCCTTGAGGCCACATGTGGCCCTGTACATCCTCAAGTGTAGTCCTTTGACTGAATCCATACTTCATAGAACAAATCCCCTTAAGAAAAGGATTTATTCTGTAAAACTTGGACTCAGTCAAAAGGCCACATTTAAGTACCTAGAAGGCCACATATGACCTCGAGGCCCCAGATTCCCCACCCCTGGATCACTTCAGTACCTGCAGACTATTTTATTTTTCACCTGACATTTTCACTCTTCTTTCACTCTCTCCCTGCCCCCCACCATCCTGTTCCCAGCTCACTTAGAATCCTGATTAAAGATCCCAGCTATACAATATGTGATTTGATTTGACTTCTAATTGAATTATAGAAGGCAGAGAGAGTAATATTAAAGAAGAGAAAGATTAGCTCCTCAATTTATATCCTCACAATAGGGAAAAGGTAATTTTCCCCCTTTTCCTAAAATGTTCGTTAGCCATGAAGGAGAATACTAAAAGACTTCCCTTTGATGGTGGAATTTTAGTCTCCCACAAGTAAAGCCTTTCTCTTTCCAAGTAAAATTATAGCATTTTTAATTTCATCTCTGGAGACAAAATGTGTAACGATGACTCCTACCTTCAACTAGCTTTATCTCTCTAACCATGAGATCATTTGATTAAAAACTCATTAAAAAAGTATGCTATATTAATGTATTCATCTCAAGACTGTTTTGATGGATAATTTGTCTCTGTCTTCCCCAGGAATTTATGTAGTCTGTCTAAACAGCATGAATCACATTTAAAATTGCATCAACTTGTACCACCTCCAGTGTAACAAACTGAAGTTGAATTGATTTAGTCTCACTTCCAGCTCCCTGATCATTCAGAACTTTTGAATGACTTTTTGGTTCAGTTTGGTTGCCTCACTTTGTAGAAGATTGGAGTCTAAGTTATAGAGAAAAGAGAAAGGGGTACCAATAGGCCCAATTTCCCAATTTAAGCCAGTATTCTTGCTTGTCATGAGGCCTATCTTAGTAGGAGCAGGAGTCTCTTAGAGAAGAGGTTATTTTGGCTGAATTGAACAGGAATTAACCATTTTGATTGTACATTTCCTTTGCTGCAAAACAGACTATTTTAAAGAAATAAATTGCAAGGAAACATTTCATCAGGCTGTCTGGATTGTATCGTTAAGAAACTGTTACCCACGTATAGGTTTATTCCTGTTGAAGAAATTTATGAATTGCTGTTTATTATCTTTCATAGTGTGACCATAACCTTAGAGATTTGTAACTGAAGGGATTTCATCTAAAGAGGGAAACCAAAAGCCAGAAAACGCTCCAATATAGATTTAGGTTATGGAGGGATTAGCTGAATTCATAAAAATGACCTCTTGGATCTAAGAATAGATTGTCCCTTTTAAACTTCAATATGGACTTGCTAATGGAAATACAAAGACTGGAAGAAGACCTAGTTATGAAATATAAAGTAATATTTGTTGTGGACCTTTTAGATTCTTCATTGTCAAAAAAGATACTTTTAGATAAATTTGGCAAACATTTCTATTGGGGAAGGGACTGAACCATACTCTCTGATAGAAAGACAAGTAAGATAAATCT
This sequence comes from Trichosurus vulpecula, assembly GCF_011100635.1. Lineage (NCBI taxonomy): Eukaryota > Metazoa > Chordata > Mammalia > Diprotodontia > Phalangeridae > Trichosurus > Trichosurus vulpecula. The sequence goes on from NC_050576.1 coordinate 374,602,271, forward strand.
CTATTCTCAATGACCTTTCAATCTAAAACGTAAGGTGAAAAAAGAGAAGTACTTGAATTATTAGAGGACATAGTAATAACAGATAAAGACTATAAGACATACTCAAAGAATGTGCTATGAGTTTTTGCAGGTTAAAATGACTGCATGCAGTTGGGAGGATCAAGGGAAGCTTCATGAGGAAGTTGGTATTTGGTTTGGCCCATGAAAAATGGGTTGGATTTGGACAGGTAGAGAATGCTTTACTATACCATACTGCCTTTAGCTCAGCCCCCTTCTAGATCTCCTTTTCTAGATCACCAGTTGTTATATCTAGGAGCAAAAGGCAGTAGAGATTTATACCTGAGGGAATTCATGAATCTCCAGGCACCAAAGGTGACCTTGCATTTTTGATTACTCAGAAATTAAGGAAGCTGAGTCCTTGCTCTGCCTCGGAGATTAAGATTGTTGCATCGGTCTCATCCTCGACCATCTTGGGGTTAGGTTTCAAAGCTGATGTTCACTGTCCATTCAGTCATGACTTGAGGAATTGACCTCTAAATATTTACTACCCCAGCTGACAGAACCCCTTCCTTCTCAAACTTTTGTATCCCTCGTGTCTGGAGTGATGTGACATGGAAGCTGATGTTATATGTGCTCAGTAAGATAATGATGATGATAATGAATTATATGACCACTGTTAATACTCATGGTAAGCAGTATGACAAATAAGAACAGATAAATTTGTGTTTATATAGATTACACAGTGCTTGACATGTATTATCACATCGGATCTTCACAACAACATTGCGAGGTAGGTGGTATGATTATTTCCGTTTTATAGATGATGAAACTGAGGCAATAGAGCTTAAGTGACCTGCTTAGGGTCACATAGGTAATAAATGTCTGAGGTTGGATTTGAATTCAGGTCTTCTTGAGTTCTATTAACTATGCACCAAGATGCTTAAACCCGACAGGAGTTTAACAACTCTAGAATACAAGGTTTAACAGGGGAATTTGTAAAAGAAGTTTAAGCAGCGTTCTTACAGGGAATATTTTCCTAAACCAGAGTATCCAGTTGCTAGTTGCTTAGGTGACTGTGGAGGCAGAAGGGAATGACAGTATATGCTTTGAAAATAATGAGTTGTATTCTTTTAAATTTCTTGTGAATAGTAAAGTTGTTTTTGTTGCATTTATGGTCTATAGGTGCCTCATTGCAATTTAACCCCGAGGCTGAATTACTGTACCGACTTTGGTTGACCTGGCCCAGAATATGGACACTCCCTCTACCTCTAACACTCCATTCTTCTATATCACCCTTTCCAGATCACTGTTGCTGTATGATGCTGGTCTTCATATCAATTTCCCTTCATTCTCAAGGACTTGAGGACCTGTATCATGGAGTTCTATTCAATCCCTACCATCATATTTGGGAACATCTATATAAAAATCAACATCTCCTTGTGTACTCTACAATCCAAGTTGATTAGCTTCCTAAACTCTCATGACCTATGTATTAATTCTACCTGCAGGGATCATCATACCTTAAAACTCACTATCACTTATGACTGTTCTGCCTCCTTTATCTCAAACCCTGACATTTTTCTTTCTCATTATACTATATTATCCTTTCATTCCTTCCTCTGTCTCACTTCCCCAGAAACCTATTCTTCATCCTTTCTGTGACCTGCAGTCCCTCCACTCCACTCTATTTTCTGAAAACATCACCCCTACTGCAGCCTCACTTTTTTCTTAACAATTGTGACTATATGATTACTACATACATATATGTGTCTATACATCTATTTACATACACACATATATACATACATACATATACATGCATCCATACACATATACACTTTAACTTCTTACCCACCCCTCTTGACTTACATGTGCCCTGACATTCTCAAATGTTCAATCTTCTGGATTCTTCTCTCCTCCTGCTCCTGTTGTGCATTCATGTTAAATTCATTCACTACTTCATTCAAATTCTTGTTATCTGCTCTCAGCTGGGTCCTTATTACTGAAGAGAAATCCTTTTTTTTCTCTCCTAATTGTCTTTCTATGGCACTCTATCCTCAATCCCCTTATCCCTTCTCCATTTTCCATTTGTTTAGTTGTTGACCTGAACTCTTACTTTACTAAGAAAAAAGATGAACCTTCTTTCTTGAGCTCCCTCATTTCTCCTACTGCAAGCTCTATCTCCATTCTCTCTTCCTTTACTCTAGTTTCTGAAGAAGATGAGGTTTTTTCCTTGTTGAGAATCTCTACTAACCCCCCTAACCCACTGTTTACTCTGGGAGCTTACTCCTCTCTCTCTCTCTCTCTCTCTCCCTCCCTCTCTCTCTCTCTCTCTCTCTCTCTCTCTCTCTCTCTCTCTCTCTCTTCCCCCCCCTCTCATCTTTCCTTTCCATTGGCTTCTTCCTTGATGCCAAGGAAGCATAACTATGCCAAAGTCTAAGCTCTCATCTTTCTTGGCTATTCTGCATCTTTGGACACTTGATCATAATTTACTCATGTAACTACTCCCTCGGCTTCTTTCCTCCCTAGATTTCATCAGCTTCCTTAGGTTCAATTATGACCTTGTGTAGAACACTCCCAAATCTACATATTTAACTACAGCCTCTCACCTCAATCATAGTCCTGCACTGACAATTTTGTCTGATAAATATTTGCTTCTACATATCCAATTGGTATTTGCAACTACAAAGCAGAAGTCATTATCTTTCCCCATAAGTCAGACTCTATTCCATTTTTTTCGATTTTCATTGAGGTTACCACCATACTCCCAATGATCCAGGTCTATAACCTCGGTGTCATCTTGAATTCTTCTTTCTCCCTCTCCCCTCCATTCAATTCATTCTACCTGCATATCATCTCTAGTATTTGAGTCTATTATTCATTCAATGACCATTCTTGTTCTTATCTTCTCTGATCAGAATGATTGCAATAGTCTAATTTGTCTCACTAATCCCATTCCCTCTCCTCTCTGATACATCTTCCATATATATATGTTAAGTCATGTGATGGCATGGTCAGCTAACTTTAGATAATAAAGCCATTTGAAATGGTTATGTCTCTCTTGTTCCTACAGAAGCTCCTGTATGAAGTCTTCCACTGGGAGCTATTGACATAGCTGTCAACTTACAGAAAACACAAGAGATTCTCGAAATGGCATTTGCTTAAGACTGTTAAGGGTCGTAGCAAAACTCTTCTCTTACATATTTTAGTACTGCTATTTATACCAAATTGACCAGGAGAATAATACTACCATTGAAAATGAGGGAAAAAAATAGGTAAGTCAGGTGGAAGAACAGCTCTCCCTGCTTTCTCCCGACTCCCTCATCTGGGGGAAATAAAGCTCCTTTGGACCCTGAAATTATTTATATACAAATTCCTGTCTGTCTTTTGTATGGGCAAGCCTACTATACATTTATGAATCTCCAAGAAGCTGCTTCTATTTTCACTGAAATCAACAAATCTCCTGCCTCTCCCAGTCCCCACTCACAATTCCATTTCATGACTTGAATCCTAGTGGGATGTGTAAGGCCTCCCTTGCACAGAATGAAGCCTATTCTATTCTTCATTAAGCAACCACTTGTTATGTGCAATATTCTTGATTTTACCAGGTACCTAATTTAATTATCATCTGGATCTTACACATTTGGAGGGAATATTTTCCTAAACCAGAGTGTCCAGTTGCTGGTTGCTTTGGTGACTATGGAGGCAGAAGGGAATAATAGTAGGGTGGGCTAAAAGATATTTCAACTGCAATGTCCAAATTATGATCCTCCTCTCATATCTCCGGACTTCACAGGGACTTCCAATTCATTATTTTCTCCATAAGTAAAGATATGTCATTGGCCTGAGTGAAGTCACAGGCATGGAGCATCACTAATGCAGCTGAAAGTCACTTGCTCAGGGGATTTTATCACAAAGGGTGGATGTTTACATGAGTCTTATGAACATTATAGATATTGCATCAGAACACAGAGCAAACTTGTCTACCCTGAGGGTTTTTATGAGAAAACAGAGATTCCATGTGCAAAAATGTTTATTTCCTCTGCATGTTATACCCTGAAATCAATAGGAAGAAATTGAATTCAATCAAAATTCTACATAAGAGCAAACTGTGTACCTAGTGATTCAGAATCAGTATTCTGTGTTATATGCCTTTCTAATCCATTCCATTGTTTGCTCCCTCCAAAAACCCAATTTTCTTGGAAATGAGGCAGAATCCTCTAAACCTTTCACTCTCTTAATCAATGAAACACATTTCTTCTTGTTGTTTCATGGGTAGTACTTACAGAATGCTTTCAAAAAAGTCAAAAGAAGGTTTTTGAAGCAATATCTAGATTTATTTTTCCTTCTCAGGAGACTCATGCAATGGCTGAATCACCAATACCTATAAATTTGCCAGGATCCAGAAGTGTTCTAAATGGGGTTTTATTCCCTGTATTATTTGAGTCAGAAGAATAAACTATTTTTACATTCGTATGTGCATCTATAGCTATATATCTCTGTCTTCACTGTCTTAGGGAATGAGCAAATTCCTAAAATCACCCAAACTAGGTGAGCAAGCAGGACTTGTTTTCCTGTATTATAATGAAAAAGTATTCAATTAAAGTCTCCTAACAGAGGAAGCCTTGTTCCTCTATTAACTTTGTTTGTTCCCATACTGCACCTCTACCAGCATCGGGTGCTGATGAAAGCTGGCTGACCAGTTGATTGAATTGATTGACTAGAATGAAATCATTCTCCTGCAGGCAGGTGAAAGGACTTCGGTCAGGACCACTTTCTAGAATACAAAATCAGTCATTAGAAAAAAAAAAACAAAAGAAGCAGCAGCTGGTATGTCAGGCCAAATTGGGCTCATTAGTATTTATGTTATCAGCTTCCTGGTGACTCATGGAGTATTTTACGAAATTCAAAAATCATTTCTCGGATGTGGTAAAAAAAAAAAAAAAAGAAAATGAAGCTGCAATAGATGCCCTTAAAAATAAAACTGGGTCTGTAGATAGAAAGGAGAAATTGAAACCTATAGGGAAAGATTCAACAGGGACACTTTCTTTTCATACCCAATATTCTCTACCACACACTTCTGATACTGATTGACTGACTTATTTCCTCAATAACAGGTATTGGACACAGCTTCCTCAGCAAATAACACTCTGCACTTTATTGAAGAAACAGGGGTACAAATAAAGCATGAGATGAAGAATTGACAAATCTTTCACAAACCAGATGATTTAAAGCCATTACCTTTGGAGTGGATCCCCACTTTCTAAGGCACTTCACAAAAGAGCAACATTGTACTCTTCCTCTATCATTTTTAATTCCTCAGGAGTGCTAATATTCTCCAGTAACACCAAAAAGGATGTATTAGAAAATAATATAAACCTGGACAATAATAGTTTAAGTACTCGATCCTGGTAACAGGAATCAGGTCATAAATGATTGGACTGAACTGAAACAGACAGAAAAGTAAACCAGGAAGTGGAAATGTCTCTGTGCTCCCAAACGACCACAGGTAATCCCCATGGAGTTTATAAACCTCCAGGTTGCAAAGCTACAGACATCAAAGAAATGAAAAATTTCCATGGCAGCTGCTGTGTTCATTTGTTTTACCATTATTTAAAGCTAAGTGATTTGGAGATAGGAGAGGGGCACAAAACAGTGAGGAGGTTGGCCCTTCAAAATAAATTAGCAATTTTCTCTAAAAGATAGTTCGTTCTGCAAAGTTTCTCATGTGCATCCCATTCGATTTGTCAGGCATTTATTAAGAATCTACTATGTCTAAACTGTTGGCTAGAAACTGGAGATAAAAAGATTAAAAACAAAACAATCACTATTCTCAAGAAGCTGAGAGGTAGAGTGGGAATGGGGAGGATATAATTAAAACATGGATATAGAGGAGTAAAAATAAAATATACAAAATTATTTAAATAACTTAAAGTGGTTGAGTACACTAGCAGTTGAAGGGATAAAGAAAGACAGACTCTATTAGGAGGTGACATTTGATCTGAGCTTTGAACAAAACTGGGGTCTGGGGGACAGAGGTGATCATCAATGTTACCATTTTGGCCATTATTCTATTCTGAAACATAGTCATCCTAAGAGATCAGAAATGCTTTAAATGGTGAAGAAAATAAGCTAGTTCCCTCTCAGGTGAAGGGAGAAATTAACCTAAACACAAATAGATGCAACAATCATACCTCATTCAAAGAATTTTGAAAGACTAGTTGCTACCCTATTTAAAATACATGTGGATTTGTAATAAGCAGAGGCTTGAGGTAAGAAACCCAAAGCAAAGGCTGTGAAGCAATATTTTCAGTGCTTCCCTTTAATTCTAAAGCATTATTCTGTTCAAATTAGCCTGAAGACATGAAGACCAAAGCATTAGCAAAGACAAAATAAGTGCTTAAATTTGATTCTACTTAACATCGATCCACCAGAATTTTAGAATAATATTTTAAAGAGATGTCATGACATGGCACATTTATAACCCCTATACTATATTGAACAAAAAACCATAGAGATATAGAGAAGAAAACAAAACTATGGGAGAGAAGGAAGTAGAACATATAACCCCCATCAGACTTTCAACTAATAAAATTGTCCTAAAGATACTTTGAATCTTTAAGAGAAGATCTTACATCTTAACACTTTATCCAATTGCAATAAATACATAAAATAATTTTTATTGACTTGTGCAACAATTGACCAAAAGTTAAGCATAAAAGTGTCCCAGAACCATTTCTGTCTGAGCTCTGTCAAAAAAAGAAAGAAAAGACCAAGAAATACTGCCACTAATAATAATAATACACTTACATAAGAAGGAGCTTGATATTTATAAACTGCTTTTCTCACAATTCTGTGAAGTAGGTGAATATCTGTTCAGGAACTCTTATAGATACTTTCAGAGACCTTGAAATCTAGGTGGGCCTAGAAGCACCCCATTAAGCAGGAGTCAACTGTTGCAAAGGTCAGCCTTGGTCTAAGGTTGCCATGAGAGAGGAAAGGACAGTTCAAAACAGAGTAGAGACAGAAAGGTTGGTCAACAACTTGACATTAATTAAATGCTTATGATGTTCCCAGCGCTGTGCACTGGGGACATAAAGGAAGCAAAACAAAATAAAATATGAACCTTGTGCTCAAGGAACATATTTTATAATGGAGAAGACAATGTCAAACAACTTCATAGTACATACAGGCTACATACAGTGTAAGATGCCACTCAAAGACCATTACATTAATCTAGATGAGGGGTGGTTAGAGAGGGAAGGACCTAAGGGTGGGAGGTTTGGCAAAGGCCTGTTGCATAAGGCTGAATTGATATTGAGTCTTAAAGTAAGCCAGAGAAGGCCAAGAGGAAGAGGTGAAGACAAAGAGCATTCTAGGAATGGAGGAAAGCCAATGAAAATGTATGGAGTCAGGAGATAGAAGGTTAGTTATGGAAAAGGAACAGTAAGAATGCCAATGTTGCTAGATCATAGAGTTGGTGGAGGAGAATGAAGTATAGGAAGAGGCTAGGTTGTAAGGGCCTTTAAAAGCCAGAGAATTGTATATTTGATCCTGGATCTAATAGTGAGCTGCTAGTTTATTAAAGTAGGGGATGACATGATCAAACCTGCACTTTAAGAACACTTTGGCATTTGAATGGAGGATGAATTAGGGTGGGGAGGAAATTAAGTCAGGTAGACTAAGTAGCAGACTATTGATGCAGGCCTGCAATAGCCTGTAGCTATGGGAATGGAGAGAAGAGGAAATGTTTGATAAATGTTGTGAAGTTAGAAGTAACAAGACTTAGCACCAGAGCGGCTATGTGGGGTGACTGCAAAGCAATGAGGTCAGCTCTGTCAGAAAGGACGGATGCGAGTGGTATCCTGAATTAGGATGTCTGGGAAATTAAGGGGTAATGTGTGATGCTAATGCTTCTGTGTTGTTGTTCAAGCCATGATTTTGACCTTTTTGTCTTCTACCGTGTTTCCCTGTTTCTTAGCTCCATTTCCCGTGGGTCTGTGTGTGTGTGTGAGTGTGCCTGTGCGCATGTGCGTGCATGTTTGTTTTATCTTGTTTTGGCTAGGTGGCTCGGTAAAATGCTGGGCAGGGAGTCAGGAACATCTGATTTCAAATCCAGCCTGAAGCTCTTATTCATGATAATTAATCAATTTCCCCAACTCTAAAAGAGAGATAGGAACACCTACTTCCCAGGATTGTTGTGAAGATAAAATTAGGCAATATTTGTAATGAAATTTGCAAACTTTCAAGCACCGTATAAATGCAAGCTGAAATTATTACCATTATTTAATACGATTATTTAAATATTGGTATTTAAGAAAAGTATATTTAATACTGTTTTTGTTCAGTTGTTTCAGTCATGTCCGACTCTTCATTTCCCCACTTGGGTTTTCTTGGCAAATATACAGGAGTAGTTTCCCTTTTCCTTCTCGAGCTTATTTTGCAGATGAGGAAACTGAGGCAAATAGGGTTAAGTGACTAGCTCAAGGTCACACAGCTAATAAATATCTGAGGCCAGATTTGAACTAAGGAAGAGGAGTTGCTCTGACTTCAGGCCCTACACTCTATCCACAGTGTCACACTACTTTGCCCAACATTTGCTCCCCTTAGAACCTAGGAGCTCACTCTTAGATGCTAGTGCCCTCCCACTCAAACTTTCTTCTTTTTTTTAAAAAAACTACTTTGTAAATATTTATATTCACTTCATATTTATCCTGCATATGCTTATGTATATGTTTTCCTCAGTAGAATGTAAGTGGGCTCTGTTTCATTCTTTTTATTTGTATCCCCATTTCCTGGATGTATCAGACATTTAATAAATGCTTTAGGATTGATTGATTGATTGATCAATGGTGTTTAACTTCCCTTGCTTTGCTGCCCCCTACTGAAACTCCACTATGTTTCTGCTGCTTTAGTCAAGTCGCACTCCTTTTATGAGTCGGATTGCTAAGGAAGACTATGCCTCAACTCTAGTTGAAATGGCTATTTATTGGTTAGTCACTCATTGGCCTCACAACTCTCCCTCACAAACCACTGAAGAAAAGGCCATTTAGGTAGCAGTGAGACAATGGTGACTTGGCATTCTTAAAGGAGAGTATTCAGCCCTTAAACTTCAGATGAATTAGGACGACTGAATTCTTTTTATCTCTTTTCTGCGTCATGGTGTAAGTGTGTCCTGAGATTGTCATCATCTTCTATGGAGTGTTTTTGAATTAGGGAAGCCTCATCCACCTGGGAAGATGTATGAATTGATGCAATGAATAGAAACAGAACATTTGATTATCATCATCATCATTATTACTATTCACTTTATATATATGATATATATACAATATAATTATATTAATTATATATATATGTATATATATAATGCTTTAGAATTTATAAAGTGCTTTATGTGTATTAATTCTTTTGATCCTTACAATAATCCTGTGAGTTATTGTTGTTGAGTCATTTTGGTCATGTCCAACTATTTGTGACCCCTTTTGGGCTTTCTTGGCAAAGTTACTGAAGTGGTTTGCTATTTCCTTCTCCAGCTCATTTTACATATGAGGAAACTGAGGCAAACAGAGTTAAGCCACTTGCCTAGGATCACACAGCTAGTAAGGACCTCAAGCAGGATTTGAATGCAGCTCTTCCTGACTCCAGGCCTGGTTCTCTATCCACTGTACCACTTAGCTGCTTCTTTATTATATTAATGCAATAACAACACTGTAAAGCCAATTTTGAAAGAATTAACAATTTTGACAAATGCAATTACCAGCCACAATTCCAGAAGACCACTAAGTAAGCCTCCTATCCACATCTTGACAGAGGAGTGATAGACTGAAGATAATGAAACGTAAATTTTTAGACATGGCCAGTGCATGGTATTTTTTGTTTAACTACATGTTTTATAACCATTTTTTTCCATTTTTTTATAGGTGGCACAATGGATAGATTGCTCTGCCTGGACACTTACTAGCTATGTGACCCTGGGCAAGTCACATACAGTTCAGTTTTCTTACCTTTAAAATGAGAATAATAATAGCATGTACTTCCCAGGGATTGTTGTGAGGACTAAATGCAATAAAAATTGTAAAATGATGAGCACAGTGTCTGGCACATAGTGTTATATAAGTGTGAGCTATTATTGTTATCACCAGCATCATCATCATCATTAAATGTGGGCGTGTGGGATAAAGAAAAAATAAATGCTGTTCATTAGAAAGTGAAGCTTAAGAAACAAGGCGACAAGTCTAAATTTTAACCAAGTTCTATTGTTCTAGTGAACTGAAGACATATTTTTAAGTTTCCGTATTAGATATAGTAATACATCTGTCAGCATAACACCAGGTCTTTTCTTGTGCCACTGTAATTCAGTATTTTCCAATAAAGCTAGATGTAATGTATGATAACATATTCAAATTCTAAAAAATTAGAGCTGGAATTAAATATTTATTGACATTAATAGCCAAAATTGATTTCACAGGCTGCTTTTAATGCCCTGGGTAATGGTTCATGGCATAAGTAAGAAGACTTTAAGTCTCTGTCTTACCACCTTGGGTCCAATTGCTACCAGTACTTAGTGAAAATTGCCATATGAGAGCTATGTTATTGCCTATGAACATAGGTCCTATATTCCAGGAATCTCTAACCAGCAGAAGGCCTGAATTCTATCAGCCATATTAGAATAGTAACACATAAATCTGTGTGCTAGGAGCTTCTAAGTTACAACATGTTCCCCTTTATGAAAGGAACATTCAGGTAGCAGCAGTAATAAGATTCTGTAACAACATTGCTAAATAAATCACCAAGGCCAAAGACCTGCTCTTCATACAAAATAACCAAACATCTTAAATATTTGTCCACTGGAGTTCTTTTAATGACTCAAAAATGATTACTCTCTGAGAATTTCTAGACCACCTAGGTTCCTGAAAACTTTAAAGTCCACACACAGACACAGAGAATAGAATAATGCATAGATGAGATAGAAAGATTTGGCTTTAGGTCCTCTTGAGAACTATTCATTGTGTCCATCTATACATCATTGAGCCTCCTGGGGCCCTCCGGGTACTATCTAAGACTATAATTTGCAGATGAGTTGCTCATCAAATACATGCATATATGAATACATGTTTACATTAAAAATCATCAATGTTTAAAACATTTTATAATAAAGTAATAGTTTTGTAAACTCTCATCGCCAGGGAAAAAAGACACCTATTATTTCTGTAGCTTCTTTATTTCTGCATTGATGTAACCACACACAGAAAATTAAACAGAAAAATAAAGGTTAAAAAGGAAGGACTAGACATTAAATGAAGGAGTAAACCTTTTTTCCAGTGCCCTTACCTCAGAAAAAAACCAGTACCACCACCACCAACAAAAATGAAGAGTAATAATATTCCGTAGATTGAGTAATTATAGCTTTTCATAGGATGGGAAGGCAAGAAGCTCAACAAACTTTCACCCTTATAAATTAACAGTGCAAAACACTAATCCCTAGCAGTCATTCAGCATCCTCTTGCCTCCCATCTAGCCTCAGTACTCAGTCAGGGACTACAATCCAATCCACTTGCTTGTGTTCTTGGTATCTAGCAATTTCCCTACTGTTATGGGCTCTGCCAGCACACCTGTTCCTGCTCTTACCTAGAATTCTGCAATAATTAGTGAGCCTCAGGTCTTCCCAGAAACTTACAGGGACAAAGATGGGGGAGGAGGGGATTGGGCTCTGCCTGAGGATACCACAATGTTTCAGAAAGTCAACTAAGACCTCTGTCCAATCCTCTCCCAAGCCTGCAAAATATGGTAGGTACCAACTCAGCTTAGTCCAAGAAATAAAGAATTGAGGAAACTAGGATAGTAAGTTTTACTGGGCCTGAGGGTAAGGACCCTAGAATATGGCTGGGGCTATATGTATACCCAGAAGTTACAGGTGCTAGGAACCAAGGTTGATGAAATGAACTTCACGCCTTTGTAAACTGGTGGGATTGGAGTATCGTATTATGTCTCTTCCTAGTAGCAATGCTTGTGGGTTTTAAAAAAATTTTTTTTTTTTTGCAGCATTCACTTTTGATTGTGTGTGTGTGTGTGGCTTCTGTTAAGTTGTTAAGTCACTGTATATATTGTCTTTGTGACTCTGCTTACCACATTCTGCTTTAGATTATGTAGATCTTTCCATGGTCCTCTGTATTAATCACATTCGACATTCCTTACAGATCAGTAATATTTTATTATATTTGTATACCACAAGTTGTTTCCCATTCAATGGGCCCCTACTTTGTTCCTAATACTTTGTTATGTTAAAAAGTTTTTCTTTAAGTATTTTGGTGTGTATGAAGACTTTTTTCTTATCAACAGTCACCCTAGGATATAAGCAGCATAATGGAATTTCTGAGTCAAAGAATATGTACATTTTTGGCACTTTACTGAATAATTCTGAATTACTTTGTTAGTCGTATTAACACACGGTTCCACAAACAATGCACTAGTCAATGTACCTATCTTCTAACCACCCATCCAATGTGACTATTTCCACATTTTGTCAAATTTACCAATTTTCAGAATTTGAGGTAAAACCTTAAGTTTCTTATGAATTGCATTTCTGTTATTATAAGTGATTTGGATGATTCTTTTATGTGGTTGTTAATAGTTTGCAATTCTTTTTTTAATACTTGTTCATATCCTTTGATTACTTATCTATTGGAGAATGGCTTGATATGTGTATGTTAATTGCTTATATGACTTGGATACTAAACCATTATTAGAGATATTTGATGAAAAAGTTTTTTTCTCCTATTCAACTGCTTTCCTTCTTATCCTAGGCACCTTATTTTTGTCTGTGAAAAGCCTTTCAGTTTCACATAATCAAAGTTACCTATTTTATCTTTTGTAATTTCCTTTGTCCCTTGTTTGGTTAAGAATGCATCTCCTACCCACTTCTGTGAGAAATACATCATCTGCTTCTCTTCTAATTTTCTTAAAAAATAACACGATTTTTAATATTAAAGTTACATATCCATTTTGAATGTATTGTGGCGTGTCATGTGAGGCATTAGCCTAAGCCTAATTTTTGCCAGACTGCTTTCCAATTTTCCAGGTAGTTTTTATTATTGATCAGTTTTCCTATTTTTTTTTCTCTTCTTCGTCTTTTTCTTCCTTTAGAAAAAAGTCTATTATTTAGGATGGGGAGAGGGGAGAATTTACAAAAGTAATAAGCTGCTTCATATAGCCCTTTAATCTTTACAGATGCTTTTATATATGTTATCTTATTATTTCCTCAAAACAACCCTGGAAGAAGATGCTTTTATTATCCCAATTTTACAAATGGTGAAATTGAGGGGGATAGAAGTTTAGACTTGCTCAGGGTCACAGAGCTAGTATCTGAAGCAGGATTAGAACTCATGTCTTCCTAACTCCAGTTCAGATGTCCTATTCACTATGCCACCTAGCTATCCACAGGGGAAATTTAGGTAATGTAAAACTAAAGATATGGGATGGGGGGAGGGGGAGAATGAGAGAAGAGAGGGGGGAGACTGCGAGAGAGAGAAAGAGAGAGCGAATGAATGCATGAATTAATATGGTACATGGATGAAAAGTAACCAAAAGTCAAACACTCCAGTTCTTTGTATCAATTTCATTTATCCACACATTACCTTACCTCATTCTTTCTGATAAATTTCATATTTAATTTTATTTCGTCTTTACAACTTACAATCCCACTTCTGACCATGTTCCACCTAACATGAACTCTCCAAAGTTACCAGATTTATGATCTCCTTGTCACCAAATCCAGTGACATTTTCTCAATATTCGTTCTCTTTTACCTTTCTGCAATCTTTGACACTGTTGATCATCCTCTCCTCCTTGGGATTCTTTTCTGTTTGGGTATTTTGGATGCCATCCTACTGGTTCTCTAAGCCGGGATCTTCATCTAGATCACTCCCGCCAACCATAGGCATGCTATATGGTTCTATCTTGGGGCCCTCTTCTCTCTCTATACTACAGGGTATCCCTAAAGTCTGGACACATAGGAAAAATGCATATTTTGACCTATTTGGAATATTAATAGACCTTAGCCCCCTTGACTTCTTTTTCTGGCAGTATGCTAAAGGAGAAGATGTACTCAATGAACATCACAGATGCAACACACTTGATTGAATGCAGAAAGAGTGAATGTGCTAAAATTGACGGTAACATGGATCGCATTAAGTTCATGTGAATCTTGCAAAGCCCGTCAACCTTTGCATCACAAATGATGGAAACTATATTGAAGATATTATTTGTTAATATTCCAATTAAATAAAATATTGTTGAAAATTTCATTCATTTCATTTCTTGAAAATATGCATTTCTGCCTATGTGTCCAGACTTTAGGACCACCCTGTACTTCACTTGGTGATCTCATAAACTCTATGCATTTAACTATCCATCTCTATGCTGACAATTCTCAAATCTACCTATCCTACCCCAACCTTTCTGCTTAACTCTAACCTCTCCTTTCCAACTACCTTTCAAACATCTCAAATTGTACATGCAGTAGACATCTTAAACTCAGCATATACGAAACAGAACTCATTATCTTCCCCCCACCCCAACCCTCACCTCCTACCTTTCTTAGTATTATAGAGCACAATGTCATCTCCCCATTTCTCAGGCTCATAAACTAGGGCTTATCTTGTATTTGTTACTCTCTTGCCCCCTATATGTAATCTGTTGCCCTGGCCTGTCAATTTCACATCTATAATATCTCAGGTATATGCCCCTTTCTCTCCTCTGACACTGCCACCCCCTCATGTCTGGACTGTTGCAACAGCCTGTTGGTTCTTCAGCCTGTCTCAAGTCTCTCCTTGCACCAATCCATCTTCCACTTAGGCACCAAAGTCATTTTCCTAAAGTTTGAGTCCAACAGGTCACCTCCCTACTCGATAAACTCCAGTGGTTCCCTATAGCCTCTAGAATCAAACAAAAAATCTTCTATTTCATGCTCACAATACTTCATAACCTAGCCTCCTCCTATCTTACACCTTATTGCCTGGCACATGTTCTTCAATCCAGTGATATTGGCTTCCTTAATGTTCCACAAACAAGGTACTCCATTTTTAGCTCTGGGCATTTTCTCTGCCTGTCCATGTCTAGAATGTTCTCCCTCCTCATCTCCATCTACTGGCTTCCCTGGATTTGTTCAAGTCCCAGCTAAAATCCTGTTTTTTATAGGATGCCTTTGCCAACCTCTCAATTCTAGTCACTTACCTCTGCTAATTATTTTCCATTTATCCTGTATATAGCTTGTTTGTATATATTTATTAACTTCCCCATTAGATTATAAGCTCCTGGAGGGCAAGGACTATATTTTGCCTCTTTTCGTATCACCAGAGCTTAGCATAGTGCCTGGCACATAGTAAATGGTAAATGTTTAATGACTTATATAGTGGTAAGAAAATTTCTGAAAGAGTTTAAAATTTTTTATGTTCCTGTTTTTATGAATAAGAACAATATTAATCAACAGTATGACATGGCCGTCCAAAAAACTAACTTGAATATAAGAGTACATTATGTATAAACTATATCAAATTGCTTACCACCTCAGGGATGGCAGAGGGGAGGGAAGGGAGGGAGGGATAGAATCTGGTACTCAAAACTTTTATAAAAACATTTAAAAATTGTTTTAACATGTAACTGGGGAGAAAACTAAAATATTATATTTTACAAATTGATGGTTTCCAGAATAAGGGATGTTATAGTAACAATGTGCCTTATTTTGATCAGGTTATTTCTGAAGTATTATATTATTATTTAGAATATATGTTATATATTATTACTTATATGTTATGTTGGCATCGTGTATAATGTATGTTAGTATTACATAGTATATAATATTATATATTATGTTAGTATTATATTTATTTACCTTTAAGGTGCTACGTTTTTGAGCTGGATTCTGTTTAGAGGAGGGCCACAAGGATGGTGAGAGAATTGGAGACCATGGCTCAGTTGGAGACCATTGGCTCAAGGAAATGGTTGTGTTTAGCTTGAAGAAACAGATACTTGACTGTTCATGGTTGCTTTGAAGTAGCTGAAGGGCTATACTGTAGAAAATGGATTAGATTATTGGCTCAGGATTACAGAATCAAGAAGAGCAGGTGGAAGTTGCAGAGAAGCTCAGGTTGATTGTAAAGAAAATCTTACCTAACGATCAGAGACACCTGAAATCAGAATGGATAGGCTATCTTTCAACAAGTACCTATTTAAGCACCTGCTATGTTTTAGGCACTGTACTAGTTGTTTGCAATGGGATGACAAAAACCAAATAGTTCCTGACTACAAGAATCTTGCATTCTATCGGAAGTAGGAAAACAGCATACACTGAAAAAGGGGAATACAAAATAAATACTGAATAATTTTAGAGTGGAGAAGAATGCACTAGTAAATGGGAGGTATCAGCATAAGCTTCATGTAGGAAGTGACATTTGGATTGCGCCATTTTGTATAAAATGGGTTTGAGGTAGCTATTGAACATCAAGTTGGAGATGTCTTTTTGAAACATTTTATTTCTTTTATTTTCAATTTGTGGAATAAAATAAACATTTCCATAACATAGTATATATTTTTTAAAAATGATTGCACATGAAACTGCAAGTCTATTATGTATAACTTGTTCTTCCTTTTAAATAAAGTTATCATGGAAATTTCTGGATATTTCTGACCTACTCCTCCATCTTCCCAGAATACATCTATAGAGGTGTCTTAAGGGCAAACGAGTGACTAAACTTTGAGTAATTTGCATAGAGAGGATCATTTAAATTGTCCAAAAGTGGCATGGCCTGCTTCAAGAGTGGTGGGTTCATCCCCCTGGAGGTCTTCAAGCAGAGACTAGACAATGACTTGTCAGGTTCTGGTGGAAACTACTTTTGTGTAGGTTGGACTAAGTTACCTCTGAAGTCTCTTCTGACTCTCATATTCTGTCATCCAGATTCTCTGAGACATCTTGGCTCTGTCGCTTACTCCTTCTGTGCCCTTGGACAAATTCTGTTACCTTCCTCAGCTCTAGTGTCCTAGGTAATTCTGATCTTCCTTCCAATTCTAAATCCATGATCCTCGGTGGAGGCATGGTACCCATTATAGAAGAGGTCCAGTCTATGCAATCGGATATTCCATGTAACACAGTGAAGGTAATACATGGCCCATGATGGTTTGGCTCTCTACTAGGTGCCATTTTGTAAGTTGTAAATTTGAGAAAATTTGCAAAGATGGCGAATGAGAAATACAATGAAGTTAATTCTACCATCTACCACTGGTAGCTAAATACTTGAACCCATTTATCAATATAGCAAAGCATTAAGTGGGAAAAGATCACAGGAAAATATACCCAACTAAGAGTATAATATCCCCAGTGTTAATTTCAACCAACTCATTTCTGAAAGGAGTAGTTTGTTTTTTTTTTTTTCCCTAGGAGGAAAAATATCTAAACATCTTTCCATGCGGAGGACACTAGTCTCCTTTTAAAGAACAGAATGTGTATCTGGCTGAGCCAAGCAAAGGTCCAGAAAAGGAGTACAGTTCTTATGGCTGTTTGCTGATCTCATTAGCGGCTCACAGATTTATCATGCTTAACTGCTGTAAAAAATGCTCAGCTTCCCACCTTCTTCTCTTCCACTCCCACACTTGCCTGAGTGTCACCCTGTAATGAGTGAGTTACTTGGTCCTAACATACAATTTCATCAGCAATCAATTTTTTTTGCCACCATTGTAGCAGACTGAGTTTGGCGAGCTGGGAGGACAGTTTTTAGCAAAGTTAGTTATGGTCCAAGCAGTAATTGCTCATGCATGTGTGGAATGGCTATGTTTCCCACGAGCTGGGTTTGACTCATTCCATCTGACACTTGCCTCTGCTGGCACAAGAACTGAAGATTATTGCAAGGTAGCCACACATGAGCCAATATCTTCCCTTACCTTTCTGTGGGAATGGATGTATGCTCCCAGATGTACATTGCAGACCCTTCTATTCTCTGATGATTTTAAACATAAACAAATGTTTTATAAGAGAAAACAACAGAAGTTATCCAGAATAGGAAAAAAATTATGTGCTAGTTTAGTTTGGAGTAAACAACTTGGTTTTCAACATTTAGAAAATCAGTTGCTTTATAGGTTTGAGAAATAGGCAGAAAGGTGTACAAAAATTGGACATCTTAAATCTATAGTAATACTATCCCCTATAATACTATATACTAAACAGTATAAACTGATAACAAAAATACAAGAGGAAATGGAATGAAATGTGTAAATGCAAATGTAACTAATAGTATTGCCAAAATGTACTACTCATCAAAGAACCCAACAAAACAAAAAAATACCCAAACTCTTATAAATTTGACATCAATAAGACCAAAATATTATAAGAATGATAACTTCTTTTTTATTTTTTGGAGGGAGGAAGGCAGGGCACAATTGGGGTCAAGTGACTTGCCCAAGGTCACACAGCTAGTAAGTGTGTCAAGTGTCTGAGGTCACTTTTTTTGAGGTCCTGATTCCAGGGGTGGTGCTCTACTCACTGTGCCACCTAGCTGCCGCAAGAATGATAACTTCAAAAGTACAATGGTTTGAATGAGGTATACCCTGGGACACTTTCCAAGTAGACTTCTTTAGCTAAATAACTGAATAGCTCTGAATAGCCTTGATTAATAAAGGGGGGGGGGGAGGCGGGCAATACTGAGAAATTTTTTAAAAAATTACTTTATTTACAATTCAGTCCTGGCTCTCTCTTTCTATTGACAAATAATTAAAGATGCCTAAAGATTGTTGAATTGGTTCCAAGAAATGGTGATATTCCTATGAATTCTTAGTATCAAGACCAGCTGTTTAGTTCCAGTTACAAAGAAGCCAGTGGAACTCTGTGGAATCAATGTATTTTTATCAGAGGTGACCTTAGAGGATTTCTTTGAAACAAGGTGAATTTTCTTTCTAACTTAATAACATGTGATCATAAGTTTGTTTAAAAAGTGGGATACCCAAATGACTTGGGTGGAAAATTGGGAGTGAGAAATGTAGATGGCTGAATACTTAGCTAGCACTTATTAAGTGCCTACTACATGCCAGGCACTGTGCTAAGCACTATGGTTACCAGGAAAGGTGGGGGGCAGGGGTCCATGCTCTCAAGGAGCTCATAGTCTAAAAGGAGAGACAAAATGCCCCCAAAAATGTACTAAAAAGATATATACAGGATAAATTGAAGATAGTCTCAGAGGGAAGGCACTAAGATTAAGGAGGACTGGTAAAGGCTTTATGCAGAAGCTGGGACTTTACCTGAAACTCAGAGAAAGGCAGGGAAGCTAACTTACTGCTGTAGAAGACCAGCAATATTTGTCCTGCTTGGTAGTGTAGTCCAGTGCTTGGAGTTATGGAATTCTAGGTCATATGGTAAAGTGAAAAACAAAACAAAACAAAATTAAAAACCAACAATGAATTTTCAGTTGGAAGACCTGGATTCAAATCCTATCTCTAGTCCTTACTACCTGTAGGATTATGGGCAATTCACTTAACCCTTCTAGCCTCAGTTTCCTCATATATAAAATGAAAGGTGTGGACTACATTGACTCTAAGGTGCCTTCCAACTCTAGTTCTTTGATTCTGTGGTCCCATGGTTTTAACTTACCAAGGCCCTTCTCCTTTGTCTAACCCTCAGCATATTCTTTACCCCAGGATCTCCCTCCTGTGCTATGTTGCACCTTCTTTATCTTGAATCCTTGGGTCTATACTCTCCAGGGCTAAATGTATCTTTCCTTTGCTGGGAGATTTCCTGATTCAAAACTGCTATCAAAATTCAGCTCTCCATTTTTCTCTTTCTATATGAAAATTTCAACTGTCAGTCAATCTGTGGTAGTAGCTCAGGATTGGACCTGTAATTTTACTGGTATAATCGATTCCCAGATTCTCCTCTATCAGTGAAGATCAGCACCTCCTCTTGAAACTTAAGTGTCATAGAGAATTGCTAGGGCATTACTTAGGGTCACACAGCCAGTGTATGTTAGAAGTGGGATTTATACCCAGGTCTTCCTGACTCCAAGACTAGCTCTCTCTATAATACTATGCTGCATCTCTTCTTATCAATTATAAAATTAAAATGAGAGAGCTGGCAGGGAGGGGATAGAGGGAGAGAGACAGAGAGAGATGGCATCAAGTACAATCCAGGACCTTCACATAGGGCTAAATAGTGAGTAAATAATTATAATGATATTAACAACAATAATCACATTTATATAGCTCTTTAAAATTTGCAAAGCACTTTACAAATATTATATCATTTTATCCCCACAAAACAGTAGAAAGTAAGTGTTATGATCTCCATTTACACATAAGGAAACTGAGACAGGCACAGAACAAGTGGCTTGCCCAGGCTCACACAACTAGTAAGTTTCTGAGGTCACCTTGGAATCCAGGACTTCTAACTTCAGGTCTTCCTGGCTCCAGGTCTGGTGCTCTGTCCATTGTCCCACCTAGCTGAGAGCAAGATTTCTACAAAACAATGAGGCAGACTCAAAGATTGGGACCTACATAATAGGGAATAATTTGGAGTATGGGATTATACTAAAATCCAATTCCATCTCTCATCCTGGTTGTGTAGCTCAGGACAAGTCATTTATCCTCTGTGCCCGTGGCATTTCTTTAAGACTATAAGTTGCCAAATGGCTGCAGACTTGTATTGTCAGAGGGAGATTCCAACAAACAGCTTCTTACAACAATGGGATCATAGTACCAGACAAAAATCAAACCAAATAAAAGTTTTTGTGTGCCCATCTAACCAATGCTTATTTTATAGTTAGCTTTTCAATTTTCTCTCTCTAGCATTTGACAATGTTGACACCTTTTTGTAACTCTCTCCTCTGGGATAGACTCCCATTAGTTAAGCTCCATATGTATGACATTGAATATCCTTCAGGACTGTAGCAAATATTTTTTGGTATGTCTTCCTATTTAATGCCATGGTTGACAATAATATTGTTACACATTATCCACAAACCAGCCTCCAGCTTCTTGGAATTTTAATTAAAATTTCTCAATGTTTTTGCCATTACTTTGAAACACTATGAGTTTTGCTAATATTTACGAAATTTAGCAAATTTCACCAAAATTGTTTTTAAAAAGTCCTTCATGATTCATATGAGCCATTGTTTTGTTTCAGTTTGGTTTAATTAGTCATAAACTAAATATCAAGTTAATCTTAATACTTTTAGTGATATTCTGATTTCGGGGAAAATAAATAAATTCTTAGAGAGTTTTTTATGTAGCAAATTGACAATTGTACAATATACTTTGTTCAGTTCAACTTGATTAAAAAAAAGCCTTTATGGGGCGCAATGAGTAGAGCATCAGCCCTGGAGTCAGGAGGACCTGAGTTCAAATCTGAACTCAGACACTTGACACTTACTAGCTGTGTGACCGTGGGCAAGTCACTTAACCCCAATTGCCCTGCCTTTCCCCCTCCAAAAGCAAAAAACAAAAACAAACAAACAAAAAAGCCTTTATGAGTAACAAGTACTGGCCAGATACAATGCCTGACAAAGCAGCTACTGCCTTCAAGGAGCATACATTCTACATTCAATCCATAAAATTAGGTGGCTCTAATTTGAACTAGTGGGGCAGTTAGGTGGTACAGGGCCTGGAGTCAGGAAGACCTGTGTTCCAATGCAGCCTCAGATACTCACTAGCTGGGTGACTTTGGGTAAGGCACTAAGCCCTGTTTGCCTCAGTTTCCTCATTTGTAAAATGAGCAGGAGAAGGAAATACCAAACCACTCCAGTGTCTTTGCCAAGAAAACCCCAAATGGGGTCACAAAGAGTTGGACATTACTGAAATGAATGAATAACAACAACAAACTTGGAATAACCAAATATCAGACCTAGAAGAGAATTGTAGAGCATCTAATCTTTTAACTTTTACAGATGAGCAACTTGAAACCCAGAGAAATTATGGAATTTATTGAAGGTCACAGAGATATTTAGTGACAGAGTAGGGCCTGGAAGCCGGGTCTTCTTATGACCAGTACTTTTTCAACCACTTTCCTCTCTTTTCTAACAGCCAACTATACAGCTGGGTAACCTTTCTACAAGGGAGTGTTTTGTTAGCCAGGGTAGGTTCTGGCCTGACTAAAGTAGGGAATCACTTGAAAGGCATCTGGAAAAATGTCCCCAAAAGGTTTAATTACTTTCATCTCAGATATCCCAGCAGTGTCATGGTTTCAAAAGCAGTTGACTTATTTTTTGCTCTTCCTTTTCTGTATCAGAAGAAGAATGGCATGGCCATTGTTCAGATTGAGGATCAGAGAATTCCTTTAAGATGTCAGAGTGGGTAAAATTATACCAAAGGGAGCCTGCAAACCAGTATTGCTGGACAACTTGTCTTAAAAGCTACACAGCCTACTGGTTCCATTCAAGTTTTTCTATGATTCTAGTCCAGGTGACTTTTAGGGATTTTGACCCTGTCTACCTTCAGTTCATATTTTTCCCTTTTGTCTATTACTTATTATATCTCTTCCTAGTGCTATGTTTAGTGGTTACAATGATAGCATGTAGAGAGGGAAGGTCATTTGTTCCTATCTCATTTTACAATGAGAAAACTGAGGAACAGGGAAGTCCCTTACTTGCCCAAGGTCATATGGCTAGCTAGTGGCAGAGCTTTGATCTGACTCACCTTCTAATGAGTTAACATTTTTCCTAAGCTGACTGCATGGATTAGACTCTGGCATTTGACAATCAACTAATCCACCCATCAACAAGTACTTAATAAGTGCTTACTGTGTGCCAGACACTATGCTAAGCACTGCTGAAATAGTCACTGGCCCCTCAAAGTCTTAAATATTTTAATGTAATATATATACATATATATATATATATTAGTATATGTATATGTGTACACATGTGTGTATATATATATTCATATGTATCATACAACATGGATACAAGACAATATTGGCAGAGAGCACACTAGTAGATTTTATCAAGAAAATGGTAACTGATCTGAATCTTGTAGGAAAGCAGGAATTTGAAGAGATGTTTGTGAAGAGGGAATAGATTCTAAGCATGGTGACAAGGAATGGAGATATATGTAGATGGAACTAAGAGCGGGCCAGTATGGCTTCATCAGAGTTCATGGAGGAAAGTAATTTGTAAGGTTATTGGAAAGGTAAGACTAAGCTAGATACTGAAGAGAGATAAATGCCAAAGAGGAGTTTATATCTGATCATGAAGTAAATAGGAAACCCTTAAAGTCTATGGAGTAGGTGTGTGATATGATCAAAATTGTGCTATAGAGAAAATATTTTGTTTAATGGAGGCAAAGGATAAAGTGGGGAGAGGCTTGAGCCAAGGACACCAATTAGGACGCTATTACAATAGTCCATGTAAGCAGAGATGAGCACCAGAACTAGGGTAGTGGCTAGTTTAAGTGGAAACTTAAGTGGGGGACATATATGAAAGATGTTATAAAAATAGCAATGGCAAAATTTAGTAAAACTTGACTAAATGAATTACTTCGGAGTTTTGGTTTCTTTTCCTCTTTTCTTTCCTGGTATTTTCTACTCATGGACAGGCTTCCAAGAAGGAATATTAGTACACTTGGCATCCTTGGCACTTTTCTATGACAGCAGTAGAGACCCAAGACAATCTTGTAAAAAGGGCTGAAAACAAATTGAAATGAAACCCACTTAAAAATTTGATTCCATTGCCATAGTGGAAATATGGTTACATCTATTGGATTTATAAATATTTTTACTGCCAGACATGTTTACTGCAAAATTTCCCTGAATGACAAGGATAAAGTCCTTGTGTTTGACATATGGCCTGATGAATAGTATGTGTGAAGACTCAGTTACTGGGTATATGTAAGAATAAGCTTTCTTTATCTCTGTTGAGATCCAAGTAGACATTACTTTTCTAAATATATACATATAGGTAGGTGCATGCATTGAAAAGAAAAACTCCAAGACGATTATTTTTCATGTCTTCAAGACTTAAGAGGGCCTGAAGCCTAAGAAGTGTAGCTAATCCAATGATAAAATTGTCTCAGATTGTTTATTTGAGTACAGAATGCATACATGCTTCCCTCAGCCAGACAAAAGCTTTATCCCCTGCTTTGTTTTTATTTCCATCATTTTTCTTATTTTGGCAGAGGTAGAGATGGCCAATTGTATTTTGTTGGGTTTTTTTTTTTTTTTGGAGAAGGACATTGGTAAAGAATGCACCAAGCTTGACAAAGTCTTTTTCTTTTCATGCGAAAGCAGTTTATTTTAATTTAAAGACCAGAAATGCTTTCCTCTTTAGTACACCAAGGTATTTTGATTAGCACTTATCTTTAAGGGATGAGGGAGATTAGTGACTTTGCACAGCCCCTAGCCCTGAGTAAAGGAGATTATGAAGCTAAGTTGTTGTATTGTTTATTTAAAGAACCACAAAAACCAATTTTTCCCCAGCATTTTTTCAGAGCAGCAGACTTTTATCATCAGAGATAAGTCATTAGCTCACTTGGGAAGCAAGCAGTGAGGAGGGTTGGCTAAGCTACCCCTTATGTTCTTAAACATTAAAGTAAGACATTTTTATTTTACCATCCACAGGGGCTTATCTTCATTTGCCAGTGAAGTTGACCAAATACAACTGACCACCACTGAAGCAGAAAAAAATAGCAGTCCCTAGGCCCACTCCCATTCCATTAAATTGGTTTGGGGATATTTGGCTTTGCAGACATTCAATTTTTTCCCTTGACTCATTTGGCTCAGCTTTTGAAGGTCAGCAGACTTATTTTCAAGTATATGGAATTGTTCGTTTTGAGATACATGTTTCATACCTGTGGAAATTAAGTTACCAGCAAAGGAAAACTCATACTAGAGTTTAACTTTATTAATAATGTGGAATGGTCTGGGCAGCCACCAGCAACTGAGTTACGCTTGGCTTCCTCAGATTAGTTATTAACATCACCTTTTACATGGATGGACATAACTGTCTCAGGGAAACAGGCAGTAAGGTTTGATTATTTAAAGGTTTGTCAAGTGTTTTGAAAAATCAAGTGCCTCCTAAACATGTTTTTTAATATTATTTCGATGAACAAATTAATTTTGCATCATTTGATTTCACCAGTATTTTGTAACAATAGAACTCAGTTACATTAGTACATAATTTTGTTCTGTTCTGACATCAGACTAGCAGAAGATTGGGCATTCTACCTTTAATTTCAATCAGGCTTTTACCACTACTTCATGTGGAAGTACATAGAAGAATGTGTCATTTGTGATTTCATCAGTATGGGGAACTCCTGACATGGGAATTCTTTCCACATGACTTAGTAGAAAAGTTCTAGGAAGTTGTCTTTCTAACTATGAGCCTGTTGTTCTCTGCATTACCTCACTGCTGTCTAATACAACATGATGATAGAAGAGGGGAAGCTAACCACATAAGGTCCAGATCAGGTTGGTAATTTGTGTCCTTGGTGTCACTGGCTGACAATGGGGTGACTATTGATGGAACCCACCATATTTACATTGGTGTTATTTCTCTTCCTCCCCTCCCCTCTTATTAACTCTCGCTCAAACTTTTATTTATTTACTTTTCTGACCTCTCCCTTCTCCTACATTTAAAGCTATTGATGGAAGCCCAGGCATTGCTTAGTAGGATCTAAAGAAGTTCCTAATCTCTAGTCTATATGGACAGACTAAAGAGAAGAAAGAAATGTAATTATTTCATTTCAACTTGAAAGGAAGTTTTGGTAGCCTTCCATGTCTTTTTATGTTCCAAGGCCAAGAACCTCTCACATGATTGTAGATGAGAGTTGGATAAGACTTTATAGACCCGTCATTGAGCTCAAGACCCTTATTCTATATATGAAGAAACCGAGGCACCCAAAGCTTAAGTGACTAGCCCAGGGTCGTATACCTAGTAAATGTCTGAGGTAGAATTTGATCTTCACTTTTCCTGAAGCTCCTCTGAGTCCAGTGCTCTATCCCTTACATCAACTTGTCTTTCAGAGCACAAGTTATTTTTGTTTCTCTTCCTAGGTACGTACATTTAAAAGTGGCAAACAAAACCTCCAAAACTCAAAACTCTGTCATCACTGTTAATTTGCAGAGGCTCTCAAAGATTCAGAGTTTCCAACCACTTCCAGATTTCAAGGCCCATAACTAGCCAATTAGTCCACAAGCATTTATTAAACAATTACTGTGTATGAGGCACTGTCCTAAATTGTAGGGATATAAACAAAGGTGAAAATGGCCCTGCCCTCAAGTAGTTTAAACCCAAATGGGGAGAATAATATGTAAAAAACTAGACACATAAAAGATAGACACTATATTTGCTATTCAAGGTCCTTCCTAACTTCTACCCTTCCTACAGTTTCATTCTTCTTATACCTTAATCCCCACCTGCAGCTCATACACTGTGATGCAGGGACACTTGACTCCTTGCTATTCCTTAAAAAAGCATTCCATCTCCAAACCCTGAGCATTTTTATTGACTTTACCCCATGTCTGGAGTTCTGTTCCTCTTCATGTAGGCTTCCTGACTTTCTTGGCTTCTTTCAAGTTGCAGCTAAACTCCCACCTTCTATAGGAAGCCTGTCCCAATCCCCCTAATTCTAGTGCCTTCCCTCTGCTGATTGGCTCCAATTTATTCTGTGAATAGCTTGTTTGTTCAGAGCTGTTGGCATGCTGTCTCACTGTGTGAGCTGGGAGTACCTCGAGGGCAGAGACTTTCTTTTGCCTTTCTTTATGTCACTAGCACTTAGCACCATGCCTGGTGCATACTAAGCTTTTAATAAATGTTTTGTGATTAACTTGAGTAGGGGGAAGGTAATATGAGTAGGAAAGGCTCTCGCAACCAAGAGTACTAGGAAAAACCTCCAGCTGAAGATAGAGAAACTAAGCAGAAGAGGTGAGGGGGCAGAAGATTCTAGACAGGGGCAAGGGCCAGGGCAAAAGCATAGAGAGTAGAGATGAAAGTTCATGTTAAGTGAACTACACGTAGACTAGTGTTGCTGGGGCATGGAATGTGTGGAGGTTGTTAAAGTATAATAGGACTGGAAAGTTAAAAAGGAGCCAGGTAATGAAGAGCTTTAAATGCCAATCAGAAGCCATTATATTTGATTTTGAAAGTCATAGGGAGCCATTGAAATTCATTGAATAATGGCTGACAGTCAGACATCTACTTAAAAAACAAACAAACAAAATACTTCCACAGTAGAATGGAGGAATGTCAGAGTGGGGAGGGATTTGAGGCAGAGATATCAGTTAGGAAGCTACTATAATAGTATAGACTATATCTTTTTTAAATGAAAATATATGACAACAGAATAGAAAACCAAAACTGTGAGACAACGCAAATACGTGTATATAATAAGTGTGTACGATATAAATTTAACAAGTCTTGTGTAAGCTTTTTTTTCTCTTCAAATATCTTAATTACTAAGGGGAAGATCCCAACTATAATGCAAGATCACATTTGGAGTTGACTAAGACAAGACCCAGAAGTGCTTATCCTCAGAGTTGAGTAGTCATGATCCTTTACTCACTAAATTTGAAGTCCCCCTTGATCATGATGACTAATAACCCTCTTGTTTCACCTCGGATTGCTCCTGGTTATTATATCAAAGAAATATTGTATGTAAATGTCCTGAAAGCATTAACACAGCATCTAAGTTGCTAATTTACAACCAACAGGAGTTTAGGCACTCCAAGAATCTGGCTTAACGTTTTAATAAATAGATTGGATGGTTGAGTAGAGAGAGCACTTATGTTTGTTGATGATACCAAGTTGGCTGGGATTGCTTGCACTCTGGAGGGCAGGACTGGAATTGAAAATGACATAAACAACTTGGAGGAGTAGTCTGCCTCGAATGAGATGAATTTCAATAAGAGCATATGCAATACTTTCTATTTAGGACAGGATAATTAATTCCACAAATGCTGTACGATTAGAAACTGGCTACATGGAATATGGCATATGGAAGAACATTGCTGAGAAACAGAGTGGAACACATACTCATGCTGTGTCTGTCTGTGACCAGACTAATGGACTGTGACAGATCTTAACCATTTATCTTGGCTGATCAATCTGGATCACTCTATGATAGATTTGAGTATGATGCATCTGAGTGCCCAGGTTGCCAAACAGGAAATGACTTTATTGTGCCATGGTCTGTTTACTTTAAATATGTGGACAGATATCTTTGTGACATCATAAAAGGAAATTGGCTTTGGAGAGAAGAATCAACTTTCATGTTATATGTAGTCAATCAAATCTTTGATTACTCACTGTTTGCAAAGCACTAGGAAGGAAGAAATGCTTTTTTATCTTTGGCACTAGTGAGACATCAGCAGCTGTTCTATAAATTATGTTTGATTTAATAGACATTTATTACACACCAGAATAAGCTGATCACCTGAAATCTCATCTCCATGCAGATTGACTTAGGTTTTCCTACTCAACACTTTTTCAACTCACCTTCAGTTGCTTCTCTCCTCTGATTGAAGAGTGGAACATTAAACTCCTCCTAAAACCTTCTTTTATAGAGGGCTCAAAACATTCCAGGTAAATCCATTTTCTATCAGGAGCTCTGCTTAACTTCATGGAATCGTGGAACACCATGCCCCCATACTGATTACTGATGAGGGTTAGGGGTGAGAGGTGCTCGACACCCCAAAGTACCGACACACCGGGTCCTGCCGAAAGAATTCGACTCAAGCTTTCTCAGCCAAGGGAAAAGATAAAGTTTATTAAGAGTTAGCCAAATAGGCCTGCCCCAAGACATCCCACCCCTTGTGACACCTGTAAGGAAAGAGGGCCAGACCCATCTGAGCTAGATTGGTTCTGCCCCCCTTCATGGAGGCAAGATGGAGATTATATACACAAAGGTTGTGGGAGGGATTGAGGGGTGGTCTGGGGTGACCAGAGGAGGGGTCTAGGGAGGGACTTAAGGAGGAGTCTAAGGAGGAGCTTGAAGGGACTGGGATGAGGTCAGACTCCAGGGTGGGGGAAATAGCTGAAGGCTATATGGAAATGACAGACCATAAAGGGCTGGGGTAGCAGAGCTAGGGTATAGATATTTTGATCAGGATTAAGGATGGGAAACAGGATTAAGGGTGGGAAACAACTGGACAATAGAGGAATGGGCAAGGTAGGCATTTGGGCTTAATGGTTATAGCCTCAGGCCAAAGCCAGGTGGAGTGGGAAGATTCAAGGAGAGTTCAAGGGGTTCCCAGAGACTGTGCCCTCATCAATTACCACCTGATATCCTGTCTCTCAGGTTCCTTTTGTGTGTTGGCCCCTCTCTGTCATATTGTTAGCCCCTTGAGGGCAGGGGCTATCTATTTTCTTATTTATATCCCCAGCCACAAATTCTGGTGCACAATAGGTGCTCAATAAACATTTTTTAATTGAATCTTTTATATGCAAGTCTCTGTGCTAGGTGTGGGGGGGAACACATAGCTTTCTTAGAATTTTCAGAAAATGATTGCTTTTCCTTCCTTCTATGCAAATCACAATCATAAGAATTTGATTCCTGCCTGCCACTGCCTGTGTAATCTTGGGCAAGTCACTTAATCTTCCTGGGTCTATTTTCTGATCTGTAAAAATGAAGAGGTCAGACTAAATGATGTCAAAAGTCACTTCCATCTCTCAATCTCTGATCCTATGATTCTATAAAATAGCTGTTGCTAATGACAATACTGTAATGTTTCATGTTTTTGTCATATCTTCCCAATTTGATTATTACTTCCTTGAAGATAAGAGACAGAGGCAGCTATGTGGTACAGTTGATACAGTACTGGACCTCAGACATTCAAATCCAGCCTCAGATACTTACTAGCTATGTGACCATAGGTGAATATTTGCCTCAGTTTCCTCAAATGTAAAGTGGGGATAATAATAGCACCCACCTCCTAGGGTTATTGAAATCAAGAGAAATAATATTTGTAAAGCTCTTAGAACAGTGCCAGGCATATAGTAGGCACTTAAAAGCTTTTTTCCTTCCTTTCTTCCTAATACTTCTGGATCGTTATGGTGTCCAACTTATTTTTCATAGTACTCAGCTTATACTTGTCTGTTGATTGGTTAATGAAAAATAAAACTTCACCCCAGGAAGAACTCAAATGATAGCCAAAGTTGTAAGAAAGGTCATTGTTATGGTGATGGGGCAAGATGTTTTGCTGTTCTTCTCTTAAAGTGCCTTTGAGGAGTCTGGCCTTTGTTTGAATGGGGTAGGTAAAGTGGGATCTTTTTCGTCTTGGAATGTTTCTCAGCACTAAGACAATGAAGAGTCATTGAATTGTATATGATGTGGCCCTGGTGGTTGAAGCTTTCCCACACTCTGGTTTCTCACACTCTAAATAGTGAGCCTCGAGCCCTCAGGGTCCTGAACAGGGTATATGTACTGGAAGGTTAGTGTTTCACTTTTGGGTGTACACTCATTGAAAGAGGGACAAGACTCTGGGCAAGCTGCTAAAACAGCCCCCCTCCCCAGCTTTGTAACCCAGACAGATAGATGTTGGTGTTTCTCTGGTAACTATGTATGAATATGGATAGACTGGTTTGTTATATGCCCTGTTCATAATGTATGCTTGTAATTTCTGTTTGTGTTTGCCCTCAGTTCAGGGGGCTGATCTTTTCCCCCTGAACTGAGTGAATTATATATGTATGTGTACTTAAATTGAGATTGTTAACCCCTTAAAGTTGCTTTCCCTAGAAAAGCAGATCGAAGAATCTGTGTTGGTAGCCATTCCTGTGTGCTGGTGTTACTGGTCTTACACAGCCACAGTAGCAGCTAGCCACATTGTTGTTACAGTCATTTATTGGACATTCCCTCAGAAGAGAATCATGAATTTATGATCATTCCTTTGAAAAGAATGGAAAATACCTCATAAATCAATGAAGTCTTTAGATTCATAAACAAAGACACTTACTATTAAAAAAAAACTTTAATAAAGTGGCGATTTCATCTGAAGGCTTTTGGTTTTATCTGTGATATGTCAATACTTTATGATCAATGTTGGTGCAGGAAGTATTCATACTCCAATAAGATGATTGATTCTCACTCTTTCTATAACATAATAGATAGTTTTCAACAGCTTCTGTGGCCAAAAAAGGAAACACACACACACACACACACACACACACACACACACAGCCCACCACCACCACCACCCCCCCTCCTCCCGGGGTAAACCTAGTGATGAACCTCTCCAAACTTAGCTAGGCTGTTCTCAAGAAGACTAATGTAGAAGACCAC
The DNA here is from genome assembly GCF_011100635.1 of Trichosurus vulpecula. Lineage (NCBI taxonomy): Eukaryota > Metazoa > Chordata > Mammalia > Diprotodontia > Phalangeridae > Trichosurus > Trichosurus vulpecula. The sequence continues at coordinate 374,633,513 of NC_050576.1, forward strand.
TGGACTCCAACTTAAAGTTTTCCAGCATGGTAGAATCTATCAGAATTCATCTTTCCCTAACATAATCTTTTCTTTATTTTTTTTATTTAATTTGCTTAATATATCTAGTTTTCAGCATTGATTTTCACAAGAGTTTGAATTATGAATTTTCTTCCTGTTTCTACCCTTCCACCCACTCCAAGATGGCATATATTCTGGTTGCCCTGTTCCCCAGTCAGCCCTCTCTTCTGTCACCCCCCTTCCCCTCCCATCCCCCTTTCCCTTCTTCTCTTGTAGGGCAAGATAAATTTCTACGCCCCATTGCCTGTGTATCCTATTTCCTAGTTGCATGCAAAAACTTTTTTTTTTGTTCTTGAACGTCTGTTTTTAAAACTTAGAGTTCCAAATTCTCTCCCTTCTTCCCTCCCCACTCACCCTCCCTAAGAAGGCAAGCAATTCAACATAGGCCACATGTGTATCATTATGTAAATCCCTTCCACAATACTCATGTTGTGAAAGATTAACTATGTTTTGCTCCTTCCTAACCCATCCCCCTTTATTGAATTTTCTCCCCTGACCCATCCCTTTTCGAAAGTGTTTGTTTTTGATTACCTCCACACCCATCGGCTCTCCCTTCTATCATTCCTCCCTTTTTTATCTTCTTCTTCCTTCTTTCCTGTGGGATAGGATACCCAATTGAGTGTGTGTGGTATTCCCTCCTCAGGTCAAATCCGACATGAGCAAGATTTACTCATTCCTCCTTACCTGCCTCCTCTTCCCTTCCTATAGAACCGCTTTTTCATGCCACTTTTATGCGAGATAATTTACCCCATTCTATCTCTCCCTTTCTCCCTCTCTCAATATATTCCTCTTTTATCCCTTATCCCTTAATTTGATTTAATTTTTTTAGATAGCATCCCTTCATATACAACTCACCCTGTGCCCTCTGTGTGTGTGTGTGTGTGTGTATACATATATATGTGTGTGTGTGTGTGTGTGTATATGTAAATACATATATACATATACACACCTACACACACACACACACACACATATATATATATATATATATACATTGACACACACATATGTGTACACACACACACACACACACACACACACTTGCATATTCCTTTCAGGTACTATGATACTGAGGTCTCATGAATCATACACATCATCTTTCCATATAGGAATGTAAACAAAACAGTTCAACTTTAGTAAGTCCCTTATGATTTCTCTTTCTTGTTTACCTTTTCATGCTTCTCTTGATTCTTGTGTTTGAAAGTCAAATTTTCTATTCAGCTCTGGTCTTTTCACTGAGAAAGTTTGAAAGTCCTCTATTTTGTTGAAAATCCATGTTTTGCCTTGGAGCATGATACTCAGTTTTGCTGGGTAGGTGATTCTTGGTTTTAATCCTAGCTCCATTGACCTCCGGAATATCATATTCCAAGCCCTTTGATCTCTTAATGTGGAAGCTGTTAGATCCTGTGTTATCCTGATTGTTTTTCTACAATATTCAAATTGTTTCTTTCTGGCTGCTTGCAGTATTTTCTCCTTGACCTGGGAGCTCTGGAATTTGGCAACAATATTCCTAGGAGTTTTCTTTTTGGGATCTTTTTGAGGAGGTGATCTGTGGATTCTTTCAATTTCTATTTTGCCCTGTGGCTCTAGAATATCAGGGTAGTTCTCCTTGATAATTTCTTGAAAGATGATATCTAGGCTCTTTTTTTGGTCATGGCTTTCAGGTAGTCCAATAATTTTTAAATTATCTCTCCTGGATCTATTTTCCAGGTCAGTGGTTTTTCCAATGAGATATTTCACATTGTCTTTCACTTTTTCATTCCTTTGGTTCTGTTTTATAATATCTTGATTTCTCATGAAGTCACTAGCTTCCACTTGCTCCAATCTAATTTTTAAGGTAGTATTTTCTTCAGTGGTCTTTTGGACCTCCTTTTCCATTTGGCTAATTCTGCCTTTCAAGGCATTCTTCTCCTTATTGACTTTTTGGAGCTCTTTTGCCATTTGAGTTAGTCTATTTTTTAAGGTGTTGTTCTTTAATTTTTTTTTTTTGGGTCTCCTTTAGCCAGTCATTGACTTGTTTTTCATGGTTTTCTCGCATCATTCTCATTTCTCTTCCCAATTTTTCCTCTACTTCTCTAACTTGCTTTTCCAAATCCTTTTTGAGCTCTTCCATGGCCTGAGACCAGTTCATGTTTTCCTTGGAGGCTTCTGTTCTGGGCTGTTTGACTTTGTTGACTTCTTGCTGTATGTTTTGGTCTTCTTTGTCACCAAAGAAAGATTCCAAAGTCTGAGACTGAATCTGAGTGTGTTTTTGCTGCCTGGCCATGTTCCCAGACAACTTTCTTGACCGTTGAGTTTTTCAGCAGGGTATGACTGCTTGTAGAGTAAAGAGTACTTTGTTCCAAGTTTGAGGGGATGCGCCGTTGCTTTCAGGGCTATTTCCACACAGCCAGCTCTGCCACACCAGCACTCCTCCTTCCTCAAGAACCGCCAACCCAGACCTGATGAAAATCTTAAGGAGGCTCTGCACTCCTGCTCTGATCCACCACTTAATTCCTCCCTCCAGGTGGGCCTGGGGCCGGAAGCAACTGCAACTCTAGTTCTGTAGCTGTACTTCCCCCCGCTGCCCCCCCGGGCTGGTGGCCGAACTGCAAACTCTTTTCACTCTGTCCCCCACAGCTTTTCCCACTAACTTTCTCTGTTGTCTTTGGTGTTTGTGTGTTGAGAAGTCTGGCAACTGCCACAGCTCACTGATTCAGGGTGCTTGGGCTTGTTCCTCCTGGCTTCTGGTGTGGTTGATCCTGCCGCCGCTGGGCTCCGCTCCCCTCCACTCCGTGGGCAATAGACCTCATCCAGTGACCATCCAGGCTGTCCTGGGCTGGATCTCTGCTTCCCTCTACTACCTTGTGGGTTCTGCAGTTCTAGAATTTGTTCAGAGCCATTTTCTATAGGTTTTTGGAGGGACCTAGCAGGGAGCTCACACAAGTCCCTGCTTTCCAGCCACCATCTTGGCTCTGCCCCCTCCCTAACATAATCTTTAAGAACACAGAGGCACCTCTATGCTTTAATGGTACATCAGAGTAGGACTTTAGTGTGGGAAAAATTCTTCCAACTATAATCCAATAACAACTAAAAGTCAATCTATCAACAAGCATTCATTAAACACCTACTGTATTCCAGGGACTTAGCATGGTGCAGGGAGATTGAAAGGAATTCCACATTACAACAGTATCGGGGTACAAGTTTGTTGAGTTTTCTAATATTGAGAATTAATGTTAACTATTACCTATATTTAATAGGCACTGATTTGACTTTGAATTGAGCTATATAACTTAAATACTATAAAATGAAAAAAAAACATTTCAGTTCTCAGTGAAAAATCTGCAAAGATTATTAGTTTATTGTTTTGCCACATATCCTAAAGTTTCTTGATAAACTCATTTTGACATACTTAGAGTAATTTATTTAAAATGAACTATCTTAAAGGAACATTTTGCTCAATATTGGTAGAGAGCCACAGGAGCAGTAAATAGAAAGACCCACCAGAACTGTTTCTGTTTGGTACTCATACACTCGTAGAGTGTTTATTCTCCCTGATTTATGTTATGATGTTAATTGGATACTACTTTGTTAAATTCCTAGGCCATGGAAAGTGTGACTGTGGCAAGTGTAAGTGTGATGAAGGATGGTATGGTGAAGCTTGCCAATATCCAACTAATTGCAACCTTACAAAGAAAAAAAGTAATCAGATGTGTAAGAATTCTCAAGATACCATCTGTTCTAATGCAGGTAAGAATTTTATTTTTTCCTTATGAATATAATCTTTTCCCCCTGTTAACTTGAAGACTGTGCTAATTACATTTTGAGTAAAATGTTCAGCTTTTGGCCTTTTAATGGAAGTGTGTAGCTGTGGAGAAATGCTGAAGCACTAAGTAAGAATGTATTTTCCTGAAATGAAATTCAGATAAGTCAATAGGGAAAAAAAATGTCATCTTGCTGAAGCTCACAAGATTGACATATACTCCAGCTGTTCCAAATGCCTTCTTCATGCAGGATATTCACTGGAAACAAAACCTCGGCAACATTTTATGTAAATTGCCAAAGAGAAGTTTCAATGCTGGATTAAATCTTTTAGGAGGGATGCATGTAAACTGATTTAATTATTTTCTATGTTATAGACTAAGAATACTTTAGATTTCCACCTTAACATCAGTTGTATCTGTAGCATCTCAGACTTTTGCATGTTTTACCTGACCTGGTTGTAAAACTCGGAAAAAAAACATAGTAGCTACAAGAACAGAGAGGGATGTAGATTTTTTGTTTTGTTTTGACAAAAATACATCATAATGTTTAGAAGGCATTTGAAAACATTCCTCAGAGATTGATGAAAAAGCTGCTAAGACTCATTACCAAAACTGGGTGACAGGAAACACTTGTAGTTCCTGCTGACTTGAGTGGTCTTTACCAGTATAAACAAAATCATCCACCCTTTATTTCCCTGTGCTGGCAATATCATCAGTCAGAATCACATGCTGGTCTTATGGAGAAAACAAGGTGTTAAATCTGAAAGTGGTGATTTTCTTGGCATTTTGGGGGGCCTGTGTGAATTGGCAGAGCCCTTTCTGACTCATGGTTGGGACCTAGTCACAGGTTCTTTGATTCCTACAAATTGCTGTGTGTGGATTAAGCTGTGAAAAGGTACCCAGGAGCTAAGTTTTACATTATAGCTAACAGATAGCCCTAGGATCATGTCCAGAGTGAGTTGTCATTGGCTCAGGGAGTGGACTTCATTGGTCCTGGGTCATTTTGTATTGTCACTGATATTTCCAAATATTTACCTTCAGCATTAATTCTAGGCTCTCATTTCTAATGGCTGGCTGGATGTTTCCACATGTATGTCTCTACTGGAATCTCAAATGCCACTTTATCATTTTCCTATTAAAAACTATTACCATTTTGTTACCAGCACCAACATCCTTCCAATCAACTTGATATTTCCAAATTTTAGAATTGTTGTATAAATGGAAAAAGAACTGAAATGCAGAGAAAAGAACAGGGTACAAATCCCATTTATATTTTAATACCTGTATGACCTTGAAAATGTAATTTTAGCACACTATGCCTCAGTATATTTATCTGGAGAATTACTTCCAAGGTCCCTTATGCTCTAAAAACCTAGAATGAATGAATGAATAAGCACTTTAGCTGCTTATTATTTGCTTGTTGTTTAGCCATGTTTTTCAGTCATGTCTGACTCTTCATGACCCCTTTTGGGAGTTTTCTTGGCAAAGTTACTGGAGTAATTTGCTGTTTCCTCTTCTGGCTCATTGTACAGATGAGGAAACTGAGGTAAATACGTTTATGTAATTTGCCTGGGGTCCCATAGCTAGTAAGGTCCTAGGCCATATTTGAACTCAGGAAGATGAGTCTTCCTAACTCCAGGCCTGTCACTCTATGCACTATGGCGCCACCTAGCTGCTCTGTGCCATTCCCTAAACAAGACTTGCACCATCTTGCTTTCATGTGTTTTGAGATGTCACTTTAGGAATTCCACTCATCACTTTCCACATAGTATCTCTTCCATGTAGCCCAAACAATTTTTCCTGCAGTCTTCCCGTCTATCCAAGCTCGATATGAGTTCTCCTTCCACAACCCGGTTTTTTTTGTTATTTAGTATATTATTGAGATCACACATGATTCTTATCAGTTAAACACACTTAGACATGCCAATAATTTTTCTTGTTTTTATAATGCAATATTGTTCTTCATATTCACTTTGTTACTCACTATGAAAATCTGTCATCTAGCTGTCAATTATAGTATTTATTTAGTAGATGGATGGATGGGTGGATGGACAAATACAGAGATTTGGAGTTGGGACATTGCTGTAATTGGTTTGAGATTTTATATCTTCTTGAAAGGAGGAAAGTGCAAGACAACTACTCAAAATTAACAAATACTAAGCACATATCTTTCCTTTGCTTTAATGTTTTCAGGTACATGTCACTGTGGCAGATGTAAGTGTGATAATTCAGAAGGAAATGGACTAGTTTATGGTAAATTTTGTGAGTGTGATGATAGAGAATGCATAGATGATGAAACTGAGGAAATGTGTGGAGGTATGTACATATAAAAACCTTCAAAATCACTTAAGTGTTATGCTTTTCCATGTGTTGTACAATTCTCAGAATCTGTGTTAAGGTTCATTTTATTTTTCAAGTCTATGAACTGTGAGTTATTAATTGTGCATGTGCTTATGTTTATGTATGTGCAATATTTCAATTGAGGGAGGGATAAGCTAATGCATTTCTGTACAGGTGAATGCTGTTTAAAAGAGATGCAAAGTTGCTCCTAGCATAAAGATAGACAAGGCAACCTAGATGGGTTGGTCATTGAAAAAATTGTCCCATAAAATGAGTTTTTCTTTGTCTTCACTTTTTTTTTCTCCTTGTCTCCTCTCCCACTTTAGATCTTTTCCTTCTTTCTTCCCCTCTTTTCTTCCTGTCCCTTAAATCTGGATGGGGTTACCTAATGGTATTTCTTAGTTCTGAAGGCATCCCTCAAGACCAATGCGTGTACTTAATTTGGACTTGGCACAATATTTCAAGGCAGGTGCATGTGTACTTATGTTTGCTAATTAAGTTTATTAGCCAAATTCTTCCTTTCTGCCCAACAATTGTTTATTTCTTGGGATACTATTTGAATGTGAGTGTGTGTGTGTGTGTGTGTGTGTGTGTGTGTTAGAGAGAGAGAGAGAGAGAGAGAGAGAGAGAGAGAGAGAGAGAGAGAGAGAGAGATTTCATTGTTCCTGAGTAGTCCAGGACTCGGGCTACTGTATGGAGGATAGTATTGAACAATGACTGAACACAAAATGGCAGAGAAGTCAGAGGAGGTGATATCATATTAGAACAAGTAATTAGTAATACATAGTAATTTTAACAAGCATTAGTAATACATGTCCTTGTTTCCTCAGCTCTTTTCACGTTTAATTCCTGTGGTGAACCAGATGCTCTTCCTGTACATCTGCTTCCTCCTTTCTCCTTGGTCTCTTCACTTCTCTCCCTCCCCCTAGGAAAAGTCCTTCTGTTCGATTTTCAAGCTAGTGACCTAAGCTGGCTGTAACCCAGGCATTCCTGTTCAAGGACCTAGTCTAAATCCTTTGAACAGTTCAACAAATTCACCCACACGAATCATGTATTTGCAGTCTTACTGTTTCATTACAGTTCATGAAGACAAAGGAGAAAAAGGGAACAAGACTGTCTGGGGGGCAATAGCAGTCTACATATACTTAAGTATATTTGCCTCATTGATACCTGGTGAAATGTAGATGTGCTTTTTTACATGTAAATATATAATTTCCTTTTGGTTTGTGCCATCGGTAATTATTTAGAATCTGGTTCATGCATTCTATTATTATAAATTATAATATAAAAATATATACTTATATTTTATTATCAATTTCATTACCATTGTTTGTATACATATATGTTTGTAATTTTTTCAAGTTCATGAATGAAGGGCTTTGATTTTAAATATTGTTCTTTTTGACATCCTACCATTGTAGCCTTCATCTTGGCTCTCGTAGTAATGCCTTTTTACCAGATAAGCTGTTTTGTTATATATGTTCAAAAAAAGGATTGCAGCCAACTCATGATTAGTGCTCATTTAGACTGACAAAATGGTGTGTTTGCTGGGCCTTTCCCTCCCATTGGCAGGCATGCTGTCTGATTAATAGGAGACTTGCCGACAGGGATGTCCTGGACACCAACCCTATCCTAGCTCCCACTTCCTACCCAACCTCCACATTCTCCATCTGCTCTCCCACCACCTGTCCAAGCTGTTATAGTATAGAATTTAAAATGGTCTTACAAGTAGTTTTCTCTCAGCCCTGAACTTTTGTGGGTTTTACAAATGGATTGACAGAAGACAGAAGGAGAGGGAAGGATAGAGACCACATGTAGACAACTTTTAGAAAACATGGACTATATGATAAAAAAGGAGTTGGAAAAAGGTTGACAGACCAAAAAAAATGCCATCACATTTATAAGAAAACAAATTCAAATTCTAGAAAAAGTTATACTAATATCTTCTAGTAAAATCCAAAGGAGGATTAGAGATCTGGCTACCTCAATATAAAGAAGTCTGGTGGGAATGGGCAACAGTCTTGGTTGAGGGAGTTAAAATGCAGAAGAAAATCACAGAAGTATGAAAGAGAAAATTAGTGAAAGGTTGCTTGGGCAGTAAGGAGTTTAGGGGAAGCTGAACAGAAGTTAAAAGTGAGGCTGACATTAATAGGATCATGGACATAGAGCTAGAAGGGATCTTGGCAGTCCCAAGGAAGTTGTTCACTTCCTTAATTCTACAAATAAGGAAAAATAGGCTTAGAGAGATAAATTTTAGGAGGTTATGCAGGTAGTAACTGATGGGGCCAGGATTCAAACCCAGTATCCTTTTCATTATATTGCAGTGTGCTGAACTTGGACAATTGATTGGAGATGGAATATTTTTGTCACTAGTTAATGGAATCTTTTGTCACTAGTTAATCTTCTCTTTAATATAGCATAGGCAAGTGACAGCAAGAGTCCATATGGGTTGAAATGAGCACTAAACTTTGACTGAAAACCATTTTTTCATATTATGGAATACTGTTCAGATGAGTTAAGTAAAATCCTCACCTGCTCGGAATGATCTGGTCACTAATAATATGTCTGAGTACAGTTTGAACCATTTTATTTGGCTCCAAAATCATGGCTGATAGACACTCCAAGGATTACTTCAAGAAATGCCATGTAAGAAAATGCTTCAGGAATTGTTTAATTTGGTGTGTTAATGTTAAGTCCAAAGACAGAATAATTTGCATAGTTCTCTGAGGTTTTGTTACTTATATTTATTTTTTAATACCTCAGTTATCTGAATACATGGCGTGAAAAGGGTTTTTGGCTTGAATCATCTCCATACGTGGTTGCTTCCATTTTGCCCTTGATTTGGAGGCTGTAGATGAGGCCATGATGTGGTGGCACGTGTTCCATTGTCAGGAAATAAATTGCCTTAACTGGGAAGCTATAAATATTATTTAATAACACCATATATACACACATCTATATATATATATAATGCCATATACATACATATATACATGTACATATATGTACATACATATATGTCACAAATGACTAGGATGTTCATTCTGCTTTTTAAAGTTGTTTTCTTTTTTTTTTTCCTTCTCACTGTATAAAATTCATTTTGGGTAAAGGCCATGGAAAGTGTTACTGTGGAAACTGTTACTGTGAGGCTGGTTGGCATGGAGATAAATGTGAATTCCAGTGTGACATCACCCCCTGGGAGAGCAAGAGAAGATGTACATCTCCAGATGGCAAAATCTGCAGTAACAGAGGTGTGTCATTCATGTACTCTACTACAGAGATGAAAACAAAGCCAGTAATTGCTGATGATACTTGTCTCTCTCACCCCTCCCCCCCACATTTCCTTTCATGAGGAAGAATGTCTGCTTTTAAGTCAATCATATGTGATGCAAATCAACATATACTCTGTATATAATTTTCAATTTGACCAAAACAACACAGAGAGAAGAAACTTCCCTTCATTATCTTAGCTTCACTGAACAAACAGTTAACAGGGACAATAATTTCTTTGGCCACTGTCCAGAACTAGCACAGTACAATTCAAAGGCAATTCATGGAGCTACTTCTGTTTAAATGTTGCTTGACTAACAAAGTCTTCTATAGCGTGAGCATCTAATTATCCTGAGAGCATTTAGAAAATGCTCTCATCTTAATTATGGGGAGATTGAAAGCTTGAGTCGTATCCCGAATGGATGTAGACTGATTTCACTTCTAGATATCAGCAGTGAAAATGAGATCCTAAACATGATATAAATATATAGAGAGAAACATAGCATGTCAGGTTAAATATTGGGTTCCTATTATATTGGTGTTATTTTAGTAAATGAAGTTAGAAAGGTCTTGGACAAGAAATATTCCTTTGCATATTATTACAAATGAAAGGCAAGTTATGGTAGGTGATATTCATCTAGATGGAGATTTCTGCAGGATATTGGATGAAACATTTGAGAACATCTTTGCCTAGCATCACTGTCATCTCATTCCTTTTCCTGCCATGTACCTAGGGAGGCCTGACACACATTACACTTCTTTTCCCTCATTATGCCATCATTAAAATGGTGATATTTTATCATATGAAGTTAAAAAAGTCAACAGAGCAGGAAACATCCATATATATATTATATATATATATATGTATATGCATATATGTATATACACACACACACGTGTGTGTGTGTGTGTGTGTGTGTGTGTGTGTAGTGAGAGAGAGAATGAATACATAGGTGGATACATTTAGCATACTGCAATTAAAGAGTAGTACGAAAAGCATTTAAGCACTGTGCAAAGCACTATGGATACAGATAGAAAAAGTGAGGTAGTCTTTGTCCTCAAGGACTTCACATTCTAATTTGAGGAGACAATATATAAAAGAGAATTTGTCTACAAAGAGGATAGAAAAGTCCAGGGTACATCTGCAGGGTAGATGGCAAGGCTCTGGCATTCTGGATTCTTTCATGATGTAGACATAGAAGAACGAATGCAACACATTTTGCTGTAGCAAGACAAATGAAAATGTTATCTGCACAAGGCATGAACTTTGGATAAAACACACACATATATGCACAATGCTCCATTTAATATTATGCAGATTTCATGGAAGAATTGACCTTTTGTTTCTATGACTAAAGACATTTTTCCAGCCTAAGTCTTTTCTTAGGCTGGAAACAACATATCATCACTGTATATTGATGATTCATATTACTAGAATAACAAGGTTGCCGAGCCTAACTAACATGGTACCTGCCAGTGAGAAGGGAGGGGAGGAATTATACTTGATTGAGGAGGGACATGACAAGCACTGTCCTAGATCAGAGGGTTAAAATTTGTAGGAGAGAGGAAAACCCCTTTTTCAGAAGAACAGGCAGGTGTCATGATGTCAGTTTCATCTTCCACCTTTTATCCACCACAGCTAGGTACTTTCTGGCTTTATTATGTGGCTGGAGACCAGATATGAAGTGAGTCTCAGAGGCTGATGCACATATGAGAACTTCCCACAATGCTAGTGCCTAGAATGAGTAAGTGGCAGAGTTAGGATTTGAACCTAGGACAGCTGACGCCAAAGCAAGTGCCCTTTCTGCTGTACTTCAGCTGTACCATGAGCTTAATCATTCCTTTTCACCCACATAGGGTCTCATATAGTCTAGGGATGGTGGTGTGTGTGTGTGTGTGTGTGTGTGTGTGTGTGTGTGTGAGAGAGAGAGAGAGAGAGAGAGAGAGATAGAGAGAGAGAGAGAGAGAGAGAGAGAGAGAGAGAGAGAGAGAGAACACAGGTGTTTTTATCTCTGCTCTAAAGTTTAAACTGATTGTGCTACCCCTTCATATTTTTTTGGTATTTGTAGAACTAATAAATGAAAGAAGAGGGTGAAACCTTACACAAATTTTTCTTTACAAGAATATTTCATATTTTTTGATTCAGTGTAATGTTTTAGCCTGTGAAGGTTTTTTGGAACTCTGACTTTTTTATCCATTGTGTGGCTTTGTGTCGGCTGCATATTTGATAAAGATCCTTTCGATTACTCCACATAAGTCAGCAATAAAAGTATTTGGTGAGGCCCTTTACTTCTCTAGGCCTCAGTTTCTTTAACAGTAAAATGAGGGGCTAGACCAGATAACTTTTAATGTCCCTTTCTGTTCTAAATCTGTGAACCTACATAAAGCTATTATGTTAATCATTACCAGTCCAGGTATACTTCCCTGGGGTTTTCCCCTGGAGATCTTCTTCCAATTTAACATTAAACTCTGAGTGACTAGTTTTGGGGTTCAATAAGCAACCCTACTCTAAATCTAATTCTATTATCATCTGTCTCACGTCCCTCCATCTTTTTCACAAGACCAGAAAGGGATACTTTAGTGAATGCTTTGCTAAAGTCTAGGCAAACTATATTGATAGCATGCTCCTGATCTACCAACTTAGTAACCCTATTTAAAAAAGGATATCAAGTTAATCTGGAAGGACTTGTTCTTGCTAAAATCATGCAAATTCTTTGTGAATAATTCTTTCTAGAATTTTGCCAAAAAGGAATTCAAGATCAGTTGCTCATAGACTCTTTTCTATTATTTTCTTGTTTTTTTAAATTAAATTTTATTTTTATTTTCAGTTCCAAAATCTCTCTTTCCTTTAGCCTCTCCCCACCCATTGAGAAGGTAGGAAATACAATACCAATTATTTATTTGTAGATGTGCGAAGCATATTTCCACATGTTCTGAAAAAAAAAAACAGGAAAAGTAAAGGAAAAAATATGCTTCAATCTGTACACCTATTCCATGATTGGTTTTCTATCTGGAAGTGCACAGCATTTTATATCATGTATTCTTTGGAGTTGTGGTAGATCATTGTATTGATCAGATTTACTGAGTCTTTCACAGTTGATTATGTTTACAATATTGCTGTTACTATGTAGATTATTCTCCTGGTTCTGCTCACTTCACTTTGTATTGGTTCATATAAGACCTCCCGGGTTTTTCTGAAGCTGTCTTCTTTATCATTTCTTATGGTGTGATGGAATTCTATTGTGACACCTGAGTAGCCAGCTATTGCTAGAAAAACCCTGCACCCAGCCCCTAACTACAAACCCAAGTTTGCATAAGAGAAAACAGACTGAGTTCCTGCCATTTGGCGAGTGTCCTGGGCCCCCCAGACTTTTCTGAGGAATGTAAGCTAATTACCAGGAAAAGCCTAATGCCTAACGATATTCCTTTGTCTAACTGAGTGGGCTCAGAGATGTCTCTATCTTATGTCAACAGACAGAGCTGGAGCATCCCTTGGTGTGTCCATGGCCATTAAGGATGAAAGCCTTGGCCCTAGACATTATCTTGAATTATATGATTTATGCCTTATCTTGAGCCTTCCTTGTTGTGGGAGTTATGGCAAGATGGACACAGGGATCCTGGGTTGTAATTTCAGTTGACACTTTGTCAGCTATCTGATATGTTGTATCTACAATCTATTAAGGAGGTTCCTTTTATCATGGTCATAAAAGGTACAGGCGTGCTGAGTCTGCAAAATGACTTTTCAAGAGATAATTAACCACTGTTCCCTGTATTCTCTATAAAAACTACACTTTCACTCCAATACGAGGTCATTTTGATTTGGGATGATTCCCTGAATGGCCGCCGGCTAATAAATTCTCCATTTAAAACTTATACTCTGTGGAGTGTCTTACTCGCTCTCAGTATAACATTATCACATTAATACACCAGAAACTTTTCAGCCATTCCTCAATTGATGGGCATCCTTTTAGTTTCCAAAATTGTTTGCCACCACAAAAGAGCTATTATTAATACTTTTATACATGATTTCTTTTCCTTTTTCTTTGACTTCCTTGGTGTATAGACCTAATAGTGTTATTGCTGAGTCAAAGAGTAGGCACAGTTTTATAGCCCTTTGGGCATAGGTCTAGACTATTCTCCAGAACAGTTGGACTAGTTCCCAACTCCACCAATGGTACATTAGTGTGCCTATTATCCCACCTCCTCTCCAGCATTTATCAGTTTCCTTTTCTGATATATTAGCCAATGCCAGGGTTGTGAAGTGATACCTCAGGGTTGTTTTAATTTGCATTTCTATAATTTTTAGTGATTTAGAGTGTTTTTTTTATATGACTATTGATAGCTTTTATTTCCTTCTCTGAAAACTGCCCCTTCATATCCTTTGACTATCATTTTGGAAATGGTTCCCATTTTTAGAAATTTGGCTAATTCTCTACATTTGAGAAATGAGGCATTTATCAGAAAAACTTGGTGAAAAATTTACCCCACTTTCCTCCTTTTAATATATTTTTGATTATATAAGTTTTTTGTGCAAAAAGTTTTAAGATTTATGTAAACACGGGGGCAGAGCCAAGATGGCAGCTGGAAAGCCGGGACTTGCTTATGCTCTCCCCCAGGTCCCTCCAAACACCTGTAAAAATGGCTCTGAACAAATTCTAGAGCTGCAGAACCTGTGAAATAGCATAGGGAAGCAGGGTTCCAGCCCAGGAAAGCATGGGCTGTCACTGGGAAGGGTCTGTCACTCAGAGCTGAGAGTGAAGCAGAGCAGAGCCCAGCATGGACTGCGCCAGGACCAACCAGACTGGGAGCCAGGCAGAACAGGCCATAGGGCCCTCAATCATTGAGCTGTGGCAGTTACCAGACGTCTCTCAACCCACAGATGCCAAAGACAACAGAACAGGTTAGCGGGAAAATCTGCTGGATTGGAGTGAAAGGAGTTTGTAGTCAGCCCCAGCCCAGGGGGCGGCAGAAGTGGTGCAGCTCTGGGGCTGCTTCCAGAGCTCCAGCTCCAGTTGCTTCCAGCCCTAGGCCCACCAGGTGGGAGGAATTAAGTGGCAGATCAGAGCGGGAGTGCAGAGCCTGCTTGGATCTGGGTCGGGGTCTGGGTTGGTGGTTCTTGGGGGAGGAAGAGTGCTGGTGTGGCAGAGCTAGCTCTATAGAAATAGTTCTGAACACAGCAGTGCACCACCTAAAGCTTGGGACAAAGTACTCTGTACTCTACAAGCAGTCATATACTGATAAAAAGCTCATGGGTCAAGTAGTTGGCTGGGAACGTAAACAGGCAGCGAAAACGGACTCAGATTCAGACTCAGACTTTGGAATCTTTTTTTGGGGACAAAGAAGATCAAAATATATAGCCAGAAGAAGTCAACAAAGTCAAAGATCCTACATCAAAAGCTTCCAAGAAAAATATGAACTGGTCTCAGGCCATGGAAGAGCTCAAAAAGGATTTGGTAAAGCAAGTAAGAGAAGTAGAAGAAAAATTGGGAAGAGAAATGGAGAATGATGCAAGAAAATTGTGAAAAACAAGTCAATGACTTGCTAAAGGAGACCCAAAAATACTCAAGAAAATAACACCTTAAAAATAGACTAACCCAAATGGCAAAAGAGCTCCAAAGAGCCAATGAGGAGAAGAATGCCTTGAAAGGCAGAATTAGCCAAAAGGAAAAGGAGGTCCAAAAGACCACTGAAGAATATGCTACCTTAAAAATTAGATTGGAGCAAGTGGAAGCTAATGACTTGATGAGAAATCAAGATATTATAAAACAGAACCAAAGGAATGAAAAAAATGGAAATATCTCATTGGGTAAACCACTGACCTGGAAAATAGATCCAGGAGAGAGAATTTAAAAATTATTGGACTACCTGAAAGCCATGATCAAAAAAAGAACCTAGATATCATCTTTCAAGAAATTATCAAGGAGAACTGCCCTGATATTCTAGAGCCAGAGGGTAAAATAGAAATTGAAAGAATCCACTGATTGCCTCTTGAAAAAGATCCCAAAAAGAAAACTCCTAGGAATATTGTCACCAAATTCCAGAATTTCCAGGTCAAGGAAAGAATACTTCAAGCAGCCAGAAAGAAAGAATTTGAGTATTGTGGAAACACAATCAGGATAACACAAGATCTAGCAGCTGCCACATTAAGGGATTGAAGGGCTTGGAATATGATATTCTGGAGGTCAAAGGAGTTACAATTCAAACCAAGAATCACCTACCCAGTAAAACTGAGTATAATGCTCCAAGGCAAAATATGGATTTTCAATAAAATAGAGGACTTTCAAGCTCTCTCAGTGAAAAGACCAGAACTGAATAGAAAATCTGACTTTCAAACAAAAGAATCAAGAGAAGCACGAAAAGGTAAACAAGAAAGAGAAATCATAAGGGACTTACTAAAGTGGAACTGTTTTGCTTACATTCCTACATGGAAAGATGATGTGTGTAATTCATGAGACCTTTCTCAATATTAGGGTAGTTGAAAGGAATATACATATATAGAGACAGAGGGCACCGGGTGAGTTGAACATGGATGATATCTAAAAAAATAACATAAAAATAAGGGATGAGAGAGGAATACATTAAGAGAGGGAAAAAGGGAGAGATAGAATGGGGTAAATTATCTCACATAAAAGTGGCAAGAAAAAGCAGTTTGTTGGAAGGGAAGAGGGGGCAGGTGAGGAAGAATGAGTGAATCTTGCTCTCATCGGATTTGACATGAGGGAATACCATACACACTCAATTGGGTATCTTACCCCACATGAAAGTAGGGGGAAGGGGATATAAGGGGGGGACGACAGAAGGGAGGGCAGATGGGGGAAGAAGTAATCAAAAGCAAACACTTTTGAAAAGGGACAGGGTTAAGGGAGAAAATTGAATAAAGGGGGACAGTTTAGGAGGGAGGGAAATATAGTTAGTTTTTCACAACGTGATTATTGTGGAGGTGTTTTACATAATGATATGTGTGGCCTATGTTGAATTGCTTGCCTTCTTAGGGAAAGTGAGTGGGGAAGGAAGAGGGGAGAGAACTTGGAACTCAAAGTTTTAAAAGCAAATGCTCAAAAAAATTGTTTTTGCATGCAACTGGGAAATAAGATATATAGGCGGGGTATGGAAATCTGTCTTGCCCTACAAGAAAGTAAAAGGAAAAGGGATAGAGTATGAGGGGGAGTGGGGTGACAGAAGGGAGGGCTGACTGGGGAATGGGGCAATCAGAATATATGCCATCTTGTAGTGGGGGGGGAGGGTAGAAATGGGGAGAAAATTTGTAACTCAAAATCTTGTGGAAATCAATGCTGAAAACTAAAAAATATTAAATAATAAAGTATGGAATTCAAAAAAAAAGATTTATGTAAACAAAATTATCCATTTTTACCTCTTCTGATCCTCTCTTTTTCTTGTTTGGTCATGAACACTTTACCATCCATTGATCTGACAGGGAACTTCTATGCTCTCCAAATTTGCTTATGGTATCACCATTTATGTCTAAATTGTATACCTATTTTAAGCTTTTCTTGATATATGATATGAAATGTTGGTTTATGCCTAGTTTCTGCCAGATTACTTTCCAAATTTCCCAGCATTTTTTGTCTAATAGTAAGTTCTTGCTCCCATAATTCTGATCTTCGGATTTATCAAATTCTGACCTACTCTTCAGATTTGCTTCTGTATACTGTGCACCTAATCCCTTCCATTGATACTACTCTATTTCTTATATAGTACTAAATTGTTTTAATGATAACCACTTTGTAATATACTTTGA
The DNA here is from genome assembly GCF_011100635.1 of Trichosurus vulpecula. Classification (NCBI taxonomy): domain Eukaryota; kingdom Metazoa; phylum Chordata; class Mammalia; order Diprotodontia; family Phalangeridae; genus Trichosurus; species Trichosurus vulpecula. The sequence goes on from NC_050576.1 coordinate 374,650,685, forward strand.
GATCTGGAACTGCTAGGCCCCCTTCCTTCACAGTTTTTTTAAAATTGAATCCCTTGATAGTCTTGACCTTTTGTTATTCCAGATTAATTTTGTTATTATTTTTTCTAGCTCTATAAAGTAATTCTTTCCTAGTTTAATTGGTGTGACACTTACTAAGTAAATAAATATAGGTAGTATTTTCATTTTTATGATATTGACTTGGTCTACCCATGAGCAATTAATATTTCTTCGAATATTTAGATCTGTCTTTGTTTGGTGAATGCTTTATAATTATGTTCATATAGTTGTTCTGTGTGTCTTAGCAAATAGACTCCCGAGTATTTTTATGATGTCAGTAGTTATTTTAAAAGCATTTTTCTTTCTATCTCTTACTGCTTGGTTTTGTTGTCAATATATAGAAATGCTAATGATTTACATAGGTTTATTTTATGTCCTGCAACTGCACTAAAGTTGTTAATTATTTTGATTAGTGTTTTAGTCGACTCTGTATGGTTCTCTAAATATGCCATCATATCATTTGCAATGAGTGATAGTTTTGTTTCCTCATTGCCTATACTTATTTCTTCAATTTCTTTTTTTTTGTTTCTTTGCTATCGTTAGAATTTCTAGTATAATCTTAAATAATAATGGTGATGATGGACATCCTTGATTCATGACCCTGAACTTGCTGGAATGTCTTCTAGTTTATCCCCATTACAGATAATGTTTGCTCCTTGGTTTCTTTCTATTCTTTAAAAAAATCAGAATATTTACCTTCTGTAGTCTTGAGGTACTTCTGAGCTCCATGATCTGTCACATATTGTGGAGAAAGCCAGAGCTCATGATACATATTTACCAGTTCTTTCAATATTCAAGGTTTCTTTCAGTATCCAAAGATCATCTGTGCCAGGTGATTTGTCTTATCCATCCTAAATGTTAGACATATACCTTCTTTAATCCTTCTCTTTTCCACAATTGGGCTTAGAAACAAACAAAACACCTCCATAGATGTTTTTGTTGTTGATCTTAGCCACGTTGAGCAGGTATTCCTGACCATGCTACACCTTTGTATCCATCCTCTGCTACCTATCATTGCTTCTATATTTTGTATTCATATTTTTGTTCTTTAAATGGGTAGTGAGTTCTCTGAGCACCCACGTTGGTTTCTTCAGATAACTCTTCTTTTTACTCTTCATTGGAATTGCTTCTCTTTATGAGAAGACATCTGCCTCGCTCCTTGTAATCCACATATACAAAGCAACCAACTTTAAAAAAAATCAACTATTTCATTTCATTGATTAAGTTGGGTTGATATACAGACTAATACATACCATGTTTTGTTTTGCCCTCCACAGGAACATGTGTGTGTGGTGAATGCTCGTGCCATGATGTAGACCCAACAGGAGACTGGGGAGACATTCATGGGGACACCTGTGAATGTGATGAAAGAAACTGTAGAACAGTCTATGATAGATATTCTGATGACTTCTGTTCAGGTAAGATGCAGTTGTAGTTACACGGTTAGAATATGCTCCTAATTTTTGTTTTGAAATAATGGCATTATATTTAGTCATGGTATGCATTTGGCTTCTCACTGGAACTGGGCTAAATGTAGATTTCTCAGCAGTGGTGGTCTCTTTGGTAGCCTTTTATTAGGCACTCAGCAATACCTTTTGTGAAACTAGGCTTATATTATCAAAGTTAGTCTAATTGTTTGCTCTTTGAGCAGTCACCTAAGATCTTAATTTCCTTTCTGTAAAAGGCAGGGGTTTCACTAGGTGACGTCTAAGTTCACTTATAGTTCAGAAACTCCATGACACAAGTACCTTGCTGCAGAGAACCAATAGTGGAAGAGATTCCTTATTCTACTATTCATATTTCTTTATTTATTTTGATCTGTACCTTTGCTTTCATGTGTACGGTGGAATCCAAGTATGGAAACTTCCTCCACTGATACAGACGGGCAACTATTTTGCACCTTATGTACAATTGCTTGAGGGTACTGAGAAACTAAGTGATAAACCCACATCTTCCTAACTCCAAGTCAGGACAACTCTTCACTTATTCCTTTACTGCCTCTCCTATACTGCTAACAAATTCTCATTACCAGAAGGATTAAAGTATGGGAGCCATGGACATAACGTCAGGAGTCGTACCATGAACCTTGTAACATGTTAGCATATTTACAAATCTTAGTCAGAATGCGTGTTTGGATTCAGTCAAAGGGCTGCACTTGAGGACCTAGAGGATCACACGTAGCCTCGAGGCCTCTGGTTCCCTACCCCTGTGACTAAATTAATAAAATCATTAGGTATTTTTTAGAATTTTAAAAATCTGATATACTTTAAGCACTGCAAACCTAAGAATTACCTCTCTGCTCAGTCTTATTATAATGAGGAGAATTTATAACATAAGGATTCAAGTTGGCTCAATACATGTGGGGTGCTATATTTTATTAAAGATATATTGATTACTGAAATGGAATTACGAATTTTTTTTCCAGTTCTATTTTTGAACTGAGACATGCCATAAGTCTGTCTGACTAGCTGAGGTGTAGTTAGGAAACTCCATTTGTCCCTTTGAAAGACTACCAGCAGAGAAACAGATAAAAGCCTTGCCTTATTTAAATGTAAATATCCAGCTTCAAAGACTTTACAGGATTGCTATAGGAGGCCCTGCTGCTTAAGACTTCCCATCACAGAGGGCTCTTTTCTTTGGAGAATTCACAGTACTTTGTGGGGATTTCCTAGTTACTGTCTGAACTTCCTATTGCTAAGTGAATGTCCTTTTAAGATTTTTATTCCTTTCAGTATGTAGCTAAATAGTTGTTGCTTCAACATTTTCCCTTTTAATTATTCTAGTTGCTTTTAAGGAGCTCTTTTTTTTTTAAAGAAAAAGAATACTCTATAAAAATGTTACTTTATTTAGTCAAAATGATCTGTTTTGTTTTTTTGTGATCACCTCTATCAGTTATTCAAGAATCTACTCACTAGCTAAATTTTTGAAAGAGATTTGAAATTAAGAACTATATGGAAGATTATTCCAAATCGCTAATAATATATAACAATACAAATCAAAACAACCCTCAGGTTCTACCTCATACCCAGGAAATTGTCAAAGATTATAAAAGATGGGAATAGACAATATTTGAGTGTCCTAGAAAGACAGAGGCACTAATGCAGTGTTGGTGGAGCTGTGAATTGGTCCAGCTAGTATGGAAAGCAATTTACATTTATGCATGGAAATGACTAAAATGTGGATACTATGGGTGATAAATATTCTGGAGGCCCTAGTTATTGATTTTGCCAGCAAGGGACCCTTACTTGCAAGGACAGACTCCCCAAAGCAAGTTTTGTTGTTGTTCAGTGGTTTTCAGTCATGTTTGACTCTTTGTGACCCTATTTGGGGTTTCTTTGGCAAAGATCCTGCAGTGGTTTGCTATTTCCTTCTCCAGCTCATTTTACAGATGAGGAAGCTGAGGCAAACAGGATTAAGTGACTTGCCCAGGGTCACACAGCTAGTAAGTGTCTGAGGCTGGACTTGAATTCAGTTCCTCCTGACTCTAGGGCCCACACTCCATCTGTTGTGCCACTCATTGCCCGAAGCGAGTTTATGGGAGGCTTATATATGCTTAACTCGCAAAGGAAGAGGAAGACTTCAGGCAAAAGGAGATTGGAACAGGATTTTTGCAAGAATTTGTTGGCTAGATAAGATACCCTGACATGAATGACTAGGCTTATTCTTGAAATCTGGGAACTTCGAAGTTTCCCTGAACAGGTGTTATCACACAGGGTGTTCTTGTGGCGCTGTCATTGGGGTGGGGAGTATGGCACGGAGGCCTTTTGATTGGTGAACTAATGCTTAACACAAGATGGAGGAAGTTGTGCTCAGTTCACCAAAACAAAGGGAGTTGGGTTCAATTTGTGATCCACAGTTGTCTCACCCACAGAGTATACTTCTACGCATTTACCCTAAGGAGGTCAATGGTAATAAAGAAAAGGCCCAATATATACCAAAATATTTATAGCAGCCCTTTTTTAGTATCAGAAAATTAAGAAAAAATGAGGATGCCCATTGAATGGGAAATAGCCAAGTAAGTTGAAATGCATGAATGTAATGGGATAGTACTATGCTCTAAGAAACAGTGAGCATGATGACTACAGAGAAGCCCAGAAAGATGTATGAACTGATGCAAAATGAAGTAAGCAAAACTAGGAAAACAATATCGGCAATGATTGTGATCATGTAAATGGAAAGAACAAGAACAAAAAACATCAGAGGCTGAATGTAGTAGACCTATAAAGACCAACTGTGGCCCCACAGGAGAGATAATATGAAGGGGGACCCCCTCCTTTTCTTTCAGATATAGGGGACTGTGGATATGTGTGTAAAACTGTAGAGAATGAATGAATGTTTTCAATATCTTGGTTAATTTTACTGAACTGTTTCTTTCCCTCTTTTTTATTCTATATCATAAAGGATGGTGCTATGGGAGAAGAGTATTATATCGGGACATATTGGTGATATGAAAACAAAACAAATCAATACAACTAATTTTTAAAACTCAAGGTGGTCACCATGCAAAGTCAGACACTGGTGCAGAGTCAATCTTGAGTGATCCCATGACCTTTATGCTTTGGGTGCCTATACAAAGAGCTTATAGGAGATGGCAGTCTGCAAAATACCCTCAGCTATTTGCACTGATTCCATCTCTCTCTGTGATACTATAATGCGGGAGGAGCTGAGGCAGCCTCCTCATTGAAAGCATTTGCCAATCATTTTTGTCTTTCCTTATATGGAAGTTTGTTTCCTCCTTTCTATAAAAGCAGACCCTGCAGTTCCAATTCTGGGCCAGTGACACCCAACTTTCCCAGTACCTGTAGCCTTGAGTGCTAAATAAAATCCTTTTAGCTTTCTTTTCCTGAGTTTGCCTCATTGATCAAGGTGAGGCCTGAGCTAAGACTTGTTTAATATCACTTTACAAAATGCTTGCATTAACATTACATGTAAGATCAAATCTGGAAATACTTTGTAGACATATATAGAACAAAACACGCTTAAGAAAAGGTGTCAAAAATAGTAAAAAATAAAATAAAATAAACTATTTCCCATGAGTTTATATAATTGTAAAATTGCTTATCTGTTCAATATAAGGCAAATGTCCTTTTAAGTTAGAAGTGAGGCAATAAAAACTCTGAAACCTAAATCATATAAATCAATCACATATTCTACTATTTTTTTTCTCCTTATTTCAACCCTCTTTAGGATAAAAAAGGGGAAGAAGTGAAAAGAACAATAGGATGCCTGTCTGTCACTTTTACTTTAGTGTTTTCTCGATGAAGCGTTATTTTTTGTAATGTGAAAGAGATCTGGCAGTTTGATTTTAGTGGATGGAAAGCTTAATACGAATTAACATTATGATATAACAGCCATGTATATAATATCTTAGATTGAATTCAGAGACAGACATAGTGCCCCAAGTGAGTAAGATGAGAATTATGATATATTTGACTTTGGTTGACCACATCTTTCTTCAGTCCTAGGAAGCATACTGACATCCTAGAAATCTTTCACAGAAAGATGTCCAGGAGGCTAAAGGGACTGCAGGCCACGCTTTATGAAGACTGGTTCATAGAAATGAGATATTCTTGGAGCATGAAGAAGAGAAGACTTAGAGAGAAAATTATAATTGTCTTTGAGGGGCACCATACTTTAACAAGGTTATTAATGAACTGGAGAGCATCCAGAGGAGGGCAACCAGGATGATCAAGGGCTTTCAGTCCATGCTATTTAAGGATCACTTGAAAGAACTTATGATGTTAAGCCTGGAGAAAAGAGGATTTGGATTTAGAGAGAATTGGAAGGCACCTCAGAGTCTATCTAGTCCATTTGTTTCATATTAATACATGAGGAAACAGATTCATGGAGACTAAAAGTTTGTCCAAGGTCATATAGATAATATTTGGCAGAGACAGGATTTGAACCCTGAACTTTTGACTCCATTACCAGTGCTATTTCCACTGTACCATGCTTCCCCGTAAGTCCCATGAGAGGCATACCATGGTACATGTGAAAAAATTTTTCTAGTAGTTAAACATCAGTCAGATGGAAGACTTGTTTTACGTGATCCCAATGAGTATACCCAGGAACAATGAGAGGAAATTGTTAGGAAAAGCTTCCTGACACTTAGAGCTGTTCAAGAGTAGGATGGTCTCCCTCTTGGAGTAGTGGAATCTACCTTGTTGAAGGCCTTCAAGGAGAGGCTTGATAACCACTTCTTAAGGTATGTTATACTGAAGATTCTTTTGGGGGTATAGGAGGAACTAAATGTGATTTAACAGGCAGACCATGCATCTAGGTCTTTTGGGATCTGAGATTAGTTCTCTTCCCAACAAACTGCTCTTACTTCTCCTTTGAAACTGTATAATATATTGTAATTTAAATACCAAACCATCACATTTCCATTTTCAAGTTCATTTTTAGTATTTATTTATACAATAAATATTTATTAAGCACCTGTGCTTAATAAATAAACCATACTACACATATAAAATGTTAAAAACTCCCCCAAAGTCCCTACCCTCCAGGAGCTTTTATTCTGAGGGGTGGAGGGAATACAATATATCCACAAATACATAAATACAAAATAATTTAGGTAAAATGCAAAGTTTACTGTTTGACATTTAAAACATCTCATAATCAGATTCTTGCTTATCTTTCTAAGCCAAGAGCTATTGATCTTTTTTTTTTCTTTTTGGTCATCTTTCCTTTTTGAAAATCTGGTAAAGTTGGTGGAACCTTTTTCAGACTGAAAAAAAAATACTTTCATAATCTGTTCCCAATTTATCTTTCTAAGCCAGGGGCTCTTAATCTGTTTTTATGTCATAGATCCCATTGGCAATCTGGTGAAATCTGTGGACCCCTTTACAGAATAAAAAATATACATAGCATTACAAAGGAAATCACTTGTATGCTCACGGACCTGACATTAAGAACACCCACTGAGTCTAATCATCCTTTACTCTCTGTAATTCCAACCAAATGAGCCTACTTGCTCTTTATGCACAATGAAATGTCTCCAGCCTCTGTGGTTTTGTACCAACTGCCACCTATGCCAAAAATGATCTCCATTTTTATCCCCACCTCCTGGAATCCCTAGCTTTCTTCAAAGAAGAGCTCAGTTTACATGCCCCAAGAGAGGCCTTTCCTAATTTTCCTAGCTCTTAGTGCTTTTGCCCCCATGTTCCAAAACTACTCGGCATTTTCTCTGAATACGTTTTGCATATATTTGTTTATATATATGGTCTTTTCCCTCAACAAATTGCAAGGTCATTGAGAGGAAAGACTGTTTCATTTTTGTCTTTATTCTAAGCACTTGGCACAGTACCTGGCACATAGTAGGCACTTAATAAATGCTTATTTATGGAGCACAAGCTCTGCAGTAAATCTCTTTAGCCACAATTCAAATTGGCAGAACAGATCTCAGAGCAAGATTGGCTCCTGCATCTCTTCAGGGATGCAGGTGTTTCAGGAAACACTGGTGTGTTTCCCTCTTTGTTTTCAGTCTGTTTAATTAGTCAGCAAGACTTACCTGGCCTTTAGAAATGGGTATTTAGTATGATGGTATAAGTGGTACAAAATCATCTCCCTAAAAGTCTGGAATATATTTTACCACAGGTACATACGGAGTCCAAGAGAAGGTGAACTCAACCTTAGAGCATGTCTAGCAAAGGGAGTTACTCATTACTTCTAAAAGTCCTCTTGCAGATGTTGCCTTTAGGCATAGTGTACCTTTTATGCTAGGTTCCTTATAGAGCCTTAAATCTGCCTTGCTTTATCTTGCCCAGTTTGTCTTTACCTCCTGATACAGACACTGTCTCAAGCCATTACTGTCCTAGGCACACTGTTGACACCGATGAATAAAGTCCAAATCTTCTCCCTCTCCGAAGTCTATAAGGTGCTCCTTGTGATCAAGAGAAACTATAGGGAAAGGGAGAGAAGGAAACCAAGGTAGACCCAGAGTCCAGGGTGCTTTTCACATCTCCCCAAGCTCCACTTCAGTCAAGCAAGGTCTACTCTACCGGTTGTTGACCTCATGAACTCTTGTTTCATGAGAGGCCCAGACATGCTGTTCACTTTACTCCCAGCTGAACTCACTCTCAGGATTGCTCCATCTCTCCACATTGGTATTTCCCTTTTTCTTCCTCCCATACATCTTCCTCATCCCTACCCGTCCAGCTATCTTATATGTTTGATCTGCCTCTATTAGAGTGTACGCTCCTTGAGAGGAGGGACTTATCTTGTTTTCTTGTATTTGTATCCCCAACACTTACCACATAGCCTGGCATATAGTAAGGGTTTAGTAAATGCTTTTTATGTGTTTTATCTGTCTATATTGAAATACAGTTATGAGACATATATATTTTTTAAATAGACACATTTACAGAGTCCAGGTTAATAGCCCATGTATAAAGTCACCTCCTGACTTTATATAAATGATTTTACAGTAACGCATTATCCCATTGACCACACTCTAGTTGAATTAAGAAATTAATCAGGCAAGATTTAAAAAGTGTAGCACAGTTTAAGATGGAAGTTGCACAGGAACAGTTTGGTAGATGGTTGTCCAATAATACTAAGAGCCATCCAGAATCTCTAGAATGAGCAAAGTCCAGCAATGACAAAGGGTGTTTTAGAGACCTAGCCCATATCCACCCAAATTATTTATTTTCCTGAAAAATTATCTAGGAAGACTAATCAGTGGAGTATCAAAATGAAGTTGTTGTTCAGTCATTTTCAATCTTGTCTGACTCTTTGTGACCCCATTTGGACTTACTGGAGTGGTTTGCCATTTCCTTCTTCAGCTCATTTTAAAGAAGAGGAAACAGCCAAACAGGGTTATGTGAATTGCTTAGGGTCATATAGCTTGTGTTTGAGGCCAGATTTGATGCAGGAAGATGAGTCTTCCTGACTCCAGGCCCAGTACCCTATCTACTTTGTCACCTAGCTGCCCAGAATGGTAGGTCAGTCCAACATTCAGATGGTTAAAACATCATCTCACTGGTTTTGGGTTTGATACTATTTTTTTTATCTTCACTCAAGTGAAGATCCCTTGGATGTCTCTTCATGGTATGGAGACAACTCTCAGGTCCCAAATTTATGCAAATACAACATAGATTCTTTCCTCATCTCTTTGAATCCTTAACTTCCTTCAAGGTTTATTTCAGGTGCTACCTCCTATGGAAAGTCTTTCTTGATTTCCCTAGTTCAAGTCGGTTAAGTAGAATGTCAAAGTACGGGGAGGTCATTTAGTCCATCAATCAAATCACCCCACCTCACCCACTTAAAATACCTGACAATTTCTTATTCTCTCATACCTTTGTTAGGATACATCTTGGTTGAATCAACCAATCATAGGTGTGAACTAAGAGCAAAGGCTAAGGCTCTGCCTTGGTCTTCAATCCCCACCCCAGCCCCCAAGTTCCTCTTGACCCAAAGAGCACTTTGTGGACTTTTGGAGGGTGAAAGGACTTGTACTCTTTCATCAGTGTCCCAGCAGTGACTAGGACAGTAATGGCTGGAGGCAGTGTCTGTATCAGGCAGTAAGGAGGTAATGAACAATGAGGAGAAACAGATTCCAGGCTTTATGAGGAAGCTAGTATAAAAGGTACGTAATACCTAATGGAAACATTTTGAGGATTCCAGCAAAAAGACTTCCATCTGAAGGTGAGTAATACAGCTGGTGGGAACATGGAGTAGTTGGAGAGCAAGTTGCATTGAAAGTGAAGTGAGCAGTGAGCAATATTATTGGCTCCCTTAGTAATCCTGTAAATTTGTTGTGCATAAATATTTCCTTTGCATAAAAAACATTCCGAGAAGTCCATAGATTTTACCGGAGTGCCAGAGGGGTCCATGACACGGAAATGGTTAACCCGCACTTTAGAACATAGAACTTGAGAGTTTGAAGGGATTATAGTAGGATTTAGAAATGGAGGACATTGAGTTTAACCCTTCCATTTTGCTGATGAGGAAACTGAGGAACAGAGAAGTTAAGTGACTTACCTAAATTTACAGATCTAGTATGCATCTCTGAATGGATTTTAGCCCAGATTTCTTGCCTACAAATCCAGAATCTTTCCACTGTACCATACTGCCTCTTAGAAATTATCTACTTCTGCCCTTTCATTTTAGTAAACTATACATAAAGATCAGGTGGCTTGCCTTTGATTATATAGCAGTCTACATGGTTCCAGACACAATGTAATCAAGATGTGTTACTCTCAGTACAGTGTCTTTGTTATTAGACTACATCTTGACCAATACTTGCTAAGATATTGACTTTAGCTTTGGTTGACCAATACTTTAATCTTCTGTAAAGGCAAGCAAAGTGGGACTTTTTAACTGTTTTTTTTTCTTTTGGAGTACTTCTCAGTACTAAGGCAATCAAGTGCCTTTGATTGAGTCTTACCTTTATAGGAAGGCTCATACCCTTTTGCTAATTAGTTCATGAGAGGTGTGAAGCCCTCGGGCCCTGAAAAAGGGTATATCTAGCCAGAGGATAGCCATTGAACTCAGAATCCAGAATTGAGAATTGAGAACTCTCAGAAGTGCAGGAGGAGAAGTTTTGCTTGGGGGCTCACTCATTGGAAGAGCATCATGTGATTTTGCCAGATGAGACTCTGAGTAGCCGTTAAGGAGCACCCTGGCTTTGAAAACCCAGATGTTGGTGCTTTCTCTCTGGTAACTATGTATGTATAGTTTTGGTCAGACAGCTAGAAGCCTGTCTGCTGATTTGTGTTATTTGCTCTGTTTATATAATTTGTGCTTGTAGTTTCTGTTTGTGTTTTCTCTGAAGTTCAGGGTGCTGACATTTTCCCTTGAACTAAGTGAATGATATATGTATGTTGGATTAAAGTGAGATTGTAAACCCCTTAAAGTTGCTTTCCTTAGAAAAGCAGATCAAAGAACCAGTGCCAGCAGCCTTCCTATGTGCTGGTGTTACTGGCCTTACACACCCACAGCAGCTGCTAGCAATATTGCTGTTATATCTTCTCAATCTATCATGTTTTCCCCAAGACAGGTCTTGTGCTTTTGTCATGGACTGATATAAAACCAGTTTTGCATATGTGAAAAGTTACCACCTAAGTAGTATAAATCTCTGAATCCTTACTGGAGTGGGACTTCATAAAAAGAATTCTAGGGTTAGAATTCAAAGGCCCCAAGTTCAAATCCTGGTTCTACTCCTTCCTATCTATGTGACCTTTGATCCACTTATCTTATTTGGACCTCACTTTCCTCAGCTGAAGGATAAAGTAATTGTTCTCAAAAATATACAATACCTATAAACATAAAGTAATTTTACAGTTTGAAGATCAGGAAAAGCCACGTGAACGTATTACCATTTAAGATGAGCTTTTAAGGGAGCTAGAGATTCTAAAAGTCTTACATTCTAATATTGTACTAATAATAGTTATTTATGACAGGGTCAGGGGCTGATAAGAAGATGCCTTAAGTGTGCTGCCTGAAAATATCAAAATTTATATTACCTCTAGTTTCTACTGTATGAGTTTAAGTGATTTTGTGCTGAATTAATTTTCTAATTGAGTCAACTTTTCCTCTGAGTTAGTTTAAAGTTTCACCTTAACTTGTTATCATCCCCAAAAAGTATATTGTCCATTTTTGCCTATGCTTGAGGATCTTATTTTCCTGATAGTCCCTTTGAGGCACTAGGGAGACTGCTGACTCAGATCTTACTACCAACAAGGTCTACAAGATGCTGATGGGTCAAATAAAACAATTAACATTCCTTAATTGTCAGAGAGAGGTGGTCACTAGCCCAAAGTGGGTGTGTTAGCCCCCTTACTTCAAAATAGCTAACCATGTTGTCTCTACCCCTACAATGCTACCTACCCTGTAACCACCTGTGTTACCTTCCCCTCCTACCCAACTCTGTACTCCCCCAAACTATATTAAGGCTGGTGAGCCCTACCTCAGGGTCTTTGATTGTTGAGCAAGTCCATTGATCAGTTCGTTAGTTACTGATAGCCTAGCTAGTAAATTGATCAAGTTCAGATCACTGTCTCTCAGTTTACTTAATTTTGAAACTTAACACTGCCTAAGGGCTAACTGCTACATGCCCTCACTATCGTGCATTCTGTGTGTCTCCATTCTTGACAACTATTTACTGTTGATCCTGATTGCATATGGGGCATTGCTTTAGTAAAGTGCAAGTGCGTCTGAATTTAATGACTTTTTGTTAGGGATCTGTAGCCCATCTGTGAGGAAAGCCAGCTGCTGGCAATTCAATTCAACGAATGCTTATTAAATTCTTATTATGTGCAAAACATCTTGCTAAGCCCTGTGAATTCAAAGACAAAAACAAAACAATCCCTGTCCTCAAGGAATTTACAATCTCTTGTCTATAATCTGAATTAGAAAAAGATAAAATGTATAAGAGAAGGCAAATGGAGTGGTATGAGGAATTCCTGGATGTAGGGATATTTTCTAACTGGACAGACCAAGGAAGGCACCATGGAAAAGATAGCAACCAGGTCCTCCTTAAAGATTTCAAAGGTAATGAGGGAAAAATGGCTCAAGTTATGAGGATGACTTCACATGGAGTAGTTACAAACAAAGACAAAATGGAGTAAGAGCGAGAAGTTCGGATTGCATGAAGAGATGTACCATGAAATAAATCTTGAACTCAGACTAGAGTTAGTGAATTTTCTTGAATGCTAAGCTAAAGTGTTTCTTTTTTATTCATTAGGAGATAGATAATCCCTAAAAAATCTTTGAGCAAGACAGTGCCCATAAATCTATGTATTATGAGGATTACTTTGTAGGATTGATTGAAAAGTGAAGAAATGGGAGACGGAAACTATTTAGAAATTAGTTGTGATTGTCCAGGGGAAAGGTAATAGGAGACTTAAGTTATAATTACAGTGGTGTCACTAGACTGCTCAAGAAGCTTTGGGTACCTTTCTATTGCCTCTAGAATAAAATACTAATTTCTCCCTCTGGCATTGAAGTCCTTTCACTTTCTCATCTCAAATACTAAATTGATCACCCATTAATCCTTTTATGAACTCTATGTTCCTGACAAACTAACCAACTGACTCTTCTTCATATGCAACATTCTGTCTCTTGCCTCCCTGCCTTTGTATAGGCAGTCCCCCATGCCTAGAATGTTCTTCTTCCTTACCTCTTCTTCTAAGGATAGCTCAGGTGCTACCTCTAGTTTTTACTCATCCCTCTACAGTCTACATGTTCCGTATCCCTATTTCCCCCACCCTCAACAGCAACGTTTTTGTCTACTTGATATGTTCAATGTAGACTTACCTGTGTGCATATTGTTTCCTCCTAGTAGATTGTAAACTGTGTGAGATAAGGTCTGTTCCTTCCCCTCCCCTTCCCTTCCCCTTCCCCTTCCCTGCCCTCTTCTGTCCTTCACCACTGCTTAGCACTGAGCCTTAGCAGGTGGTTAATAAGTGCTTGTTGAATCGCATTAGATGGAAAAATTGCTTTTGTTCATCTGCTGCTTTCATGTACCTTATCTAATTTAAAAATCTCAACACTCCTGTGAGATAGGTAGGACAGCTATTATTGGACCTATTTTATAAAGTGGTAAGCTGAAACTCAGAGAGATTGTGACTTGCTTAAAATCACACAAATTGTAAGTGGCAGAAGATGGAATTTGAACCCAGGTCTCTTGACTCAAACTCTAGTGCCCTCTCCATAAAGCTACATTGCTTTTGATCTGTTTTGGAGAGGTTTGAGAGGTTGTGGGGATCAGAGAAAATGTGTGATCCTCCATCTTCTTGTTCACATGACCCATAAGTTCCATAATATGTCCTTGTTCTTCATGTGCCACTATATTACATTTTAAATAACTTAGGACATTCTTCTTGGATTAAAAAATTGTTTCTACTTCCATATCCTACATGGTATAGTGGATAGACTTCCTACTCTACTCCTCCATCCAGAAAACTATGGATTCAAGTTCTGCCTATGATGTACGCTAGCTGTGTGATCATGGGAAAATGATTGAACATCCTAGTGATTGTTAGGAGCTCTAAAATTCTAAATTTGATGACATGTATCAAGGGAGGGATACTTCCATAACGTAAGTTCCTTACATGAATGAAATAAAAAGTCCAGACCAACCCCCTCCCACCCATCTCCCACCAAAATTCCATTGCTCAGCAAAGATGCTATTAATTTTAATGGCATTAAATATTCACAGCAAAGTGATAACAACTTTCCTTAGAATACAGCATATGATACTTGAAATGTTTTGGTCTGTGTCCCTTCTAACACCCACTCAGTTAGCTTCCCCTTTTAACTAGCTGTCAGGCTATTTCATTTGCTTTATCCAAGAGCAAGAAGGAGTAGAGCTGGTTATGAACATCAGATAGCAATTGTCTACCATTAAATATGGATTTGGTACGCTACAGCAGAAGGTGCTCTTCAATCCTTTCACCTTAAAAGAGTGGCATCTGCTGCTACTAAGATTCTTCATCAACAATAATTTTCTGGATATCCCCATGAGTGGTTAAGAACAATACATCTCTGTGTGTGTGTATATCCCATAACCACTATGAAACTGTTTAAAACTGGGCATTTTTTCTTTTCTGCTGTCACTGTAAGTCTCTTGTTTAAATCTCTTAATAGAGAGTAAAGTTACCTTTCTGATATCCAGATTGAACTTATTTAATTTAGTGCTGAAAGCGTTAGTCTTCCCAGAAAAGACAGCATGTTCTTTCTTTGTCCAGCTCTCTGACAGCAGGTCTAGCTGTTCTCAGAATGAAGCCTCCCACTTCCAAGCATTTTGAGGCCACTGGACTCTAGAAACCTGTAAAATCTTTGGTACTTTAAAAAGCTGTTTATTTATTTATTTGTTTGTTTATTTAACTTAATCCACTCCTCCTTGCCCCAAAACAGTATGGTAGAGCTGATAATAGCATCAGGATATCTTAAGGTAGATTATGGAGAAACAAATGTTATATATTAATTTTTTTCTCTTTAAAGTGGACTTATTATTCTAAGGATTGATTATTCTAAGATATTTTTCCAGAAGAATTCAATCTTTAAATGACTTCATTTTCTAGGTCTATGTGATCATATATACATGTTGCTTAAACAATGTATGTATAGTTAGTGATCACACTTTTTTCTAATATCTTATAAATTAAAGCCGAAGAGGACCCTAAAAACTATCTTGTCCATCCCCTTCATTTTACAGATGGAGGCACTAGCCCTCCGTGAAGTGACTGATTTGTCCAAGGTCAAACAGTTAGTAAGCGGCAGAGCCACATTTGAAATCCAGACTGTCCAATTCCAAATCCAGTATTCTTTGCATAACACTGCACAGTTCTACTTTTCATTTAATTAAAGTATGGGAATCTGGGGATTTTACTGGGCATGAAATACCATATGAATGACCAGTATTTCGTGTCTAGAACCAGAAAAGCGAATGTGAGTTTAGGCTACTTTAAGAAAGGTACAATGTACAGCTGAGCTGGTCAAATAACAACTGCAGTATTGTATGCAATTCTGAATGCCACATTTTAAGAGAATGATTAAATGGAGTGCATGTAGAGAACATAGAAAAGGATGATAGGATTAGTGACCATGCTTCACAGAAATGGGTTGGAAAAATGAGGAATGTTTGATCTGGAGAAGAGTCGAATGATCTTCAAGTATTTGAAGGAGAACAACATTGAAGAGTGATGAGACTCCTACATTTATCTTTCAAAATTCTTTCACTTTGTCCATTCTTCCTCTATGAAAGTTCTGGGCTCCTCAAGATAGTTCTAAACTAACTGAAGCTTCAGAGGTGCCGTTGGGAAAATTCCCCACCTCCTTACCCTAGCTGGCCAACCTCCTGTCCCATTTTATAACAGAGGCAGAAACACCCAGAGGATAGGCTTTCTGTTTGAAGCAATGACCAGTGAGAAGATTGATGCTCCCACCTCTTCATTTTAGGTGATATGAAGTTGGATACAGAGAATGAATAGGCATAAGCTGTTCATTAATTTGTGGATATTATCTTTCTGCCCAACCCCTCTTCCTACAAATGTACCTGTTACTGTTGAAAGTACCATCTTTCCAATCACCTAATTTCACAATCTTGGTGAAAGATTTAATTGTTCGCTCATCTTCAGCTCATATATCCAGTGTCACCACATCTTGTCATCCTACCTCTATTACCTCTTCACAGAGCCAACATGCTTATTTAGCCCCTCGTCACCTCTTGCTTATATTATTGTAGTAGCCTCCTAATTTATCTCCCTGGTTTCTCTTGTCTTTGAGCCTTTCTATGCAGCTTCCAAAGTGATTTTTTCCTAAGTATAGATCTGACCATCTCACTCCTCTACTTAATAAACTCCAATGGTTTCTTTTTTGACTCTAGTATAAAATCTAATTTCACTATTAGCTCATCCCCCCCTTCTCTAATCCTCAACCATTTCCTATCTCTTAGTACTTTATCTGCTGCATACATACTCCCAAGTTCTCTGCCCTCCTTAAATAATCCCCACTATAACCCCAAGTTCCCACTTGCTATTATCCTACTTCTTTCTTTCTTTGCATAGCTAACTCATCAAAAAAAAAGACTAACCTAAGTATCTCCACTTCCTCTCCTCTTACCATGCTTTACATCTTTTGCAATCTGGCTACCAATTTCATTACTCAACTAAAACTACCCTCTCCAAAGTTGGCAATGATATCTTTTAAAATTTTTTCTTTCAATTACACATAAATTTTTTCAACATTCATTTAAAAAAAATAATTGAGTTCCATTTTTTTCTTGTCCTCCCTTCCTCTTTCCTCCCTGTTTCAACAATCCAGCCAGCAGCTGCTGTTGGGGTCTGTAAAACCAACAATAACTAGCTCACAGAATGCTGCAAACCCAGGTCCTTTTGTTCTGCTTTATTAAGGAAAGCAACGTTAAGGGGTTAACAATCTTACTTTAATCCAGCATACAAATATCATTCACTTAGTTCAGGGGAAAAAGCCAGCACCCTGAACTTCAGAGAAAATACAAACAAATTACAAACACACATTTATAAACAGACCAAATACAATTCATAGTTACCAACACCTGAGTTCAGCCAGGAGCTCGACAACGGCCGGCTCAGAGTCATGTGCATCCCTACTGCTGCAGCTAAGAGCTCTGAAAAAAGAAAGCCAGCCCCTGGTTTTATATATCTTGTTCAGGGTCAAAGGTGAGTCACACATGCAACTCACCCATGTGACCTAAAATAGTTACAAAAATGTGACTTAAACCCACATGGTCTAAAAGCCTCTGATTTTACAAACATGTCACTCAAACCCATGTAAACTAGGCTTTCCGTTGAGGCAAGGAGGCCATCAAAGACTCCTCATTTAATCAAGGAAACAAAGGCCAAACTCTTCAAGGGCATGTGGTTGAATAAATGCTAACAGCCCATCTTGATTTTCAATACACTCCCTCATTGCTAAGGCCACCAATTTGATATAGTTTACATATCTGCCATCATGCAAAACATATTTCCATATTAATCATATTGTGAAAGAAAACACAGACCTCCTTGCTCCTAAAAAGAAAGTTTTTTAAAAGTATGCTTCTATCTGCATTCAGACTCTATCAGTTCTCTCTCTACAAGTGAGTAGCATTTTTCATCATAAATCCTTCAGAATGGCTAAGTCATTTACAGTTGATCATCGTATAATATTGCTGTTACTGTGTATACTGTTCTCCTGGTTCTGCTCACTTCACTTTATATCAGCTCATATAAGTCTTTATAGGTTTTTCTGAAAGCATCCTGCATCATCATTTCTTATGGCACAATAG
Source organism: Trichosurus vulpecula (assembly GCF_011100635.1). Classification (NCBI taxonomy): domain Eukaryota; kingdom Metazoa; phylum Chordata; class Mammalia; order Diprotodontia; family Phalangeridae; genus Trichosurus; species Trichosurus vulpecula. The sequence goes on from NC_050576.1 coordinate 374,668,497, forward strand.
TATTCAATCACAATCATATACTACAACTTGTTCAGCCATTCCTCAATTTATGGGCATCCTTCAATGTTCAATTCTTTGCCACCACATAAAGAGTTGCTATAAATATTTTTGTACATGTAGGTCTTTCCCCCTTTTTGTGATCTCTTTGGGATACAGACCTAGTAGTGGTATTTCTGGGTCAAAAGCTATGCATGGTTTTATACTCTCTTAGGTATAATTGTAAATTATTCTCCAGAAGGGTTGGATCAGTTCATAACTCTACAAATGATGCATTAATGTGTGAACTTTCCATGTTCCCCTCCAACATTTGTCATTTTCCTTTTCTGTCATATTAGCTAATCTTATAGGTTTGAGGTGGTACCTCAGAGTTGTTTTAATTTCCATTTCCTAATCAATAGTGATTTAGAACATCTTTATATGACTATAGCTTTGATTTTCTTCATCTGAAAACTGCCTGTTCATATCCTTTGACCATTTATCAATGGAGGAATAGTTCATATTCTTATAAATTTGACTCAGTTCTCTATATATTTGAGAAATGAGGTTTTTATCAGATAAAATTGCTTTTTATGCTTTTGTTGAATCTTGTATTTGAAAATCAAATTTTCTCTTCAGCTCTTTTCATCAGGAACCTTGGATAGCCCTCTATTTCATTGAATATACATTTCTATCCTAAATGATTTTACTCAGTTTTGCTGGGTAGGTGATTCTCGTTTATAATCCTACCTCCTTTGCCCTTCAGAATATCATATTCCTAGCCCTCTAATCCATCAATATAGAAGCTGCAAAATCTTGTGTTATCCTGACTCTGGTTCCATGATGCTTGAATTGTTTCTTTCTGGCTGCTTACAACATTTTCTCCTTAACTTAGGAAATCTGGAATTTAGCTATAATATTTCTAGGAGTTTCCATTTTGGGATGTCTTTCAGAAGGTAATTGGTGGATTCTTTCAATTTCTATTTTACCCTCTTTTAAAGGATATCAGGCTGATTTTCCTTGATAACTTCTTGAAATATGATGCCCAGGTACTTTTTTTGTATCCTGGCTTTCACGTAATCCAGTAGTTCTTAAAAATTTCTCCTTAACCTATTTTCTAGGTTAGTTGTTTTTCCAACTAGATATTTCATATTTTCTTTTATTTTTTCATTCTTTTGACCTTGTTTGATTGTTTCTTGATGTCTCATAGAGTTATTATCATCTACTTCCCCAATATTAATTTGTAAGGAATTATTTTCTTCAGTGAGCTTTTGTATCTCATTTTCCATTTGGCCAACTCTGTTTTTAAGGAGTTCTCTTCTTCATTAATTTTTGTACATCTTTTGTTATTTTGCCAATTCTGCTTTGTAAAGAATTCTATTTAGTGCATTTTCGTACCTTTTACTATTTATGCTATTCTGTCTTTTAAGCTGCTATTTTCTTCAGCATTTTTGTGTTCCTTAAATTTACCAAACTGTTCACTCTTTTTTATGATTATTCTTGAATTACTTTCATTTCTTTGCCCAATTTTTCCACTACTTCTCTTATTTGAGTTTTAAAAACCCTTTCTGAGTTCTTCTAGGAATTCATTTTTGGGCCTGAGACTAATTAATATTTTTCTTTGAGGCTTTGGATATAGCAATTTTGACTTTGTTGTCTTCAATTTTAATCTTCCCTGTCACTATAGTAACTTTCTGTGGTATGGTTCTTTTGATGCTGTTTCGTCATTTTCCTAGTGTATTTCTTGACTTTTACCTTTATGTTAAAGCTGGGCTCTACTCCTGTGGTGGAGAGGGCACTATCCAAAGCTTTAGGTTCTTTTGTGTTGCTATTTTCAGAGATAATTCTGGCGGTCTGAAAGTTTTCAGTTCTTCCAAGGTAGTATGATCTAAGGAGAAGTGTGATTACTGATCTCCTCTCCATTGCTCTGGTCTGAGTGACCACAAGAATTCTTTTCTGCCCTGAAACTGTGACCAGGGACCCTGCTTTGCTGCAGCTGTATGATGTAGCATGCTAGTGTGCCTCCTCATCCTGGACTGCCACCTGGAATCAAATATGGGCAATGAAATGGATTTGTGTACCCAGTATCAGCAAATGGTAACTTGTAAGCTCCTTTTGACCAGTTGTTTTATGTCCTTGCCATCTCTGATCTGAGAACTCCAAAAGCATCCCCTGCTTCTCTTTTCAGTCACCCCCAATGTGTCCTGCTGGCTTGCTGGTTGTGACCTGATCTGGACTGTGCTCCACTTTCACCGAGTATGACAGAATGTTCCTGTTGGCCCTCTAAGTTGTCTTGAGCTGGAAAATCACTTTACCTTGTCCTGTTGTTAGTTCTACCACTCCAGAATTTGTTTTGAGGCATGATGTTAACATTGTTTAGAGGGGAATTTGGGAGAACTCAAGCAAGTTCCTGTTTTTTACCATGCCATATTCACCAGTGATCTCTAAATTGCCAAGTCTAATGATATTTTCTTAATTCATGTGTCTGTTGACTTTTCTGGAGTGTTTGAAACAGTTGGACACCTTCCTCTGCATATCTTCTGTAAGTTTTTGCAAATTTCTCTCTCCTGTTCTCTTCTTATTAATTCTCAATTTCTTTTGCTAGATCATGTCACATTTACTACCTATCAAAGATTTGGTTCAGAATCCTCTAGCCTTTTCTTTCTAGACTGTCTCAAGTGGTGACCTCGCTAGTTCCATGGGTTGATGCACTATGTAGAAGGCTACTGGATTCATACATCTAGCCTTGGTTTCTCTTCTAAAATCCAGTCTCATGCCATGAACTGCCTATTATGTTTTAAATTAGACATTCCATGGATGACTCAAAATAAACATGTCCCAAAGTGGACTTGCCATTTTCCCCTTCAAACCTATCTCATTTCAAAAGGTACATTTGACTATTGAGGATCCCATCATCTACTTACTGTGGTTTAAAACCTCTCACCTCACATATGCCACCACATCTTGTAATTTCATTCTCCACAAAAATGCCTTCTCTCTACTTACATAAGTGACTGCTTTGTTTTCAGCCTTTATCATCTCTTGCCTGGATTATTGTAATAGTCTTCTAATTGAACATCTTCCTTCAAGACTTTTCATTCGAATTCATTCTCCATACAACTGCCTGAATAATTTTTCCTACGGTACAGATCTGACCATGGTATTCCCTTTTTCCTCTAGGATTAAATAGAAATTCCTCTCTCTGATACTGAAAATTCTTCCTTACTTGGTCCCTTCCTACATTGCCAGTCTTCTTATGCCTTAATCCCTTCCATGCATTCTACATTCCTGGCACACTGGTCTATTTGCTGTTCTCTACAAATAACTCTTCAGCTCCCCTCTCTGCCTGGTGTGCTAAGAGAAAACCAGCACCACTGCCTTTAAGGTCTATGATGTAACTCAAAGCCTAAAATCAAAGTCCAACTTATTTAACATCCCCAGGAGTAAATATAAGGGTCTTAGTTGGAATTAAGGAATTTCCAGTTGCAGTCATTTTGCTTTCCTTTGTGATACCAACTCCTTTCAAGTGCATTAGATCCTTAGAGGAGGGAACATCCTTTGCTCCAGGGTTTTTTATTGATCTTATGAACCTCTCATATAGAGAGGTTTTAACTCTTTCCTAAACCCAGGACAGCTATTCTGCAAGCCCTTGAATTCCAGGCAGGTTTTAGCCTAGTCTGTTTCCTAAGCTTCTCAACCAAATGATGAGTGGGGCTCAGAAGGCATAAACATTGACAACAAAACAATTTGGCTCCTATTTCCCAAAGCGATCATCCTTAGCAGAATTTAAGTGTCATGAGGACATAGAAAGAAAGACACAGCCACTAAGATAAACAAATTCTAAACCATAACCATCCTGTATACTGTTTTGTTTTTTAGAACCTAAGGGAGATAATTAAATGACATGCAACTGGATTTCTCTCATATTGACCAATTCAGAATTTGTCTGGCAAAAGATTGATTTTATCCAGCATGATTGAATTCCTTCATCATCATAATTAAATAAAAATTTATTTTTAAAGAAATTTAATATTAAAAAAAATACATTTTATCTCCATTTTTATCATATTGTCCAAATTAAGATTGTGATTCACAGAACACATTATTTGAATAGAAACAACTTCTGATTAAAAACCAAATCTGTGCTATTTTAAAGGTCATGGGCAGTGTAACTGTGGAAGATGTGACTGCAAAGTAGGCTGGTCTGGGAAGAAGTGTGAGCATCCCCTTTCCTGCCCATTGTTTGCTGAGGATAGCATCAAGAAGTGCCAAGGAAGCTCCGATTTGCCCTGCTCTGGAAGAGGTCAGTAAAGTCATAAAAACTTTTTCAAGTTCTCTTCACTCTATGCATGTGCATTCTCTTCCTCTGTCTCTGTCTCTGGTCTCCATCTCTCCCTCTCCACGTATATGTACACAAATATGTATGAATGATTATGTATATATGTGTGTGTACGCACACATGCATACACACACGTATACACACGCAGAAAGATATGTATTACTTCCTTCACAAGCAAATGGTCTGCCTTGTTAATTCATCACATAATGGCACTCAATGACATTCATATATCACAACTTACTAAAAATATTACTCAACTTTAGATATCTCCTCAGTTTCCAGTTGTTTTTTTTTCTTTTTGCCACCACAAAAAAGTTTCTACAAATGCTTTTTGTACATAAAAGACTCTTTGTTCTTTCTTTGTTCTCTTTTGGATATAAGTCTAGCAGTGATAAAACTGGACCAAAGGGCTCTGCCTGAAAGGAGATTTGCATTTTCTGAACTAATAAAGAGTTGCATCTACATGAGTGAAAATACATGGGGTGGGGGGGAAACACATTCATCAGCTATATTTTGACCCTCTTCCTTTTCTCTTTGTTCTTAACCCACTCTCCCATGTTGCTGTCTCTCCAGGCCATTCTCCCCCTTGACTTCTGGCATATTTCATTCACTTTTGTGTTGGATGATTGTTTATGTGAAGGATTTTTAAAGTTCATGTGAGATCAATTTTGATGTTGATAGATGTGTGCTCTCCAGCCAGAGCATATGAATGACAGCATCTAATTGTCCCAGTGACATTTCTGAGACCTTCGAACATTGCTTGTGGAGCTTATTGTCTTTGGCAAAAAGCTTTGTCTAAAACAGATATTTATGAATTGGCATCTGCTGTAGGGGAGAACATGCAGACTCAGGTGTGTTCCCAGCATTGGATCAACACAAATTGGAGGCCAGAGAAAAATCCATCCAGGAAGAAAACTGGTTCCATTCTTTTTGATTTATCAAAATGTGAAATGTGGTTTCATCTCTCAGACGAGAATAGAAAAGTAAATGTGAAATGGACTTTTGCGGCGATGAGTAATTGAAGTTATTACAAATGTTACCCACTGAACTTGTTGATAGAGAAAGGAGGAAAGCTGTTCTTTACCTCTATGGGTGACCTTCAATTTCATTTCATTTTTATCTAGGTTTCTTTATTAATAATATTTATGCTAGAATGCTCAAAAGCTCAATATACTTTCTGTGCTTAATAGTCCCACCATAATTTCCCCACACTCAAATTTATACCAAGAGCATTAACCATGGCGTTATTTCCATGTACATAAAATCAGCATTCTCTTATAGAAACAAAGAACTAAATATAGATTTTAATCAGTCTTCTATTTTACCTTTGTTTTTCCAATACAATCTCAGTGGATTTGATGGTTGGGCTGGTATTTGTAAAGTCAAAACTTCTTTATTAGTGGCAGGAGAAAATGGCTAATAGAAAGCGTGTTCCTTTAATAGTATTTGGAACCATTTTATTATGAACATAGAAGCTTGGTGGGGTTGGAATAACTCATTTTGCTTCAGAGTATGGCTTGATTCCCATGACAATTCTGGTCTCCTTAGGTTGCTTTTCATATATGGTGATGGAAGAAGAATTTGGAAATAGTGACCTCTAATTGGGTAAGGGTGAAGAGTGAAGTGAAGAGGCAGTGCGTTACACTGGTATTCTTGAGCTATCTGGAGGGAATGAGGAACACTTCAAGCATGTTGGGTAGACCTCCACATGGTGAATTTATTGGAGGGTTTTAGTAAAATACTACAGAATGGGCAGGATGGGCATGGCTGGGTTGAGCTCTCCATCACAGGAAGAAACTTCCACAGCAGCGAGATCACAGAGCCATTTGAGTATTTTAGACCTCTAATTAGAGATGGACTGAGTACAAAAGATGTGTATTCAGGCTAAACTCAAGAGTATGTAGTTCTGTGTAATAACTGGCTTGTGATATCACATATTAGTGATGGGACATAAGAAATAAACACAACTAGAAATTAACTATAAATTTTACATCATACTTGAAGCTGAGGAGACAGAAATTCTGTTTTGTTTCATTTAAAACAAAAAGAGAGCATGGTAAGGCCCAGAACATTGTTGAATGGGTACTTTGTGGCATATTTATGAGTAGATATGAAAGAATTTGAAAGGATAGACATGGTTGGACAATGATGCCCATCAATGGAGGGAATATCTATGTTTATGATATCCTAGAGCCACTGGGGTAATGGATAGCTTTTTAATAATTTATTATTTTTTAAATCCTATTTTGTCATTTTTGATAGGATTTTTAAAAAAAGGAGGGGAGATCATAGATTATGAGAAATTCTCGTAGGAATTCTTCACAGAAAAAAAACCCTGCATTTTAAATTTATAGAGATAGTAATTCATCCTTTATTTCTAGATAATCATTGGAATTTTTTTACATATGACAACCTGCAGATACATGTTGTGGACTTTATATATCCTTTTGTAAATTTCTGCATAGAAAAAGTCAAGCATTCCTTTACTTATATCCAAGACATATTTTTTGCACATCTTTCTAATGGTGCCAGGAACTTACTTTGCTATTATACTGAAGCTATGAATTCACTATATTTTATTATAAAAATGTTAGGAGTCGGTACATACCAATATTGCTTTGCATTTTTATAGCTCCTTTCATCTGAGCCTCTTGAAGTACTTTACAAGCAAATAATAACCTTATCCCTTTTTTTCTGACTGGGAAATTGAGGCATAGAGAAGTCAAGTGATTGCCCAAGGTACCATAACAAATCGAAACAAATTCAAGAATGAAAACCAAGAACTTATGATTACCAGTCCAGTCCTCAGCCCAATGGATATCGCTCCTTTCTGTGAGACACATCACTACACCTACAAAACTCCTTGGCAGAGGGTATTTTTTGAAGCAAATGGCTAAATTGGAATTTTTTAAAGGATTAGATTTACCGTTTATGAATGAAAAAGGCAGCTGCAGTTACACTAGCGAAAAAAGCAATTACAAGGCCCATCAATTCTCATGCTTCAGAGCCTCATCTGCACGCCAGCTGGGGGTCAAGGAAGAATTCTTCTCTTGGTAGAGTTGTATATAGTGATTCTGGAATTATTCAGGTAATGTTGCAGAGGAAATGGAATTCTAGATTATCTGTTTCTGCCAGCAGGTGGTTGTGACAGTGACAAAATCACTGGTTTTGGAATCAGGAGATCCAGCTATTTGCTACCTGTGTGACCTTGGACAAGATACCGAACCTCTTTGGCTTTCACTTTTCAGATCTGTAAGATTGTACTAGATAATTGTTCAGGTCTCATCCAAATCTAATTTAAATTTACTGTTTAATTTATATTCTACTGTGTAGAGTGTGAGTCTCTTGAGGACATACATGGCTTCATTTTTTAGGTCTTTTTATACCTAGTACATCTCACTCTAAATGAATTCATGAAAGGGCCTTAGCCTAAAAGAGCCAGGGTCTGCCATTGCATTCTGGGTCATCTCCAGGCATCCTGATGAATATCTGGTCATTGGATCCAGATGGCTCTGGAGGAGAAAGTGAGGCTGCTGATCTTGCACAGCCCTCCCTCACTCAAACCAAAGTCAACTGCAAGTCATGTCATCGTTTCCCAGATGCCATGGTCCTCTTCGAAAATGAAGGACAAACACAACAACAACAGCAAGTGCCACACAGTAGGTGCTTTAAAATGTTTTTCAAATTGAATTCCAATTACCTTTGACCTAGATCTGGCTGTTAGTGCAAGACTTCCTGACATCTCTTTTGATCCCATTATTAAATATAGTCCTGGCTATTTTTGTAGACTTTGTTTTGTTGAATATTCAGTAAAAACAACATCTTTTTGAACTTATCATTCCTCTGCCCACAGATATACAATGAGTATTGTATCATATCTTCTCTTTTATGCCAGGACTTTAAAAATTTGCCTCCACTCTAGCCATCCAATCTTTTTCCTTATACCTTCCCAAAGATATGCTTTCCATTCAGGTGGTGGTAGGTCCAATACCATTCCATGTCTTGCTGTCTCCCAGCCAGGTGATTATACTTAGGCTATTCCATCTACTAAAACTGCCCTTCGTGTTCCTCCTCACTTAGCTATAAACTACTCATCATTCACGTAGCAACTCAGGGGCAACCTCATCCACAAAGACTTGTTCTTCCAGTCCATGCTGATGTGTTGAGTTTTCAAAGGGTCATAAGGTTTAGAGCTGGAAGGGGCTTTAAAGCTCAGTTTGGTTAATCATGCTCATTACTATGTAAATGATAAAACCATGGTCATAAATGACAGAACAGGTCAAATTAAATCAAGTGTTCATTAAGCACCTGTTATATCTTGGGCACTGGCTGAAGATACAAAGAAAGGCAAAAAACCCCAGTCCTTGTTCTCAAGGAGCTCAGTCTAATGGAGAAGACAGCATACAAACAAGTATGGATAAATAAGATTAGCACTGGATGAATTGGAGATAATCTCAGAGGGAAGGCAGTAAGAGTAAGGGGAACTAGGAAAAGCTTCTTGAAAAAAAAAATCTAGAGTTGAAGAAAGCCAGGAAAAACGACGGGGAGATTAAGAGGCAGAGAGTTCTGAGGCTTGAGGGATAGCCGGGAGAAATGCCTGGAGTCAGATTGAGTATTCAGTGCAAAGGATAATAGGTATGCCAGTGTCATTAGGTTGCAGAACATGTGGCCAAAAGGGGAAAGTAAAGTATTAAAATGACCTGTAATTTAAGAAGAGGCAGGTTTAAAAGCCAAAGGTCCTCTTTCTCCAGATAGTATTCTTGTCGCTGTGTCATGCTTCTTCTCTGCACTCCCGTAATTTTAATTCCATAGATTCTCATTTGCATGAAATAATGCTATTTTAGTCTAACTGATGAGGTTGTACTTTGAGAAGGATCACATGGTTTCCTGATCTGCCGTCTCTTCTCTTTATTGTTCAATAACACACATTTTAGCACTTAATGGTTTTCAGCTAGTTCTGTGTTTTGCTACTTTTGTCTCCACAAAACTTTGAGAAGGCAAGGATCACTTCTTAGAGTTCTTTAATATATGCCTAACTATTCCCAAGATCTCAATGTATCTTGAGGCTCCATAAATACTTGTTGGTAAACTGAGGCTTTGGCAAGCAATGATACAATCTAGTTTTATCTCAGAATCACAGGATCCTATAAAGATTTGGAAAAGACTCTAAAATACTTAATTTGTGTGTGTATGTGTATGTGTGTGACTGAATTATATTCTTTTGCTGTACCTTCAGTATCATTTAGCTGTGAAAAGAAGGCTTATTGGATGCTCCAGTTTAAGCCTGTATTTTGTAGAGTTGATCAATATTATCATTTTCCATAGTGTTTAATGTTTCAGTATCATTTTCAAAGAACAGTCTCATTTGATTGGTCAGATTTTCCAAAGCATTTTTGTTTTTAATGATAAAAAAATCTCCAGTCTCTCAGCTTTCCTCCCAATCAGCATTTTTCATAAAATGTTCCCTCTTCCAATGCTCAAATTTGTGATCCCAAAGGGACGGTATCCCTACTAGGACTAAGGGGTTTGACTTGGAATGTGCTATATCTGTATATCTTTAAGTGCTCTCTTCAGCTGCACAGAAAGTACCTAAGCCATCCCAGCATCTTCCCAGATTGGAGCAACCAATGCACCCATTCTTCACCTAAACAAATAGCACTACTGCCTGTCAGCTTTTCCAACTTCTAATGCCTTCACAGGCAGGTAGGTGGTACAGTGGAAAGATTACCAGGCCTGAAGTCAAGAACTCTCATCTTCCTGAGTTCAAATCTGGCCTTAGCCATTTGCTAGCTGTGTGGCCCTGGGCAAGTCACTTAATCCCGTTTGCCTCAATATCTTCATCTATAAAATGATTTGGAATAGGAAACAACAAACCACTCCAGTAGTATCTTTGCCAAGAAAATCCCAAATGGCGTCACATGGACCTGATCGAAATGACTGAACAACAAGATCTTCAAGGATTCTTATGTGTGGATGTGACTATATTAATAATAATAACCCAAGCTTACTTGGTTTGTGTGCCCCATCCATTGTATGTCCCTCAAACAATTAACTCAATTGACATTTAAATTACATTTGCTGTATTGAAAAAAATGAAAAATTAAGATCATAAGCTATTGAGCATTCTACTTGGTCCCAATCTCCTCTGAAGAATCCTTTATTATTTTCCCAGGAAAGGAGAGGCTGACATGCATAATGACCTTTATACAGAAATGCTTTAAAATGTCCTGTTTTCAAAGTCACAGGGGCATGAGGAAGAAGGTGAACATTGTCACATTATGCTCCATCTCCACCATCCCCTTGTGTAACTGTAGTGAATGATTTCCCCTGGCAAGCCAGGTGAATAATCTCCACATCCTGGTGAGTACCCCAATGTAGTCAGCTTCTTGTTCTGTGTTCCTGTGGTTGTAGTCATGTATCCTGTATATCCCAATCAGGAAGAATGAATTTTTGCAGGTTGCTTGTTGCCGGATGAAATCATAGAAAAGGTAAGAGAGGTAAAAGTGATTCATTGCATCTTTTCAAAGTCCCATCAGAGTGCAGGATAGTACAATGTCTGACAACCATTTCTTATGTCAACCCAGAAGCTTTTTCCTTTCAGAATTCTATCCTCACTATGGCAACTAATGATTCTCCAAATGGGAGGAGAACACAATGTTGCTGCACCCTTCTGCACAAAGGAGGTTGCAGCATTGTGTTATCGTTTTACTTATTGGACTATTTTAAAGGTATTTGTCATTTTGATATTCATTTGTCCTTGTGCCTGAGATATCTTTTCAATCCATGTACAGTCACATCATTAGCTTTCTCCCCTCCCTTTATATATTCTGATATTTTGATCTCCTATCATTATCCTTGTTCTGTATACACTATTACACATCTTTTAATTTTTTTCTGGCATGGATCTATGGAAGAAGAACATATAGGATATTTTACAGAGAGGAAATAGAAGTTAGGATTCTACATTAATATGAAAGAAAATTTTACATATTCTAACATTCTAGAAAATGAGTTATGCTTCATTTTTCTCAGTTTATGTGCTTTCATTAATGAGTACTACAGGATGTTTCAATACCTGTTTCCAAGAAATTTTTTTCAAAGAGAAATAACATGCCAAATTTGCAACATCTGGAGACTTTTCAGTTTTAATCATTACTAATACTCCCCTTGTTGCCCTATAATGATGCATCTATAAGATTTCTTGCTTACATCTCAGAGATTTATTGGGCTGGAAGGGACCACAGGAATCCACCAAAACAGTTCCCTATGAATAACAATTTTCTATCTAAAATTTTCAGTTCACATTATTTTGTGACAGCAGAGAATTTGTTTTCTCATTCACCTCAGAAGATTTTTTGTGGGTATGAGAGTTTGAATCAATGCTTCCCCAGCAATCCAGTCTTATCAAATAAGCTTTTATTAAGCATATACTATGTTCAAAGCCCTGTGTTAGGCACCAGGAATAGAGGAAGTTAAAACAAAACAAACAAACAAAAAGTCCCTGCCCACAAAGAGCTTGTATTTTACTGGGCAGGGGTCAGGCTTCCATTCAAACACAATACCGTACTACATATAATAAGAATATAATGACCATAGTATTAAAAATTAAAATAATGAAATGTCACAAAACTTAAACCACTCTATAGTATTAATAAGGGTGCTAGATGAAGGAGGTACAGTGAGTTTTCAGGCCAGAGGGATTTTAATGTAATGCCACTACTGGGTTTAGAACCAAATATTCAGAAGTTATGAATAGTGTTCCTATTGACCTTTTTTGTAACTTTGGGAAGTTGCTGGTTTGCTATGTTTCCCTTTTTTGTAAATCATATACTCCACTAAGTTATTACAGTCAGTTTCTACAAATAAAATGATGGAAATGAAGTAGAACATAAGCTGTTTGAGGTCAGGGACTTTTTTGTCTTATTCATTGTATTTCCTAGCAGAGTGACTTAAATTCAGCTCTTGAATTGAATTCAGTTGGACCATGCTGATTGAATAGCCCTGTAATGACATATTAAAGCTTTGAATGAAAGAATGAGAGAGAAAGTACTAAAGGAAATGGAATTTTTAACCGCTTAAGAGGATGACAGGGAAGAATTGAGATCAATGCCATATGGGTAGAAGGACATATTCATTATGATTAAATTTCTATTGTTCAGGAACACTGCTACCGAATTGATGTCCTTTGTTTCTGTTAGGCTTATTTCCTCTTTCCTTTCCTCTATTTTATAATAAAGAAGGAAAAAAGGTAGTGAAGACTAAAAAGTCAAGGTATACAAATGACATTTCAGCACTATGGAAAGTAGAAGAGGAGGAGAGTGAAAATGATGCACAAAAGTATGAATTTTTAATTATCTGTAGTTTCCACTTGCCATACTTTCAAAAATTGAAAGGTAGTTCCATTTTTCCTTTCTTCTTTCCTTCCTTCCTTCCTTCCTTCCTTCCTTCCTTCCTTCCTTCCTTCCTTCCTTCCTTCCTTCCTTCCTCTTTATTTCTTTCTTCTTCCTTCCTTCCTTCCTTCCTTCCTTCCTTCCTTCCTTCCTTCCTTCTTTCCTTCCCATCAGATATCTATTGTATATTGTTATCACTGCCAATAAAGGCAAAACAAATATTTTCCAACTTGTTGAGGTCAACCAAGCACCTTTTTGGAGTATAGTTCATGTCTGGTGACATGGGATAGTTTATATTCATGGATTCTAGTCAATGCAATGGGATGAAAGATAGTTTGATAAATTTTGGCTGTGATATCTTATGTGGGAAATAGAATACAAACCTCCAAGCAAAATTCTTTGGCTAAGAAGGAAAGCATTCTAGTCAAAATTAGAATAAATATTGTCAAAGCCTATTTGAAGTGAACAGGGAAAATTGGATAAGCTTTCAATTAGAGTTCCTTTAAATAGGCATGAAACTGAATTTGTGACAAGTGTGGCATTGCCTTTACTACAATAGGAGAGCTATCCTGGATCTATTCCTACACAATGCAGAGTTCAGTATGGAGATTTGGCAATCAGGTGGCTAGTCCTAGTCAATAGAATCAAATCTGATAATTCAGGTTGAAAAAAAATCTAATTTCTAGTTTGGCTATTGCCTAGCTATATTGACTAAAACCTTAAAAGTCTCCTTTGTATTTTGACTTTGCATTTCCTTTGCATATACATATAGTAAAAGATAGGCACCATGGAATGGTGAACAAAGAGCTGTCCTTGGTATCAGAAAGACCTCGATTTAAGTCCTTTATCTGATACATTCTGGCTATGTGATGCTTGGTGCAGTCCTTTGCCTCTATTTGCTCTATGTAACTTCAAATTGCAGGTTTAGATCTGCATTGATAGAGAGAATTTCCTCTACCAATTAAGTTGTAAATCTGATCTCTCTACTCCCCCATTTTTACTTTGTATATATTTACCTACATATACATATGTTTGTGTGTGTGTGTGTGTGTCGTTTTCTCACATTTGACTGTGAGCTTCTTGAAAGCAGTACAGTCTTCCTTTTGACTTTATAACCACAGTTGCTAGCATAGATTTTAGCACATTGGGATAGCAATAAGAATTAGGATTGCAATTACATTGATATGGGGAACCTCTAGGCGAAGAAACTCCCCAAGTTAGTACCATCTCTGAAACTTAGAGTCTTAAGAGAATTGCCTAAAATACAGACTATAAGTGACTTTCTCAAGGGCACACCTGAGGCTGAGCTTGACACTTATCAGGTGCTAAATGAATGCTTAATGAACACAATTCAATTCTTGGATATTTCCTCTATTCATTCAGATAAGAAACCTTCTGCATTTTGGAAGGCAGTTCTTATGATTTGTTGCAGAAAAAAAGGCACTACCTTATTTATTGGTTTTAGAATCATAGCATATAATGTTAGAGCTAGAAAGTCCAAGGGTTATCATCTATTTAAAGTCTTTCATAATAAAAAAGATGGCCTCAACTTTATCTCATTAACTAAGGAGTACTTTGAGTTTTATAACAAAATGCAATTTAAGGATTATTCAACATCTCGTAGGATCATAAAGCTAATAAGTCAGTCATCAAACATTTTATTAAGGCCCACTGTGTACCAGGTACTCTGCGCACCATGAGGACACAAAGGAAAGCAAAAATAGCCCCTGCCCCTAAGACACTTACAATCTAATGAGAGAGGCAATATGTAAACAACTAAATATAGACAAAATATATCTAGGGTAATTTAGAGATAATCTCAGAGGGAAGGCACTAGTATTAAGAGAGATCAGGAAAGGCTTCTTGTAGAAGGGGAGGTTTTAGCTGAGAGGTGAAGGAAGCCAGATTAGCCAGAAGGGAGAGAAGAGAAGGGAAAGAATGCCAGGCATGGAATACAGCCAGTGTAAATGTCTGGGATTCAGGAGATAGAGTTTCTTGTTTAAAGAACAGCAAAAAGGCCAGTGTCACTGAATCTCATACTACATGGCTGGGAATAAGGTATTAAGAAGACTAGAAAGATAGGAGGGGGTCAGGTTATGAAGGGCTTTGAATATCAAACATAGAATTTTTATGTTTGATAATGGAGGTGATAGGAAGCTCCTGGAATTTATTGATTAGTGGGTTGAATTGGTTAGACCTGTGCTTTAGGAAGATAAAATTCTCAGTTGAGTGGAGGATGGCCTGGGGTGAAGAGTCTTGAGGCAAGAAGAACAGGTTGTTATAATAGTCCAGGTGATAAGATCCTGCACTGGGGTGGTGGCAGTGTCAGAGGGGACAAGGAGGCTCATGTGACAGAGAGATGTTATGAAGGTAGACAAGATAGGACTGGCAACAGATTGTATGTAGGGAGTAGGAGAAAGTGAACAGTCTAGGATGACACCTAAACGATGAGCCTGGGTGATAGGGAGGATGGTAGTGCCCTCAACAGTATTAGGGAAGTTAGGAAGAGGGGAAGATTTGGGTATCCTCCACTAGGTCAACCCCAGAGTTTGATCTAAGAAAGATGAACAGAATTAGGTTGTATGCATGTTTTATTTCTCTCAAGCTAGCGGCCTGCATGTGGAGCTGCAGTTGGAACTGAGCTCATGTTGAGGTTAGATTTCACAGATTATAAAGACAAAAACCACAAAGCTGGGAGGGGTGGGTGGTATCATGGCCCAATCAAGCATTGCTACAGTCCTTTGGGTTCAGTTTCCATTTCCCAGGGAAAGGCCACTTTTCAGAGATCGTAAGATGCCTACATGGAACAAGGAAGAGGGAAGGTCAGGCTGAAAAGTCCCCAAGGTCCCAGAATTAGGATGCTTGTGCTAGTTCTATCCATTAGAGCTGATATGAATTGGCTTAGGTCAGTCCTGTAGTTGTGGTCACAGCAGAGGGTCTTTGGGGTTCAGCAAGCGAACACTGCAAAGGATGCTCAGTCTGCCTTCTGATTGGCTGATTCTGATTCCCAGGTCAGTCTGACCTGCTCTGGATTGTAAGGGAGCTCAAGCAAATCAAAGTGTTTAGTAAAGTCATTAACCATTCCATTTCTACATTAATAGAGAAATTAGGAAGGGGTAAGGTATGGAGGAAAAGATAATGAGTTTATATCTGGATGTGTTAGAAAGTATCAGTGTCTATGTAGAAATCCCCTAGCATGAGGGCAGGAGTTGAGGAGGAGAGAGATTATGAAGAAAGAAAGGGAGTGTCCTGAAGGTTGGTAAATAACAGCTTCCAGAATTTTGATTTTGTGGTATATATAGAGTGAGCCTCAAAAGAGAGATTATTGAGTGCTAATGCTAGAGTGAGACCTTGGAAATGAGTATTAGAGTATTAGTATAAAAATCAAGTATTCAAACTCCCTCACCATGACTGGTGAGTCAGGGCAATGAGTTAAAGTTCAAACAGTGTTGAAAAGGGTGCCCAAGGAACCTGCATTATCAGGAAGGAGCCAGAACACTGAGGCAATAGGAAAGGAAAAGGTTCAAGATAAAGTGTGTTACCTATGGAGCAAGCATTCCTGAGAGAATGGATAATGTAGATAGTTTAGAGTGGTACATTGGTGGGGTTCATTTGAGGAGGATGGGCATAATGGAGCAGGCAGTGGGTAACTTAAACAATGATGACAGAAAGTCACTGGAATGGAGAGGGTATTACTGAGTGTGAATGAGTTCAGAAGACACCTTAAAGGTTATCTAGTCCGATGCCTCATTTTACAGATGGAGAAACTGAGGCTCATAGGTCAAGTAACTTTTCTAAAATTCACAAAGGTAACAATTGGCATTGCTGGTTTTTTAACCTATTTATCCAACTCCAAATCCAGCTTGCTTCAGACTATAACACACTACAAAATAATGTCATCCTGATTGTCATAGACAGTATGCTAATTTCTAAATGTATATAAACATCTTATTTGAAGTTCACAAAGACAGGACAAAAAGTGTGATGAAAGGGGAGGTAAGAGGAGTTAGGAAGATGGCTAAAAATTAGTTTTAAGAACAGAATCAGAGAAGAGATAATTCTGCCTAAATAAATATAATATATAATCTGTCTGCAGACTCTAGTTTAACAGATTTTAAACACAGTGATATTGGCACCTTCCCAAAGATGAACACCTGGATTACTATCCTTTGCATATTAAACTCTTTAAAATTTTTATTTTGCTCTTTAGTTTTATGGTAAAAGATTATTACAGCATTTAAAAATGAAAGACTTTTGCGTTCCCTACATATGGATAAAAGTGTAAAACAAGAAAATATTTCAAACAAGTAATAAAAATGAAGCCTTAGAGATATATACTGTGGAAATTTACTGAGAAAAATTTAAGTTGACTTTCATCTCTTAACTCTCAAAAAATTATCTCTTATCTATTGACTGCATGGGGGTTCCACCCTGTAAACTTACTGCATTAAAAAAAAATTCTTATTGTGAAAAGAAGCAGAGGATTAATCATGCAATGAGACATTTCAGTAGACTAAAGAAATATATTTGAATTTGTATCATCTATAACTGAAAAGTTTTAAGTATTCAGTTCAAGTTAGTTAACTCAAGTTAGTGAACTCAACTATCTACTTCAGATAAAAGTCTGTATTTAATGACCCTATTTATGTCCATTAAAGAGATGCCATAAATCAATTTTCCTCTGGTAAAAAAGATAAGTCACCTAATATCATTAAGTTAAAAACAGAAATGAAATTAGCAATTCATTCTATGAACCTCTCCAGTCTTCTAGAATTGTACTCTATTCTAGAAGCTTAAATGGTCCAAGACTTTATTATTTTAAACACATTAATAATGTAGCTTATTAGAAAAATGAAACAAATCATTCAGAAATCTCCCAAGCTAAGAATAAGCAAAGAAAACAGCACCAACTCTCCCAAAAAATGTAATGAGAAACTGAACTCTGAACATTTTCAAACCACAAAGTAAGATGAATGTATAGATTTAAAACTAGAGAGCAATTGATAACATTTATCATCAATATTAGAAAATAGACCAAAACATTAGCAATTAGCATCCTATTTTCTCTCACTAGGGGCCCACGTTTGAATAGTTTTTCCCCCAAGGGGAAAAAAAGAACACAAAAACTTAAAAGCATTTTAGCAAATATTTCTCCAAATTTAAGCTATCATCTGTGATCAAGATATAGTATGAAAGCTGTGAGATAATTCAGTAAGGTTAAATTATGTAAAGGAACTTCACATAGTGTTGGTCTAGAATAAAGAATATTTTTAGCCAAAAGAGCGATTCTGAATTTATAATAAGGAGTGTAGTCTAATAGTTAAAGTACGGATAGGAAAATTCCATGTTATCTGATGATAAATTCTTCTTGTTAACCTTTCTATTGAAGACAGCAGATGACAAGAATCATGATAAATTAGTGAAGGCCCAACTGAAATACCAAGTGACCAATAATTTCTTCCCTAATGCACATAGACTCACTGAACATAAACTTATAAGGAATGGTGCAGATGTTACTAGGCAGTGTACTATTACCTTTTATTGATTTCATTAAATAAAACACTGCTTTAAAAATAAAGTTATTTCTAAGAAAATAAATTTTCATAGAATCTTTGTGTCTACTATATAAAGCCATTGCAGTTCCTTACGAGGTTTTGAATTAAAAAAAGATTAAAGTTAACATTTCATTGAATCTAGTAATTATGATAAGATAAATACTCAGATAAATTAAAAAGTCTGTATAATAGAGAGGAACGAGAGATTTCCAAAGGAATCAGTTGGGATGGGTCTCTAGGTTCTAAGGGTATGGGTTAAGGAAAGGGACAGAGGAGGTAGCAGCTGGACAAGGTCTTGAAGAAAGGGGAGGATTTCATTGATGGAGTTATGGGGAAAGAGGAGGCTCTCAGGGGTGGGAGGCCACAGGGTACAAAGATAGGGAAGGGCAGAAAAAGAAAGAGGAATAGTAAATAGTTTGATTTGACTATGTGAAGCAGCATAGTATATGATAAGACTGCAAAGATAATTCAGAACCAGATTGTAGGGAACTTTAAGTGACAGACTGAGGAGCTTGCTTTCCAAATATATTTCGGTTGAAAAATGAACCAATGTGCAATTAAATAGCATTTCCATAGTGTTATAGTTTACATTTCTTCCTGTAAGACATAGGTAATATTGTCCATACTTTGAAAAGTTATTGAATATACCATCACCCAGTAATATGAGCATTTTGAGTTCAACAGTGTATATGCTAATATAAAAGAAAATTTTCATAGAAATTTCTATTCTGAATGTCAAAATAAGGACAAGCAATGCTGATGAAATGGAATGTGCAAATGCTGACCATTCTATTGGGAAATGATGTATTTTCACTTCATAATCATCACTGAGCAGTTTTGAAGCTATCATAATTCACTAAGTGATATATTATGGCCCTTGCCATCTTACTGCCATGCCATTGGCCACTACAGGTACTAGTATTGGTAGACCTCCTGCCCTGGGGCAATGCTGTCCTGATTGGTGAAGACTCACTATATCCAGTTAACCCCAACTGGCCATCAACCCCATCATTCTCTATTATGCTTCTCTATAGCTATATGCTTGCCATTCCTCTAGGATTTCCGCTGCTCCTTTTTTAATTTAATATTTTATTCCCCACCCCAACTGCATGTAAAAACAATTTTAACATTCTTTTTTTAAAATTTTGAGTTCCAAACTCTCTCCCTCAGTCCCCTCCCTTCGCCCTCCACCGATAAGGCAAGCAATTCTATATAAGCTATACATACGCTGTCATGCAAAACATATTTCTATGTAAGTCATGTTGTAAAAGAAAACACAGACCAAAAAAAGCTCAAGAAAAATAATGAAAGTAAAGAAAAAGTATACTTTGATCTGCATTCAGACTCTATCAGTTCTTTCTCAGGATATTGATAGCATTTTTCATCATAAGTCCTTCAGAATTGTTTTGGGTCACTGTATTACATGCTGAGAGTAGCTAAGTTATTCACACTTGATCATCATACAACATTGCTGTTACTGTATACAATGTTCTCTAGGTTCTGTTCATTTCACTTTTCATCAGTTCATGTAAGTTTTTCCTGGTTTTTTTTGAGAGTATCCTGATTGCCATTTCTCATAACACAACAGTATTTCATCGTCGTCATATACAACAACTTATTCAGCCATTCCACAATTGATGGACATCCCTCTCAATTTCCAATTCTTTGCCACCACTAAAACAGCTGCTATAAATATTTCTGTACATGTAGGTCCTTTTCCTTTTTAAAATCTCTTTTGGGATACAGACCTAGTTGTGGTTTTGCTAGGTCAAAAGTTATGTTTGATTTTATGTCCCTTTGGGCATAGGTCCAAATTGTTCTACAGAATCCACCCCCCCATATTTTTTTAACCTCTTGCTCTGGGATCAGTAATTGAATAAATTCTACCATTGATTTTGAAAAGGACAAGGTGCCAGTCAATTGACTTTTGGCTCCACAAGTCATCCCTGAAACTCCCAGCATAAACCACCTTTCCAGCACTCATCCTTATGAGTTGTCTCCCTATTATTAGCATGCAAAGCCCTTGAGGTCAGGGACTATCCATTCTTTTAAGGTTGTATCTCCAGCGATTAGCACAGTGTGTGGCACATAGTGAGCATTTAATAATGATTTTCCTTAATTTCTTCGTGGATACATTCATTTATTCCACATTTAAGAAAGTCAGCAACTGGAATAAATTTTGTTGATATGGGATTATGGCCTATTTAATGTGTATGACTACTCCAGTGTGTAGTAGGTGAAGCCAAAGGTAATGGAAGCAGAGTAGCTCAGAGCTCAAGCCAATTAATCAGGCAAGCAACAGTAATTTATTAAGTCCCTACTGTTCTAAGGACCAGGGATACAGAGGCAAAGCAAAACTAAACAAAACCAGAAGTCCTTACTGTTCAAGTAACAAGGGCCCTTTGGTAGAGAAAAAGACTCTGAAGTTTGTATTGAACTTATTTGAGAGGAGGGACAGTAACCTGGAGGTCCATAAATGATATCAATATGGTCCTGGAAAGGATAGTATAAACTTTAAAGGAAGAGAAGTGGTTATTGTATGTGGTAGAAAAGAAAATGTTTGTCCATGACAGAGGGGAATAAGAGGTACTCAAACTTCTGGCCTGCATAACAGGCCATGTGGGAGAAAGAACAGTCAGCCTTAGAGAGAATGCAAGATGTTATGTCAATAGATGAAAAGTATATTACAGCCAGCATCCTGGCTGTCCCATGAACAAAACACTCCATCTCACATTGCTGGTCATTCTCTCTAGCTGTCCCCCATGCCTGGAACTCTTCTCCTCTTCCATTCAATCTATTGACCTCCCTGACTTCCTTTAAGTCCCAACTAAAATTCCACCTTCTACAGCAAGCTTTCTGCTATTCTTAATTTTTTCCTCTGCTAATTGTTTTCCAATTTATCCTGTAAATAGCTTGCTTTGTTTACATATGGTCTCTCTTCCCTTAGATTGTAACCTCCTTGAGGGAAGGGATTGTTATTTTATCTTTTTGAATCCCCAGGGCTTAGCACAATGCTTGGCACATAACAGTGTGCTGGATTGACTGAGCTGGATTGGGATGACTGTATATGGAGAGGTTTGCAGGAGGTAGGTGTTTTTTAGGAAGAATATGTTTCTAAAATATAGGGATTTGAAGAGCAGGAGGTTGGAACTTGATTGGCATGGTTGGTGGAAGACATCCCAGAAGCTAAATCCAAAAGACCAAAATGGTGTGTAAGTACTTTGATGATCCTGTCTTTGACGTATTGGCTCCTTAGTTGATTACGGTAGGAGTGAAAATGGAATACTTACTTGACAGAAAAAATGTCAGTGTAGCATCATTATCTATGATAATTTCTTGAGTGCTTACTTCATGCAGGGTACTTTTATAAGTGCCAGAACAATCGAGGGAGAGGGAGAGGTGGGAAACACAGTCCCTGTCCTCAAAAGTTTACTGGCTAGGGAGTAGGGCAGTTCATTGCACTTTACCAACTGATCTGTGAAGTCTCATGTGATGTGATATCCATGTCAGACATGGGGAAAGGATGGCTGTAGAGGAGGTCGTAATGGCTCATCCCTCCCTACATTTGCGGCTAAACTCCTTGAGAAGGTCATTGGTGCCCTTACTTCCTCTACTCTCATTTCATACCCCTGTAGTCTGGTTTCCAACATCATAATTCAATTGCAACTACTGTCACCAACGTTGCCAGTGATCCCTTAGCTGCCAAATCTAATGGCCTTTCCTCAATCTTCATCCTGCTCTTTGAAACCTTTGATACTTGTCATCACCTTCTTCTCGATACTATCTCCTCTCTAGGTTTCTATGATACTGATCTTTTCTGGTTCTCTTACCCAACTTCTCCTCAGTCTCTTTTGTTGGATCTTCATCTGGGCCATACCTAATAATGCAGTAGGTGTTCTCCAAGCCTCTGTGCTGGGCGCTCCTCTCTCTCTGTATTATTTCACTTGCTGATCTCATTAGTTCCTATTTATTCAGTTATCATCTTATGCTAATGATTCCCAGATCTGCTCATCCAGGCTTAGCCCCTTACTTCTGAGAAACCTCAATTCGCTCATCTCCAACTGCCTATTAGACATCTCAGACTAGAAGTTCTGTAGAAGTCTTAAACTCAACATATCCAAAAGTGAACTCATTATCTTTGCCACCCCCAACCCTACCCCCACTGTCTCCTTCCTAATTTTCCTTTTAGTGTCAAGGACCTCGTCATTTTCCCAGCTCCCCAGGTTTACAAAATAAGTACCATCCTTGAGTCCTCAGTCTCTTTCACCTTCCTCACCCCTACCATATTCAATCTTTTGCCAAGTACTGTTGATTCTACTTTCATAATCTCTCTTTTATGCTTCTGTCTGTCTTCTAACACTACCACCACCCTTGGGAAGGCCCTTACCACATCATGTCTAGACTACGGCAGTATCCTTTTGGTCAGTCTCAACAACTCTCAACAGTCCATCTTCCATTCAGCAGTCACAGTGAACTAACCACATTATCCTTTTATTCAATAAACTCCTGTGGCTCCCTGTGACCTCCAGGATCCTCTGTTTGGCATTTAAAGCCCTTCATGGCTTGAGGCCCTCGCTTTCCAGTCTTCTTACTACTTGTGTTCTTTATTCTGCTATCCATTGACAATGGCTTTCTTGCTGTTCCTCACACAAGATGCTCCATTTTCCAATTCTAGGCATTTTCATTGACTGTCTTCCATGCCCAGAATTCTCACTCTCCTTATCTCTATCTCCTTCCCTCCTTGATTTCCTTCAAGTCTCATTTAAAATTCTACCTGTTATGGGAAACTTTTCCTGATCTCCCTTAATTTTCATGCCTTCTCCTTGGGATTATCTCCAATTTAGCCTGTATATATCTCATTTGTACCTAGTTGTTTATATGGTGTCTCTTCCATTTGAGTGTAAACTTTTTGAGAGTAGGGGATATTTTTTTGCTTTTCTTGTTATCTCCAGTGCTTAGCACAGTTGCTTGTACATAGTAGGCACTTAGTAAGTGTTTATTGACTGGCTGATGGATGTGTGGTTTGAGGCCAGTCCTACTTGGTTTCTTCCACTAAGGGGTGTTACCAGGTGACAAAATGGGTCAGAATGGATTAGGTAGAATCATTGTCAGGTGGTGCCTAATGATATGCCTAGGGTTTGGAACCCTACTCTCTAGGTCCCCAAATGTCAGCACCAAGAGGGCATAACTAGTGATGCCGTGGTAGTTCTGGATCTGTTGTACAAGACAGGAGTTTACCTTTAAGGAACTGCTATTTTTTCCCAATTACATTTTTCAGTACTGTTCCATATAGTATATGATAAAATGTAACTGCAAAAGGAAAGAGAATGAAGTAAAAACTAACAAAACCAATCATTTTATATGAAATTATGAGAAAGATTGTATTTAATAGTTCCCTCCGAACCTCTTCATCCTTATCTCTAATTCTACCTCTATAACAATTATCCTCCAACCAAACTTGGTTTTACCACCTAATTGCCAAATGATCTTGAGCATTGGGCTGGACCTCAGTGGGCTGGACCTCAGTGTCTGCATTTGTAAAATGGGGATAATAATTCCCATCTTGTCTAGGTCACAAGGTAGATGTATAATACAAAATTGAGGCAATACTTATTAATAAGTCATTATGAGCCACCACTCTTCTAAGTGCTAGTAGAGAGACAAAGAAGTCCTCGAATAGCTTAAAATGTAGTAGGAGGCATTCAACTTACACTCCAAAATCTACAATACCAAGTAGAATTTGAGGAGAACATAAGTGAAGTAAAGGAACAGTAGGAAGAAAATTTCATTCTGCCTGGAGAGATTAAGGAGAGCCACAGAGAGAAGCAGGCATTTGAGCTTGAAGGATGAAGAGAATGTCAATTGGTGATATTTGGAGAGGGTGATTTGAATGAGATAATATGAGACTATATAGCTGGGAAGGACTACAGAGTTCACCTATTTCAAATGTCCTAGATTGGTTTGATATTATAGCCAATTATTGCTAACTGACTATGTGAGAGATTTAAGTGATGTGAGGTTTACTGTAAGAATACACAGGACCAGATGGTAACTAGAAGTCCTTTGCTAGCTACTACAAACACTATGGATCCTGGATGGTAATCTCAATAACCACATTCCTCTCCTGTTTCCAGATTCCTAATTACCAAAGCCATAGTGGATCCTGTGGATGGTCAACGAGGAATGTTGAGCAACTATTGGAATTATTTTGGGGAGTACTCAATGGTCTGTAGTCTCCCTCATTGGCAAACAGGTTATACCTCTCAGGGGCAAAGTGGAAAAATAATAAAGGGAAGCTTCTATTTAAAGGCAAAGTAGGACCATGATTAATGGCACTGTTTGGACACTGTTTGCTTTATCACCTAATTTATTAACCTCCCAAGTTCCCCCAATAAGATGCATTTAAGGAGAAGTCTACCTTGGCAGATAGGTGGCACCATCTGGTTATGGAGACATATTTGGCTCTGCATCAGTACCTGAGTTAGCAATACCTGAATTCAAATTCTATCTCAGACACTTAGGAGCTGTGTGACCCTGGGCAAGGCACTTTATTATTATCAGCTTTAGTTTCTTCATCTGTAAAACAGGGATCATTGTAGCACTTGCTCCACAGCTTTATTATAAAGATCAAATGAGTGCTATATAAATGCTGCTGCTGTTGCTTCTGCTGCTGGTGATAGTGGTGGTGATGATGATGTGTGATGATAATGACGATGATGATGATGATGAAGATGATGATGGTGATGTCAAAGGCTTGGACAAGTAGTAAGTGCCTGCCTTATCTTAGGAAGCAGGGAGGGAATTGAAACCCAGGTAGGATCTAGAATTCAGATTGTATATAAATCTTGTGCTCATTTTATGGGAAAACAATTTGGAAGCTATAAAGAATGAAATAAATTTCATATATTACTGTGCTATTCCCAGGTCTTAATCTTTGCTCTCACTGAATACCCTTTCTAGAATTCCCTCTTCCTCTCCACGTTGTCTGGATTTAGTCTTTACTTTTTAAAGTTTTCTCTTTTTTATTGTTACCTTTTGTTTGTACACTCCTTACATATTCATTTCCAAAAGTAACCCTTACTGTTTTCATACTCAACAAGCTTCTCCTTATAACAAATTGTAAAAGTAAAAAAAAACAGTTCAAAAAATTTCATCAAAACTAGCCATCATCTCTTACTGTATCTGAGAACACATGCAAGATTCCATATCCGTAATTCTATCATCTTACCAATGAAGGAAATTATTTCCCATGAGATTTTAGATTTTTTGTTTCTCCAAAATGCATTTTAATATTTTGCCTCATTCTGTCACATAACCTCATAATAATTTGATTTATATAGCTCTAACTCTGTAGCTGTTTTTTATTAAATTGACATGGTCTAACTTTCAGCAATGAAGAACCCTCAAATTATTTGTCTATGTTTATTTCTGTAAGGGGTGTTATAGAAATACGTTTATATCTTGAGTGTTTTTTTGGCAAGTTTACCAGAAGATTTTTTTTGCTTATTTTGAATGGGATAATGCTTTTTATAATTTCCTCTCATTGAGATGGTGACAGGTTTTCTGGATTTATTTTACATCCTGCTAATTTATTGAAGTTGTTAATTATTTCAGTTAGTTTCTTTGCTGATTGTCTGGGGCTTAATGAGAGAAAATCATCATGTCATCTGCAAATATGGATAGTTTCATCTCTTTATTGATATATTTATTTCTCTTGTCTTCCTATTACTAGCATTTCTAGAACAATGGTAAACACTAGTGGGAAGAAGGTACCTTTCCTCTAGCTAAGTTACCACCTCCCCACAACACTTTTTCTCAGCTTCCCCAATCTTCAAAGATTGTTCCGTGTATTGGGGCTTCTAGAGCCTTGCTTCCCTTCAGCACAAAGTAATGGAAATGATACCAAAGAAAACAAAGGAAGAGCAACTGAACTGGATCAAGGTTACACAGAGCAGAATCTTGCTAAAAGAAATGTATTTTTGAGAATATTAAGGAATCAATTGTCAAGGTCTTAAAAGGGATAGGGGGAAGGGAAGAAGCATTCCAGAAAGAATGAAAAGGAGCCCAGATAATTTTTATAAACAAACAATGAAGCTCACTGGCATGAAGGCAGCCTCTGTGTACCAAGTTACTTGTTCTCTACTTTCTAGGAAATCTTTATGAACATGGTCCATAAATGCATCAAGCACTCTAAGGGAAATTTTGAGAAAGGAATAGAAAGACTTTTTCTGAGAATTTTCAAGGGAAAAATATATGTATATATATATATATATATATATATATATTTATACATACATATATACACATATATACATAAACATATACTTATATATGTATATGTGTAGACATATATATTCATATGTACATATATTCATAATCACATAGCTATCTGGGTTGTAGAAAATATAAAATTATCCTGTTTTGTTGTTCACTGATTGTAAGAGGGAATTTGACCAAAAAGGGTGACATGTCACTTCAAAGGCTTTCCTCTTATACAAGTACATGAAAATCATATCTGACTCCTTGGTAGATGCTACTAAATCTATCAACTTAATAATCCACTAACATTAAATAAGATCTTCTATAGTAGATATGTTCACAATGGTTTTCCTAACAGAAAAAAGATTTTCCATTCAATAATGATATGTTTCAGGTGTTTCTCTGTACAGATGACAACCTTCAGGGTCTGCTACACAGCGAACTCAATGAGCTCTATAATACTGTAAAAGAAATGTATCTAGTTATTTGTGGTAGGTAAAACTAATGTGAATGATAACAGATGCTATCGAGATTATGAGAAACATTTAATATAGCCATAGTTGTCCTCTAATGGGTCCATCAGTATTTTCACCTTAAGTCCCCCAGATGAATAATTAAGTGGATCTTGAATTGAATGGAAAGAGCTGGTGTGGCTGAATGGCATTTGGAAAATTGTCCAATGCTTTCAATATCCTTAATGATGCTACTTCCATAATCAATGTATAAAGCAGAAGGAAGGAGGAGAAAAGAGTCAAGAGCAGCATAGGAGAGATAAACTTTGGCAAGGAAGAAGGACCTTGCTTCTACCAAGACAGAAGTGACATAGGAGAAAAATTCTGATACAGAAGGGTTTTGAAATGGATGGGAAGGAAGTTGAAACTGTGCACAGATGTCTGGCATGGCATGAAGGATTAATTATGGACTAGCATAATTTAAGAGTCAACTAGTGATTTATTTTAGTGCAACATGTTACCTGGCCCTCATGTTGTCTTACTTTCTATTGCCTATATTGCTTATAATTTCAGGGGGGAGATAGTGTGATTGTTGCATTGCTAATAGAGTCAAGGTCATGTTTAAAGTGGATAGCACAAATACTACACTTGGCAAGATGTTTGCAATTTGGGAACATTGCCCTTTTGTGAATTGCTGTAATTATTATTATTGCTATAAGATCATCAAAGAATAGACTGCCATTCATTTGTCCAGACGTCTCTTACATTTATTTGTTGTTTGCTAAATAGTTTTGGAGTAGATTCACAGCTGTTTTGGTAAGCGTCTTCAGAATCCAGAAGAAAGCAAACAGTAGATAAATGACTGATGTACTTAAGATTTACTTGAAGGTAGCAATTGGATTTCTTTGTCTGCCCAGGAGATCTGTCTCAAATTTATGCAAGACTATGGAGTAGGAAAGTTTGAGCTTAAGGTTCTTTTCCCCTTCCCATTTTGTGCTCTTCTCTCTGTGTTCTTGTTTCTCTGAAGCCCCTAAGCCCACCATACTATATCTTACCACTGTGCCAGACATTGCAAGTGGGAACGGACTCTTCTCCATTAAGACTGTGAGCTCCTTGAAAGCACAGACTGCTTTTCTGCTTTTCTTTGTATTCCCAGTCATTGCCTGGCACATAGTAAACACTAATAAGTGTTAGTTGATTTGACTTGAATTCTCTGGATATAATAATAGCTAGGATTCGTATAATGCTTTTAGGTTTGCAAAGCAATCATTTCATTCTCACAACAACTCTGGGATGTTAATGTTATTATTATTGCCATTTTACAGATGAGGAAACTGAGGCAAAGGTTAAGTGATTTTCCTAGGGTCACAGCTAGAATTTGAACTGAGATCTTCCTACTTCAGGAGGAAGACTCAAAGGTCTACTGTTCCCCCCCCCACCTCCATGCTTCCTAGATCTATAGTGTTTTGACTTAGACCCTTTTCCAATTCAGTTATGTGACAGCTTTCTATCTGACAAACTGCCCCCTAAGGTTAACTATGGTTAGTACTGGGATCACTTATTATCCATTCCAAAAGTGTTTGAATTTTAATAGGAAACTCCTGGTATTAAAATGAATTAGTTCATCAATTCACATGAGCAACAAGAGAGCAAAGTAGACATTTTTGTCTGATCCTTTCAACCTCTCAAATCCCCTCCCAAATGGAAATTATGCAGCAAAGATAAAGCAGCTTCAGCTGTTTGCAGGGTACAGGATAAAAAGAATCCAAAAGAAGGTTAAAAAAACCTCACAAACTCATGAACTCAAACTCATTGATCCTGAGCTCACTTAACATTCTTCCCCCGCATCCCATGCTACCCCATGCAAGGCTGTACTAGAATACCTAAGGACATAACACTGACCTATATCAAAACCCATCACTATACTTGGTCTCCTTTTCCTCCTTCCATTGTCATAAAGACCACAGCTGTGGTCTGTGGAAGTTTCCACTGACCTCCACAGCTGGTTTGGCCAAAGCCCTTCAGGAGCAAAAGTCTGCTGGGCACTGCAGTCCAGAAGCACCAATATTGCAAAGCTCTAAACCAGCAGTGCCATGAAAGCAGACTCATAAGTGCTGGTACTGGCAAGCACTGAATTTTTAAAATATTTTTTAAATTTATTTTTAATTTTTAGTTTACAACACTTGGTTCCACAAGTTTTTGAGTTCTAAATTTTCTCCCCCTCACTCTCCTCCCCTCTACCCCCAGGATGGCATATAATCTGATATAGGGTCTACATATACCTTCACATTAAACTTATTTATATGATAGTCAAGTTGCAAAGAAGAATTGTAACCAATGGAATGAATCATGAGAAAGAAGAAACAAAACCAGAAAAGGAGGGGAAAAAAGACAGCAAATAGTTTGCCACAATCTGCATTCAGACTCTACGATTCTTTCTCTGGATGTGGATAGCTTTTTTCCATCATCAGTCTTTTGGAGCTGTCTTTGAACCTTGTATTGCTGAGAAGGGCCAGGTCTATCAAATTTAGTCATCACAGATACCATGTGACTGTTATCGTGTATAATGTTCTCCTGGTTCTGCTCCCCTCACTCAGCATCAGATCATGTAGGTCTTTCCAGGTTATTATGAAGTACATCTGCTCCTTATTTCTTATGGCGCAATAGTATTCCATTACATTCATGTACCACAACTTGTTTAGCCATTCCTCAATTGATGGGCATCCCCCTGATTTCCAGTTCTTTGCTGCCTATAACAATGCTACTTGCCACTACCATGACTTTGTAAAACCAATAACACCAGCACACAGGAAGACAGCTGGCACAGGTTCTTTGATCTGCTTTTCTAAGGAAAGCAACTTTAAAGGGTTAACAATCTCACTTTAAACATATATATATCATTCACTTAGTTCAGGGGAAAAAGTCAGCTCCCTGAACTTCAGAAAAAACACAAAGAGAAATTACAAGCAGAAATTATCAATGGAGCAAAATAATACAAATCAATAGATAAGCTACTATCTGTCTGACCGTAGCAATACATACACAGTTTCGAGAGAGAGAGAGAGAGAGAGAGAGAGAGAGAGAGAGAGAGAGAGAGAGAATGAGAGAATGAGAATGAATATCTGGGTTTTCAAAGCCATGGGGCTCCTTAATGGCTATCCAGAGTCTCCACACCAACACTCTTCCAATGAGTGAGCCCCAAACAAATGCTAACATTAGAGTATTTATACACTTCTTCAGAGTCAGAGCGCTTCACACCTCTGGAGGGTTTCACACGTCTTAAGGGTTTCATACCTCTCATGACCTAACTAGCAAAAGGGTGTGGGCCTTCCTACAAACAAAGGCAGGACTCAATCAAAGGAACTTGATTGCCCCAGTGCTGAGAAGCACTCCAAAACAAAAAACAACAAAAAGTCCCATTTTACTTGCCATTATACCAACACAAAAAGAGCTGGTATAAATATTTTTGTACATACGAGTCCCTTTCCCACTTTTGTGATCTCCTTGGGATACAGCCATAGAAATTGTATTGCTGGGTCAAAGGGTATGCACATTTTTATAGCCCTTTGGGCATAGTTCCAAATTGCTCTCCAGAATGGCTGGATCAGTTCACAACTCCACCAGCAGTGTAACAGTGTTCCAATTTTCCCACATCCTCTCCAGCAGTTATCATTTTCCTGTTTTGTCATTTTAGCCAATCTGACAGGAGAGATGTGGTACCTAAGGGTTGTTTTGATTTGCATTTCTCTAATCAGTAGTGATTTAGAGCATTTTTTCATATGCCTGTAGATATCTTTAATTTCTTCCTCTGAAAACTCTCTGTTCATATCCTTTGACCATTTCTCAGTTGGGGAATGACTTGTATTCCTATAAATTTGACTCAGTTCCCTGTTTATTTTAGAGATGAGGCCTTTATCAGAGTCACTGGTTGTCAAAATTCTTTCCATTTTCTGCTTCCCTCCTAATCTTGGTTGCATTGGCTTTGTTTGTACAAAAATTTTTCAATTTAACATAATCAAAATTATCCATTTTGTATTTTATAATGCTCTGTATCTCTTGTTTGGTCATAAATTCTTCCCTTCTCCGTAAATCTGACAGGTAAACTATTCCTTGCTCTCCCAAATTGCTTATAGTTTCAGCCTTTATTCCTAAATCGTGAACCCATTTTGACTTTATTTTGGTATATGGTGTAAGATAGTGGTCTATGCCCAGTTTCTGCCCTACTATTTTCCAATTTTACCAGCAGTCTTTTGTGAAATAGTGAATTCTTAACCCAGAAGCTGGACTCTTTGGGTTTATCAAAGAGTAGATTGCCATAGTCTTTGACTATTGCATCTTGTGTACCTAACCTATTCCACTGATCTAACACTCTATTTTTTAGCCAGTACCAAGTAGCTTTGATGACTGCTGCTTTATTATATAGTTTAATATCTGGTATGTCTAAGCCACCTTCCCTAGCATTTCTTTTCATTAATTCCTTGATATTCTGGACCTTTTGTTCTTCCAGATGAATTTTGTTATTATTTTATCTAGCTCTGTAAAATAATTTTTGGTAGTCTGATTTGTATGGCACTCAATAAGTAAATTGATTTAGGTAAAATTGTCATTTTTATTAGCTTAGCCTAACCATGAGCAATTGATATTTTTTCCACTTATTTAGATCTGACTTTATTTGTGTGAAAAGTGCTTTGTAATTGTGTTCATATAGGTCCTGGGTTTGTCTTGGCAGGTAGACTCCCAAATATTTTATAGTGTCTACAGTAACTTTAAATGGAATTTCCCTTTCTATCTCTTGCTGTTAGGCTTTGTTAGTAATATATAGGAATGCCAGGGATTTGTGTAGGCTTATTTTATGTCCTGAAATTTTGCTAAAGTTATTAATTATTTCCAGTAGTTTTTTACTTGATTTTCTAGGATTCTCTAAGTAAATCATCATATCATCTGCAAAAAGTGATAACTTAGTTTCTTCTTTGCCTATTCTAATTCCTTCAATTTCTTTTTCTTCTCTTATTGCTAAAGCTAGCATTTGTAGCACCAAATTAAATAATAGGAATGATAATGGACATCCTTGTTTCACCCCTGATCTTATTGGGAATGCATCTAGCTTATCCTCATTACATATATTGCTTGCTTATGGTTTTAGGTAGATGCTACTTATTCTAAGGAAGACTCCATTTATTCCTATTCTTTCTAGTGTTTTTAATAGGAATGGGTGTTGTATTTTGTCAAAAGTTTTTTTCTGAATCTATTGAGATAATCATATGGTTCCTGCTAGTTTTGTTGTTGATATGATCACTTATCCTGATAGTTTTCCTAATATTTAACCAGCCTTGGCCGGCATTGAATTGCTGGTATTGGGCTAAAGAATTAGAAGTAGAAATGGTCATCAGAACAGGACACCGTGCATGTGATGACCTGTGTGGCACTCCACCAAGCCTGAGGGAAGAGCATAGCATCTATCTGGGTCCAGTTCTGACTATTCAAAGGTCAGATGAAAGAGAGACCCAGGCTGGTGATCTATTAATTGCTCAGTGTAAGAGGAGGATGAAATGCTTTGACATCCAGCATACAGGCAAATCTTAATCAGAGGGGAAGGAGTCAGAAATAAATGATAAATAAAATAAGGGGGCCGGCACAAAAAACCTGTAAGTACCAAAGATTCCAACAAGGAGAAATCTTAAGGATTTTGAAAATAAACAAATAAACCAAAAGGAAAAACAATAACAACTGAAGGAAATGTGATCTCCAGATCTAGTAAATGAGTTCAGCTTCTATGAATACATACTGGAAAATGATGTAACACTTAATGAGACAGAGGACTCTGTGAAAATAAAAGAGAACATGAAACTCTATCATGCTGTTGCTGAGTTTGTTAAAAAAGAAATAAGAATTATGAGAATAGAGTTTATGTCCTACACAGCAAAACTAGTGAGCAGAATAGAAAAACTTGAATCTGCAGTGGCAAACTTCAGGAAGGAAACAAAAGAGAGAAAAATAGATTGAAAATACAAATACACAGAAATAAAAGACAGTCCAGAAGAGGAGCAAAACCAAAGAATATTAAAAGCTAATATGTTCACAAGGCAAGTCAAACACATGGATCATAAAGACAGGATGTATAGAGACAAACTAAAGATCACAGGTGTTGCAGAAGGATGTAACAAGACAAAAAAAAAAAACCTTCACCATCATGAAGGGAATGATAGGAGAGAATTTCCCAGAATTCCTGAAAATAGAAAATGAATTTCCAATTGAAAGAATTCACAGAGCATCCCCAGAAAAAACAACCAAAAAAGCAAACAGGTCTGCAAACTGCAAAATATCGTGGTTAAATTCATCAATACAGTTTAGAAGCAACAAATTCTGCAAGCCCTCAAGAGAAAGAACTTTAAATACAAAGGAACGGATATTCAAATAATGGAAAATTATTCCTCACCCACTAGAAAAAGGAGAAGAGAATGGAATAATGTGTTCCAAAGAGCACTAGAGTTCATGATGTAGCCCAGAGTGATCTATACTGAAAATCTGAGCCTAAAAATATGGGAGAAAACATGAGAATTTAATAAGGAATAAGAATTTGAATCATTTTTAGAAAAAAAAACAGCAATGAAGACATTATTTGCAACTTGAACATCCTAAACAAAATAAATTCCAGAGAAATGATTAAATGCAGACAGAGAAGGGAGCCAGTGGGAACAGAGCTATGTTAAACAAAAATTAAAGTAACTGAAGGAATATAATGCTATGTTGACAGGAGAAGAGGCGGGAAATCATAACCTGAATAAAAAAACTTTAAATGTGAACGGATTACATAATCCATTCAAATGAAAAAGAGCAACAGTTTGGATAAGAAAACAAAACCCTAAAATCTGTTGCTAGCAAGAAATACATTAAAAAAATACACCAACATGAGCTAAATAAACCTAAACGGATGAGGGAAAAATATCCAATCTGCAACAAATAAATTCAAAAAAGCAGGAGTTGTCATCATGCTATCAGACAAAGCAAAAGCAAGCATTTAAAAAATAAAAAGGAGGATAGATAGCAGCTGGAAAGCAGGGACTAGCATAAGCTCCCCACCCTCCAAAAACCTATAAAAATGTCTCTGAACCAATTCTAGAACTGCAGAACCCACAGAACAGCAGAGGGAAGCAGGGCTCCAGCCTAGGACAGCCTGGATGGTCTCTGGATGAGGTCTATCCCACACGGAGCTGGGAGCTGGAAGCGGAGCAGAGCAGAGTGCAGTGTGACCGGCGCAGACCAACCAGACCAGGAGCCGGGCGGAGTGGGCCCTGGCGCCCTGAATCAGTGAGCTGCGGCAGTTACCAGACTTCTCAATCCACAAACACCAAAGACAACAGAGAAGGTTAGTGGGAAAAGCTGCGGGAGTGGAAGGATTTAGTGGTTCGGCCACTGCCCCTGGGGCAGCGGAGGTGGGGCAGCTACAGCTGCAGTTGCTTCAGGCCCCAGGCCAACCTGGTAGGAGGAATTAAGTGGCGGATCAGAACAGGAGTGCACAGTCTGCTGAAGATCTAAGCCCAGCCCAGGTTGGGGGTTCTTGGGGAAGAAGGAGTGCTGGTGTGGCAGAGCTGGCGCATCCCCCCCAAACGTGGAAAATAGAACTCTTTATTCTACAAGCAGTCATACCCTGCTGAAAAACTCAAGGGTCAAGTTAGGTGGCTGGGAATATGCCCAGGCAGTGAAAACGCACCCAGATTCAGTCTCAGACCTTGGATTCTTTCTTTGGTGACAAAGAAGACCAAAACATATAGACAGAAGAAGTTAACAAAGTCAAAGAACCTACAACAGAAGCCTCCAAGAAAAAGATGAACTGGTCCCAGGCCATGGAAGAGCTCAAAAAGGATTTGGAAAAGCAAGTTAGAGAAGTAGAGGAAAAATTGGGAAGAGAAATGAGAAGGATGCAAGAAAACCCATGAAAAACAAGTCAATGACTTGCTAAAGGAAACCCCCAAAAATACTGAAAAATATACTGAAGAAAACAACACCTTAAAAAATAGACTAACTCAAATGGCAAAAGAGCTCCGAAAAGCCAATGAGGAGAAGAATGCCTTGAAAGGCAGACTTAACCAAATGGAAAAGGAGGTCCAACAGACCACTGAAGAAAATACTACCTTAATGATTAGATTGGAGCAAGTGGAAGCTAGTGACTTTATGAGAAATCAAGATATTATAAAACAGAACCAAAGGAATGAAAAAATGGAAGACAATGTGAAATATCTCATTGGAAAAACCACTGACCTGGAAAATACATCCAGGAGAGATAATATAAAAGTTATTGGACTCCCTGAAAGCCATGATCAAAAAAGAGCCTAGATATCATCTTTTAAGAAATTATCAAGGAGAACTGCCCTGATATTCTAGAGCCACAGGGTAAAATAGAAATTGAAAGAATCCATTGATCGCCTCCTCAAATGAATCCCCAAAAGAAATCTCCTAGGAATATTGCCGCCAAATTCCAGAGCTCCCAGATCAAGGAGAAAATACTGCAAGCAGCCAGAAATAAACAATTTGAGTATTGTGGAAATGCAGTCAGAATAACCCAAGATCTGGCAGCTTCTACATTAAGAGATCAAAGGGCTTGGAATACGATATTCCTATTCCAGAGATCAATGGAGCTAGGATTAAAACCAAGAATCACCTACCCAGCAAAACTGAGTATCATGCTCCAAGGCAAAATATGGACTTTCAATAAAATAGAGGACTTTCAAGCTTTCTCAGTGAAAAGACCAGAGCTGAATAGAAAATTTGACTTTCAAACACAAGAATCAAGAGAAGCATGAAAAGGTAATCAAGAAAAAGAACAAGAAAAAGAAATTGCAAGGGACTTACTAAAGTTGAACTGTGTTGTTTACATTCCTACATGGAAAGATGACGTGTACGATTCATGAGACCTCAGGATTAGGGTAGCTGAAGGGAATATGCATATATATGTGTGTGTGTGTGTGTGTGTGTGTATGTGTATATATATATATGTGTGTGTGTGTCAATATATGTGTGTATATATATATATGTGAATGTGTATATGTATGTGTGTATATATATATATATATATATATATATATATATATATATAGAGAGAGAGAGAGAGAGAGAGAGAGAGAGAGAGAGAGAGAGCGGACACAGGGTGAGTTGAAGATGAAGGGAAGATATCTAAAAGAAATAAAATCAAATTAAGGAATGAGAGAGGAATATATTGAGAGAGGGAGATAAGGAGAGATAGATTGGCGTGGATTATCTTGCATAAAGGTGGCAAGAGGAAGCAGTTCTGTGGGAGGAGGGGAGAGGGCAGGTGAGGGGGGAATGAGTGAATCTTGCTCTCATAAGATTGGGCCTGAGGAGGGAATACCATACCTACTCAATTCAGTATCTTACCCCACAAGAAAGAAGAGGGAAGAAGATAAAAAAGGGGGGGCATGATGGAGGGGAGGGCAGATAGGGGTGGAGGTAATCAAAAACAAACACTTTCAAAAGGGGACAGGGTCAAGGGAGAAAATTCAATAAAGGGGGATGGATTGGGAAGGAGCAAAATAGAGTTAGTCTTTCACAACATGAGTATTGTGGAAGGGTTATACATAATGATACACATGTGACCTATGTTGAATTGCTTGACTTCTTAGGGAGAGTGGGTGGGAAGGGAAGAGGGGAGAGAATTTGGAACTCAAAGTTTTAAAAACAAATGTTCAAAAAAAATAATAGCTTTTGCATGCAACTAGAAAACAAGATACACAGGCAATGGGGCGTAGAAATTTATCTTGCCCTACAAGAAAGGAAGGGAAAAGGGGATGGGAGGGGAGTGGGGTGACAGAAGGGAGGGCTGACTGGGGAACAGGGCAACCAGAATATACGCCATCTTGGAGTGGGGGGGAGGGTAGAAATGGGGAGAAAATTTGTAATTCAAACTCTTGTGAAAATCAATGCTGAAAACTAAAGGTGTTAAATAAATAAATTTATAAAAAAAGAATGAACCTTAGAGAAATACTCTTTAAAAAAAAACTAATTGACTTAATTGAATTTACCTAATAAAATACCTAGAATATTAAAAAAATAAAAAGGAATAAACAAGGAAACTGTATCTTGCTGAGTGGAATCATAGAAAACAAACTAATATGAGTAACAGATTTATATTATCCAAAATACCTTAGCATCCAAATTCATAAAGGAAACATCTAAGTATCAAGAAGACACAAATAATAACACAATAGTGGCAGGAGACTCCAATATCCCTCTTTTGGTTTTGGACAAGTCTAACAGAAAGATAAACAACAGGGAAAATATGGAACTGAACAAATTTCTGGAGAAACTAGAATTAAAAGATTTGTGGTGTCTTCTAAATGGGACAGTAAAATAATATACATATTTCTCAGAAGCTTATGGAAACTTTAAAAAAAATTGGCCATGTGCTATGACACCGAAATATTACAAACAAATGGAAAAAGACAGAAATAACCAATACATAACTTTTTGACTATGATGCAATAAGAATAGACATTGGTTCAGGGACTACAAACAAAAGGTACAGACCAAAATGGAGATTTAACAATTAAATCTCAAATAATGAGTAGGCCAAAGAACAGATCATAGAAATAATTAATAACTATGTAAATGAAAATATTGATGATGAAATAACGTACCAAAATTAGAACTTAAGCATGTCATGTACTAGCATGTCATAGCTATGGGTAAGACATACAGAGTGCAGTAAGCAGAGCCAAGAAAATAATATATACTTTAAACTACAAACAATTGTAATTAGGAAAAAATGACACACCAAAAATTCAGAAGTAAATGTTATAATATTATAAATATTAAGTGGGACTTGAGTGAAGAGATATGAGAAGTTGCTTCAAATCTACCCTTTCACATAGTGGGAGATCCATAGGAGTGGCATTTTGTGCATGGTTTCAGATTTTCTCAATGTAACAATTGATCAGTTATGCTGACTTGTTTTTTTTTCCTTCTCTTAAAAAATACTATATGTCATATGGAATGGATCTCAGAGGGGGAAAGTATGGGTGGGTAGACACACATGGGATACTAAGATGTGTAAGAAACAGAAAACATCAATAAAAGTTATTTTAAATAAGTAAAATGAATTAGTTTAATTGAATTCATCCCCAATAATATGAAGTTACATCACCTCAGCAACCCATGAGGGGAAAGTGGTTTTAGCTTGAGAGTCTTCCAGAAATATTTCAAATCACTCTCTAGTCAAGACCTTCTTCCCACTACTAATAAAGCCAACCTTGCATGTACTGCTGGCTTATTATTTCAGTTATTAGCCAACACATTGTAGGCTTTTTTTCTGCCTTTGAGATCCAGCTAGGTGGGAGTGGATAGAGCACTGGACCTGGAGTCAGGAAGACCTTGAGATCAAATCCAGTCTCAGACATTTATTAAGTGTGCTACCTTGGGTAAGTCACTTATTCTCCATATGCCTCAGTTTCCACAACTGTAAAATGGGTATGGATAATCACAGCGCTTCTCAGGGTTATTGTGAGGGTTGCGACAATAATTGTAAAGTACTCAGCATAACGCCTTATGTGTAGTGTTTGTTTTTTTGTTTTCAAAGACCAATGACATCACAGGGTGATGTCTTGATATTATGCATGAAATGAATTTAAGTGAGGCAGAGTTGCACAAAATGTCAGCCTCACTTTGTCTTCCCGAGTCATCGAAGTCCAGTGATGGGACAAAAGTCACGATGGCCCAGGATTCAATGGATGATTGTGGCATCTTTGATGGTTGCTAACCAAGGTCTAAGCACAGCACAGTGTTTGCTTTAGTCACCTTCATGACTGTTGGAAGAAATTGTCCTCATCTGCCTGTTTCCCTGGGGGGAGCCTTTATATGCTTCAGGTACACACCTCTTAAGTCACTAAGAGTTTTGAGGCCCACTAGTTACCTTCAACATGGTTTGACCCATCTGCCAAGATGGTTTACCAATGTGTGGCTGCTGTACTTGCTATACCTTCTTGGTGTAAGTGAGAGTTGAGTGACAGGTGAACACCAAAGGTAGATGAGCATCCCTGAAAAGTGGCTCAGCAAGCCCTCACACCAGACTACTAGTCCTCCTGGAACACCTTATAAACCCCAATATGTACCCTCATGCATGATAGGCACTACAAACATGCTTATTCCCTTACCCGTTAATCGAAATCAGTATTGTTGTTCAGCTAAATACAACTACAGATATTTTAAATATTTTTCTTTTGTGTAGTGTTTGGTTATCCATAAATTAAGTGAAGTCAAGAATACATAATAATAACAATAATAATAATAGCCATTTATATAGTGCTTTAAAGTATGCAAATTGTTTTACCTATGTATGTTGTCTCCTAGTGATGCAAGGGAAGGGAGTGGAATAACCATTTGTATAGTGCCTACTATGTGCCAGTTACTGTGCTCAGTCCTTTTTTTTTAACAAGTATTACCTCAATTGACAACAGCACTGTGAGGTAGGTAGGCACTGCAGGTGCTATCATCCCAATTTTATAAGTGAGGGAATGGATGTTCAGAGGTATGAAGTGTCTTGCTAAGAGTCACACAGCCAGTAAGTCCAATAAGCAGATTGTGTGCTCAGTCCTCTCCTGATTTACGATTATATAATCTTTCCACTACTAGTTCCTGATCTCTCTTAGACCTTAGCTAAAGGCCAGCATTGCATTTACATGATCATACATATCCAAATGCCGCACGAATGTATTGGTACCATTGGTTTTTAAAGTTAGGCTCCTGCCTCCTTGCCTTTGATTTTGGATTTTACCTTATATCACTCACTTCAGTAGGCGTAGTTTGAGACAAGGAGTTTGGACCAGACTTGATGGTTCCTATTACAACCCTCCAAAGCACAGGGAATTTAATGGGATAATATTTCATAGAAGAGAAAACTTCCATGTAAATTATTTCCCTTAAAAGAGAGATGCTCTTCATCAATAATGTTTCAGGGCTCAATTTCTGTAGGGGGAAGCTATTTTGATCAAGAAATGCTTGCAGCATTGGATAGCTCATAAGAGTGCAATAAGGCATTCCAAAAATACCAAAAGAACAAGAACCATAGGGAATTTCATTTGTATGCTAATTGAGTTTCTGTTTGAACTGCTGCAAGGAGACCCATCTCACTAGGTATAAAAGCATTTTTTAAAAAAATATGGAATATTGGTGCCTAATAGGTACAATGCAAAGCTGTCATCGTCTTTAAAGGCAGGTTCATCCAGCCCCAAATCATGTTTCCACTCAGAATTCTGAGGTATTTTTGTTATTTTTTGTGTGTATTATGTACCTATATACCTCTATAATTTAGACATTAGCAGGTTAATGTTCATATAAATTCATTCTTTGGCTAATCCTCAACATGTGTTTGGCAAGTACTGTGTTCTACGTTTAACCAGCTGGTGTTGACATCTGCCACATGAGTTATGTTAACATTATGAGGTTAATGTTTGAGATGGATCATAGTATCATAGGATTTAGATCTGGAAGGAGCTTTAGAGACCTAGGCCAAAATGTTCATTTTGTAGATGAGGAAACCTTCATTACTAGAGAACTTGAATGACTTGTTCAGGATTGTACCAAAAGTTGCAAGCAAAAATGAGATGCAAATTCAGGTTCTACAATGCAAACTCAGTCATCTTTTTTCCCCCTTTCTTCCTTATTTAATTAATATTTTTATTTTTTTCCCAGTGTCAGGTAAAAACAATTTTTAACATTCATCTTCAAAACTCTTGCAAATTTTCTTCTTTCTTCCCTCTCCACCTTGCCCCCCATTAAGAAGGCGAGCAGTTCTATATAGATTATACATGTGTAGTCATGCAAAGCACAGCCATAATAGTCATGTTGTGAAAGAAAAAATAGACAAAAAATGCAGGAAAAACAAAGAAAAGTATGCTTCTATCTGTATTCAGACACCATTAGTTCCTTCAGTGTTATCTTGGATCATTGTATTGCTGAGAATAGTTAAATCATTCACATCTGATCTTCTTACACCATTGCTGTTGCTTTGTATACAGGCCATGCTGCATTTGAGCCCATGCCACTTCTTACCAGGTTTTTCTGAGAGCATCCTGCTTGTCATTTCTTATACTACAAGAGTATTCTATCATAATCACATACCATAACTTGTTCAGCCATTCCCCAACTTATGGGTATCCCCTCAATTTCTAATTCTTTGCCACTAGAAAAGATCGACTACAAATATTTTTGTATGTATACATGCTTTTCCTTTTTGTTTTTTATCTCTTTTGGGTTACAGACTCAGTAGTGGTATTGCTGGGTCAAAGGGTAGGCATAGTTTGATAGGCCTTTGGGCATAGTTCCAAATTGCTCTACAGAATGGTTGAATCAGTGCACAATTGCACCAACAGTGTATTAATGTCTCATTTTTCCCACATCCCCTCCAACATTTGTCATCTACCTTTTCTGTCCTATTAGCCAATCTAGTAGGTATGAGGTAGTATCTCAGAATTGTTTTAATTTGCATTTCTCTAATAGTGCACTACAGTATTTTTCATATGGGTATAGATGGTTTTGATCACTTTATCTGAAAACTGATCATATCTTTTGATCATTTATTAATTGGGGAATGGATCTTATTTTTATAAATTTGGCTCAGTTATCTATACGTTTGAGAAATGAGGCCTTTATTAGAGAAACTTGCTTCACAATGTTTTTCACAGTTACTATTTCTAATTGTATTTCCCTCCATCCCATCTGCCCACCCTGTTTATTCTATTCTCTTCCTCCTTTCACTCTGTCCCTGCTCAAAGGTGTTTTGCTTCCAACCACACTCTCCCCCAATCTGCCCTCCCTTATATCACCCTGTCCCCTCACTTATTTTATCCCCATTCTCCTCCCACTTTCCTGTAGAGTAAGCTGTGATGCCCTCTTTGAGCCAATTCTGATGAGCTCCCCCTCACCACCCTCTTCCTCTCCACTGTAAAAGCTTTTTCTTCCCTCTTTTATGTGGGATAATTTATCCCATTCTACCTCTCCCTTTCTCTTTCTCCCAGTACATTCCTCTCTCACCCCTTAACTTTATTTTTTTAGATATCATCCCTTTATATTCAACTCACACTTGTACCCTCTGTCCATTTATACTCCTAACTACCCTCATAACGAGAAAGGTCTTATGAATTACAAATATCATCTTCCCATGTAGGAATGTAAACAGCCCAACCTTATTAAGCCCCTTATGATTTCCCTTTCCTGTTTACCATTTTATGCTTCTTTTGAGTCTTGTATTTGAAAGTCACATTTTCTGTTCAGCTCTGGTCTTTTCATCAAGAATACTTGAAAGTCCTCTATCTCATTCAATATCCATTTTCCCCCTGAGGGATTATACTCAGTTTTGCTGAGTAGGTGATTCTTGGTTGTAATCCTAGCTCCTTTGCCCTTCAGAATATCATATTCCAAGCCCTGTGATACTTTAATGTAGAAGCTGATAAATCTTGCGTTATCCTGACTGTGGCTCCACCATACTTGAATTGTTCCTTTCTGGCTGCTTGCAATATTTCCTCCTTGACCTGAGAACTCTGGAATTTGGCTATAATATTACTGGCAGTTTCCATTTTGGGATCTCTTTCAGGAGGTTAATGGTAGATTCTTTCAATTTCTATTTTATCCTCTGGTTCTAGAATCTCAGGGTAGTTTTCCTTGATAATTTCTTGAAAGATAATGTCTAGGCTCTTTTTTTGATCATGGTTTTCAGGTAGTCAAACAATTTTAAAATTATCTCTCCTGTATCTATTTTTTAGGTTAGTTGTTTTTCCCATGAGATATTTCATATTGTCTTCTATTTTTTTCATTATTTTGGTTTTTTTCATTGTTTATTGATTTCTCATAAAGTCATTAGCTTCCATTTGCTCCATTATGATTTTTAAGGAATTATTTCCTTTAGTGAGCTTTTGGACCTCCTTTTCCATCTGCCCAATTGTGCTTTTTAAGGCATTCTCCTCATTGGCTTTTTGGACCTCTTTTACCATTTGGCCTAGTCTGATTTTTAAGGTGTTAATTTCTTCAGTATTTTGGGGGTCTCCTTTACCAAGCTGACAACTTGCTTTTCATGATTTTCTTGTATCACTTTCATTTCTCTTCCCAATTTTTCATCTAGCTCTCTTACTTGATTTTCCAGTTTTTGAGCTCTTCTATGGCCTGAGACCAAGTCATATTTTCCTTGGAGGTCTTGGACATAGGAGCTTTGACTTTGTTCTCTTCTTCTGAATGTGTGTTTTGATCTTCCTTGTCACCATGGTAACTTTCTATAGTTAAGAGGTTTTTTTTCCCATGGTTTATTCATTTTCCCAACCTATTACTTGACTTTTAACTTTTTGTCAAAGTAGGGCCCTGCTTCCAGGGTAGAGGGCACACTGCTCTAAGCTTCAAGGGACTTGTGCATTTTTTTCAGAGGTACTTATAGGGACCTGTAAAATTTCAGTCCTTCTAAGGTCTTGTGATCTAAGGAGACATATTTACTCCTCCCCTGACCTGTACTCTGGTTTCTGAGTGACCACTGGCACTCTTTCCTGCCCTGAAACTGTGAGGAGGGTCCCCACCCTCCTCTACTGTGGCTGCAAACTCTGCTATGCTAGTGCTTCTCCTCACCCTATGACTGCCACCCAGGACTGGAACCTGGTTCAGAGTATGGCCAAAGCAACAGAGTTCTGCCTCAGTGCTAGCAAAAGACCCCTATAATCTCCTTCTTTCCAGTTGTTCAGCCCCCTTACCATTTGTGGGCTGAGAGTTCTGGAAGCAGCCACTGCTGCTGCTGATTCAGTCACTCCAAAGGCCTGCTCCTGGTTCGTTGTGGCTATGCTGGCACAGCCTGCACTGGACCAGCACTCCTCACCCTGGTGTAAGAGACCTTTCCTGCTGACCTTCCAAATTGTCTTGGGCTGTAAATTTGTTTCATTCCATCTTTTGTGGGCTCTGCTGCTCTAAAATTTGTTCAGTGTCTTTTTAAAATGATATTTGGAAGGGTTTGGGGGAGAGCTCAGAAGATTCCCTGCCATTACTCTTCTATCTTGGCTCTACCCCACCCCTGTAACAACAATGCTGCTTGCAGCTGCTGTAGAGGGTGTAAGGCAAATAACACCAGTGCACAGAAGAGCTGTGAGCATGGGTCCTTTGATCTGATTTTCTAAGGAAAGCGACTTTAAGGGGTTTACAATCTCATTTTAATTAAGCATACATATATTATTCACTTAGTTCAAGGGAAAAAGTCAGTACCTTGAACTTCAGAGAAATTTCAGAGAAAACACAAACAGAAATTACAAACAGATATTATATAAACAGAGTAAATAACACAAATCAGCAGACAGGCTTCTGTCTGACCATAGCAATACATATATAGTTACCAGAGAGAAAGAAGCACCAACATCTGGGTTTTCAAAGCCAGGAGGCTCCTTAAAGGCTACCCAGAGTCTCCACACCAACACTCTTCCAATGAGTGAGCCCCCAAGCAAAGCATCTCCTCCTGCAGTTCTGAGAGTTCTTGATTCTCAATTCTGGATTCTGAGTCCAATGGCTATCCTCTGGGTATATATATTCTTTTTCAGGGTCTGAGGGCTTCACTCCTTTTAGGACTTCATGCCTCTCATGACCTAATTAGCAAAAGGGTGTGGGCCTTCTAACAAACACAGGCAAGACTCAATGAAAGGCACTTGATTGCCTTAGTGATGAGAAGCACTCCAAAAGAAAAAAAAAACAATAAAAAGTCCCACTTTGCTTGCACTTACAAACTCCCAGTCATCT
Source organism: Trichosurus vulpecula (assembly GCF_011100635.1). Lineage (NCBI taxonomy): Eukaryota > Metazoa > Chordata > Mammalia > Diprotodontia > Phalangeridae > Trichosurus > Trichosurus vulpecula. Next base: position 374,713,234 of record NC_050576.1, read on the forward strand.
TTTTGCTATACTCTTTCTACCATGTCTTTTCTTTTCTCCATATTTTGAATTTTAATGGACAGTTTTCATTAATTTACAGATGTCACTACAAATTGGCAAGATTTCCACATAGGACTTATATTTTATACTGACATAAAGACTAAAGATCAAGCTTGGTCCAGAAGCTCTAAACACATAAATTCAACAATTCTTATCACACTTATCAAATCTTATTAATTTAGCATGATTACAATTCTATTCTCTATTCTCAAATAATTTCATTAAACCAAGATTTCACTGGTTTATTTGATATTATCTCCTCAGTAAGAAAAATTATTTGAATTTATTTCACAAGTGTGTACTACCAATTTTTAATTTCTTGATAAATATTTCAAAATAACTTCCTCAGAAGACCCAAGTGTTGCAGTGGGCTCAAACAGAACTCTTCTAAGACTAAGCTTTAATCTGTCCCCCTATAGCCCTTAGAATAAACTGTGTGCAAATAAACACCTTTTATAGCCACTTTTACACCTTTTTGAAATGCTAAGGACAGCTATTTATATCTATCAGTTTAGAATTCACACCTATTAAATTCTAAGACAATGATAACCATCTTGTCTTAAAGAAGTGTGAAAACAAATTGAGATGAAGTGATAAAACATATTGTCCCTTTACTCTTACACAAAATTTCTTCTTAAAGTACAATCCTAAGCCACAATAACCCCTATGAAAAAGGTACATTTTCAAGCAGAGTTCACTTTTTACATTAAAAAAAAATCAATCATAGTGCTCCTAGGGCTGCAAAAATACAGCATTTAAAAATTTGCATAGCTCCTGAGTTGCAAAATTGTAACTGATTTACTAATGTTTCTTCTCTTTTTAAAAATGTAAAATTCTAGAAATATTAGCAAGTGGGTTCATAATCGTGTGAATTTAAAAAAAAAAACATTAACTCAAGCTTGGAAGTATAAGCAGGCCTCCTCTCTCACTTTTCACAGGAAAAAAGTAATCCAACTCCCTACTTTCTCTGAGAAGTGAGGAGTGTTACATTTTGTTTACTCAAGGAGGGGAAAACCATAAGAATTTTAAAATTAAACTTTTAAGAGTAGGTGGTAAGGTAGTCCCATTTTTATCAATGGATGGAATATATAGTTTTAAGTTCATGGTTGTCTCAGAGTCTTTGTGGTAACCATTTATAACAAAATATTTTATTCATTAATTAACGTGGAAAGTATTTATTGAGCTCAATCGATTCAATTTCTAAATCATCAACTTATTCAACTAAATAAACATTTATGAATCATTTATTATATGCAAGGCAGTCAGCTAGGCAATGGGGATAACATTTAGCTAAATTACTAATAGTTTCTCCTACCAGGGAATTTGTAATCCAGTATAGAAATTATAATACAAAATATAATAATTAAGAACATAAAATAATAATCAGGTGTTATGAAAATTCATAGAAAGGAGAAACCAGGAGCTTTGTGGAGGAAATGGACAAAACCTTTTAGGTTGCTAAAGATGTGGGTTGTTTTGTAACAAATGGTAGAATCAATAGAATAAAGCACATTTTTCTAATTCAAATTTTATTTACTGTATTAATAAGTGAGAATTATTTATGCAGGATTATATGCTAGATAGTATTTTATACAGTAATCCTGAGGACTATGAAGAACTAAATTATTTGTGTCTTGTACACTTTTATCTTCCCAGGTTTTTCAGGAAATTTGGGGAAATCATAAGCCCTCCCTCTTCCAATATTTAAAAGGATCCTTAGCGGTCAAAGAAATGGAGCCTCCAAAGTAGTGCTTAACTAGGTTTCTTCAGCATTTATGATGTTGAATGAAGCATGGGATTATGATATCATTTTAAAAACTTTTATAGCCTAAATGAATATACAAGATTGTAGTATAGAAGGGAATTTATTTCTCTGTCTCTGTAATTTTCTTTATAAAGCTTTTCAGAAACTTCAATTAGAGTTCACGGTTATTTTTCTACCCTCCAAACCTGTGCTTATTCCTAGCAAAACTTATTTTTTTTACCTCTATAATATCTGTATTGTGGTAGAAGTGTTTTGACAGCAGTTACTTACCACTTGAGCTAAAAAACAAGATATCTTTCCCATAAGATTGTCTGGTTTTAGATTGAGAAGCACCACATGCAGGATTTCGCCCAAAATGGATAGCTGTGAGATAACATGAAAACTGCTGCTAGTAACTTTTAAAGAGTTATGCTAATCAAACTACAATCATACATATTCTAAAGATAAAACAGATTGTTTCTACCCATAATTTGCATATCTAGATAGCTGAGTTGACAAATTTTCTGTAATTGTATTCTTTTAAAATAAATTTTATTATTGTCTTTTGTTTTTACATTACCCAAATTTACCCCTGTATCCTTCTACTTCCTTTTCCCTAAGAGCCATTTCAAATAACTAAGACTTTTTTCAAAGAAAAAGAGAAAGAAGAGGGAAAAAGTCATCAAAACCAATCAATATGATGAAAAAAATCTGAAAATATATGTGCTTTACTACATTTCTGAAACTACTACCTTGGCAAAGCAGTAGAATGAGATCTCTTTTGCTTCTTTGAGGTCATGCTTGTTCTTTGTAATTTTGCAACATTTATTTTTGATTGTTTTGTGGTAGTTGTTTTATGTTCTTCAATGTAACTGATTCTCGTTGGTCTATCTAATGTCATTTTGATACTTCAGTGATGTCATTTGGGCAGTATAAGCTCCTACTCTGACATATAACCATATATGCAAATATAAATAATTATATATGCAACCATATACAGATACTCATATTTGTATAATGCATACATGCATACATACATACATACATATACACATACACACTTATGTATATGTATATACCTATAGATATACACACTTACAAGTGTGTATATTTCTTCTTGGAGGTCTATAGAAGATTCATTGAATAAGACATTGGCACAAAAATAAATTGTATCTTTTTCTCAGTGATAATTATTTACCTTAAGCTGGACTTCTAGAAGCGTTTTCCCATCTCGAATCTCTAGTCTTACCTTGCCATCTTCTTGTTTACTTTGTAAAAAAAATCCATGATGGAAATTTTAAACTCAGGCTCTTCAAATCCACATAGTCCCTACCCCAATATAATCTTGCCCATGTTCTCTTATTCGTTCAAAGGCAGATTTGTGTTCATAAAAATTCAGAGACAGAGCTTGCCTGGTTTTTTTTTTTTCCACTTAAAAAGGGATAAGAAAATTGATCCACCCTTAGACAGATCATAAGCTCTGGATCAGATCTGTATATTCATTTAGACAGATTCCTATACTCTAGAGTCTTTACAGTAGCTTTGGGAAATATTCCTGGCTATCTCTCTACAGGATGTGCTAGACAGAAGAATTTCAGAGTCTTAATGCATTTAAAGGAAGATAATAGAAAAAGGAAGGATTTTCCATTTTGGAGGTGCCTTTGGGGGAATGGTGGACTTTTATCTTGGTCAAAAGGGAGTAGTAGTGTTGGCAGAAAAATTAAAGCTTCGAAGGGAAGCAGGGGGAAGTAAAAAGTCTGGCAGATTATCCTGAAAACTCAAGTCAGACAGTGAAATCCCCCAGAAGCACCACAGGTATGTGGGATTCTGTGCAATGTGTAGTTAGGCTCCAGGAAGGGAGATATACTGTGAAGGGGGTGGGGAATGTATCAACAATAGGGTAAAATGAACAGGGGACTTGACTTTGGATAAATTTTTGAAAAAGATTATTTTTGTTAAAAAAATTATATTTTCAATTGTCAGCCCTGCCGGTATTCTAGATTATTATTAAGACTCCTATCTTCTTTCTGTTCTTATAGTTATCACCCTTGTTCAGGCCCTTATCATTTCTCACTTAGACTACTATTTGAGACTCCTAGGTGCCTCCTTTATTCCAATGTCTTTTTTCACTCTGTTCTGCACCCAGCTACAAAGTGGATATCCCTGACACAGAGATTTGACCTTGTTTATCAAGAAGTTTCAGTGGCCTCCTATTTTCTCTAGGATAAAATGCAAACTCTTCTGTATGTCATTTGCAGCCTCATTCCAGACCTGTTTCACATTGCTATCCCTCATGCCTTCTGTGCTCCAATCAATTTAACCTAATTGTCACCTCCCATAAGTGACATTCAATCTCCCACCTTTGTGCATTTGTATAACATCTCACCTATTTCTAGAATGCTCCCTGTCCTCCCCACTACCTCTTGGAATCCCTGGTTCCATTCAAGCTTCAGCTCAAATGCTGGCCACTACTAGGTGCCCATTACTAGATGTTGTCCCATACTAGAAAAAAAAATGTATATATACTAGATGCCTTTACCAATTTCCCCAGTTGTTGGTGCTTTCCTCTTTCTGAAATTACTTTGCAACTTAGCTCTCTACAAGTTGTATCTTTCTAACCAAATGCAATTTCCTTAAGGAGAAGTACTATTTCAATTTTAATGTTTGCACCACTAGCACATAGTAGGTGCATCTTGAACTGAACGCATCTTTGTAAATGCATCTTGAACTGAAAGGAATTGTTGTTCAGTTATTTCAATTGTGTCTGACTGTTTGTGACCCCATTTGAGGTTTTCTTAGCAAAGATACTGGGGTGGTTTGCCATGTCTTTCTCCAGCTCATTTCATAGATAAGGAACTGAGGCAAACAGGGGTAAATGACTTGCTCAGGTTCACACAGCTAATAAATGCCTGAGGTCAGATTTGAACTCAGGAAGATCAGTCTTCCAGACTCCAGGTCTGTCACTCTATTTACTGTGCCATCTAGTACATATAAAACCCTTCAGCACTGGATTCATGTGGCAGTCAAGTACTGTCTGTAGTTTTGCTATGCATGAGCTAGAAATTTCCTTTAGCCAGAAATGCAACATATCTTTCAATCATTTAGCAGACCACTATGCCATGACTAATGGGAAATTATTTTTTTATTAAGCGAGATTCTCCTTGGTACTTAGAGCTTTCCAGGTACTAAATTGAACACTTGGGGAGAGAAATTAATATTTTCAGGGTACTAAACTAAAGGACTGTTTTGTGGTCCTCTGCATCTCACAAACCTAATTTATTTTTATTTCTTTAGCCTATTGAAACCAAATTAATCTGTTTATTATCCCCTCCCTACAGTTTGCTTATTCTGTCTTCTAGAATGTGTCCCTGAACACATCACTATGTAAAGTACATGTCATTTCCTCTACTTAGAATATATTAGTCTTGTTTTACGGGCCTAGGTTATTTTTGACCTAGCTCAGAGTTCACCTCTAAGAAGACTTTCTTGATTGGTGACTACTCTAAGAACTTCTTTTTTCAACGTTTCCCAACAATTATATACACAATTTCAATCACAGCCTTTTGCATTTGATGTTTTTATTGTTTTCAAGTCACTTCATGAGTACATGATTTGCTTTCTCTACTAAAAATTCAACTAACATTTTGGATTTCTTTCAACACACATTTATTGACAGCCTTCTCTCTGAGATATATAACTACTGTCTGTCTGTCTCTCTCTTTCTCTGTCTCTCTCCGGTCTGTTTCTCTCCCTCTCTCTCCTCTGTCTCTCTTCTCTCCTCTCTCTCTCCATTTCTCTCTCTCTCTCCCTCTTTCTCTCTCTCTCTTCATCACTCCCTCTCCTTCCCTCTCTCCCTCTCCACACATACCCCCAAAATATTCCCTGAAGGCATTTTCCTTCCATTGTGATTGTGTGATTGTAAATAATAGTATTTTAGTACTGGGAAGGACCTTTCAGAAGATCTAGTCCGATCTAATCATTTTCAAGATAGGGAACTAAGACTCAGATATGTGAAGTAAGGTGTTTGTATCTAAGATCACAAGGGTCTAAGTAGCAGAATAAGGACTGAATCCAAATCTCCTGAATCCTAATCTAGTGCCTTTTCCTCTATGCCATACTGCAATACTCCAGATGTAATCTGGTCAGGATAAACTATAGAAAGCAAAGATAAACTATGCTTGCCTCATTGGGTATATTACATTTCTCTTAATATATCTAAAGATCATTTGGGCTTTTTTGGAGGGAGAAGGAAGAAGGCTACCACATCACACTCGGTGGTGATTTTGCTTTTGCAGTCTAGGAGTGAAAACCTCAAGTTTTGTTTGTTTGTTTTTTTCTCCTTCATGAACTATTTTCTCCCCAACATATCTAACTCGTATCTTAGGTGAGCAGTTGATATTTTGAATTCCAGTGTAAGACCTTAATTGTCCCTTTCAAATTTATCTTTCCAACTTGAGGGGATATTTGTAGATCTCCATCTTGTCTCCTTTTCATAGCTTCATGCCAGCTGCAGATTTGAGAATCATAATACCTACATGTCACTCAAAAATACTGAACAGTAGAGTACCCATTGCAGAATCCTACAGCATTCTACTAAAGACCCTTTTCAAGTCACCAGTGATTACATTAAATACCATTCTTTGCATCTTAACCACTTAACTTCTGTCTGCCTAAGTTTTTACATCTGTGAAATGAGGTGATAATAGCATCTTCCTCCCAGGGTTTTTTTGAGGATAAAAATAGACAATATTTTTGAAGCATTTTTCAAACCTTAAAGTGCTTTATAGGTGCTAGTTCTTCTCCTTCTCATCTTCCTCCTCCTCCACTTCCCCTTCCTCCTCCATCTCCCCCCTCCTCCTCTTTCCTCCTCCTTACTCCTCCTCTCTCTCTCTCTTCCTTCCCCTCCTCCCTCTCCTTCCTCTGTCCCTTAACCATAGAATATGGCCTTTACTGGTCAGATGCTGATAGTCCCTCTTTCATTCCATTCTATTTAGTCACTACCCTCCACTCTGCTCTTACAGACAAATTTTCCTGCACATGCATGAGGGAGAAGAAAGAAGAAACAGACCAAGTAACAGGACCCATGATTTTAGCCTCCTACCAAACAGTAGTCACAATTGACTTAGCTTTATTTACTTCGAGACTTTATTAATATTAATAGATCACTATCATTTTCTCTCATAATGCTTCTGAGACCCTATTCATTATCAAGATTTTCCCATGCTTCAATTTTCTCTTATATGCCTAGACCAGTCTATGTTCCTCCCTTTTGACACTCTATTTTCACAAATAGGAAAATGCATGAATAATATTTCTTTGTCCAATATACCATTTCTCAAAGAGTGAATGATTCCAAAAGATCAGAAAAGTTTGTAGAGTTGGTACCAAAAGAAGGGGACCAAGAAGACATAAATTGTTGCTAACTCTATTTTCTAATTTTCTGATCTCCAGAAAATCTTTGAGAAAGTTCTGTATACAGATCCTTGGTGAAAATAAGAGAAAGTAACATATATTTGTAGACAATCTTATATAGAAAAGTATATCTTCAAACTCACAGTACTGACTGAAGGTTATAGAAATTACAAAATCTCATTTTATATATATATATATATCTCTTTTGCTGGTTCTTTGAATAAAACATAGCCTTAAAGGCACTTCACTAACAAGTTTTCTTCCATGCTTGTCTAATTCACGTATGGTGTGTCTTTCACTAATGGAATTCCCTTCTTGGGCCATGGACTTTCTACTCGCTCACTGGTCTTGCTCAGTTATCTTCATTCTGTTAGGCCTGAGTTATCACCACCATATTATGTTGGAATTCTTTCAGAGTCCTATGGGCAACCTTGATATGGATAAATATGCTCTGTGGAGAAACATGTTGATAGTAAACAATAATAATATTACATGCAGCATTAATTGGTCATTCCATTTGTGTGTGTGGTTTGTCCTTCGTTCTTGAAGAAGACCATGAAATCAGGAAGGTGATGCATGACTTACAATAGAATTGGATTTAAATTAGGGAGGGCTTTCATTAAACCAGGGGACAGCAAACTTCATTCATTAAGCTTGAACTGGCTCTGAGTAATATACTACTTGAATTCACCCCTGTAGTTCTTGAGCCTCTGACAATTCACTTCCATTTGCAGTCATTCAAAATAATTACACCATTAGGTACTACATATAACCATTTACCTAACAATAAGACAAAAGTAATAATTGATATGTCATAGGTACTTAGTATAAGTGAATTCAGGAAATATTATATTCTACACATAAACCTAGGTCCCACTGTCCCACTAGTGTTCCTAATATCTATGAGGGAAAGTAGGAACACATTTATTTACATGAGTAAGGGAAACCTGTGAGCTTGGAGTAACTCTCATCTCTACATTACAGACTTTGATGTCAATGGTCAACTTAATAACATTAGTACCATACAAAGACACCTTTCTGCCAAATGGTCTGCATTTAGTCCATACCGCACTCCTGCTGGACAGATCCTCTTCTCTTATTCTCATGAACTTAGGAAGCATTACTAGACACTTATGACTCACAATCACTCTTAATAGAGCATTGAGAAAGTGTGTACTATTGTATTAGCTATTATAGTTATCCCTTCCACATCACGAGGTTAGGGTAGTGGCACCTCTGTAATCTGGAAAATCCTTGTAAATTTTCTGACCTTCCCTTCATACCAGAAAAGAAGTCTGACTTTTTTCTTTTTCTTTTTTGGGGTGTTTACAATGCCTTATTGTAAAATTTTGGTTAAGTATTTGGTCATAGCTTCTGTGTCATCTACTGGCCTTCACATGTCATCTGTGGCTTCTGCAAAACTCCCCCCAAATTCCCTTCAATTTCTTATCAGCCTGAGATATATAGAAACCACAATGGGGAAAGTCACAATGTGGAAGGGATGACTATAATTCCCTTTAAATCAGGGCTCTGCAAAGATCATTAGGCTGGTACTGGTTCTGGGTAATACAGACAAACTAAATGAAATCTTCACTCACAAGAATTCTGCCTCTTCCAATCAACCGTCATGTCACAAACATGGTTTTCTCCTTTCTGCTTTTCCTTCTCAAACAAGAGAGGGGTGAAAAGAATTAAAAGTACTCAATGAGTGGAGCACTGGCCCTGGAGTCAGGAGGACCTGAGTTCAAATCTGACCTCAGACTTGACACGCTTACTAGCTGTGTGACCTTGGGCAAGTCACTTAACCCCAATTGCCCTGCCATCCCCCCTCCAAAAAATAATTAAAAGTACTTTTAAAAGTCTTTACCTCTCTCACAGTATGAATTGCACCAAAGGACAATTCAGATATCTACCCAGTCAATAAGGAGCTGGTATCTAAAGCCTTCTTGTCAAGTTTCTCTCATGGTGCCATTTTTGTTGTTGTTTTCACACATCTTCATCAAAACTGGCTTTTTCACTTGTTTTTGAAACTTTCACTCTCCAAGTTTTCCTCATCTACTTGTTCGTGACTATGATTCTTGACTATTACAGGGAGTTTCTTCACTCTTTCTCAATATTGTTGTTGTGCTTGTCCTTCATTCTCAAAGAGGACCATGATATCAGGGAGATCATAACATGACTTACAATTGACTTTGATTTGAGTGAGGGAATGCATGGTCACCAGCCTCACTTTCTCCTCTGGGTCCAGTGGTCAGATATTCATCAGGACTACAGGAGATGCTCCAGGATACAATCAGAGACCCTGGCCCTTTTAGGCTAAGGCCTTTTCAGGTTCTTACTTTGAGTGAGGTAACACCCATTGTGAATAGTCCTCTTTAAGGAGTGAGTCAAGGGATGCCCCTTTATTTAAAAAAAATCAAATTTGTAGGGGAAGACCCTCAAGGTTGCTGGCCAAAAGAGAAACAGTTACAATTTATATTCATTATGAGCCAGGAGAGCCCAAAATATAGTCATTAAGTGGGGCTTGGGCAGGGACCTGTTGTCCAATCTATAAGCTCCAGAGCAAAATGGGTTAAAGGTTTGGTCTTTGAGGAAAAGAAGGAAGGAAGGAAGAAAGGAAGGAAGGAAGGAAGAAGAAAGGAAGAAGAAGTCAGTAAGTCTCAAAATAAAGCTCAAATAAGTCCTGGTACTCAGTAACTCATTTTATGAGGATAAAAAAATTCACACATGCACAAGCACCGAGTAACTTTTTTTGTTAGTTCAAAATTCAACATCCTTATTTAATCTTCCCATAGCTTCTAATCAGTGAAGTGATTTATATTTTTGTGATTTTTAACTTCCTAATCCTTAAAAACACTTAGATGCAAATGAGCTGAGAGACCACAATTTCCTTCAGCTTCAGACCTTTCTCAGTATAACTGGTGCTATTAATATTCAGTGACTCTGAAAACTGCATTTCTTAACACATATTTTTTAGGATTTCCAGTAATAAAAGTTCTCTTTTCCTTCTAGCCATCAAACTGTTAACTATGAAAGGGGCATTGCCTGACATTCTTCCTAAGTTGATTTATTTCATCTTCTACCTAGAAAAAGGCATTTTTTCCTTTTTCAGTAAATTGCTCATATCTTGAGGTGGCCGTTCTGTATACATGTTTTAAGATGATACAAAATTCTAGATAGATTGAGCCATAGAGTTAACTTTACTTACTGATGCCTTCATTTTTGATATCAAGTAATGCATAAAATAGGTAGTAATACACTTGTCAGAAGTAGTGGCCAGTAATGTCTTTTGAAGTCCAAAAGTTCAAGGGATTCCTGACAGATAGTGAGCTATATTACAAATGCTCATTTTTTTTACAGATAAGATCATTTACTAGAAAATTAAAAGATCTCCTTAAAACTATTGACGTCCATTCAAAAGAGATCAGCCTAGCAGTACACACAAGAAAAAAAAGATGAAAAAAGCCTATTGTACAGTCTATGAGAAATAGTGTCTAGGCAGTCCATTTATTTCATGCACATATGCTGGAAAATATTAATACAACAAGCTGTGATAAGAGTTCAATGGAAAGAAGAAAGAGGGTTGAATTGCTTTTAGAAATATGTATAGTACTTTCACTGCTACTACAGTGTTTTCTGACAAAGAGGTCTATTGTTTCAATACCAACAATCTCCTAAATATATTTATGATTCATTTATGGGACATCATACTCTTTGAAGAAACAAAATTTTGAGTGACTTAAATCAAAATGGAGAGACCCATGCTGGAAACAGTGGTATCCATAAAGCATTTAATAAATCAGAGGAAAAGCCTCTCAAGAATAGTTTCTCAAAGGAGGAATTATGGAAAGACATCCATAATAATTCACAGGATAATAAAGTGTTGTTATTTTTTGACTTGCACTGGTATGCATCATCACCAGTGAGATCATTGTTGGTGATACCAACATATTTTAAAGCCTCAATAATCTCTTTAGATGAAGCCATTTTAGTTCATGGAAGGCTGCAGGTTCTCTCCCTCTGGTCTTGTTACTTAAACTAGGCAAAGCCAAAACAGAAAGAAAACTATAGATCAATTTCCTTAATCAATTTTAAAGCAAAAATTTTAAATAAAATGCTAGCAAGAATATTGCAATATATCAGAAAGTAATACAATATGCCAAGGCTGAATTTATATCAGAAATGCAAAGCTGATTAAATATTAGGAAAACTTTAAGCAGAATTTAGAATATCAATAATAAAAATAACAAATCACATTTTCATTTCAATAGATGCAGCCTTCAGGCCACGTGTGATCCTTTAACTGAATCTAAAGTTTCTGAAATTTCATTCAGATTCAGTCAAAGGGCCTCACTTGAGGACCTAGAAGGCCACCCCTTGTAAGGGATCTAGAGGATTCCCTACCCTTGATCAAGATCATATATGTGTCATGGAAGAAATGTGGTGTAGGACTCCTTCTTTCCTTAGTTTTTCAATTTATATAGTTTTGAAATTAATTTTTCTTTAAATATTTGGTAGTTTTTGTTTGTAAATTCATTTAGTCCTAGGCATTTTTCCTTAGGAACTTGATTTATGGCTTCTTTATTTTTTTTTAAGATAGGGTTATTTAAATATTCTATTACCTGTTCTATTAATCTAGTCAATTTATATTTTTGTAAATATTCATCCATTTCATTTTGATTGTAAGATTTATTGGCATATAATTGGGCAAAATGGCTCCTAATAACTGTTCCAATTTCATTTTTGTTAATTGTACATTCATCTTTCTCATTTTTGATGCTAATAATTTGCTTTTCTTTTTTCAAAATCAAGACTACCAGTGGTTTATCTACTTAATTGTTGTTTTCATACAACTAGCTCTTAGTTTTATTAGTTCAGTGTGTTTTTGTTTTGCTTCCTATTTTGTTAATATCTACTTTGAATTTCAGGATTTCTATTTTAGTGTTCAATTGGGAGTTTTTACCTTGTTTTTCTAGGTTTTTCTTTTATTTATATGCCCAATTCATTGCTCTAGTCTTTCTTTTTTTAATCGATGTAAACAAAATATAAGTTTCCTTTTGAGTATTGCTGTGTCTGCATTCTACAGATTTTGGTATGTATTCTCATTATTGTACTTTTTAATTAAATCTTAAATTGTTTATATCATTTGTTCTTTGACTCACTTATCCTCTAGTATTAAGTTATTTAGTTTCCAATTGATTTTTAGTCTATGCTTTAAAAGCCCTTTGTTGAATGCAATTTTGTTGCATAATGGTAAAAAGAATACATTTAATTTTTCTGGGTTTTTGAGGTTTTCATATCCTCATTCATGGTCAATTTTTTAAGGTGCCACTTTCAGCTGAGAAATAGATGCATTCTTTTCCATTCCAATTCAGTATTCTCAAGAATTCCATCATATCTAAGTTTTCTAAAATTCTATTCATCTCCTTAACTTCCTTCTTATTTATTTTATGGTTAGATTTATCTAGGTCTGAGAGGGATAAAGTAAGGCCACCCATTGATTTATTTTGCTATTTCCTCCTCTAACTCATTTAATTTTTGCTTTAAGAATTTGGGTGCTGTAACACTTAGTTCCTATATGTTTAATGTTGATATTAATTCATTACCTATGGTAACTTTTACAAGATATAGTTTCCCTCTTTATCTCTTTTAATTAGCTCTATTTTTGCTTTTGATTTGTTTGGAATCATTATTACAGTGCCTGCCTTTTTAACTTCAAGTGAAGCATAATAGATTCTACTTCAGCCTCTTATTATTTTAACTCTATGTTTTTCTTTCTTTTTCAAGTGTGTTTCTTGAAAGAACATATTGTTGGAGTCTAATTTCTGATCCATTCTACTAACCTCTTCTGTTTTATGAGTGCATTCCTCCCATTCCCATTCATAGTTATGACTTCCATGTATTTCTCTCCATCCAATTTTCTTATGCTCATATTTCTCTTTTTTATACAATTTTCTCCTCAAGAGTCTGTTGATTCTGAGGGCTGACTTCCCTAATTTACTCTCCCTCTTATTCTACCCCACTCCCATTTCTCTTAATCCTTTTCCCTCTTTCCCTGTTGGACAAGATGAATTTCTTTGCCCAACTATGTGTGTATGTTTGTTCTTTTCTCTTTTTAACTGGTTAATATGAAAGTGAGTTTCAAGCATGGTTCATTTCCCTTTACAGCCCCCTCCATTGTGCAAACTTTTCCTTGCAGCCCCAGTTATTTGAAACCATTTTTTTTTTTGCCATTCTTCCTGCCCCTTATCCTCTCTCCCAGTGCATTCCTCTAACTCAGTGCTTCTTAAACTGTGGGCCTTGACCCCATATGGGGTCATGAAAAATTTGGCAATAGTAAAAAGCTTTTGAACACACAATGACCAAAAATTAATTAGAAATTAAATGCATAATGAATTGGAGGTGTTTCTGGCAGCACCTTCTCATGTTGCATCATGCACCTTCATTGCAGTCTTGGTTCTGAACACAGAGCATGAGCACTTTGCACTGTGCATGCTCTCAGAACATGCAATACTAAAGAACCACTGCCAAAACATGACAAGGGGTTGTGAGTGGAAAATGTTTAAGAAGTCATGCTCTAACTCACCCTTATATTATTCATATGATATTAACCCAACATAATAGCTTCATATGAGATCTTCTATTTAACTACATTCCCTCTAAGAACTCCAGTGATGATAAAGTTCTGAGCAGTTACATGTATCTTTTCCCTATTTAAGAATATAAGCCCTTGAACTTTAAGTCCTGTGTGATTTCTTCCACTTTTTTATCTTTTTATGCTTTTCTTGATTCTTGTGTTTATGTATCAAATTTTCTGTTCAGCTCTGGTCTTTTTTTATCATTTTTGAGCCCTTTGTTTCTTTACAATGTTAGCTACGAAACCTTGTGTGATCCTTACCGTGGTTCCATAGTACTTGAATTTTTTCTTTCATCCTACTTGCTATATTTTCCCCTTGACCTGAGAATTCTGGATTTTTGCTATAATATTTTTGGAAATTTTCATTTTGGGGGTTTCTGTCATGAGATGACTGATGGACTTTTCAATTTCTACTTTGCCTTCTGGTTCTGCAAAATCTAGACAATTTTCTTTTCCAGTTTCTTGAACTATGATGGCTGGGCTATTATGTGGCTTAATTTCCTTTATATCTCTTTGAGTCATTGTCTTCAGTTCAGACAATTCTAATTTTTAAAGAGTTGTTTTCTTTAGAAATATCTTTTACCTTTTTAATAGTAATGTAATTCTCTTTTCATAACTTTCTTGCACAGCTCCCATTTCTTTTTACATTTTCCTTTACTGCTATTTATTTTTTCTAAATATCTTTTGCTTTTTTCCCTTTAATTATTCTAAGGATTCTTGTTAGCCTTGTGTCCAATCTACATTTTTCTTTGAAGCTTTGTTTGTAGATATTTTCAGTCATTATCTTCTGTGTTTGTGTCTTGAAACTTCCCTGTAACCATAGTAGCTCTTTGGGGTTGGGTTCTTTTTTATTTCCTCATTCTTCTAGCCTACTTCTTGACTTTGGATTTTATTTTAGTGTTGTGCTCTTCTCACTTTGGGGGGAGATGTCTAACCTGAAGTTCTGTTTTTATATGTCCTCCTGCTGTTTTCACGGCAAAATCTGGGAGCCTGCAAGTTTTCAGTGTTTCCAAGGTGATGTGGCCTGGGCAGAGGTTTATTCCCTGCCTTCCTGGTTTGAGCCTCAGCCACATAGCTAAGTTTTTTGAATGTCTTCCTTGCTTTTTTCACAGCTAGGGCCTGTCGTGATACTATATCTTTACCTCTGCCCTGAAAGTCTAATGTGGAAGTGGGTTAAAGTTGACAGAGCTACCAACTGGAACCCATTTCTCTTCCCAGAACTGGTTCAAGGGTGACCCCATATTTCCAGCCCTGGTATTCAGCCTCATCCCCCTTACCATCCCACGGTGCTAGAATGTTCTTTATCACCACCAATGCCCTTGTGGTTAGCCCTTGCCTTCATGTCCATAGACTTCTCTGTTTGCTTAAGCTGACTTGGACTGGAAAAGTGACTCACAGTGACTCATTGTGACTTTCTTAGCTTTCTGGATCAGAGGTCAGTCTGGTGTATTTTCTAGGTTGTTGTAGAGTATATTGGGTTAGCTGGGTAAAAATGATATGAAGAAAGATGCTATCTCCATCCAGAGAAAGAACTGATAAATAGAAGTGTGTGTGTGTGTGTGTGTGTGTATGTATACATGTATACATACACACACACACACATATAAAATCCATATGTGTGTATCTATATATACCTCATTGTGTCTAATAGTAGCCATCTCTAGAGTGGGAGGGGAAGAAAAAAAGAAAAAAAAATGCATGATAATTTTGTTGTTTATTTGAAAGGAATAACAAATTGTGTATAGCAGATTTGCAATTTCATGTGCAATTATCATTTTTATTATATTATGTTATGGAAATGCTTGTTTTATTCCATAAATTAGAAATAAAATAAATTTCTGTTCAAGTGCAAGAAAAAAATGATGACTCTCACTTTGCCATTTTGACTCCTAAACATTTAAATTTTGAGAATTTTTTTTCTACCCCGACCTTTGGTTTCATTTTTATAGGGAATTCCTTGTGGGGAAACTCCTTCCACCAATAGAGTTTGGTAGAATTTTGTACTTTGTAGTTTTTAGAGAGATATTTTTTTTGGGGGGGGGTTTGAGGTTAAATGACTTGCCAGGGGTCGCATAGGAGGTTTTCTAGGCCATTCTACCTCATATTTTGGCAGTCAAATTTTCTTTTTTTAAAACTCCTATTCTGAGCTTTTAATTGCTCACATCAAAGTTGTTTTGCTGTTGTTGTTGCTGTTTTTCTAAAAAGACCCTCTCCCTCTGGGTGGAGGGAGGCTAAATAATGGAATTGAATAACCAGAAAGAGGCAGGGAATAATCAGCCAGGGGAAGGAGGAGTTACTAAGAAATAAGGTTATTTTACAAGGTCAGAAATACCTCTGCATATTCATGGATAGGGACCAAAAGGGAATCAGATGTGGCATAAAGTAGAGATACCAGGAAATTCTGCCTGCCTTTTCCCCTAGTCCCTCTCTGCTGTCAGCTTTTCACCAGTTCATATTTAGGAAGACTGGAGCCTTATTGAGTGTCAGGCATGAAAGCCAAACCTCAAGGATTTTCCTCTCAATTCTCATTCTGGTGATTAGAGCCAGATTTGCTGAGGCAGCCAGCTGGAACCACCCACAGATTCCCTTTGTTGATAAGTGGTTCAGAAAGGTGAGGGAAGCCCTAGTTCTGCAGCAGACTGCAAAAGAACTGAAATATAACACAGTTCACCATGTAGCTCACATTCGACCCTCATTTCCAAGGGAGAGAAAAGGTATTTTCGTGGTACGACAATGCAGTATGTGAATCCTGTCATATCCCCAATTAAAAAAGAGTCTACTGGTGAGCTGTATACAGTGGGAAGAGGTAGGTAATTATTCAGAGATAATGCTCCTGGAACAGCATATTGTCACAGGATAATGGTCCCCTGCTGATAGATAAATGCAGAGGCAAAGTCAGTATGTTTATTTTTCAAATCGGGAAACATTTTTTTCCTGTGACACAATTGCAGCTCTTGCAATTACTTTTCCTGTTTTACCAAATGAATTTTGTAGATTTAATCATTGTGTCTGATGGATGGCTAATGCAGTGAAGTGCCAAGAGCTTTCCCAGTGATTATGAGCCTCCTGTTCTCAGATTGGCTTAAAAAATAGGCGTTCATGAGTGTTAACCAATGAGGGAATAATCATCTATAGATGGACAGATTGTTTGTCAAATATTCTCTACTTTTTTGAATGTTGCACTCCAGATGGTTAAGGCTTAATTAGTTTTTGCCTTGTCAATTAAAGTCAGCTGGCCAAAAACCTGTGTCGTGGCTATTTTAGGGTATGGTCAAAACTGACTTGTAGGTTTTTGCTAATTTAAAGCATAGGTAGATAATCAGACCTGGCTCTTGGTGGACTCAGAATTGTATTGCTCACCTCTGACATCAACTCCTGTAACCAATAGCTGCTCAGATGCTAGCTGGCCTGCAGCAGAAGATGAGCAAAGCTTATTATTTTTCACTGCCCTCTTTTTCCTGTGATGCTCTTTGTTACTGCTCCCAACTTCTTTTCTGTCTCTCCTGGCCCACAGCTTTTCCTTAAAAACCAGACTCATCCCCCAACATTCTTCTTGTGGTGCAAGCTGAAATATTTTTGCCAATTGGAGATGATTTCCCAGTGATTGGCAATGGAGCAAATGTATCCTCTTGGTCCTTACCCGCTTTCATGATCTCCCATAATTCTTTCATTTCCAGTGTTTCACAGGTAGCTTAGCAACGCTCCTTTTGATGGCCAGACTATGCTTTGTAAGAGTTGGTATATTAGATACTTTCTCCAACTGAGGCACCATTAAAATGACCATATTTCATGTAATTACAGGTTATGGCATCTTAAAATATGCAGGTTGGTTACTAATTATGGAGTAGGATAGTACCTCAAGAAATTACCTAGCTTATTCTAGTGCTTCTAAACAGATAACATTAAAACCAGCGATAAAGAATCTCTTTTCTCTTAAAGGATTATGACACATGGAAAAATCAATTTAGTTTCACATAAATAATGTACACCTTATTTCAGGTATGGGTTTTTGTGTTTAATTTTAGAGAAACAGAAATATAAAATATTTCCCTTGTCCAATTTTCACAATAAGAAAAAGAAATGCTAAAAACTATTAAATAAATGAAATAAACTGTAATAAAGCTACTTTAGTTGCAAATTTGGTATATTAGGGGAATGAAAGGGAAGGGGAAATGGGAAGACGAAAGAGAAGACCTAGATATGAACAAAGGAAGGAAGATGCAGTATTAGCTTCCTTTAGCCCTTTAAGAATTAGAAAAAAAAGTATTATTCACAAAAACCCTGTGAGCAAAAGCTTATTGTTTACCTACCTTGTGAGGTAGGTAGTAAAGGCATTAATACCACAATTTTGCAGTTGAGGAAACTGAGCCTTCAAGAATTGCAATGAGTTGCCAAAGATCTTATAGCTAGTGAAGTTGCAGAGCTTAGATTCCTATATGGTAAAGACAATCAGTAAGTGAAAGATCTTTCAAGCCCATTGAATAGGCTTCAGTAGGGGCCAACAAAGGGAGACAGGCCCACACCCTTTCTCTAACTAGGTGTGAGGCCCCAGGCTAGTTAGCAAACTAATTTGCTAGTTTTCAAAAGGCATGAAGCCCTCAGGGGAGTTCCTAGGACCAGAGCTAACGATATGTGTTCTGAGTTCTAGTCAATGAGATGATAGCTGGGACTGTATAAAAAGTGAGCCCAGAACTGGGAGCAGTGGAGGGTAGAGCAGCAGGATTCAGAAGCAGAGAGCCAGCATTGAGAGAGAGTGCAGAGCAGAGAGTGCTGAACAAGAGAGAGTAGTGGAAATCAAGGAACTCAGAATCAGCAGAGCTGTAGGAGAGAGTGTTGAGCAGAGAGTCAGGATCTATGAGTGATCTTTTATAGGAAGGCCCTAGTAGGGGAAGTTGCAAGTATGGCTTGGTTCCTTGCTATAATATTTTGTTTATAATTTCCTTGTTACTACAGTTAGGTGAGCTTACCAGTTTTGGAATATTATTGCTACAATATCAAATTGGTGGCATTAGTCCTTGGATCTGATCCTCTGGAGTCTAAATAAATGTCATACTTCCTCTGCCTTCTACCTAAAGAATTCTTCATACTTCAAGATTCTGAACCACTCAGTCATGTCCATGGCCCTCTCCAAGGTCATGGATTTTGCCTTACTACTATATATACAGACTGTAAGTTTCTAATATCATAGATTTTAGAACTGGAAGGTATCTTAGTGCTTACCTGGCAGTGGACAGCTAGGTGGCTAAGTGGATAGAGTGCCAGTTTAGAGTCAGGAAGACCTGAGTTCAAATGTGGCCTCACACATAATAGCTGTGTGGCAAATCTCTTAAACTCTGTTTGCTTCAGTTTCCTCAACTGTAAAATTGTGGTATTAATGCTTGTACTACCTACCTCACTGGTAGGTAAGCAATCAGCTTTTGCTCACAGGGTTTTCATATAATTAAAATAACACCTTCTTCTCAGACTTGTTTTGAGAAGAATCAAAAGAGATAATAATTGTGAAGCACTTAGCCCCGTGCCTGGTGTGTAATTAAGTGTGCTAGCTAGTAGTAGTAGTAGTAATTGTAGTAGCATTAATTGTCATTGTTATCATTGTCATAGTGGTTGTCCAATACTTACCTTTACGTACAAATCAATAGAGTCATGGAGAACTTATGATTTGTCTAAAGTCACACAAGTCTAAGCCTAGGAGTCAAAGTAGTTAACCTCTGCTTCCCAAACAATGTTCTTTGTACTCTATCTTCTCTTGTCACCCTTAACTCCCTAAAAACATAAAGACACTTGGAGACATACCTAGAAAGAGCTACAAATGTATATGTAGAAAGGAAAGAGATATTCAGAGGGACATAGGCGCTTAACATAGGGAGAAACATACACACACAGAGAGAAGGAGAGGGAGAGGGAGAGGGAGAGAGACAGACAGAGAGAGAGAGAGAGAGAGAGAAAGGGATAGGCAAGGACTTAACCTATTTCCAAATATATGTGTATAACATATTTAAAAGCCATCTTAAAAATCAACGAATATTAGACAAGCACATTATAATGAAAGTTTTCATTTCGTACCTAAATATAGGCATTCTTGAAATCTTTGAGATAGGGAAAACCCCTCATTCTGACTCTCTAAAATGAAGGGTACTGAAGTGTTCTTCACAGGAAAAAAAAGAGATTTTCTTTAAAAAATAATAATTTCCCTTGTTTTGATAGCCTGTTTGTTGCTTTCAAAGATTTTCAGAGCAAGTTTGCACTGAGGTAAATGATCTTTTATTTGGGATTCAGGTTGGAAAGTCTACACTGTTTAACAAAATCTATACAAAATGGATGATTTTGTATTCTACCATTTTATTTTAATGGAATTAGACTCCCTAATCTCCCTTGGCACCCCTTTCCTCCACCTTTCATGTGTGCTGCAATCAAGAAATCCATGAAGCCTGACTGTAAATATAAAATCAAAGAATGCTAATGTCCAAAGAGAATATAATGGTCTGCTCTTTTTGTTTGGGGAATCAG
This sequence comes from Trichosurus vulpecula, assembly GCF_011100635.1. Lineage (NCBI taxonomy): Eukaryota > Metazoa > Chordata > Mammalia > Diprotodontia > Phalangeridae > Trichosurus > Trichosurus vulpecula. The sequence continues at coordinate 374,733,573 of NC_050576.1, forward strand.
TCAATAATCAGTCAGCAGACACATATCAGTGCTTACTATGAGCCAGATGTTGGCTGAAGATGCAAAGAAAAATAAGCCCCGTTCCTGCCCACAGAGAGCTCCCATCCTAATGGAGAATACAGCAGGCACATAAATTGACACGTGCAAGTTGAACACAAAGTAGCTGGAATATAAGGGAGGTTAGAAAGATTAAATAATTCATCTGGAGTCACATATTGTTTTATTGAAATTGCTATACAGATAAGCTATAAAACATTCTTTTTTCCCTTCAGTTCTACATATCGTTTCTTTAAATGATAGCTGCAACATACAATATGTTAATGTCATCTGTGTGGCGCCATGGGTTTTTAGATCATGAAATATCGTTCATATGTTGGCCCCTTGATTCAATTTTGTATGTTCTGTACTCACAATTGAATGTGCTTAACCTTGTGACTCAGAAGCCTCATCAAATAATGATCAGATGACTGGGAAATCCCTAGAAATCACAAAAATCTATGTATTTTAAAGCTTAATTTGTTCTACATTTAAAAAATCTCAAGTCTCTACCAGTTTTAACTAAGTAAAGTAAGGCAGAGTTCCCAAGTAATTTCCTTCTATTGTACAAAATTAACCTGTATGCATTTTAAGAATAGTTGGTTGGCATCATTTAAATAGATACTGTGACATTAAATAAGATCTTTATAGACAGTTCTTTTAAATATTCCTCTACAAGAAAACTAGGTAAATAAATGAATTGTGAATATTCTTCTGTCTGGGACCTAGGTCTACTTGAAATGTTGGGAAATGATGCTAAAAGATGTAAAAGTAGCCAATCAGAGGATTTTTTAAAAATGCTTTTTTTACAGAAAAGCAGAACTTGTGGGAATTCACCTTTTTTAATCTGAGGCTACTGGTGCCCTTTAGATCCTTTTGAAGATTTAATACTATGTTTTAGTGCCTGATTAATAAATCAACATGCCGCACTTATTTATTTAGAATTCCTTTAGTAAGTTCCAGCACAGCTCAATATTTACCCAACCAGTTTTAGTTCAATTCTAATTATTTAAAGTAGAGGATCTTAACCTGAGACCCATGATTTTTTTTAAATTTAATTACTGTATTTCAATATAGTTTCTTTTGTAATACTATTCATTTTATCTTGAACATTTAAAACATTCTGATAAGGGGTCCATAGGCTTCACCAGACTACCAGTGAGATCCTAGACACAGGCACAAAAAAAGGTTAAGAACCCTTGATTTAAAATGGCATTTGCATATAGAGAGGCTGATGTCAAAAGAGTCAATGGGAATGAAAATTTCTAAATTCCTTTTCCTGCTCAGATCACACAGCCAATTGCAGAATCCACTTGTTTTCCCTGCTTCTATCAATCAATAAACAATTTTAAATGCTTACTAGTCCTTCCTCTTTAATCTGACTTAATTACCTTAGCACTGTTGTTTGATTTTTCCTGTCAAGAGCATTTTAATATCCTTCTAATTAGGCTCCTAGCCTTCAGATTCACAGAATCTTAGTGGGGTGGACCTGGAGGCCATTACATCATATCTGTATCTTAATAAGAATTACTTTTGTATTGACAAAGGTATTTTAAATACTGGATTGGTCTCTAACCTGTGGGTGGCTGGAGCTGAACAAAGCAGGCCAGAGGCAGATGAGTCAGAAATCAAAAAAAGTTTAATTTCAGAGTGAGGAAAACAGGCTTGCAAGTGAAGTCCTTCTAAGAAGGAGGGCTTAAGGGCTTATGGCAGGTGTAGTTTTAAAGCATGAAAATCACAGAAGGCGGGACCACAACAGAGTCATTGGGTCTTGAGTAATAGTTTTCATGGTTGACATTTTTTGGGACAATAAAGGCATTCTTGGGTCCTGTGGGAACAGTCCCTAAGTTATTAGAATCATTGAGCCTTGTGATTGTCTCAAGTTGTTAGGGTCGTTGAGCCCTGTGATTGTTCACAGGGTACAGAACTGGAGTTAGCAAGATGGCAATAGGAGTGTAGCACCTAGTTCAATTCACTGTCAGGAGAGTTGCCCCAGCTCTCATAACCAGGATCTCCTGGTAAATAAGGAATGTCCAACAAATCTAAATAGTATAATCATTACACATAATATGAAAATCTTAAAGTCCAATTCTGGGACTTCGCTGTGGCTGAGATCATCCAGAGGGTGAGCACAAGGGATTGTTATGCCAAGCTCAGAGCACAGCTTGCTTACTGGGCCTTAGCTCTGGAAAACAGGGTGTCTCCTAACATCTTGACAGTATCATCGTTGGGAATTGGCCATGAAGCCTCTACTTGAAGAATTTTAGTCAGAGGGAACACACTACGTCTAGCCGATGCCACCTTTAGATAACTCCAGTTATTGGGAATAGGTTCCCCTCTCCCCGCTTCACCCCCCACCTACTGAACATAATGTGCTTGCTTCTCTTCCATTTTCACCCACAGTGACTAGTTCTGCCTGCTAGGGCAGAAGCAGAACATTTGACAACCCATCAAATACTTGTAAATACTGATAACATATCACTAGTTTCCTTATCTCCAAACTAAATCCTTCCAATTTCTCTATCACTAGTCTCTTATGGAATGGTTTCTGGTTGCTCAGTCAGTTGTGCATATGACCTAATTTAGAAATAAAATATGGCTGGGATGGGCAAGAATGGAAGAAGAGAGGGTGGAGAGTACCAGGGGAATCCAGGAATCTTAGATATCCAGGGATGCTGCATCATAGGATTAGGGGGAGATGAGGTAGAAATTTGGTAGCCACCCCAGATTTTTATTTTATTACTTTACAATTTGTTGTCCTATAAAAACCACTAGACTAAGAAATGGTACAGTTCTATTCATGATTCTTTCACTACCTACTATTTCATTTTGCTCACCTTGCTTGATTCTCATTCCTTATTTCTACAATAAAAAAACACGTTTTACTTGTGAATGTTGATAGCATATCATTTGCCTAGTTTCTTCATCTCTAAGCTAAACCTTCCCAGTTTCTCTATCACCAGTCTCTTATTGCTAAATTGTGGACATGATCTAATTTAGAAATAACTTAGGGGCAACTTGGTGGTGCAGCGAATAGAGCACCAGCACTGGACTCAGCAGGACCTGAGTTCAGATCTGGCCTCAGACACTTACCACTGGGAGATTGGGTAAGTCTCTTAACTCTGATTGCCTCAAAACAAACAAACAGAAATATATTTCCTAAAATTTGGAACCAAATGATAGTTCTCCAAATGTGGTATAAGCAAAGCCAACTTTAGCAGGATTATCACTCCCTTCAGGAGATCGGATTGCAAGGCAGCCATATCTCTTCATGCTCAAACACTTTTGTCCATGTCCTTGCATGAATACTCCACACGGAGTCTCCCCAACTTGTAGGGCTTTTCTTTTATGTCCCTTGACACTCTGTGCACACCCATGGAGGACACTGGTTCTCCATCAGTAATGTCTATCTCTGGTTTTGTGACCTTTCCATCTCTTTTTTCTGATACTATATTTTTCTGAATTCTTTACAGAGATTCTATATAGTTCTTGTTCACTATTATGTTCCACCTACTGAAATGGGCTTTTCTGCTCTGCTATGTTCCATGACACAGTTATACAATATCTCTTAAAGAATATTCACTTTGAAAAGCTTGGCCTTTGTTTCAAGGAGAAATTTGGAGTCATTAGGAGCAAGCACTGCAAATTTCCCAAAGACAACCCATGCCAAAATTCCAGGTCCAATTTATTTTCCTTCTGTAGGATCTGTGTATTGATTGATATCCATATTGATTGATGGGTGAGCTCTTTGTGGTGCAGCCAACTGAATGCCATTGCCAGGTCAGCAGGACCTTTTCATTCACTCATTTTTTCTATGTGGATAGTCAGGTGCAACTATTTTCAAAAATTTCTTGAGTGATTATGGATCTTATAGGTTGACTATAATGTTCTAAGGCTTGAGGCATTGAACACAATGCTGCCACAAGAAGTATCTGAAAGACTTCACCATCTATAGGGAATCTGTCTTCCACTTTGGTTTCCATGCAGAAGTTTGGCACGTGAACTATGCTTCTTATGATATTAACAATCACAGTCATCAAATGAGGCTATTGCTGTCTTATCTTTTAAGAGATCTTGAATAGTTTTGCTTTAAATATGGGAGGCATTTTGTTGGAAGAGAGATTTTAAGGCCACCAGGGTTTTCCCCCTTCTGAATAAAAGGTTGTTGTTTTTAAAATAGTCAATAATTAACACCACGTGTTTTTGTATTTCATTCAATTGTGCGACTGTAAAGATGTAGCCTGCTACAGAATTATTTGTGAAAGTCTGCCAATTCCCTTCCCAAATCTTCATCAAGAATGCCCTTGATTTTTGTATTTGTCCTTGCTCCCACACTATTTCATCGCAAGTTCCTTTAGAGGAGAATTTGTCCCATAGTTTTAAATTCAGTGCTAGTACAGTACCATCTAAATAGTTTAATTCTTAATAAATATTTGTGGAATTGAATTATAGTTTTATATCAATACACAATCTGCACTTATCCTAATATTTTCATTTCAAAGACATTACAAAAGGCCTGTGGTTTGTTCTTTGGATGTCATAGAGAAGACCCACTGTGGATTAATTGCCATACAGAATTTGAACAGATGGCTGAGTCAGAGCCCACAAAAAAATGAAAGGGCAACTTGGATAAGGAATCAGGAAACTGGATTGATCTCAGACAATGGAGTTGCCAATCAGTCATTCAACAAGTATTTATTTAACAACTGCCATTTGCACAGGATTGTGTTAGATGCTAGAGGGGTACAAAGCAGTATAAAACGCATGGCACTTAGTATAAGTCTTCTTGACTGAAATGTTTTGGGGTTTTTTTCTGGTAATTTTGTATACTTCTACCTAAGTAAACTTTTATGAATAATGTACTTTTGAAAGACAAACTAAAAAAATTGCTATATCTTATTTCTCTGAAAAAAAGAACATTGAGACTTAGAGCTAGAAATCCAGCATTTTTATTTTAAAAATGAGGAATGAGAGTCCAGAGAGGTGAACAATGAGAGAGGGAAGGCAGTTGGTGAAAAGATCAGGACTAGAACTATACCGTTTCTTAGTCCAGTGCTTTTTAATATGACTACAAATTGTGTCTCCTAAAGTTAAAAAAAAATCAGGAATGGGTGGCAAATTTCCATTTCATCTTCCCCTAATCCCATGATGCAGAATTCCTGGATATCTAAGATTCTTGGATTCCCATGGTACCACCCTCTCCTCTCTCATCCTAACCCCTCCCAGCTATGTCCTTCCCAAGTACTTAGTCATTTACTTAGCCATATCTGCAATATCCTTCCATTTTGTCAGGAACTCAGTATTTTCATTTATCAACTCTCCATCTTAAACCTTCTTATCCCTCTTGCTCCTCTTATCTTTCTGCACCGATGAAAATCTTTGTGTTCTTCCTTCAGCTCTTTTCAACCAGAAGTTACTATCCTCAGATTGGCTAGGGGCACTGTCCTATGAAATAATGATTATTTCTTAGGGAACCCTTTGGAATAATTCATCTTATAACTGCAGAAGACGGAATGCCTTGGGAGGAAGTCTGGAAGTATGAGTCTTCTCTTTGGGGAGAAGATCACTTACCCTCCTCTGTCAAGGAAACACTTAAGGCAGAGTAGCCTTAGGACTGCACAGAATGAAGGCCCAGTTGAGATTACCTAGAAAGAATTTTAATGGACCAAGGCAATAGGACTGTGTGACCTTACAGTCATCTGGGGACTCAGAGCAGGAGTGGATGTTTCCTTTCCTTCATTTTCTACAGCAAATCTGTTACTAAGCCATGTTGATTCTACTTCACATCCATTACCTTCTTTCCACTCCCGCTGAAACTGCCCAAGTTCAGAAGCTCTTTCATTACCTTTGCCTGAACTACTGAAAGAGCCTTCTAACTGGTATCCTTGACTCAAGTCTCTCCCTGTACTTCTCTGTTTATGGAAGTCTTTCTGATGCATAGACCAACTTTTCTTAATCCTCTACTTAAAAATGTTTTGTGATTACCCTTCAGCCAAAAGTGAGTGCTCCCTCCTCTTGTTTCTCAGGAGAGTTTTGAATTTTCCTTAGCTAAACTTGAGCCACCCCACTTTCACTAACATGCTGGTCCACAACAAATGGAGAAGTCTAAAGTGTATCTATCCTAGAGATGCTTCAGGCAGTTAGGAAAGTAGTAGACAGAGGTCATGGGAGTTGAGAAAGAACTTTCCACAGTGTTAAAAATATTACAAAGTAAGAGAAAACCATCCCCCTCTTGGTTTACCTTCTATCTACTATGTATGTATCTTTGATGTACCTATTTATTTATAAGTCTTCCTTATTAGAATGCAAGCTTCTTGAGGTCAGGGACAGTTTTTGTCTTTATATCCTCAATGCTCAGCAAGTGCTTGGACATTGTAAACTCTAAGTAAATGCATAATTATTACTGAATGACTGTAAGTGGCTGTCTGTGTAGTATGATTTAAGGGTAGAATGCTAATTCCCAATGTATTTATCCTATTATTTGAAATAGAATAGAATCCTACCATTAGAGACTAATTTCCTTCAGTTTGTTCATCATAAATTCATTTAATCAGTAAATATTTCTTGTGTATCTCCTGTGGAAAGGGCTCTGTTCTAAGTATCTTGGACAATAAAAAGAATAATAGAAAAAAGATATAGAACTAGGAGGATGAGATTCTGTTCTGGGTGCTATAACTTTTTGTTATTTGTAGCAAGTATAGAGAAGGGCAAGCAGGATAGAGAAATATTGAATATTCTATATTGAAATATTGAGATTCATTTAAAGGGAAAGAGGATGTTTAGAGTTGGAAAGAGAATACCTAGTAGGGATAAGATAACTGCCTTCAAGTATCTAAAAAGACTAATAGGCTTTGGACTTAATTCAATTTTCATTCTGGGGGGATTGAGGAGGGAAGCAGAAATAGGAAGAAAGTTTGGAAGATAGAGCTAGGAGTGTAAAAGGAGAAGGGGAGAGAGTGAGAGAGAGACAGAGACAGAGATGAAGACACATACATAAAGACAGAGACAGAGAGTGAGCATTAGGTTTGATGCAAAAAAATGTATTAATACTTAGAGCCATATGAAAGTAGACTGGATTTTCTTGAAAGGTAGCAGGAACTTTGTCACTAGACCTTTTTCCTGATTTTTTTCTTCCTACCCCCTATCCAGGTGTTAGTGTTCTCTATCTCTTCAAGTTGTCTTACATTTCCTTATTTGTTTATATATTATATCCTCAGTTGAATGGGGAATGGGCTCTTAAATTTCCTTTTTGTCTTTGTATCGACTTAACTTAGCATGGTGACATGAACATAGCAGCCATTTAGTAAATGCTTGATGAATTTGATTTTAAAAAGTCCGATTGACTACTTGTTGGGAATGTTTTAGTGGGGATTCTTGTTCAGATGCAGGTTAGCCTAGAATCAGGGATTGGGGAACCTGTGGCCTCAAGGCCTTGAGGACCCTGTAGGTCCTCAAGGGTGGCCCTTTGACTGAATCCAAGCTTCACAGAATAAATCCCCTTAATAAAAGGATTTTTCTGTAAAACTTGGACTCAGTCAAAAGGCCACACCCAAAGACCTCTAGGCCTTCTAAGGCCTTTTTACCCCCACCTGGAATGGTTTCCCAGATTACCTTTCAACTTTGAGCTTCCATGATTCCGCTAAAAGATGAAGCTCACCTACAGAAGCTTTTTGCCTATTTCTTAAAACTTTGCAGTCTTCAAGTTACTCCTTCTAAAATACGAATATACTTAGGAGAATAGTAACAACTCAAAGGTTATGAGTTACCTTGCTATCTTAGGAGCAAGTTTAAGAATCCCACAGACCTTGAGCCCTGACTTTGGAGAGTTACTCTGTGCATAGGTTAGAGGTAACTTCCTGTAGGAGTTAGATTTGACATTCAAGCTTGCCCTCACCTTTTGACACTGGCAAGGATGCTTGTGAGATCAGTCATTTGGAAAGTAGTGAATTCCTTAAGAGAAGCAAAGTCTTTGCTTCTTATTACCCTATCTATCTGGCTACCTCTCCAGTTGAGCTAAGCCTTGTAAGGCAATCTCCTGAAGAAGAATGCTTTTCCTTCAAATTGTTTATATGTTTTCACCTTGATGAAAAGCAACCGCTAGTGAGATTACAAACTGAACTCTAAGCCACTTAGTATAAGCAACTGTATTTTATACGTTTTTTACATCCCTTATGTCACCTAACTCTCACACTCAGAATATGCTACATTTATTGTAGTTGAGAAAAGAGAGAGAGTAAAAATGTCTGAGAAGGTTTAAAATGTTGAGTTGTTGGCAAAGAACAGGCTAAGAGGATACTGGTTCTGCTTATTTTCTCTTTATTCTACAGATGGAGGTTTTTGTTTTCATAACAAAGTAAGTTTCAGGCCTGCTGTCTTAATTATTGTGCAGGCAGCCAGACTGTAGCTACAGCAAAAACAGAACTGTTCACCATTTCTATCATCTGAGCAGGGTATTCCTTTCAGGACCAATTGGGATTCTTTTTAAACAATTGCAACTCCAAGATTTGACTTCTAGCTAAATCACAAACACAATTGTACTCAGCTAAATTGCACTTCTCATCTAGTCAATGATTCTCCCAAGAGCTCTTGAAAGGACTGGAATCAGCTATCTGCCAATGAAGGGTATTTCTGTCACCTAGCTCCTCTCCTAGATGTCTTGGAGTAGTTTGTTTGTTTTCCATCTCACCAAAGATCTGAGCCCATTTATGTAACATCACAAGGAGAGGAAATAGGTTAACTCTGGGAACTTGGAACTCCTTGAGGTATATGCTGTGTCTTGGAGGACAACCAATCAGTTGCCTTAAAGTAGTAATTAATCTTCAGTGGGTAAGTGCTTTAATGAATATAAATTACTACTTCTGGAGAGTCATAGGGCCCAGCTTGGCAAAGTTCACTTATACATTGATTTAATGTAAATGTGTTGCTGCATAAATAGGGCACAGAAGGCTGTATGTGCAGGATCTTACAACCAAATACAGTGGCCAGAAATTTTTTAAAGATAAGGTACCAAGTTTCTGACCTTTCTTGTTCTGTATGTATGTGTGAGAGTCTAACAAAGACCCTTCTGCTACAAATTATTCTTCCATGCATTCTACCAATTGGAGATTCACTGGGTTAACCCCAGTGAAACTAAGTCATTCATACTTGGTGTGACTTTCTTAGATCCCTTAGTCAGATTTTCTTTCCTCCTAAACCTCTGGAACAGAAATTGTGATTAATAAAAGGGTAAGGGAAAAAGAATGTTAGGTATCTTTGCAGTTTGGGGCCAAATCCAATAACCTTTCCTCAGTTCTCATCCTTAACCTCTGAAGTTTTTACCACTTTCCCTGCCTCCCACTTCTGGATACCCACCATTTTTTTTGTCTTTTGTTACATTACTCTCTTCTTTTACTTCTTTTACTTTTATCTAGACTCTCACACATACGTACAGAACAAGAAAGGTTAGAAACTTGGTGCCTTATTTTTAAAAAATTTCTGTCTACTGTATTGGGTTGTAAGATCCTGCACATAGAGCCTTCTGTGCCCTATTTATGCAGCAACACATTTACATTAAATCAATGTATAAGTGAACTTTGCCAAGCTGGGCCCTATAACCATTCCTTTTTAGCCTCTGTCACTGAATCATCATCATCCTTCTAATCCCTTAAGTATGGGTATCCCCACAGCTTTAGTCTTGGCTCCCCTCTTTTTTCTCTCTAAACTATCTCTCTTATTGATCTCATAAACTTCCATGAATTGAATTACCATCTCTGTGCAGAGGAGTACCAGATCTCTATATCTAAATGAAATCTTTCCCCTGAACTCTAGTCCTATATTTTCAGATACCTGCTGAACAGTTCTACCTACATAGCTTACAGGAATTTGAAACTCAATATGTGCAAGATAGAATCCACAGCCTTTCTCCCTACACTAAATCTTCCTAACTACCCTATTCCTATCTAAGCACCTACTATTGGTACTTCTCACATTCTGTGAATAGTATGACAAAAGAAAAGTAGTGCCTGCCCTCAAAGAACTTATATTCGGATGGTGGATACAAGATGTATATTCAAAACAGATACAAGTCAATGGCGGTGGGTGGTATTGTTAGTACCTAAAGGGAGTCAAGAAATGATTCATGTAGAACTTAGTATTTGTTGTTGTGTTTGTCCTTTTTGTTGAAGAAGACCATGACATCAGGGAAATGATGACATGACTTGCAGTGGACTTTGATTTGAGTGAGGGAGGCCTGTGCAAGGTCACCAGCCTCACTTTCTCTTCCAGAGCTATCCGGGCCCAGTGGCCAGATATTCATCAGGATGACTGGAGATGCCTTCCTTAGCATTTGAACTAAGTATTGAAGAAGGGATTTTAGGAGGCATTCTATTTTTCTAATAGTAGAATGAAATAATAACCTCAACTGGAACAATGCAAAGGGAGAAAAATAACTCTAAAGAAGTCACATACTTAGTGACTGAAAAACCAAAGAAGTTCCCAGAGCATAGGTAATGAAACATAACTCTCTCCTTAGAGCAGAGAAAATGGGGAGAGCAAATACTATGACCTTTGTCAGATATAATCATTATGTAGGATATTTTAGCTCAATACTTTGTCAAAAGGAATGGTTCAATCTTGATGAGGATCTGGGGTTTTTTAAATGAGTTTAATGTAAAGGCACAAAGCATCAAGACATCAACAAGGATTTATTTAGCACTTACTATGTGCCAGGCACTGTGTTAAGTATCAAGAATGAAAAAAAAGAAAGGGAAAACAAATTTAAACAATCAATAAGACATAAAAAAGATAAAAATTGAAGGTAACCTAATAGCATGGAAAGTATTTTCTTTTAAAAAAATTTATAGATTTTAACCTTAAATACAAAAATGAGAACAAAACATTTTCATGTACACAGCAGAATATAGAAGATTCAATACAAAACCATATTTTACTGCACGTTGTTTCCAAAGCATTTAGTGTTCCTGTGTTTCCTTCTAAGTTTTCTTTTGTTCTCTGCTGTGCACTTTTTCGTGCCCTCTTCCCACCCCACCTTAGAGAAGGCTACAATTAAACACAAACATAGATAGATATATAGGTAGATAGATAGAGTGTATATACATATATGCATGTATATACCTAAATACACAATATGTATATGTCCATGTGCATATACATAAATACATATACATACCTATACTCTTATCTTTTTCTTTAACTCTTCCAAGAATTCTTGTTTGTCTTGGGTCCAATTGGGATTTCTTTTAGAGGATTTGCTTGTAGCTGTTTTTGTATTATTGTCCTCTGAGTTTATATGTCTTGGTCTTCCCTGCCACTGTAGTAGTTTTTTATGGCCAAGTTCTTTTGTTGTTGTTGTTATTTCCTCATAATCCCAAACTTTTTTTTATTTGAACTTTATGTTCAAGTTGGGCTCTGATCACCTGGGAATTATGGATGGGGAGGTACTTTCCCCAGCTTTAGATTTTTTTATATTGCTGTTTTCAGAGCTAGTTCTGGGGATCTGCAAGTTTTTCATTCTTTGAAGGTGATGTGATCTGGGAGAGGTAGGGTAATTGAGTTTTTGGTCAGCACTCTGGGCTTTCCCCAGAAAGGGCCTCTGCTATCCTGTATCCACAAAGCATTAGCACTCTTCTTGACCCTGGAACTGTAACCAAGTCCCCTTTCCCTTGTCAGCAACCACAAGCACTCTTTTATGCTCTGGAACTTTGACCAGGCCCCCTGCTTCCCTGTAGCCAAAAGTGCTAATTTTCCTCTTGTCCCTGGAACTGTGACCAGGACTCCTTTTCCCTTGTTTCAGATCACAAATGCTCCTGTCTGTCCTGTAACTGTGAATCAGAACCATGTATAGATAGAATTGCAATAGAATTGCTAATCAGTGCCAGCAGCATCTACTGCCAGCAAAGGGCCTCTATAATCTCTTTCTGACCAGTGGTCTGACCCCCTTACTGCATCTAGGCTGAGAACTCCTGAATCTGCTGCCACTGTCACAGCTGCCTCCCAAACCTACTGCTGGTGCTATTGCTGAACTCCAGTATGATGCCCCCAGGACTAGGTCTCAGACCTCTCCTGCTGACCTCTTAAATTGTATTAGGCTAGAAAAATGTTTTACTCTGACTTTTTGTTGGCTCTGCTGCTCCAATTTTTTTTATTTGAGGAGTTAATTTAAAGTTGTTTATAGGGGAATGTTGGGAGAGTTCTACTGGGTTGCTTCCCATTATCTGCTATCTTGTCTCTGCCTCCTATAGGTAACTCTTGATAGTAAATGTATGACATCAAGGCTCTATAGATATATAACATTGGCTGCAAAAGCTGTCTATTCTCAGCAAAAAACAAAGAGTTTAGACTCCTCAGCAGGTCATACTATACAATGGTCTAGTGCTTCACACCTGCTAGCTTAATGTACCACAACTTCCTCTGGTTACGGTGTAGCTACACTTCAAGGAACCAAGAAAAATATAATTGTCACTCATTAGTAAACATAGCTACGTGTTTCTGGCCTTTTTCTCATCACAGTTTACATTTTGAAGAATCCTTATTGAAATATAGGAAATGGAAACTATGAAAATTAGAACATATAAAAATTGTGTCATTTACTCTAAGCCTTTTTGTTTGGAAAAGAAAGCTACACTTTCTTCTTTTTTAAAAGTGAGGCTTGTATTCTTTCACAAAGCGTCCCTCTTTTCAATCTATTACATTTTCCAGTCAGGATTCCTACTAGTAGTTAAGAAAGAGATCAGTATTGAAATCGAGAAATTTCTTTTGCCTTATCAGCAACTTTTTCCTCTTTAATAGCAATTCTGGAGTAGGTAGGGATGAAGGTGGGAGGAAATATAGTACTTAATTTGCCTAAGAGACTAGCAAATATGTTATCTTTCCAAACCAAATCTATGATTTGAGCTATGATTTCTTTTTTGGGGGGGGGATTGAGAAATCATTCTTATTTGTTACCATTTCACCTTGAAATTCACTGTCAAACTGAATGGATCAGATGCACATTTGATGCTTCATTTTAATGAAATTAATATATTGGATTAGATAATGAATCACTATGTAATCTTACAGGCAGTAAATTTCCAAGTGATATGTCCCCTTTTTTTCTCTTTAGATTATTTAAAAAAATAAAGACAATGTTTCCCAAAATTAATTGGACCTTCCTTAGTGACTTTCTTCAAAAACACTGAATCCTAAGATAGCTGAAAATTTATGGAAGTCTAGCGAACAATTTAAAAATATCCTCAGCTTATGATTTTTCTGAGGCAAGGAGGGGGAGTAGCAGATAATTATTCTTTAATCTGATACATAATAAAATGGGTATGATGATGATTTTTATTGGCAGTTCTTCCTAGCATCATATTTATATGTCTTGATAGTGCTATTTCTTGAAGTAAAAATATCACGAACGAGTATATTCTGATACTATTAATGAATGTAAGGTCAGGTTGATTATACTTACTCCTTCCATAGGTGCAGAGCCCGAACTACCCATTCTTTCTTATTGTATACTTTTCTTACCCATATCTTTTTGTAAGTCTTCCATGAAGAATCCACTCAGAATCCTGGAGGCCTTTCTCTGCTTTATTTTTTATGCATTCTATCAGTATCACTGCAATATCAGGCCTTTCCATCTACAATCACTCATTCCTTGTTTTATAACAAGTCCCACTCCTGTTTTGGTGATACATATTCTTTATGATACCATTTATGCCTATTTTTATGTGTAAGTCATTGGTAATATATGGTGGCCTACTTGGATGCATCAATTTTTTCTCCACTGCTATATGAGGCAGATGTAGTTTTGGTTCTTCAGATATCATGGTGCTTCATGATTTATAGGTATGTAGGACCACTAGGGTTATATTGGTTTTAGGAAGATATACTTTCAAAGCCCTATTTGTAAATATATGTATCTATATGTACATACACAAATATATATGTACACATATATATATATTTTTGTATGAATAAAACGTGGTCAGTATGAGAAATTGTTTTGGTTGACTAGGCATATTAGTCATAGAAGTTTTTATTTTTTATTTTCTCATTTATTTCTTATTTTTTTTCCAGTGTGGAGGTAAGGCAGGAGGAGAAAAAAAAATTAAAAAATATACAATCCCTCCCCTCAAAAAATGCACTATAGTCATAGACACTTGAAAGAAATAAGCCTAAACATATATATTGGAATAACAAGATAACAAAAACATGTGTTATCAAACCTATGAAACAATTGAATGAGTAGCTATGATTAAGCCAGCTAGGAAAGAGAGGTGCTTTGGGGCAGGCACTTCTTGGCTCTTGTTTCACTTTCATCAAGTCTCCTTATACCTCAAATATTTGGAAGCCAATTCTTTTCACATCTTCTAGGCAATGGACATTAATTAGAATGTCTGAAAACTGAATCCCACAAAATGTCAAAATTTTGCTCAAAGGAGAGAGATATTTAATAGAGAGCATTTAGAATGTGGAAAATGGTGGAGATTATTAGTTTCTCAGGAATTATGCCTCTTAGCTTGATCCACCTCAACTACTAAAAACTAGTTATTTATTATTATATTTATATTATAATAATTATAATAATCCTTGATGTACAAATCAACTCTTAGCTCAGGGTAAATATAAAAATCTACCAAAGGTAACTCCTTAGGTTGAAAATATAATTCTTAGCAAGGATTCTAAAACTATAAGATACACAGTTATTTTGGAAAAGAGGATGGCAATGAATAAAAAAAAAATGATAATAGTCCCAGGTCAAGAGGCCCTATCTGAACCTGAGTTCATGAATACTTCCAAATTACAAATACAAAGAGAGAGTGAATAAGAGAAAAAGAAATAAACAGATTTCTGCTCATTACTGGAGGGGGAGAGAAGTGGGGAGGAAGGAGGAGAAGGAGTCTTCTTCAATCTATGGCACCCTGGGAAGTATTTCTCTATGGCCTAAAGCCAAAGAATCTCCAGCACATGCATCAATAGGCATATATGGATAAAAGCCAGGTATTGTTTCTGATACTACCAAGGATGGTAGAGCTAAGAAGTCCTTCAAACAAAGCCTAATATGCATCTTGGACTATTGCTGCATGTGGCCCACACCTCACTTGGTGATTGTTTGGATTCTGATGTCTTGGAGTAAGTATTAATAGCAGTTGTTTCTGTTTTGGCCAGAAACCCTGAGGGACTTTCTCTCCCAGATTGATTTTAATTTATTTATTTTTGACTAGGTAAAAAGGCCATTCTTTGCCTCATTTTCACCTAGCCTTAACACTGAAAGGGCATTGCCTCAGTCAAGCTGAGACCTGGGAAAGACTTTAACTCAAAAAGGCCAAAGCTTTCCACTGCATCGGGGCCATCTCCACTCATCCTGATCTATATTTTGCCACTAGATCCAGATGGCTCCTGTGGAATGAGGCTGGTGACTTTGCACAGCACCCCCCTCGCTGAAATCCAATTCACTTGCAAGTCATGACATCTCCTTCCTGATGTCGTGGTCTTCTTTGAGAATGAAGGACAAACAGCCTTAGGTCTCTGAGATCATATATTGCAGAGCAGTTGTCACCTGCTTTTATAGAGGAAGTTTCCACATATTGAGTTCTCTATACCAGATCTAATTAAAGAAAGTACTATTAATGTAATATGTGGGGATTTGGGGCGGTGAACACCCAAAGTTTCTTAAAAGATAAGTGTCTTTACTTATTTTTTTCAACAACTAATGAAGATAGATATTTTAGCTTTATAATTGTTACAGAAGAAAAAACCCATTTCACATAAATAAGCTGTTCTTTATGGCAGCAAAATATACAATTCTTTCTTTGATAAACAAGAAAGCCCTTAATTTTTACATAGTCAAACATAAGAATTTTTAGGTTCAAACTTTTGTTTCAGTATACTATCACAGATCTGTCAACTATTCTTGCTCAACTGAAGTAAGACTAAATGTACATATTTATCCCATATTTATTCTAATTAAATTTATTTTACTCACTCTTTTATGTGTATATACTTACATGTGTGTATTGTATATATGTAGGGTAGTTAGCTGGCACAGTAGTTAGAATGATGGGCCTGGAGCCGGAAAGACTCTTTCTGAGTTCAAATCTGGTCTCAGCCATTCTAGCTGCATGACCCTGGGAAAATCACTTGACCCTGGTTGTCTCAATTTCCTCATCTGTAAAATGACCTGGAGAAAGAAATGACAAACCACTCCAGGATCATTGCCAAGAAAACCCCAAATGGGCTCACAAATAGTCAGACATAATTGAAAAACAGCTGAATAACAAAAATGTGTATCTACGCCATACACACATATATATACATTCATACATTCACGAAAGTGTGTATATATTTAAGTCCAATACTACCATGCTATTCCCTGTTACCATATTTAATGATTTACTAAAAGTAGAGGTAGGGTTAAACTTTTCATTTAAATAAGACTTCTTAAGCATGGATAACTTTTTGAAGAAAAACATCCCAGTATTTCACAAGATGAATAATAAGATCTTAACATAAGTAAAATTAAGAATGTGAGAGAATTAGGTGAAAAATATGTTAGACAAACTTTTGCTAGTCATATAAAAACTCAAAGTGTTATATGAGACCTTAACTGCTGGAATTGGCATGTTAATCATTTCCTTAGCCCACCTCCTCATAGAAGCATCTGCATATAAGACATATAAGATACAGACATATAAGTAAAATAGTCTTTGAATAAGGAGTAGGGAAAGGGTGTGGATTGTATCATGGGATGCCTGTGCCTATGAATTTATAGATCCTTGGAATATTGAGATATAGTATGAAAAAGCTATTTTTGAAAGCTACAATTGAAGTAATATCCATAGCATTTTAAAAGGGGGAACCACATTATTTTTGTCAGTCATCAGCATTGAATAAGAACTTACTATGTGCCAGGGACTGTACTAAATGTTGGGAATACAAAGGAAGTAAAAACCACAGTACTTGAATTCAAGGAGCTCATATTCCAAAGGGAGACAACATGCGAATAACTACGAACATATAAAATATATACAGTGTAACTAGGAGGTCATATCAAAAGAAAGCTGGGAAAGGCTTCTTGTGGAAAGTGGGCTTTTAGCTGAATCTTGAAGCTAGAGAAGCTAGGAGGTGGGAAAGGAGAACATTCAAGGCATGGCAGATAGCCCGTGAAAATGCCTGGAGTTTTTTTTTTAATTTTAAATATAATATTTTATTTTCCCCAATTACATGATGAAATAATTGTTACTATTTTTTCGAGTTTTGAGTTCCAAATTCTATCCTTCCTTCCCTCCTTCCTCTTCCTCCTTCCGAGACAGGAAGCAATTCGATATAGATTATACATGTGCAATCATGTAAAACATTTCCATATTAGTCATTTTGTACAAGAAGACCAGAATAAAAATGAATTAAAGAAAGTGGAAAATAGCATTCTTCAGTCTATATTCAGATGGTGTCAGTTCTGGAGAAGAATAGCATGTTTTATCATGAGTCCTTTGGAATTGTCTTGCGTCATCGTCTTGCTGAGAAGAGGGAAATCATTCACAATTCTTCATAGCACAGGATTGCTGTTACTGTGTACAATGTTCTCCTGCTTCTGCTCGCTTCACTCAGAATCAGTTCATGTGAGTCTTTCCAGGATCTTTTGAAATCATTCTGCTTGTCATTTCTTATAGAACAGTAATATTCCATCACAATTATATACCGCAACTTTTTTAGCCATTCCCCAATCGATGGGCATCCCCTTGATTTCCAATTCTTAACCACCACAAAAATAAGAAATGCCTAGAGTTGGGAAATGGAGTGTTGTGTGAGAGGAAGAGCCAAAACAAAACAAAACAAATAGTCATTGGATTATAGCATATGTACAGGGAAATAAAATGTAAGAAAATTAGCAAAAAAGAACGGACCAAGCTGTGAGAGGCCAAACATAACATTTTATATTTGATCACGGAGATGATAAAGAGCTCTGGAGATTATTGAGTGTGCGTATGTGTGTGTGTGGTGGGGGTGATATGGTCAGACTTGCATTTTTTAATGTTATTTCTGGTAAAATATTATAATTCGATTATCTGATAATCTTGGGTACTGAATAAATCTGAATTAGGTGAGGTTTAAGCTAAAAATTCAATGTTGCATATTGGAAGTAGCATTGGACTTAGAGTTAGAAGACCTAGATTTGAGAACCAGCTACCATTTTTAATAGATGGATGTGTATCAACCAGTCAGACACTCTAAGTCTTAGTTTCCTTATCTATAAAATGGGGATTTTTTTGGTACTACCTGTATTTGTACTACTGATTTAATATTGTATACATAACACCTATACTACTATATAATAGTTGTACTACCTATCCCACAAGACTTGGGAGGAAAGTATTTTGTAAGTCTGAAGGTGCTGTAGAAATATGAGCTGGTATTTTTATTTCGTTTCTTTACACTGATGCCATAAGCATCACACATGAGAATAAGCTCCACACTTTAGGTAAACATTGTATCTCAGCATCTAGCACAGTGCTTTGCACACAGCAATTATGTAACAAATAGTTGTTAATGCAATGACAATCTAACATTATTTCATCAGAAATTTTAATGCTCATAGAGGCCACAAGATTTAATTCCATCTAAATTCAGATGTTCTTCAAATATCTAATTTTGTGGTTTCATGTTACACAGCAGTACAAGTTACAGTCCATTTTATAATTTCGTGATACCACCTTTAATGGCTATTGTATTCGATGTAAAACCAAAAATGAAAATGAGGCAGTTGTCAGATGGAGCTATTTCATGCTGTACAAGTGACACGGTCATGAATGGCAGGTTGTTGAAGTCGTGTTTTACACACTGAGAGAAAGTGATTGTTCTACCCTAAATATAGATGCATCTACAGATGTTTGATATCACACTCATTTCCTTGCATTTTAAGCAGCGTATTTTGGAAAAGACATGGGGACAGAAGCATGCTGACTCTTTGGTAAAATTTTGGTTGATGATGGGAGAGGAGAAACCCTTTTTTCCTTTTTCCTTTTTCTCTTTTTAAATTCAAAAAGTTCTTTGACTCCCTGGTGTCAGAGATTATCGATGGTAGACATTTGATGGTAGGCTTTCTCCCAAAATACAACCCCTCTCTTTCCTGGGATGCTGTTAGATTAATGAGGAACTAGAACTTATTCGTGACTTAGAATTGAAATGTGAAGCTGTTGGGAAAGGCTGATGAATGGTTTATGTAAAGTCAGAATACAAGGCCATCTAAATAGATCTCCCTTATGAAATATGACCAATCTACAGTTTAAATGATAATCTTTTTTCCTGAGAAGTGCTCACCTTTCAAAAAATATTTAAGATTACATACAAGCTAATTATATCTACATATACATATGTATATATGTGCATATAATATATATGTTTTATATGTTATAAAACAATTCTCTTAATTTTTTATCCAAACAGAAAATTCTAAAACTAGATCTTGTCAGCTTAACGAAGGCCTTATTGATTTTAACTGATTTTTTATCTTTAATTCAAATGTGTTTTTATAATTCTACATTTCAAACATTCCTGTTTTACATTTGTAATTAGATGGCAAGCATTGATTGGCTTCCCTTGGCCCATTCCCCCTTTTGGTTTTCATTTTTGGAGTGCTTTTTGTTTGCTTTATCTCTAAAATGCATTAGTGCAATTTTATTTTGCCTTCAGATCATCCAATTATCAGAATATCACTATGTACATAACACTGAAGGAATGAGTCATTCACCCATTTCCCATCTTTTGTTTCCTTTGCTGATTGAAGGGTTCAATAAATTACTGTGGCTCAAAATGACTATCAAAGTTAAACACTATTTTTATCCATTCAGCTGTGCTTTGAATACAGCTTTGGTATCTATTATTCTGCCATGGATAGATGCTGTAGAAACACTTGACAACTTATAATCTCTCCTGTCCATATTTATGGGAGAAAGATTGTTTTAGATGCAGTCACATCACAATTTTTTAAAGTCAAATAACACAAAAGACAACAATTTAAAAAATATTATCTTACATTAGTAGTTGCTGAAAATAAAAGTTATTCTTTCCAAGGAAATACGGCCTTGCTTTTAGTTGAATTTTTTTAATTTTATTTTAATTTTTTTATTTAATATATTTAGTTTTCAGCATTGATTTTGACAAGAGTTTGAATTACAAATTTTCTCCCCTTTTCTACCTTCCCCCCACTCCAAGATGGCATATATTCTGGTTGCCCTGTTCCCCAGTCAGCCCTCCCTTCTGTTACCCCACTCCCCTGCCATCCCCTTTTCCCTTTCTTTCTTGTAGGGCAAGACAAATTTCTACGCCCCATTGCCTGTGTATCTTATTTTCTAGTTGCATGCAAAAACTTTTTTTTTGTTTTTGAACATCTGTTTTTAAAACTTTCAGTTCCAAATTCTCTCCCCTCTTCCCTTCCCACCCACCCTCCCTAAGAAGTCAAGCAATTCAACATAGGCCACATGCGTATCATTATGTATAATTCTTCCACAATACTCATGCTGTGAAAGACTCACTATATTTTGCACTTTCCTAACCTATCCCCCTTTATTGAATTTTCTACATTGACCCTGTCCCCTTTCGAAAGTGTTTGGTTTTGATTACCTCCACCTCCATCTGCCCTCCCTTCTATCATCCCCCCTTTTTTTATCTTCTTCTTTTTTCTTTTTTTCCTGTGGGGTAAGTTACCCAATTGAGTATGTATGGTATTTCCTCCTCAGGTCAAATCTGATGAGAGCAAGATTCACTCATTCCCCCTCACCTGACTTCTCTTCCCTTCCTACAGAACTGCTTTTTCTTGCCACTTTTATGCGAGATAATTTACCCCCTTCTATCTCTCCCTATCTCCCCCTCTCAATATATTCCTCTCTCATCCCTTAATTTTATTTCTTTTAGATATCTTCCCTTCATCTTCAACTCACCCTGTGCCCTCTCTCTCTATGTACATATATATATATATATATATACACACACACACACACACACATACATATATACATACATACACACTCACATATACATATATATACATAAACATATATATATGCATATATGTATATATATGCATATATATATATATAAAAACAAATATTTCCTTCAGCTATCCTAATACTGAGGTCTCATGAATCATACACATCATCTTTCCATGTAGGAATGTAAACAAAACAATTCAACTTTAGTAAGTCCCTTGCAATTTCTTTTTATTGATTACCTTTTCATACTTCTCTTGATTCTTGTGTTTGAAAGTCAAATTTTCTATTCAGCTCTGGTCTTTTCACTGAGAAAGCTTGAAAGTCCTCTATTTGATTGAAAGTCTATATTTTGCCTTGCAGCATGATACTCAGTTTTGCTGGGTAATTGATTCTTGGTTTTAATCCTAGCTCCATTGACCTCCGGAATATCATATTCCAAGCCCTTCAATCTCTTAATGTAGAAGCTGCTAGATCTTGGATTATTCTGATTGTGTTTCCACAATACTCAAATTGTTTATTTCTGGCTGCTTGCAGTATTTTCTCCTTGATCTGGGAGCTCTGGAATTTGGTGACAATATTCCTAGGAGATTTCTTTTTGGGATCTATTTGAGGAGGCAATCTATGGATTCTTTCAATTTCTATTTTGCCCTGTGGCTCTAGAATATCAGGGCAGTTCTCCTTGATAATTTCTTGAAAGATGATATCTAGGCTCTTTTTTTGATCATGGCTTTCAGGGAGACCAATAATTTTTAAATTCTCCTGCATCTATTTTCCAGGTCAGTGGTTTTTCCAAAGAGATATTTCACATTGTCTTCCATTTTTTCATTCCTTTGGTTCTGTTTTATAATATCTTGATTTCTCATAAAGTCACTAACTTCCACTTGCTCCAATCTAATTTTTAAGGTAGTATTTTCTTCAGTGGTCTTTTGGACCTCCTTTTCCATTTGGCTAATTCTGCCTTTCAAGGCATTCTTCTCCTCATTGGCTTTTTGGAGCTCTTTTGCCATTTGAGTTAGTCTGTTTTTTAAGGTGTTGTTTTCTTCAATGTATTTTTCAACATTTTTTTGGGTCTTCTTTAGCAAGTCATTGACTTGTTTTTCATGGTTTTCTCGCATCCTTCTCATTTCTCTTCCCAATTTTTCCTCTACTTCTCTAACTTGCTTTTCCAAATCCTTTTTGAGCCCTTCCATGGCCTGAGACCAGTTCATGTTTTTCTTGGAGGCTTTTGGTGTAGGCTCTTGCACTTTGTTGACTTCTTCTGGCTGTATGATTTGGTCTTCTTTGTCACTAAAGAAGGATTCCAAAGTCTAAGACTGAATCTGGGTGCATTTTCGCTGCCTGGCCATATTCCCAACCAACTAACTTGACCCTGGAGTTTTTCAGTGGGGTATGACTGCTTGTAGACTAGAGAGTTCTATGTTCCACGTTTGGGGGGGATGTGCCAGCTCTGTCACACCAGCACTCCTCCTTCCCCAAGAACCCCCAACCTGGACTGGGCTTAGATCTTCAGCAGGCTGTGCACTCCTGCTCTGATTTGCCACTTAATTCCTCCCACCAGGTGGGCCTGGGGCTGGAAGCAACTGCAGCTGTAGCTGCCCCACCTCTGTAGCCCCGGGGGCGGTGGCCGAACCACAAACTCCTTCCATTCCTACAGCTTTTCCCACTAACCTTCTCCGCTCTTTTTGGTGTTTGTGGGTTGAGAAGTCTGGTAATTGCTGCAGCTCACTGATTCAGGGCGCTAGGGCACCCTCCGCCTGGCTCCTGGTCTGGTTTTTGCGCGCCGCTCACGCTGGGCTCTGCTGGGCTCTTGAATTTTTTTTAATTTTTAAAATGAAATATGTGTGGCATATATTTACAGAAGATAATTTTGTTTAGTTGTGCCCAATTTCTCATACATTAAAATTAAATGAGGGTAATACCAACCAGAAAATACTAACCATGTTATGATTTGTGTTTTAATTTTAAGAGCAAAGTCAGCCATGTGTCAGATATATTTTATTTCTATTAGAGTACATTTTTTCAGTATTTTTACTAATGGAATATAATTGAAAATATTGAAGGATGGATTCACCCTCTTATATCTCTCTTTCTACTTTATCTGCCCATCAACAAGCCCTTTTCACCAAACTTCATATCATATTGCACTTGTTCATTTGTCATTTTTTAATTCTTCCCTGATTTTTTTGTGTGTTCCCCCTATCAGAGAGTAATCACTCTGTTTATTTTATATCTCCCAATGTGACCACTATAGTGATGACTTCAAAGTATAGGCTTATTCATTACTTGTCCAAATGGCCAAGAGAAACATCGTGCTGCCTATAAGTTTCTGAACAAAATGCTCCTCTGTCCTGGCAAGGAAGCTTTTCTTTTCTGACCTCTTAAAGTATTGAGGAAAAGTACCATACATGTATTTCCATGAAGCTTACCACTTTTATAGAGAGAGCATTAAACTAAGAATGGAAGTGATGAGTAAAACCATATCTGATGGTCTAAGTAACATGAAGAGCAGCAGGCATGACATAGAAGGAGAGTTGTGGAATTGCACAGTAATTCATATGAGGTGATAATAAAGAACTAGAAAGGATATGATACTCATAAAATACAAGATTTAGAGCTAGAAGAGATGTTAGAGATATTTAGTCCAACCCTGCTCATTTCACAGATAAGAAAGCAAAGTTCAGAGAGGTTAAATTACTTATCATGGTCCCACAGAGAATAAGAAGCACAGAGTTTGAACCATGTACTTTGACTCAGATGCAATGTTCTTTCTGCTATGCCATGCTTCCTAGAGATCTTAACTCAAGAAGAAAAGAAATACAGTCTTCTGTCTGTCACTGAGATAAGTCATGACTAGTATATAACAATAAGTTTCTCATTCGTCAAAAGGAATCGATTAGATAGTAGGAATGGCAGAGTAGTATCCTCTATGAATTTGACATGCAGTTGTATAGAAGCCCACGAATCTAATGGGAAGCTTGGTGGAGAACATTTAAGTTGAGTCAAAGGAGGAAGAAATAAAAGTAATATTGTATCCAGAGAATGCTCCCAACTGCCTGGCTAGACTGAAAAAATAAATGAGTTCTTAATGTAGGTCTTATCAGATGGCCTACCAGAGAATGTATGTTTTGAGCCTCTAAGAACACAGACAAACCTCCACCTCCTCATGAGGCATTAGAGCTGGATGAATTTATATTTATCACTGACATTTAAAACTTCTTTCTGAAGTGTACTGTGTCAAAGCTATTCATATTCTTCAGCCTCACAACGGGTTAACTTTGTTTAAAGTGCTGAGGATATCATGTTTAAATCTCCCACTGTAGCACAATCTTCAGTGTGCTTTATTATACACGTCATTTTCTGCAAGGTATAAGGCACAGGGAATATTAATACTTAATCACCTTAGCGTTCCTCTTCACTAAACAGAAATCTGCTTCTACATGAAACTAAAGGAGTTGTGCTTCATTTAAAGATCAGTCTGTGCCTCAGATCCTGAAACTCATATTTCCCACTTATCTATCACTTTTCTCAGGATACATAGGGACTGTTTTGACGGTTAGGTGCATCTTAGATTAATAAGACCTCAGAGAACTTTATGGTGGTTGTTAGACTTCACTCTGTTCTTCCAGCCAAACTTCCTTTCTGTATGGCTTCAGAAGCAGTAGTCCCTTGTTTTTCAGAAAGAGCAGTAAACCTTTTTTCTTCCCTTGAGCTCATCGGTAAATACCGATTAATGCTAACTGGAAGTAGAGTACATGTTGAGAGTAAAGAATATGCCTACTGGTTCTTCTGGACATTAGATTAATGTGTTTCTTTTGGCTCGAAACCACATTTGCTTCCTTCTACCTATAATAGTGCTTACATTAAAACATTCTATCGTTCTTAAAGGCAGTGTTGTGTGGTGGAAAGACCACTCTCTATAGAATCAGAGGACTTGAGTTCAAGTCTCATTTCTGAAACTACCTGTAGGAGTTCGATTAAGTCACGTACACATCCTGTGTCTCAGTTTCCTCATTTATAAAATAGTGAAGAGTTGGGAATAGATTGGCTCTGGTTTCCTCTCTACTTCGGAATCTGTGATTTTATGATGATCATATCAAATAAGATATAAGACGTCTTGTAGTGACCCAACTCCCTCCACAGCTTCTTGATGAAGGCAGCTAGGGTATGATAATTGGTGACTCTTTAAGAAGAGAACTGGGTAGCAATAAAGAGGAGCAACTAGTAACTCAGTCTTTATCATATTGTCATGATTACTAATTACTAATATTCAAGAATTATGCCTTACATTTATCTACCTCTTCATATTCTAAAAAGATACTTTCAGACACATTCTGATTTTTTGCTTACAACAATCCTATGAGATAAGTGGAGAAACATCACCACTGTCATTTTATAAGGGAAGAAACTGAGTACCAGAGAGCTCTATTGATTTGCCCATAGTCAAATACTTAGTAAGTGACAGAACTGAGACTTGAACCTTGGTCTTCTGACTCAGTCATTTCTCTTTCCGCCAAGCCATAATGATATCCTTTGAATCAAAATTCCCATAAATAGGTGTTAAGTTCTAGGGATATAGTGACAAAAATGAAAAAAAAAATCTCTTCCCCTTAAGGACCTTACATTCCATTAGAAGTATACAGCATTTGCACAGACAAATAAATACAATATTATTTGAGGTGGAAAGAGTCCTAACAATTAGGCTTCCCACAGGAGGTCACCCATATGTTCAACCTTTAAAGATGCTAAGGATTCTTGGAGGCAGAGGTGAGGAGGGAATTCTGGACATAGGGGACACACTATTTAAAGTCATGATGAAGGGAGATGGAACACTGGGTTCAGGGAAAAGCAGTTTGACTGGAATACCAAATGAGAAAGAGGAGATAAATTTGTAATGGTAGACTGTAACTATACTCTGAAGGGCTATAAATAGCAATCTGAGAAGAACTTATCTCCATTTTAAGTTTAAAAAGGACAGCCACCTTTGCAATTAGGACCAGATTATTCCTTTTGGTGAGAATTATTTATCTGAAATAGAGTACTTAGTTTTGGCAAAGAGAAGGATATCCTTTTCTTCCACAACTGCATCAAAGGAGGGGAGAATGGGTAATGATGATGAGGTGATTTGAAGCATGAGTAGGTAGAAGAGGGAACCCCTAATGGATGGCTTTCTTTTCCTTGGTAAAATATGAGTTAAGGTCTTCTGCAGGGAGGAAGTAAGGAAGAGGTGGTATAGGTGACTTGAGGAGATAAATGGTGATTTTTTTTAAAATTCAACTTATTTTTTATTTTTATTTTTTCTTGTTTGTTTTATGGAGGAGGAAAGGCAGGACAAGTGGGGTTAAGTGACTTGCCCAAGGTCACACAGCTAGTAAAGTGTGTCAAGTGTTTGAGGCTGGATTTGAACTCAGGTCCTCCTGACTCTAGGGCCAGTGCTCTATTCACTGCACCACCTAGCTGCCCCTAAAAGATGATTTTAAAAAGACATTGGGAATATATTATGGAGCCAATCAGTCGAGAATAAAAAGACTGATTTGTAATAGTGATGATCTAGTTAAGGTTGAAGCGAATTTATACCTATTTGAAAATAGAAATAAAGATCTGACACCTATAAATTAGAACAATTGATTTGTTCATATGTGGATTTTAAAATCAAATATAGCTGGATAAGGTTTTATTTTAGTGGCTAGCTAGTTGTTTAAATGTTTTCCTTGTGATTTTTTTGGTCCTACTCTGATATCTCCTCATTGTGTGGAAAAGTTCCTGAGGGCACAGTGGAGGTCCTAGTAGATCTTGCCAAGCTTCTCCTTTGGGCCTAGTCACAGACTGCATATTCCCTCTCCTGAATGAGGTCAAATCATTCATTCTCAAAGTGCATCCTAATTGAAAACAGGAAAAGAAAACAGGCTTTGTGAATTTCTTTGTCAACAACAGAATACGTCTTTGTAGTCAAGCAAGTAATTCAGAGGTTTAAATGATACATACTCTCATTTTATTTATAGTTTATACACATTGAAAGAAGCATTTGGCTCAATAGAGCAAAATAAGCCACAAAATGTTCTTTTCAGTAAAATGTGTCTCGTGACTAGTTCAGAAATATACAAGACTTATCGATAGATGTGACTACAGAGATTATTTGGTTCAGTGCTCCACTGTTTTAAGAGATATTAAACAGAGAGATGTATGTTCATCAAAGTATAGGTCATTGTCAAGGAAGATTTCCAGCATGTGAAGTCCAAAGGAAAGGAGTACCTATTGCATGGTTCTCCAAATATTCTTATCGACTGAAAACATTGCAATATTTTCATTGACACCTAAAATGACATAGTCTCCTCAGCTAAAATCAGAATAATTAACTTTATAATATTTTATTTTTCCCCATTATGTGTCAAAACAACTTTAAACAAGTTTTGTGTTTCAAATTCTATCCCCCCTCCCTCACCCCCTCCCTAAGACAGTAAGCATAAAATCAGAATAATTTAAAAGAGATTTTGAAACCATCTCTCTCATAAAGACAATGTTGAAGAAAACTGCCTATACCACAATACTCTGCAGCCCACTGAGCTACCCAATGACCTCATGCATTGGTGTTTGCATCCTTGACAGATGATATATAGATAAACAATGAGCTGGGTGGCACAGACTTGAAATAGGACTGAACTGAATTCGGTGCTTTTGGTGAGCTATAACTTTATGCCACAGAAAAAGTCTGTATATCTATCAACATTAAAATCAAAGTAATGTTATAAAGCCCACAGTCTGAATCATGGCACCCAGTGAGCATGGAAGAATTTGAATCACAAATAGCAATAACAACACAAAAATGCAAGGTATGGATATAAGAAGATTATAATGTAACCTAGGAACAGCTAGATGGCATAGTGGATAAAGTGCCAGTCATAGAGTAAGGAAAAACTGAGTTTATATCCTTCATCAAACACCTACTAACTGCATGGCTCTCTGTAAGACACTTAACCTTTCTGTTAATCAGTTTCCTCATCTGTAAAATAGACATGATAATGACATCCGTCTCACAGGGTTGTTCTAAGAACCAAATGAGATAATATTTGGAAAGTGCTTTGCAAACTTATAATTCTATAAAGTGCTAGTGGTTATTATAAAATTATTTTTATATTAATGACCACTTAAGTGCAAATGGCAATGCAAAGACCAGAAGCAGGAAAGAGTGGACTATGCTCCATTCTATTCAATTAGTGTTTATGTTTCTAATCTAGAATTGCAATTAAGTCTAGTAAGTCTAGTCTATTAAGTCATTGAACAAATGAAAGAAGTATATGGAGATACAACCTATGTGATATAGGAAAACCCTGGCAATATGTATAGAATAAGAGACAAACCTTCAAACCCATTGCAAAAATGTCATCTTGTTATCTTATTTCTTTTTTCAACCAATATCAACTACTACATTCCTTTGGATCCCTGTTTAATTCATAGAAAGTTTTTCTGTCCTATAACATTAGAGCTTGTGTTTTTATTTTCAAGTTGAAAAAAAATAAGTAGCTCACTTGGGAAAAAAGAACAATGACTCTGAAGTCAGAGGACCTGGGTTTATATTTTATCTCTAGTTCTTGTTGTGTGACCTTGAGAAAGTTACCTCTTTGTGGCCTCAAATTCCTCATATGTCACCTAAATGTGTTGGCCTATGAGTTCCCTTCCAGATCTAGATTTATGCTCCTATGAAGTTGTATAGACATGGCATCAGGGCAAAAAGGCCGAGAGGATGGGCTGCAGAATCTTAGACATATCTTTTATAAAGGATCTATGGTAACACACAGGTGTCAAATGGAATAAAGTCATAGAGGATCTGTGATCTGCATTGAAGGAAGGAGTATCACCCTAATAAAATAATAAATGACTCAAGGTATCAGACCATAATAATTGTTTTCTGAGGCCAGTACTAATTTATGTCTCAAATTCCTTTTTCATTACTTTCCAAAATCAAGTGTATAAGTTTGATATGTGTGACCTCTTCCTTTTTCGTATATACAGCCTAAAACTAAAGGCAACATACCTTCTCTTGCTTCTCTGAAAAAAATGGGCAAACACCATTTTGCTTTTTAAATAAGTAAAATTAATATTACCCAAGCTTCTGCAAGCAAAATGCTTTTCCATGTAATTGGTGACAAGGTGTGTGTGGTCTCTTACAGAATACATTTTCCTACATATTATCTCCTTTGATTTCATAGTAATTTTTGACATCTTGAACCTTTGCCCCATCTCTACATAGAAGTATGCCAAATTTATGCTAATTGATTATATTAATCACTCGACTTTGACATCTGTTCTGAAGACTTGCAGCTGCAAGAGTATACATTAATATTCTCACTAAGTAAACAATATTGAGCACCAGATTTCATGGTATTCTTTCTCTCTACTTAGATTGCAAAGGCACTAATTAGTTTGCCCCTTAGCAGAAAAGAGAAGACCATTTATTTTTGTCATCTCCCTCACCACTCCTATAACTTCCAGCTCGCTCTATCTCTGTGTTAGCTGGAATAGCTGTACTTCCTATTTTGTGCATTAGCCACTCTCATTGTGCATACAAGAAGTTCCCATACCTCGCTACCTATTTGAAAAAAAGAAGAAATTAGAAACAACACCAGTACAACCACAATAGTTGGGTGCTTTCCAAACAATCTTCCATCTTTTGCTCTTACAAGCAATACCTTATATTGACAACTTCATAATACCCACATTTGGGAAACCCAGATGGAGTTCTCCAATAGATAGTAACATAGGTTTGATCAAGGTAAGAAAGGTTAGGGTTGAAGATAAATATTTCCAGTCATCTTGAGGTGGTAATTGATCTCTGTTAAGTAGATGATCTTTCAGAGGAAGAAGAGCAGAATGATGCAAAGTGATGTTTTGGGATACTGTTACAAATAAATGTTGAAGAGGCAACTGACAACTTTCCCTCTACACATTCCCCTACATGTAAGCAGTCACCAAGTACTATTGTGTCCACTTTGACAACATCTTTTGCCTATATCCCTAGTTTGGGTCCTCATAACCTCTCAGATAAAGTATTGTAATAGCATCCTAATTGATCCCAATGCCAACATTCTCCTTCCTGTCCAACTCATCCATTAGACAACTACCAAAAAATAATCCTGAAGTACAAATATGAATATTATACTTCTCTCCTCAAAAATTTCCAATGGTTTCTTATTGCCTATAGGATAAAATGCATATCCATGGCCTGGCAATGAAGTTTGTCTGCAATGTGTCTAACTTTTTCCCCCCAGAATTATTTCATAGTAATGCTCTTCCTGAACTCTTTGTTCTTTTAAAATCAGGATAGGAGCTGTTTCCTAAACTAGCCTTTTCCCCCCTCATCACTTTAGTGGTTCATTTGTGCCTGCAAAAGTACTTTGTGCCTGCAAATGTACATTTTCAAAAACTGTATCTTCCTTCAAGGTTCACCTCTTCCATAAAGTCTTCCCCGATTTCTTGCAAAAGTGTTCTCTTCTTCAAGTTTTCCTGAAGCAACTTCCTGAATCCCTCTTTTGCTGCTGTCACCCTCTACATAAGGGGTTCTTAAGCTTTTTGGCATGTAATGCTTCTGTTTAGCAGTCAAGTGAAGCCTATGGACTTCTCTGAATAATTTTAAAAATACATGAAATGTAATATGTGGGCTTACAAAGGAAATCAATCATATTGAAGTAAGCCATCAAAAAATACTAAAAAAAAGTTTGGAGACCCCCACATTAAGAACCCCTGCTCTAGACTGTACAGTAAATCCTTAACTTTCATGGGTGTAAAAGCAAACAATGTGAATGTTGATATATTGAACCTGTGGGAAATAAGGGGTCAGGTTCCCATGACTACTAAAGCTGTAATCTTTCACCGGAGAGGGCTGAAAATGCACATTTCCACACAGAATTCTTTATTAAAAAATAATTCCGATAATATTCATTTTTCAAACACAATAACCATAAAATAACCCATAAACAGCAGTACACAAAATAAAATTGATAACATGCAAATCATTTTTTCTCTAGGGGATTACTAATCCCCTAGAATTCTGTGACCTTTTGGGCTAACTTCTCAATAAAAACATTTGGATTTCGGACAATATTCTCTTTTCATAGCATATGAAATCTACAGTACCATAAATGCTGTACAGCAAATAAAATTCTTAAAACTAAAAGATTTTTAACCTAGATTTTACCTTTTACTATGTCAGATGGCAGTGTAAAGGTGCTGTACTGTATACTAAACTGCTGTAAATCACCCAACCTTGGCTGCTGTCTAAAAATCAAGACAGAGATTGCTGGGACTTTAGGAATTCCTGCCTGCAAGCAACTTGCATCCTAATGGGGAAAGCATCACATTAATAAATAGGTACATACAAGATAAATATGAATAGATGGAATATAGCTTCAGAGAGGAAGACCATGGGTACTGCATAGGTACATATAGACAACAAAGCATACTCAGAAATGTTAGAAAATATAAGAGTATCTGCATTCAAGAAGCCATGATTAGCAAGAATATGATGGAAAACAAATTGGTCAAAGTGGTAAATTTCGAGAATGAAGAAATCATAAGATTAACTTGATAAATATTATTGACTTTAACAAATGACTTTTTTTGAGTAAAAAAGCAGAATTCTGTGATCAAAGTTGGGGAAATTTGTTAGAAAAGAAATGGGGAAATATAGACAAATAATAAATATAAGCAGAATATGCAATAACACATAAATTGATATTTTTAAGATCAGGGGCTCAGAATATCTGTTTTCTTTTTCCTTATTTAGTATAGTCACACACAAATATAGTTGCTAGACATGCATATTTAAAGGACGTGAGAAGATAGTTGGTAGACAACATAATTTAATAGAAATAATTTATTTTCAGAATTTGCATGTCTCCCTTAGCAGTTTTTCTACTCTTCAAAATGTAATTGAAACACTTATTCAGCCAGTACATAGCAACCCTTTAAGGGAATGTTTAAAATGGTAGCTACCTGATATATCAAATTATAAAGCAGAAAAAATAAACTTGGGCTTTTTATTTTTCTGTCTTATGCATCTTTCCAAATTGCACATATTTCTTAACACACAAGTGAATACATGCATATATTGTCTCTCTCTATTTTCATATGCATACATATATGTATACATATATACATATATGTATAAGCCTATACATATATAAATAAATATGAGAAGTATTTGTCAAATATTGAGTAAGTACCAACTACATGCCAAGCATGATGGTAAATGCTAAGAATATATAAACAAGAATGAATAAGTACTTGCCCTTAAGGAGCTTATATTCTGACAGGAAAGGCATTTACATAAGTCTATATGATATATGTATATATATGCATGTATATATGTATATATGTACACACATATGTGTGTGTGGTGAATAGAGGATAGTTTTTGGAGGGAGGACACTACTAGATGGTAGGTCAAGAAAGAATACATGTGGAAGTTGGTACTTAGTCTGATTATTGAAGGAAATCACAGGTTCTCAGAGATAGAGGTATAGAGGGAGAGCATTATAGGAATAATGGATAGTCCATGCAAAGACACAGATATAGGAGTAGTAAGACTGTGTATCAAGATGATAAATGCACAGATACATAGGTAGATGATAGGTAGGTAGATATGTATATAGATACATACACACACAAATGGATAGTTTCCTATTTTTTATTGGCCTCCCAGTTGTCTTATTCAGGGGCTAGAAACCTATAGCATGTAGTGTGATTTTAAGTGGCATACAAATTGGTCACTTCCATCACCTTGCCAGTTCTCTCTGCTTTTAAGACTTGGTGCACAGTCATAATCAACAGGCCAAAATAAGAAAGAAGCACTACTTGGGATATCATTTAAAAAATTATTGACTCTTGGTCTGATACCTTCAGCAAAATTGACCAGGCATACCTTTCACTCTGGTATAACCATAATCTCAGTCTAATGTCTCTTATTTTTTGTTTATTTCCTTATTTCAGTCTCATAGTTCTGTTTGGATTATTGGCCTATATTATATCCTTTAACTTCCTCCTAATTTCCTTCTTTCTTGTTAATTATAACTAAAGAATGACATATTTCAATAGGGCTTTTAAGGTTTACAAAGTACTTGGTTCACAAGAACTTTATGAGGTATATAGTTTACGTCTCCCTATTATGATTTCATAGATGAACAAATTGAGACTGAGAGGTAAAGTGATTTTTTGAGGATCACAAAGCTAGTAAATTCCAGAGCAGATAATGGGACTCTGGTCTCCTGACTCAAAGACAATCATTCTTTCCTCTACATCTCTCTTACATAGGTTTTAAATTCACATTAATCAGTAAATGTTAAAAGGTCAGAGAGACAGCATGCTGGAGTGAATAAAGAGTTGGCTTTGAAGCCAAGAAGACTTGGGTTCTAGTCCCATCTCTGACACATACTGGCTGTGTGACCCTGGGCAAGTCACTTAAGTTCTTAGTATTTACTTTGGGCATTTTTCTAACTCTGTAAGTAACAGAGAAAATACCGTCTCTATTGATAGTGGGAGTTTTCATATGTAGGAGCACCCCTTACTGATGAAATCACAGATCCAGTTTTGTCTTTATGATAAACACCTGTTTGTGTTTCGATGTTGTTCAGTCAACTCTTCATAATCTCATTGGGGTTTTCTTTGCAAAGATACTGGAGTGGTTTGCCATTTCTTTCTTTAGCTCATTTTACAGATGAGGAAGTTGAGGCAAAAAGGTTTATGTAACTTGCCTAGGGTCCCACAGCTAGTAAGTGTCTGAGACCAGATTTGAACTCAGGAAGATGAGTCTTCCTGACTCCAGACCCAGCATTTTATTGCATCACCTAGCTGCCTGGAGCAATGCTACTATTTGTATCTATACCTATAGGAATGTTCATACATACCTACACATATATACATATACATCTTTAGTAGCATATAACATAGAAATATGTTGAAAACCTACCATGTTTAGAGCAACCTTGCTATAGTGCACATGTGTAACTGTGTATACGTGTATGTAGATATGCAAATGTGTGTATATATACATATGCAGTAGGATATACGCATACATTCATAAAAGCATACACATACATAGATAAAAAAACAAGATATTTGCAAGTATGTGTGCATATGTCTATGTATAGATTGATAAATAGTAGCATTGCCACAAGCACATAGTAGGTGTTTAATAGATGTATAGGGATTAAACTTATAATGGAAATGAGAGAATGTAATCTATATATGTATGTATGTATACACATATATTTGTTTATGAGGGAGAAGGCGAGGGAAAGAGAAGGAGGGAGGGAGGGAGGAGCCCTAATATAGTGAAAATAGTAGTGGACCTGAAGTCAGAAGACCTAGGGAGAAATTCTTGATCTAGTACTGGTTAGTTGTATGACTCAGGGCAAGTAACAGCCTCTTTGAACCTTAAAATTTCTCTTTATAAAGGGAGAATTTTTTAAAAATCAGATCTCTAATTTTATTGGTGAAGAGAGCTCATGCTGAGAGGAATTTCTTTTTACGAGTGAAGACTGGCAGCTTTCTTTCCAGGTTCTTTGTCTTTTTCCCCAAAATATTATAACTACTTTGTCTCTCAAATAATATAGCATTTTATTAAGCTAGTGTCTCATTTTTGCAGACTAATGTACAGGTCACAGTACTCTAGGGAAAATACTCATCTCCTTTGTGGCCTTATTTCTTAATCGTTCCCTCTGTTTGAGTTAGATTCCAGGCTACCAAGCTCTTTGTTCTGTCTAGCCATTCAATGAATATTAATGATTGCTTCTATAAATGATGAACAAGAACCTACATGGTCCAGTACTAAATGGGATTATTCCGCAAATACACAATAAATGTAACAAAGCAAAGCCTTGCCACTCCTTTGTGCTACCATCTCCCCCACCCCCAAAACACACACCCAAACCTTTCCTCTAACACTGAAAAAGCAGGGAAGAAGTGGTGACTCATCTGTAGAAGCTTACACACAATGTCAAAAACGGACTTTGGAAAGATTAATTTGTTCACACAGAGATGGCCGAATACTTCCCGTGATTGAATCAGCATCCTTCTTCTCATGGGGATAAAATGAGCCACTATTCAGGCTGAAGGGAAATTCATCTAAAGCTAAAACTCTGGCAGCAGTATAAGTCTAATTGTCTATTAAGGTTGAGAGACTTGGACTGACTCCAAGTGTAGCAATGTAGATGTTCATAATACATATATACACACATATGCACACATACATACACACATATATGTGCATACATATATTATGTATGTATGTGTCTTGTGATTATGCCAACGTTCATCTCACACTGATAGAATGGGTGACCCATAATCATCACTCTGGAAGGAGGACTATAACTGAAAGGAATACCTTTCAACACAATATCAATTGTTTTTAATGTTAAAAATGGGGGGGAAGTGTAGTTGCCAAGTAAGGCATTCATTTTTATAAGGGAGAAATTGGGCATAAGATTTCAGTTCTTAGGCATACTGATAATGTACATGTTGCAATTAAACAGCTATTTATGGTATGATCATAATGACCTGGAAAAATGCTAGGTGTCAATGGGCAGCCATGCTGGACACTTCAGTTTGACCTGTTTCTGGACATTGCATTAATGAGGATTAAATACTTACTGAAAAAGTCAACTAAATATAACAGTCATTGGAATCTTCAGAAGTGATGAAATAAGTCTGTATGCTCATTCGTAAAATAAATGGATCGGGATGAGCTCATCCAACATGACTTGAGCTGTCTTTTGAAGGACCTCAAAACCTATTGTACATTATTTGCACTTAGGGGTTTTTACATCCAATAATTCAGAAGTATCAGGACAAACTGGAAGCATCACCTTGATATGATCACAAAGAATACATTTCCCCAACATGGAATTCTCTAAACCCTGCATTTTTAAACTCTTTTAAACTACTAATTAAGGTCCTGTGTGTGTATGTGCATGTGTGTGTGTGCGTGTGTGTGCGTGCCTGTGCATGCATACTGTGCCATATGTAAGTGACAGAACTTATGTTCATAACCTGATTCTGATGTTTATTACCCCATCACCCGAAAACTTCATTTCTTCTAAGTTTCCCTGTTACACTAAAGCACACATTCTGTTAGTCACCTAGGTTTGCAGTGTCAATGTCATCCTTAACTCCTAAACTGCACTCACCTCACATATTTAATCTGTTGCCAAATCTAGTAGTTTCTACCTTGACATCATCTCTCCGTACAGTCTCCTATTTCTACTCACAATAACCACCTAGATTAGGCCCTCATTGCCTCTCTGCACAATATCCTTATGGTTGATTTCCCTACCTCAAATCTTTCCACATTCTAATACATCCTGCACTCAGGTGCCCAGGTGACCAGTAGCCTCTGAATTTTGACTATAACAATTTTAGGTATTTCCTTTTGGGTTTTTTAGGAGGTGGCCAGTGAAGTTGCTTTCTTCTTGATTTACCTCTTGCACTTCTTGTAACTTACAGAATTTCTTCCTTGAATTATTTGTTATCTTTGCTTTGCTTATGTCACCAACATCACTTCCTATATTGGGATTTTGTGACAGGGCCAGTATCTATTGCTTTATACAGTCTTGGGTGAGGCAGTCCTGCTGCTACCTGAATGCCACTCTGGCTACCCTGTCCTACTTTTGGCAGGGGTGACTGAGTCCTGGTTCTCTTCCCTGCCTTCTTCTATAACTGTGGTCTGGTACAGAAAGCTGGGACCAGGCCCTGATTTCCACCTAAATCCCCAGATTCTGCCCCCTTCTCTTGGTGACCCAAGGTACACACAGGCCATAGCCCTGATTCTTTTTCTTTCCCCTTACAAAGGAGGTGACTTCTATCCCTGGTCAAGCTCTGACAGGTTCCAACTGAATTTTGAAGATTGTGCTAGCTTCAAGCTTCCTGGAAGGCTCTTTGGGTGAATTCTCAGACAGGTAGCTCATGTGTCTCTGCTCAGTTCACAGTCACCTACTGGAACTTGGCTTTGTCCCCTGGTGTTGTCATCTCAGGCCCAAGATGGATGGATATGAGAGACTGAATTGGCTTGAAGCCTCCTGAAGGGCTCTGTGCATGCTATAAAGATGCCTTTCTCACTTCTCTGTCTACTCTCACAGTCATGTCCTGGGAATTAGCTTTGTTCCCTGCTTTATCTCAAATAGACTTGAACCAAAATTGTCAAGTCCAGTTTACCAAAAATGGTGGGTAGATCCTAAGGAGAAATAAGTGTAGTGTTAAAAGAAAGCAGTCATAATACTTTAAGAAGCATTTAATATGCAAATTAGGACAAAAAAAGGTGGACTCTGAAACTCTGTTAAGTATAACTTGCTTTTCTTTTTAAATATATTGTAAATTTAACTTGTTCCTTTCAAAGCTACCCTACTTCTCTGTGATTCTTTCTGGCCTCCATTTTTTTTCCTCTTTTGCGTAAAGAAAAAAAAACTTTTCATTTTTTTGCAGCAAATAATTTTTAAGTTTATTAGAGGCAGAACAAGTGGATTAATGATAGTGGATGTTGGTCTCATGCAATAATCATTATGTTTATTACGTTTCTTGGTCCATGCCCCTACAGTGAAATGAGTTGTGGACCCTACATGTAGAAAAGGACTGTTATTGTGTTGCTTGAAGACAGTCATAATAGACATCCCTAGCTCCTTCTCCCCACCCCTGCCCTTCTCAAGTGGATATTTTCGTTCCTACCAGAAGGAGAAGCAGGAAAGTGCGGCCAAGGCCATTCTGTTCTCCTCAGAGAAAGGGGGTACTAGCTACTGTCTATTATATCAGGCTAATTATATGTATCTTCTCTCTTAACTATTATTTGTCAAGGGGATTTGATTGGGTTTGAGCTAAATTTCTATGGCTTTGTCATTTGGGGAGAGGATAAGTAAGGCCCTAGGCTCTATATCTAAGACTTGACCTCTTTCCCACCTACTACCACTTCCATAATGAGCACACATAGAGAATAGCAAAAAAAAAGCCCTCTGTCCAAATCATAGCAAAATAGAAATTGGAGAAAGTATGCATAGGAGAATGTTTACCAGGCAATATAGAGTGAAAGAGCTCTCCCATTGGAAGCAATATAACTCGGCTCAACCAAGAGAGAAAGTCCTGGCTCTCAACCAAGGGGAAACTCCCTGAAGTGTGTACTCTAGTTAGCTGGGGACAAGGACATGATGGAGACTGCCAACACCTCTGTTGTCTTCCCAAAGTCTTTTCCTTCAGAAGCCTGAAGTGAGGTTGGCCTCTCCCATCTTCACTGTCAAAAAATGGAAGCCAGGAGTGCTCAAAGAGATTCAACACTCAAAGAAGACCAGTTCCAAAGGGCTTGGCTCTGATGAATCATGCAGAGATACTTGACATGTACCTCTTGCTGACTCTTGCTGACATCCTTCCCCAAAGCAAAACATTCATATCCACTAATAAGAAGAGAGTCCCATACCAATAGTCTTTTGGACAGGGGTTACAGTCCTTCCCTGGGCCAAAAAGCTTTACAGTCAAAACATAATCAAATGAATATAACAGCAAAATAAAAACAAGCATTCTCAGATATGTAGTGATTCACATGTATAGCAATAAACGTATGCAATTATGAGCCAGGCACTTTTCACAAGAGTAATCCCCTGGACTAATAATATTTAATTGAGAAGTTAGATATCATTCCAGTCTGATTGTCTCCTTTCTCTGAAGAGAGCAGAGTGGCAGCTTCTGACTCCAACTTCCTGCTTTCCCTCCAGGCAGAAGTTAATCTCCCTTAGAGAAGGGTAGGGGAAGAGGAGGCTAAAGATGTTTATTCTTCCTCTCTTTGAGCCACATAATGACATCCCCTCGCTATAGTTGGGCGACAACCCTCACTACAGTAAAAACAATATTTTTGGGATTTATAAAATACTTTATAAAATACTTTACATGTGTTCTTCACTGATACAACTACTCATTGATGCAGTTAAGGTTTTGCTCGTTCTCAATCCCTCACTTCCATTCCCTGCTAGGAAGAATATCAGATCATCTGCTTTGCAATCTTGGTAACATTTTAACTTGAATCTTAAATTAATTCATGAATAAAATATTAAGCACTTACTATATTCTAGGCACAACAATAAGTGTTGGCAATAAAAGGCAGGGCAGTCTCTTCCTTCAAGGAGCTTATGTTCTAATTGGTGAGGATCGCTTATATGAGGGAGTGGAGGAAATTTTAATCTGGCAATCACAGGGATGGTGAGTGAAAAATAAGGAAGTTAACTGATGCACCTTTCCCCAAAGCATTGGTTATATCGTTATGCTTATTGTGCTCAAGACTAAAGGTGGAACTTGGAGAAGGTAGAGAGTACCCACTAAGAAGTAAGTGGAGAGACAGATGGAGAAGTGAAGCTGGTCAGTTTGACATAATGGGCAAAGTAAGTGTGTATTGCCTCACCCCTCAAGACAGCTCAGAACTAGCATGAAAATCTCCAGAGAACAGTGGGTTAACTTAACCGGGAACTCAAGCTGTGATTTCTAAAGGACTGGGTCCTGAAGGTGCCGTTCCAGGTAGCAAGAAGCATGGTAGAAATAAGACTAATGATAAGACGGCCCAAGGGAATGGCTGGATGGGATGTAAATCGTGGAATTAGAGCTGAAAGAGACCTGAGAGGTCATCTTGTTCAGTCTTCTCATTTTCCAAATGAGAATTAGGAGGGAGGTAAAATGTCTTTCCTAAGATCATGCCAGCAAGAAATAGCAGACCAAGAAATAACAGTAATAAAAAGCCCTTATATAGTATGTCAAGACTGGCGAAACACTTTACATATGTTATCTTATTTGATCCTCACAGCAACCCTATGAGGTGGGGCCTATGATGATTGCCACTTTACAAGTGAGGACACTGAGGCCAGGAGAGACCCAGGGTTCCCAGAGCTAATTGGAGTCTGAAGAGAGGGATTTGAACTCAGACCTTTTGAAGTCCAGCATTCTAGGCACTGTGTCACCTAAATGCATCCAAAACTAGGTCCTGAGTCCCAATCCATTGCTTTCCATGGCTCTCTTTAGCTGTCTGCATTTCTTTTCCTCAAAGCTTTCTCTCATAGGGTACACGGTACATTCACATTTTCCCAGAAACCGTATTTCAAAAGAACCAAAAGGAATAAATGAACCTACCCCAATGAAAGGCTAATTGTAAAGAGGCCTTGTTTGAAACCATTGTTCTTTTTTTTTGGTAAGGCAACAAGAAATATCCAAATAAAATAGGAATTGCAATGAACTTTTGTTTCACCTAATTGCTATCCAAACAAATATTCCTAGACTATTTCATTAGTCTAACAAACAACAGTGAACATAATCGACTCAAGAGCCTTTCCAAGCAAGGGAAAGAATAGAATAAGATGACACAATGAAGGCTAAGTGATTACATGTTTTAAATAATGATAAGCCAGACATTACACAAAAGAGCATTGTCAGAGGAGCTGCGATTACTTTTTTGTCTCATTTGATCTTTGGTTAATACACCTGATCATTGCCTTATCATCCAGAGGCTTGATGTCTCACTCATTTTTTTTTTCATGGTCTATGTAATGAGTCATATTATTAATTCTACTGGGACTCTTAATTTGATATTAATTTACTATACTACAAAATGTCAACTGCTTTGTGAGACATTTAATTAACAAAATGCTAACCTCTTCTTGCTATAAGTTGGCTGTTCAGGAGGAATTGAAATTCTAATTTTTTTAGGTTTGATTTAAGGTAGGAGATAGTGTGGGGCTTATTTTCATTTGACCAAAGCATTTCCTTTCAGAAGAATTATTCCCAGACAAATTTTAAAGCTGAGAAACACCAGCAAAAGGTTTTGACAACCACTAGTCTTACTTGAAGATTATAGGGTGATATGTTCAGATACCATGGCAACAGATACTATCATCATCTTGTAAGGCTTCTTAAGTTACTCTTCAGAACATATGACAGGGGTACTAAGTGGTATTTATTTTTAAATTGCTTTAAAATGGAACTGCATTAGGATAAGTAATTTGAACAGTTGCTTCTAAGAAAGGCTTCTTCTTGGTCAGAAGTAACATACACACATACACTATATATATATATATATTTATATATACGTGTGTGTGTATATACATACATATATATGTATATATGTGTATATATATATATATATATACATATATATGTAGTTTAGAGCACAAAACACCATCTCCCTTTTTTTCTTTTTTTTA
The DNA here is from genome assembly GCF_011100635.1 of Trichosurus vulpecula. Taxonomy (NCBI): domain Eukaryota; kingdom Metazoa; phylum Chordata; class Mammalia; order Diprotodontia; family Phalangeridae; genus Trichosurus; species Trichosurus vulpecula. Next base: position 374,774,785 of record NC_050576.1, read on the forward strand.
AAGAGACTAGCTCTTCCCATCTTACTCAGGCTGGAAGTTTGTTGGCTACTCACAGCTTGATCCAGCCGCTGCTCAGTATAGGAGTTTTGATCTGCTCCATTTCTGACATGACCTGGTTCTCCCCTTCTTGGGCACGCTGGTGGTCATTCATTCACTCAGCAAACTGATGCTGAACTTAGTATGAACATCCAAGCCACATAGCCCACTCTAGCTCAGAACTACTCTTTTGTAAGAGTTGTATAAGCCTTAGCCATCCCAGTAGCTGTGAGGACAGGTGTGACCCCTACCCAAAAGCCCACTGGTGTGTGACTCCTTATTCTTATTTGTGGAGATGAACACCTTGTTTTGAATGAGGGGTGGCCAGTGTTGGGGAGAGGTACTCATCCAGCATCCCTTCTGGACTCTTCAGGGCCAGCCTCTTTGGGACTGACTGGTCAAGCTCCAAGTGTGCTTTGAGTGATTTCAGGTACTCCTGGCTTCCAGAGAGAAAATGGAAGATGCCAACCCCACATCAAGGTTGCTGATGGAAAAGACTCTGTACTTGCTTGTCTTTAGTTATCTAGAATAGCCAAAAAGAATTTGAGAGCCTGTGGAAAAAAACCACAACAAACTCCTCCCCACACCCAGTTCTTTTGATTCAGGCTGTTGTGACTCTTTTTTTGAGGGGGATGGGAGAGTTGTGGATAGGACACAACTGTTTGAAATTTATTTGAAGGCAAAGGATTATCACAAAGGAATTAAGTGGAAGTTACAAGAATTTTCTAACTCTAGGTCAGGAGAGACTTGAGACAAGGGCTTGGATCCTACCAAGTCATTACTTTACAAGGGAGGAAACTGAGGATCAGAGAAACTAAATGACTTGACTAAGGGCCATAAAGCTAGACCATGAAAGTTCTGGGATCAGAAACAAAATATCCTGACCCCTAGTTCAACACTCTTTCCAATACACTCTTCTCTCTCCTTCTCTCTTTTCTTCCCCTCACTCTCTTTAGTTTTCCTTTTCTCCTTTGCCCCCCTTGTCTTTCCCTTGTTTTTTCTTCCTGTTATTAGTTCTTATCTATTTTTTTGCCTATTATATGTTATTATTTTTTTGGTAAAGCTGCACACTTTAATACAATGTATTTTTATTGATGCCTTTGTTACATCACATACATTTTTAATATAGCAAAGATATTTTAAAAAGATAAATGCAGTTCAAACCAACCAATACGTTGTGTTAGAGAATATATGCGATATTTCAGACTCGTAGTCCCAGTCTTTGCAAAGAGAGGTGGGAGGTATACCTTCCCACTGCAGCTAGTGGTCACAGAGAATAGAATGCTAGATCTGGAGTCAGGAAGGCCTAAATTCAAATGAAATCTCAGATATTTACTAGTTATGTGACCATTACCTTGTGAGCTTCTTAAGGACATAGAGTAGTTGCTGGCACAAGGTAGGCACTCAACAAACGCTTATTGACTGACTGACCCTCGGCAAGCCATTTAACCTTTGCAAGCCTCCCTTTCCTTATTTGTCAAATGGGCATCAGAATAATAAGACTTATCTCCCAGAGTTGTTGTGAAGATAAAAATTGGATATTTTTAATGTCCTTTGCAAACCTTTTAAATCTATGTAATTGCTAGTTATCATCATCATCATCTTTCATAAATGTTTTCCAAGGCCAATTGTGTCATAATAGTCACAGTACTCATTTTAATTTTGTTATTATTGCCACCGTAGTTGTCCTTTCCATTTACATTGCTGTAGCCACTGCACGCATTTTATACATGTTCTGCTTACTTCATTCTGCATCAATTCACGAAAATCTTCTCATGCTTCTCTGAATTATAAATATATGTAATTTCTCATAGTAACATTTTATTACCTTCATATACAACAATTTGTTTAGCTATTTCCCAGTCACCATATTTCTACTTTATTTCTGAATTTTTGCTTAAAAAATGTTGCTATGAATATTTTGGTATATGTGGAACCCCCTTTTCTGTTGTTTTTTTTTTTGCAGTAGGATCTATTTTTTAGTATATAAATATTTACTTACCTTTTTTTTTCATTTAAAAGCACAATCCAAATTGCTTTTCAGGATGGAATTACAGCATTTTACAAAATAGAACCTCAAGGATGTGTTTAATAACCAGAATCCTTTTCTTGAGACCTTTCCAGGTGGCTAAGACCTGTCTGAGCTTACATTCTATTGGCATCTGTCTTTGAAGCTCCAGGATTATTTCAGTGCCATGCTGAGATGTCATGATAGGACTTTGCATGTAATCTGTTTCTACTGATATATGTAGTAATCACATATATAAGCTCAGAGATCTGTGGCTCAGTATTCCTCCCATTAAGAACCAGAGAGTCTTAGGATTGTAGAGTTGGAAGGAAACACAAGAGCTATGCAGAAGGGATCCTATCCAAGTCATCCCATTTAGAAGATCCATGATAAGTGATTGTCTATGTGTATTCTTTCTTTAAATACTTCCATTTGTGGAAGCTAGAAGCAAGGAGAAGCTCAGCAGAATCAATAAGAACAGAGACACCGAACCATAAGAGAAGCGGAAGTGGGGAATTCAGGTCAAAAAACATTTATTAAGTGTTGTTACATGTGCCATGCACTATGCTAAATGCTGGGAATACAAGTGCAAATAGAAAGAGTAGCAGTGCTTGCCATAAAGGAGCTTGCATTTTGATGTGGGAAGACAACAGAAAAAAGGGAGCTGACAAATGGAGGGTGGGGGAAGTGAGGGAAAAGGTGCCCACATGGTGGCATTGAGAGAAAGGGAGAAAATTTGGAGCATTCACCTGGAACCCATAGAGGAATGAAAATAGGGTTGGCCTGGATACTTTCCTTAAAGGTTGTTCTGGGAGAAACCAAACAATCAAAGAAAAGGGGCCCGATGGTGGAGGATATTCCCAGGTTGAGAAGGCCAGCAGTAGAGTGAACTTCCAAGGTGTTGTGGTTACAAGAGCTTGGTGGAGAAAGCCTGGAGATTCAGGAGTGGAATTCAAAGAGGAATGAAGAAACTTACCCTGCCACTCAAGGCCAATAAAGAATACCACCCAAAAGACCATGCCAGATTCTAAATCACTGTCTCCATTTTTAATAAAGTTGATTATCTTAGAAAGTATTTCCTTATGTTGAATTGGAATCGGTCTCCCATTATATATCTGTTGGTTCTAGTTCCACATTCTGGTGCCAAACAGAACTGCTGTAATCCTGTGATAACCCTTCAAATATTTGGAAACTTTAACTATGTGCCTAAAGCATCCAGGCTATTGTCATTCTTCATGCTCTCTTCTGGATAAGTCCCAGGTTGGAACCTAGATTTCTTCTTCACCATTGCTACTTTTTGTGTTGCTTTTTTTAAAATCATATTTTATCATCCTATTAAGACTGAAAACTCCTTGAGGAAAGAAGAGACTATGTCTTGCTTTATCCTTGTGTATTGAAATCCTTAGTACAGTGCTTTCCATCTAGTGGGCATTTAATACATGGTTGTTTGAGTGAGTTTAACTCTTCATGAACACATCTTCTAATTATATTTAGGTGTATAAATTTTGTAAAAAATGTATAAAATTTAGCAGGAATTATTTTCAAGCTCTTTGGCCTGTTGTTGAAATTATTTACCGAGTTTTCAAAATCCAGGAATTTGCCTTTAAGTCCTGAAGGCACACTTCTCATTCACTGTGATTCCTCAGAATACTCTTAAAGAAGCAAAATAATCTTATTTGTAGTTTGGTTTTTTTCTGTATTTTGAATACAGATTATCTAGCTCAGGTGATGTGAACTCATAGGGCAACTAGGTTTTCAGGATTTTTTTTTTCTTCATCAACTCTGTTATATTAAATTTTAATTGTAGATTGACTATTTCTGTTGCGTCTCTTACAATATTGAGATAGTCTCCCTTGTAGGTAAAACAGAAGCCAAATAGTAGTTGCCTCCATGGTTCATTATCACCTTTCCGTCTACACCAATCAATATTATCCATTGCTTTTCATTCCTTATGCTTTTATTAGAAGCCTCATTTTACTCCTGGCTATATCCTTCTTGACCCTGTTATTATGGGCCAGTATTTTTTTTAATTAGGCTTCATCTTCTTTCAGTGTTATTTTCATAGATCTTTAGAAAGTTTTATATAAAGTGAGATGAACAAAATCAGCATTCTCTTCTATTTGACTTTTATAAAGGGTTTCTTAACCAGGTGAAAAAAGTGGTAAAAATTGTTATGATTTTTAACCTTCTCCATATTTAAAACCTCATTTGGACTGCCATTTCCCTGCCACTTTATAGCTTGGAGCATTATTTCACTTCTCTGAACCTCAGTTTCCTAATTAATTAAATGATTAAATTTTCTAATTAATTATAATAAATTTCCTAATTAATTAAATTTTCTTCACATGTAATTTTTTTTTGGTGAGGCAATTGGAGTTAAGTGACTTGCCCAGGGTCACAGAGCTAGTAAGTGTCAAGTGTCTGAGGCTGGATTTGAACTCAGGTCCACCTGATTACAGAGCCAGTGCTCTATCTACTGTACTACCTAGCTGCCCTCACATGTAAAAGTTTTTTAAAAATGGATTTGGTATCTCTCAAATCTTTTTGCAGCTTTAAAAATCTGTCTGAAATTCCATGATTCTGGGACCATCTCACAGAAAATAGACTTCATTTTTAAAAGTCTTTTAAATTTAAAAAATATTTTAAAAATCCTTCATTTGATGTATTGTAATAAATGTCCCTTGAATGAAACCCACATGTTTTATACATAAAGATGTGATTTTGCGGTTTTATTTGGATCACAATCTAAGCCGTACAAAAAAAAGACTTTTTCTTCTTGAACATCATTTAGTAGAAACAACCATCCTATTGGTGTTCAAGCTCTAATTCTAGGGAACAAATAAGAAAGCACAGCCATGAGGAAAATGTTCTCTATTTGCTGGGCAACAACAGATTTGGTGTCTTCATGGAATATAAGCTCAAAATGCTACCATGAGAGTAGGCAGATGGAAAATATATGCAGCCTTGAGAGTTATCAAGCCATGAAAAAATTAACAGAATGAAAAATAAACTAATAACCCAATAGCAGATCTCTACCAAATGGGGCTTAAAAAGCTAGCATGAAGCAAAAGCTACCAAGACAGTTGCAGGAAGAGCAACAGAATTATTTTGCACGACATATTTGGGAATTGGCATGAGAGATTCCTCCAGATAATAATGAGTTTTAATTTCAATGTTATTCTCCCACTGAGTACAAATGGCTAGTTTATATGTCATCAGTCAGCTGTGTCATAGAGTTGTTGATTTTCATTCACATTTTCTATAAATATAAGACTGCATGAGACACCAGTGGGAAATGTTAATTTGGGGGTAATGCTTAAGTTATTTACAGTGATCCTGAGACATGTTTGTCCTTGACACAGGAATTTAATTAATGATTAAATTGTATGGTGGAAGGAACTCTGGTTGTGAAGTTTGGATAACTTCATCCAAATCAAACAGCTCCATTGAACACTTATTTTCGTCCTTACACACATTCCTTATCCTCAGTTTCACACACCCCCCAAAAAAATCACCCTAATGATACTAGTTGCACTAACTAAATCATGTTGTGAAGAAAAGTTCTTAGTAAATCCTAAAGTTCTAAATAAATATGGCTTCTTGTTAGTTTTAATTATCTTACGAATGCAGGTATGAGTTAGGTTTTCTTTCCTCTATCTCTTAAGGTTTTGTATATAGGTTAATCTCTGAGTAAGAAAAGAGGAGAATTTACCAGTAAATGTTGATGGTTCTCAATGAAGCCTCGGATATAAGTATGATTCTTAGAAAAATAACAAATTCTGAAATCTTGCCTTCAAATATTTATCTGCTAGGTGACTTTGGGTCAGATACTTAAATTCTGTTTGAGCCAGTTTCCAACTTAGAAAAAAAACAGAATTCATCATATTCAATTATTGTATTTATGAGACGTTAACCTTTGAAGGGACTTTAGAGGTCGTCTAGATCAGTCTCTTCACTTTGCAGAGGAGAAACCTGAGGCTTTGATATTAAAAATGAGAGTAAAGCAAATTTAAATACGCACTCCTAAAAGAAAGAGGTAATACTCATTACCAAAATGAGCAATGCATTTAAAGTGAATCACAAGACTAATATACATCAATAGTACCTCAGTGGCATACTTTAATGAGGAACATAATGGAGTTACTCTAAATGCGTATTTTTTTTAACATTGCTCATTAAACTGTTGACATTTTATTGGTTGTCTGGGAACTAACTAATCAATATATTGAGAAATGACGATTTTATGTATGATTTGAGGTAGGTCAAGGGATGCTTGAATATAGAAAAAAAGTTTTCTTTCAGGAAACTATGGTACACTAAACATGAAGTGGAAAGAGTATTGGATTTCAAACCTAAGGGCATTGTAAGGATGGGAAGGCACTTAATTTTTGGGGGGTGGGGGGCATCCCTTAGTTTTTACCTTCATAAAACAAGTTATCAGACTTGATATTTAAAGTCCCTTCCAGATCTAAAGCTATGCTCTGATAAATTCTTCCTTTAAGTGAAAATAGTGTTAATAGCAAATAGTATTTTCACCCTTCTCGTATATGACTTTTGAAGAGTATAGTGGAGGAATTAGTCAAATTTCCAGATAATTCAGGATTTATCTGTAAAATTCAGGTCAAATTGTTTTGGTTTTTGTTTCACTTTTTTTAACCTCTGTCATTGTCCTCATTTTATTTCATTTTGTAGGTATGGGACAGCTTGGTAAGTAATTAGAAAAAAAATTTGGAATGTATTGCTAAAGAAAACAGAGGCCATAATTTGGAAGATCAGGTATTTGAAGATAATAAATTACTGGAATATTAGGAATAATTATATCTATGCTATATGCCCCATTGGACTCTACTGGGGAGACTGATTTAAAACTTTAAAGTAGATTGGCAAAATGGATATGAGTTCCAATCTTGTTTAGTTATTTACTGGCTGTATGACTTTAGGGAAGTCCTTTAACCTCTCAGTCTCAGTTGTTGTTCTTTTTATAAACCTGTAAAATGATAGTAATGATAGCACCTACTTCCCAAAACTGTTCTGAAGATCAAGTGAGATGTATGAGGACATATGTGCATGTTGGGTGTGTATAATCTCACATATTTGTGAATATATATAATATATATATATGTTTAAATGCATATATAAATGCACATCTAAATAGGCATGCATAATATATAATACATAAAATACATGTAATACACAAGCTCATGTTGGAAATGTATGTATGCATATATTTCTGCTAATATAAGCATACAATTATATTTTTTCAAAGCCCCATATAAAAGTTATTATTATTATCAGTATCATCAGAACCTTAATTTCCGTCTCTGTAAAGTGAAGGGGTTGCACTAGATGACTTCTAGGGTCCCCTCTCATTCTATTATCTTACTGGATTTCAGTTTTTCCCCCATAGTAAAAGAACAGATCACTATCAATAACAAATGTGTCCCATAAGCAAACTTCATATCCCTTTTTCACCATTTATAACCACCCCCCAACTCAAGAATTAAACCCCTTACTCTGTTATGTCATTTAGTTGAGAATTACAAGGAACTAGGAGTTGACAGTTCATTTGGGGGGGAAGTTGTAAGGAAGAGGGGGGAACCATTCTATGATGCCAAATGAGTCAAAAATTAGGAGACATTTTCAGACTACCCAGAAGCTGGCACCATTATAAATGACTTCATGCTCTGATCCTTGGGTGCCAGTAAAGCAAGCCCAGCGCTCTTGTTCCTGGATGTGATCATTTTTTTTCTGATATAATATGCTGAGGGTTGGAATCTCAGCACATCAGGTTATTTGTCTCCCTATTTTACCCCTTTTGGTATGGATGAGATGTTCACTTGGTTGTTCCCAAGTCTGACATTAAATTTCCACTAAATCCTTAGAACTTTAGACCTTTTTCTCCTGAAAAAAGCAAACTGCCTGCAAGTGTGGCTTCATTAAAATATAATTAACATCCCCTCTGGCCAGAAAAAACTGCTTCTTTACCATAGAACCATGCCCCAAAGTTTCAAACTTATGTTGTGGGTTCTTACAGATCAAGATTTTACCGCCTACTGGTGCTAAAAAGTCAAAATGCATGATGTAGAAATTGGAAATTCCAATGGAAAGTTTTACGTGCTTACAGAAAGTCAATTGTGCCCATTTTTATACATACAAATATGTTAGATATTATATATGTACATGTATGTATATAAATCATAGTATGTGTAAATTTATACCAGCGTCCAATCAAAAACATTACGTGTAAACACCCATGCACACAATCAATCAACAAAGAATCATTATGTGTTTGCTTTGTGCCAGTCACTGTACTAAGCACTGGGGATTCAAACAAAGGAAAAAAACATGGTCCCTCCCCTCAAAGAATTCACACATTTTTAATGGGAGAGACAACATGCAAATAACATACTTATGTATGGTGTAAATAAAAGGTAATTTCAGACGGAAGGAACTAGCATCAGGTGGAAGAGCAAAAAGCATTCAACGGAAAGTGAGATCTGGCCTGAGTTTTAAAGGAAACCGGGGAAGCCATGGAGAAAAGAAGAGGAGTAAGGAAAATAGCATTTGCATATCATTTTAAGTTTTGTAAAACACCTTAAATATATCATTTCATTTGATCCTCACAACAATCCCATCAGGTAGATGCTATTGTTCCCCATTTTGCAGATGAGGAAACTGAGACTAAAAGGGTTAAAGTACTTGCCCATGGTCACACAGACAAGTAAGTATCTGTAATAGGATTTGGACCCAAGTCCAGTGTTCGATCTACTTCATCTCCTAGCTACTGAAGAAGACAATTCTAGACGTGAGAATTTCCAATGGAAAAAAGCATGGAGGCAGGAAATACAATGTCGTGTGTGTGTGTGTGTGTGTGTGTGTCTGTCTGTCTCTGTGTCTGTGTCTGTGTCTGTGTCTGTGTCTGTGTGAAATGGAAGAACATTAGAAATGTAGGAATGGGGCAGGCTGTGAAGGGTTTTAAAAGCTGAAGAGAAGATTGCAGAGGGTTTAGAAGCAGACGAGGAGAGAAAGTTCAGTGTAGGCTGATTTCTCAAGCATTTTAGCAAATATAGGGAGTCATCCAGATTAAATGGAAAGCAACCACAGGGGAGAGCTTCTAGCAGCTGAAGGGCTGGAAGGTCCCTGCATGAGGTGGCATTCCAGCTGAGTTATAAAGGAAGTCAAGATTCTAAGAAGGGAGGAGAGAGAACATTCCAAGAATGGAGGACAGTCAGTGAAAAGACATAAGGATGGGAGATGGAGTACGTGTGGGAGGCAGAGCAGAAACTACTAGAAATTTCGGAAGGACCAGGTTGTAAAAATGTTCGATGCCAAATAAAGCCCTTTAAATAATTTGCCCCTGAAATGAATAGGGGGCCACTGGACTTTCCTGAGTACATATAGGGGTTTTGTGTGTGTGAGAGAGACATACAATTATATATTTGCCTATATATATACACACATACTTATATGCATATATTTCTTTATATTTTATATTTTCCTTTATATTTGTTAGTATACCTTTGATAGTAGTCTGGGACAATTGTGAGTATATCTGTTTTCTATGCCTTGGAAATAGTGAAAAAGCTAATGCTTGTTTTGAATAAGCATAGCTAGTCTTCCTGTAGTATATACTACAAATTAGCTCTGCATTAGCATGTATTTTTTTAGGATCTCAAGGTTTAGACCTGGAAGGAAAATATGAAATCATAGGCAGAGTTGAAAAGGACCATAGAGACCACCTAGTCTGATGCCTTCATTTTGAGGAATTAAGACTCAGAGTGACTTATGTAAGATCACACAGGTAGATGATCTGGTCCAGTGGTCTCATTTTGCTGATAAGGCAGCTGGAATTTGCCAGTGAGCATGTAGTGGGCATTGAAAGTTAGGTTTTTTCACTCTAAGTTCTAGTCCTCTTTAAACTATTCATACTAATTGCTTTTTTTTTGGCATATTGAAAAATGACAAACAAAAGGAATGTGCAAGTGAACTAGAGGAATCCAGTGTTCCCCCTTGCCTTTTCTCTTCAAGTATCCAGTTTCTATCCACATTTTAAGAACTATTTCAAAACTTAGCTCTTCATAAAAACTTCCTTGTTTACCCCAGTTCACTAATCTCTGGTTTTTTCTGTAGTTTTCTGGCGTTGATTTATACACAGCACCCATTTGGCATGAAAGGTACAATGTCATTGTTGGTAGTGTAGGACTTTGAGACAAGATATAGCTTCAGATCCTGCTGTTGACATTGACTAGCTTTGCAACTATAAACACATTATTTATCCTCTGAGAATTACACAATCTCTAAATTTGTGAGTTGAAATACCACAGAAGAAAATCATTCGTCCTTGCCATAGTGAGCCATATTTGCAATAACTGAAAAGATTCATTTGACTCATCTTATGAGGTCTGGATTTCCTAAGTGATCTTTTATTTCTCATTTCTACCACTAGATCAGAAACCCCTTTCCAGCAGGAATCAGAGAATTGTAAAATTACAGAATGTCAGATCTAGAAGAGATCTGAGATCTTCCTATATTTACAAGAGAGAAAGATGAAACCCAGAGATGATGGGACTTGACACAAAGCAAATAAAAACTGATGAAGTCAGGATTCAAACTCAGTTGTCTTTGACTCCCAGAACATGCTGCCTCTGTGACTTAGGCTATGTGTTTTCTGTAGTGCTTTGCATGTAACAGTGCTAACGATAACAATGCAGATCTAGTAAGTATTCAATAAAGATAGTTCATTAATTACTTAATTTTAGATATATATTTTTGAGACTAAAAAGAAACTACTGAGAGATATCAAGTTATCATATCAGTCCCTCCCCCCAATCCCTCACAGATGCATGAGCATAGGAATACCACTGATATCCTGGTTTATTCCATCAACAATGTATGGTAAGTTCCAAAAGAAGAGGAACATTATGAGGAGTCAGTTTCATCATAGACAATTTTTTTTCATTACGTTCTTCCCATGAGCAGTCCTTTCACCATATTTTGAGGTAGGATTATTCCATTTTTGTGGCCCCTTTGCCCTGGATCCTGGGGAAAAATATTTATGCAACAGGGATGTCTTTCAGCCTTGATTTCTGTTTTGCAACTCTAGCCACCTATGGCAATCAAGAGAAAATTATAGTCTGAACAGCTTTTATTGGTCTTAAATGTGTAAGTGTTTACATAGTTGTATTTATGTTTGTGTGTCTTGAAACCACAAGTAGCAGTCCAGACATTTACCTTCATTAAAAGAAGGCACCAGTTTCTCTTCCATCACCAACAATTGATTTGTAATGACATTGTACATTGCATGCATTTTAATAAGTTTCACTACCCAAGTCTGAAAAAGATGACAAAAAGCTAACTTTCATCTCAAAGGTCAAGAGGAAAGCTATCCTATCCTTCACTCATATGATGTAGTGAGTGATTTTTACTTTATTTTTTAAGGTTTGAGTAAAATGGTACTAATTACATAGCCTTCAGGTGTTTCATTACCACTATGGGATTTTAAAATATTGAAGGAAATGTAGGTTGCAGTTTGTAGGAGCTTTTTCAGCATAATCCAGTTGCTATGGTAAACCTATTATCCCAGGCAAAGAAGGAGCATCTTTAGTAAGTGCGAATTTCTTTTTTTCCTGTTTTATGTGAGCCTCTAATTACTCTTTAACTATTGAATTTGTACTGCAAGTGTGATTATCACAACAAAAGTGAAAGAATAAGGTCATAGAGAATGTGCCTGCTATCATTTCAATGGCAGAGGCATTTCATAAGACAATGCTTTTCCTAAGTGAGCTCATTCTGGGTCTTGTAAATACTTATTGTTTAATAGAGGAAAGAAAGAGGGTGAAAATGTAGTGAGTTGGAAGGGAGTTGCTGATACCCAGGGCAAAACTGTGCATTTTGGGAGTGTCAGCTGTACTCATCTGTGGCATGGATAACCATTTTTGTAATATTTAATACAATCCATGGAGGGGGCATTCAGAGAGTGATTAACAGCATTCTCCTCCTACCCCACCCCTCCAAAGACAAAAAGAAATAAAAGAACATCAATGAAGCTTTTAAAAGAGTGCACATAGAGAACAAAAGGTAGATCACAGGGAAACCCAGATAAGCAAGGTAGCCTGAAATACTTTCCAGCATTCAATCTAGGTGTGAGGTTTAATAATAAAATATTATAAAAAATAATAATAAAAATTCATTATAGGTGCCGTAATCCCCAGTGTGGATTATTTTGTGTATATCAAGGTTTCCCTTCAGGCTTTCCCTACATTCATCACATTTGTAGGTTTTATTTCTCAGTATGAATTCTCTTATGTCATATGAGCTGCTTGAAGCCTTTTCTACTTTAAGTATCTTTCTATGGTCTCCCCCCAATATGAGTAAGTCTTTTGATGTCACTTAATATATGATCTATGCCTGAAGATTTCCCTACATTTTTACATTCATGAAGAATTAGCTTATATGTTTGAAGGATTACATAGTGAAGGCTTTCCCACACTTACTGTATTTATAAGATTTTTTCCAGTAAGATTTTCCTGACGTTGAGTTAGTCATTGTGCTGAAGACTTTCTCACGTTCATGGCATTCAAAGCATCTCTAACCTTTATGAATGTATTGCAGGAGATTATGTATTTCAAGGTATTTCTTCTGTCTAAAGACTCTCCTACATTCTCCCTACACTTGTAGGGTTTCCAGGATGAATTTTCTGATGTCTCCTAACGGATGACTTCTGCCTGAAGACTTTCCCACTTTTCCTACTCATTACATTCGTGAGGTTTGTCTCTAGCATGAGCTGTTTGATGTTCAAGTAGGTATTTCTTACTGCTGAAGGCTTTCCCACATTCATAGCATGTATTGAAGGGAGGTCTCCACAGTATAAATGATTTTTTTTTTTTGTACAGCAAGGCATGTGATGATGCTAAAGATTTTGCCACATTTACACTCAGAGTGTGTTTCTCGAGCACATACATTATGATAATGAATAGGGATTAAATGGTAAGTAAAGGGCTTTTTATAATGATTAAACTTACAAAGTTTATTTCCCAAGGAAATTGTATTATATTTAGTTCTAAAAAAAACTGTTTGAAGTTTTTTTTTTTCCCCAAGTGTATCATATTTATAGAAAAATTATCTTGTAAGAACTTCCTGTTGAGGAATGAGCCATGACTAATGTTTCTTCCAAAAGTATTCCGTTCATGAATAATTAATTTATTAATAATTATTCTGTGAATGACTTACTTTTCTGTGCAATCTCCCCTTGCTGAATTTCTTTCTCTTCAACTTGAGGACATAATCCCAAACTTCTTCTTGTTCAGAATTCCAAGGACATTCCTTTGGGATTCTCTCCTTAGATGATGCTCCCATAGGGATACCTGGCTTGGTTTCACTACTGGTCATCTGAATAATGGAGTCTAGACATGTGCTTTTTGGAACTTCTTGTGACTTTTGCTAGAAGAGCTGGTGCTTCTCTTTTCTCCAAATGGGAGATCAGAGCTGGTTTGGAAACTGAAAATGCTCAGTCACACAAAGTTCTCAAAGTACACCAACATGGGGGCAGAGCCAAGATGGCGGCTGGTAAGCAGGAACTCCTGTGAGCTCCGTACCGAGTCCCTCGAAAAACCTATATAAAATGGCTCTGAACCAATTCTAGAATGGCAGAACCCACAAAACAGCAGAGGGAAGCAAGGCTCCAGCCCAGGACAGCCTAGATGGTCTCTGGGTGAGGTCTATCCCACACGGAGCTGGAAGCTGGGAACGGAGTGGAGCAGAGCCCAGCCTGAGCAGCGTGGACCAACAAGACCAGCAACCGGGCAGAGCATGCCCTACCGCCCTGAATCAGTGAGCTGCGGCAGTAACCAGACTCCTTAGCCCAGAAACACCAAAGACTGCGGAGAAGGTTAGTGGGAAAAGCTGTGGGAGTAGAAGGAGTTCACGGTTTAGCTTCCAGCCCCGGGGGCAGCGGAGGTGGGGCAGCTACAGCTGCAGTTGCTTCCAGCCCCTGGCCCACCTGGTGGGAGGAATTAAGTGGCGGATCAGAGCAGGAGTGCAACAGCCTGCTGAAGATCTAAGCCCAGGCCGGGTTGGGGGTTGGGGAAGGAGGAGTGCTGGTGTGGCAGAGCTGGCACCTCCCCCCCAAACATGGAACATAGAACTCTCTAGTCTACAAGCAGTCATACCCCACTGAAAAACTCAAAGGTCAAGTGAGTTGGCTGGGAATATGGCCAGGCAGCGAAAATGCACCGAGATTCAGTCTCAGACTTTGCATTCTTTCTTTGCTGACAAGGAAGACCAAAACGTACAGCCTAAAGAAGTCAATAAAGTGCAAGAGCCTACACCAAAAGCCTCCAAGAAAAACATGAACTGGTTCCAGGCCATGGAAGAGCTCAAACAGGATTTGGAAAAGCAAGTTAGAGAAGTAGAGGAAAAATTGGGAAGAGAAATGAGAAGGATGCGAGAAAACCATGAAAAACAAGTCAATGACTTGCTAAAGAAGACCCAAAAAAATACCGAAAAATACACTGAAGAAAACAACACCTTAAAAAACAGACTAACTCAAATGGCAAAAGAGCTCCAAAAAGCCAATGAGGATAAGAATGCCTTGAAAGGCAGAATTAGCCAAATGGAAAAGGAGGTCCAAAAGACCACTGAAGAAAATACTACTTTAAAAATTAGATTGGAGCAAGTGGAAGCTAGTGATTTTATGAGAAATCAAGATATTATAAAACAGAACCAAAGGAATGAAAAAATGGAAGATAATGTGAAATATCTCATTGGAAAAACCACTGACCTGGAAAATAGATCCAGGAGAGATAATTTAAAAATTATTGGACTACCTGAAAGCCATGATCAAAAAAAGAGCCTAGATATCATCTTTCAAGAAATTATCAAGGAGAATTGCCCTGATATTCTAGAGCCACAGGGCAAAATAGAAATTGAAAGAATCCATCAATCACTTCCTCAAATAGATCCCAAAAAGAAATCTCCCAGGAATATTGTCGCCAAATTCCAGAGCTCCCAGATCAAGGAGAAAATATTGCAAGCAACCAGAAAGAAACAATTTGAGTATTGTGGAAACCCAATCAGAATAACCCAAGATCTGACAGCCTCTATGTTAAGAGATCGAAGGGTTTGGAATACGATATTCCAGAGATCAATGGAACTAGGATTAAAACCTAGAATCACCTACCCAGCAAAACTGAGTATCATGCTCCAAGGCAAAATATGGATTTTCAATAAAATAGAGGACTTTCAAGCTTTCTCAATGAGAAGACCAGAACTGAATAGAAAATTTGACTTTCAAACACAAGAATCAAGAGAAGCATGAAAAGGTAATCAAGAAAAAGAACAAGAAAAAGAAATTGCAAGGGACTTACTAAAGGTGAACTGTTTTGTTGACATTCCTACATGGAAAGATGATGTATATGATTCATGAGACCTCAGTATTAGGGTAGCTGAAGGGAATATGCATACATATATGTTTATGTATATATATGGGTGAATATGTATGTATGTATATATCTATGTGTGTATGTATATATATACATATATACATATACATATATATATATATATATATATATATATAGAGAGAGAGAGAGAGAGAGAGAGAGAGAGAGAGAGGGAGGGAGGGAGAGAGCGGACACAGGGTGAGTTAAAGATGAAGGGAAGATATCTAAAAGAAATAAAATCAAATTAAGGGAAGAGAGAGGAACATACTGAGAGAGGGAGATAAGGAGAGATAGAGTGGGATGGATTATCTCCCATAAAGGTGGCAAGAGGAAGCAGTTCTGTGGGAGGAGAGGAGAGGGCAGGTGAGGGGGGAATGAGTGAACCTTGCTCTCATCAGATTTGGCCTAAGGAGGGAATACCATACATACCCAATTGGGAATCTTACCCCACAGGAAAGAAGAGGGAAGAATATAAAAAAAATGGGGGGGGGGATGATGGAGGAGAGGGCAGATGGGGGTGGAGGTAGTCAAAAACAAACACTTTCGAAAGGGGACAGGGTCAAGGGAGAAAATTCAATAAAGGAGGATGGGTTGGGAAGGAGCAAAATATAGTTAGTCTTTCACAACATGAGTATTGTGGAAGGGTTATACATAATGATACACATGTGGCCTATGTTGAATTGCTTGACTTCTTAGGGAGGGTGGGTGGGAAGCGAAGAGGGGAGAGAATTTGGAACTCAAAGTTTTAAAAACAGATGTTCAAAAATAAACAAAAATGTTTTTGCATGCAACAAGAAAGTAAGATACACAGGCAATGGGGCGTAAAAATTTATCTTGCCCTACAAGAAAGGAAGGGAAAAGGGGAGGGGAGGGGAGTGGGGTGACAGAGGGGAGCGCTGACTGGGGAACAGGGCAACCAGAGTATACGCCATCTTGGAGTGGGGGGGAGGGTAGAAATGGGGAGAAAATTTGTAATCCACACTCTTGTGAAAAATCAATGCTGAAAACTAAATATGTTAAATAAATTAAAAAAAAAGTCCACCAACATCATTTCCCAGTCCTTCTGGAGAGGTTCCAAGTAGCCCCCATTCTTCTGGAGTTAAATCTATGTCCATGTCTTTGGAGGTCAGAGATTTCTCAGATCCAGCTGTCAGGAGCCCAGAAGTCATCCTCTTCTCTTTTTCCTCTTCTTCAATTCTCCTTTTGTGGGGAAGGCCAGAGTCTTGAGATGCTAGAACCGTAGTTTGAACTATGCCTGAGAACTCAGGCCAATGTGGTGGTTCAGATTGAGAATTGTAATGAAATAAGACATTAGTGGTCCAGCCAGCTGGGCAGGTAGGTGGTGCAGTGGATAGAGTGCTGGGCCTGGAGTCAAGAAGACTCGTCTTTCTGAGTTCAAATGTGACCTCAGACATTTACTAGCTGTGTGATCCTAGGAAAGTCACTTAACCCTGTTTGTCTTAGTTTCCTCATCTGTAAAATGAGCTAGGGAAGGAAATGACAAACCATCCCAGTGTGGTTTGAGGTCACAAAGAGTTGGATACAAATGAAAAATGACTGAACAACAACAAATCATCCAGTTGAGAGAAAGACCCTCAGATCTCCAGCCGTCCCATGGTGGTCCCCAAATCCAGACCCCAATGGGGTTCCCTAACAGGACCAAGTAGCTGGAACTGGAAGGAATCATCTCATCCAAATTTCTTTTACAGATCAGGAATCCAAGATACAGAGAAGTTGAGTGATTTTCCAAGGGTTGTGCAGCCAGGATACAACAGCTGGGTGGAATGCAAACTCAGGTCCTTGGCTTCAACACCCATGATCTTCCTGTCCCAAGCACCCAAGCAATATCTCCTCAGCTCCTGGATCCTAAGATACTTCTGAAGATGACCCTAGGAGTGTGCTCACTCATTCAGCCTCTCTCCCTCCCTCCCTCTCTCTCTCTCTCTCTCTCTCTCTCTCTCTCTCTCTCTCACACACACACACACACACACACACACACACACACACACCACATAGTTGTTCCAGGTCCTCCCCTTGACTGACATGCTCACACATGCACTCATCCATATACATCCACATACCATTCATATTTACTTAGCCTCACACACACCCTCACTCCAGTAATCACTTATTTGAAAGAGGACAAAACACTCTTCCATGTACCCCTCCCCAGCTTAAAGATTTAAAATGTGACTATAAAGTCAGCTTCCCAAACTGTAAAAAGTAGGGAGGTATTCTACATGGCTTCAGGAATCCCTTTAGAGATAAGTCTGTCATTTTAATGTGATAAGATGGATTTTCATTTATTGCTTGGAAGGAACCCTAGATTTGGAAGTAAAAGTCTTAGGATCATTGCTTGAAGCTAGATGGGACCTTGAAGATCATCTGGTCCAACTACCTCATTTCATGGGTAAGAAAACAAATCCAGTGACATTGTGACTTACCCATTGTCATAGAATCAGCAGATGGCAGAGCCAGCTTTAGGACTAGTCCTCTGCCTCAAAGTCTGGTGCTCTTGTCACTGCTCTACTCCACCTCCAAGATCCTACAATAATCCTTCAACTCACTGCCTCTGTCACCTTGGGGAAATCACTTTTCCTCTCTGGGCCCGAGTCTTTTCATCAGGACAATGAAAGGTTTGAATGAGATCATCTCTAACATCTCTCCTTGCTCCAAAAATAATGAGACTTTGCTGTTTGTTATTCTAAATGCACCTCATATCTACCCTGCTTGAGCATTATGCAGTACTTTGGGTTGAGGTATTGAAAGTCATAATCTTTCACCAATTCTACTCTGATGTCTCCTTGTGGAGTGGCATTTTCAAGGTTATGTCAGTAGAATACTCATTTTAGTAGGTGTTACCATAATGGAAGGACTTTGAGAACAGTCTCATTGACAGACCACCTCCACTATTTGAAGGTCATCAAAGCTAAATGCCAAGATACCACCTGGGGGTAGGACACATTAGTCCACTTTGTCTCCAAGAGTAGGCCCTCATCACCTATTCTTAGAACTGTTAGTAGAACCTCCTAATTGATCTCTGCTTCTAGTCACTATCTTCTCCTACAAGCCATCTGCATGGCTGACAAAATCATCTCCCTGATGTACAAATCTGCCCATGCCATTCCCACACTCAAAAATCTTTAATGGCTCCTCAAAGAATAAGTAATATGTAGACTCCTAAGCCTGAAATTTAGGAGGCTTCACAATCTTCTCCTATCTACCTTTAAGGTTAATTTCATAACGTGGACCTTCACCAAGTTTCTTTTCCAGACAAACTGGATCTAACTTTCTATCTCTCTTCTTCCTGTGCATTCACACAAACCATCCCCAAGCTTGGAATGTGATCAGTTCTCACCTATTCTTTTTATTGAATCCTTAATTTACTTTAAGGCTCACCTCTCTCTGCCTCCTCTCACAGTAATACTGACCTCCCCAGCTTCCTTTAAGCCCCAACTAAAATCACACCTTCTACAGGAAGCCTTTCCCAACTTCTCTTAATTCCACTGCTTTCCCTTTTAAAATTATTTCTGATACATATTGTATATAGATTGCTTTGTATGTGTTTGTGCATTGTCTCCTCCTTTAGATTTTAAACTCCTTGAGTGCAGGGATTATTTTGTCTCTTTTTGTATCCTCAGCACTTAGCACAGTGCCTGACTTATAGTAGGTACTTTGAATCAATGAACTCAAGTGTCATCTCCTCTGAGGAGCCTTTTCAGATAACATAGAATTATGGATATTTTCCTTCCTAATTTTCTTTGGATGATGACTGCTTATCATTTCACTATTATAGAGAAATTCCCCAGTGAGGAACTTCCTTCTCCCAAAGTATATCATCCTTCTTCTTTAGAACTTAATAGTCTTAGAGAATAGCTAAAGCATCGATAGGTTGAGACCTACCCAGGATCTCACAGTTAGTATGTGTCAGTGATGGAACTTGAAGTCAGGTCTTCCTGGCTCAGAAGGCAGCTTTCTATTTACCATGCAAGGCTGCTGCTTCTATGTACATGTTGAATTCCATAGAAGAATATAAGGTTCTAGATGGTAGTAACTTTGGTAGTATTTTTGTTGTTATGTCTTCAGTGTGTAACACAGTACTTGATATATACTGGGGGTTTATTAAATGTGTGTTGAATGATAATCCAACAGCACTAAAAATACAAAAGAGCAAATGTATTGTTAGGGGTGTGTGGTGGTTTTTTTAGGGATCAAGGGGATAGTTGTAATATTAGACTAATAACACTTTCCTATCTGTTAGCTTAAGATTATCAAGACCTTGGAACATTTTGAAGAAAAGGAGCAAAGCAGAAAAGACATGTACAGAGTTTGAGAGAAAAGTTGGATTAGGAGTTGGATAACTCAGGAAGCCAGGGGATGTGATAATGTAGCAAGAAGAATAATGAGACTTCACGCCTATCAGATTGGCTAATGATAGATATCGGAGAAGATGTGGGGAATTTGAAACATTAATGCATTGTTGGTGGAGTTGTGAACTGATCTAACCATTCTGGAGAGCAATTTGTAACTCTGCCCAAAGGGCAAGTAAACTGTACATATCCTTTAATCCAACAATACCACTCTTAGGTCTGTATCCCAAAGAGATCATAAAAATGGGGAAAAGACCCACAGGTACAAAAATATTTATAGCAGCTCTTTTTGTGGTTACCAAGAATTGGAAATTGAAGGGATGTCCATCAGTTGGAGAATGGCTGAACAAGTTGTAGTATATGAATGTAATGGAATACTAGTGTGCTATAAGAAATTACTAGCAGGCAGATTTCAGAAAAACCTGGAAAGACTTAAATGAACTGATGCTGAGTGAAATGAGCAGAACCAGGAGAATATTGTACATAGTAACAGCAATATTATGTGATAATCAACTTTGATAGATTTAGCTCTCCTCAGCAATATAATAACCCAAGATAATTCCAAAAGACTCATGATAGAAAATACTATCGACATTCAGAGAAAGAGCTTTGGAGTCTGAATGCAAATTGGAACATACTATTTTCATTTTCTTTGTTTTCTCTTTCTCATGGTTTTTCCCTTTTGTTCTGATTCTTCTTTCACAACATGACTAATGTGGAAATATGTTTAAGATAAATGTACATGTATAACCTGCATCAGATTGCTTGATGTCTTGGGGACAGGGGAGAGGACGGAAGGAGAAAACTTTTGAATTCAAAATCTTATAAAAATGAATGTTGAAAACTATCTTTACATGTCATTGGGAAAAAATAAAATACTATTAAGTGGGGAGTGGAGAGGAATTGGGAGAGAAGAAAGCGTTATCACCAGTTTTGCCTAGCAAAAGCCCTATTGATTATGACAATGATGTTAAATCGTATTTTCTTTCCATTTTCAGAAGTAGTTTTCAGTAACTTAGGGGATTTTTGGTAGGTAATTAATTTATGGCCTTTAAAATTGCTTTTAGATACTTTTCCATTTGGATATAACAGGCATCATTCTAAGTTTCAGAATCAATACTGGTAGATTTAAGCTATTAAAATGGGAAAAAGTGGGGAACTACTGTACTGATATAGATTTTTCTTTCATTTTAAAATCCTGTGAGGGCAGATGTTATGAAGGAGTTAAATTAGATCTTGTACAGAAAGCAGTTGAGAACTGTCGATAAGAGGTGAAAGCTAACGAGTCAAAACATAATAAAGTTTTGACCTTTCAGTTTCTAAAAACATAGTCCATGTAATCTTCATTTGATGAAAGTCTTAGATGGCTCCCAGAGCTACTTCTTTTCATTTCATCCTATAATTTGGTTGTACTATTTTGTCCTACAATAGAAAATGTGCATTCACAGAGGGACTATCTCTTACTAGCATTGAAATAATGGTGCTTTGTTTATAATTACTTTAAAGTCGCTGTTGACAACATCAAGAATAGACATTTCTTATAGAGTAAGTTTTACTCTCTTTAAACTTTTTTGTAATTATGGTGATTGGGTGAAATCACTTTTTCCTAAAGGAAGCTTTATTATTACTTCTGTTCATTTTAGAGGCATATGAGAATTTGCATACAGCAAGGATACATTAAGAATTGGTTATAAACACACTGGGCTTTTTTTTCTGTGTGAATAGATTTTTAAAGAGCTTTTTTTTTCATTGAGAGCTCCCAGGCAATTACTTAATCCAAGGAGTGAATGTGAAGATTTACTTCTACCCCTTACTCTATTTTCAGTTCTCCAAGGTAGTAAAATATTTTTCAGGCTTTCCCAGTGATTATAGATCCATGATAAAAATTTCCTGTTCATCCAGTTCAATTTTTGTCTATATTCTTTGATAGATAACACCTTTCGGTATTCATCTAACATTACAGAAGACTCTGTCTGGGATGTTCACATTTTATAGATACCAGAGGAGCTGTCCATCCCACAGGCTTGTCACATGACAAGCCCACCCTTTTCAATTGTATATTTGTAATTATAACCAGGGTGTCCCAAAACTCTTAGTGCAGTTTAAAGTTTTAATGATTTAAATTTTAATATATTTCAAGGGGTTTTTTTTGGAGGGGAGAAGGCAGGGCAATTGGGGTTAAGTGACTTGCCCAAGGTTACACAGCTACTAAGTGTGTCAAATGTCTGAGTCCAAATTTGAACTCAGGTCCTCCTGACTCCAGGGCCGGTGCTGTACTCACTGCACCAAGCAACGAACCGTTCGAGAGGAAGAAGAAGCTCTCCCTCACCCCACTACCACCACAGTGGTTTAAGTTTTAATAGTCTAAAATTGCACTAAGGATTTTGGGAACCTGTGTATTTCTCTTATGCCATGTTTGAGAACAGGCCATTATTTGAAATAAGCTACTGTTGAGCTGCACCCATCAGGAATGTCTATATTGCTCTTTGAGTCTTTCACAAGGATCTATTTTGATGCTTCATCATGTAGGAGAGGTAAGTGAGTTTAGAAAGTTGTTGTGCTATTCTGGAAATGTTTAGAGCACCATCTCAGTGGCAGTCTCAGTCTTCTGTCTGAGAATCAATCTAGTGAAACATAGAGATTTATCTCCAGGAATCTGGTCACCAGGTGATTACTTCTTTAGCCTATGGTGTCTCAAAACCATCAAATGGCATAAGAGCAAAATACTTCTTTAGCCCATGGTGTCTCAAAACCATTAAATGGCATAAGAGCAAAAATGTGATAACAGACACTAAACATCTCTTCCATGGCAGCCAAATTATTATAATTATAACAGTAACAATAATATAATAAGTAACAGTTGCAGTGGTAGCATTCTAAGGTTTGCAATATACTTTGCTTACATTATCTTGTTTGATACTCACAACAACCCTATCAGGGAGGTCCTGTTCTCATTTTACAGATAATTGAGGATGAGAAACGGTGACTTCCTCAGAGGCACAAAACAAATAAGTATCTGAGACAAGATTTGGACTTGACACTCTTCTCTCTACATTATTACAAGATAACTTTTATAATTTTCCTCTATTTCTCAGATTCCCTCCTTCTTCTTCTTCTTTGCTGGATCTTCATTCAGCCAGGTCAAACACGCTCTGACGTAGGACTTTTTCTCTTCTCACTCCGTGCTCTTTCATTTTGTGATCTCATTAGTTCTCACTGATTCAATATTGTCTGTATGTTGATAATTCTAATATCTACTTACGTAGGTGTAATATTTCTCCTAACATCTGGACTCATTGTTCTAACTGCCTATTAGATGCTGTACCTCTAACTGGATATCCTATAGACATCTTAGACTTAACATGTAAAAAATAAACTCATTATACATCTCTTTCAGTCCTCCCTCCCACCAGTCACCAAGGCTCACAAACTAGGTGTTATCCTCAACTCCTCACTCTTTCACCACCTCTCTTATCATTTGGTTGCCAAGTCCTGGAATTTTATACCTTGTAACATCTCATGTATCATACTTCTGTGACACTATGATCACTAGGGTGCAATCCCTCATCACCTCACAGCTGGATCATGACAATAAGTCTTCTGGTTGTTCTCCCTGTTTCAGGTTTCTTCCCACACAAGTTATATTCCATTCAGCTGTTAAAATTGATTTTCTTAAATTCATACCTGACCATGTTATTAAAATAAATTCCAGTGGTTCCCTATTGCCCCCAGGATCAAATCTAAAATCCTCTGTATGGTGTTCAAAACACTTCATAACCTTACGCTCCTATCTTTTCCAGTTATTCTACATCTTATCTCCTCCCACCTCATGTTCCATCCTTACTGTTAGATCCAGTAACACTCACTGCGTCTCTGACTCCTGGCTCCTTCCCTGGCTATCCAGCATGCTTGTGCTTCTCTGCATCCTCATCTCCATCTTTTAAATTCTCTGTCTTCTTTCAAGTCCCAGCTAGAATTATATCTTCTACAAACAACCTTACTTTATATCCCTTAATACTAAGTACTTTCCTTTTGTTGGTTGTTTCACATTTATTTTGCATATATCTTGTTTGTTCATAGTTGTTTGTATATAGTCTTCTCTATTAAAGTGAGATCCTTGAGAGCAGAAATCATATATATATGTATATATGTGTGTGTGTGTGTGTATGTGTGTGTCTGTATATATATGCATACAATCTATATATGTATATTTATACACACATATACATATATACGCACACATATATAGACACATACATACATATATGTGTGTGTGCACACATATATATATATATATATGCATATATACATACATATATATGACTTATCACAGTGACTGGCACATAGTGGACACTTAATACATGATTTCTGACTTCTTGACTTGACTTCTGCTTCTATGACTTTGTAAAAATTCTCTCCAATGCCTGCGATACACTCTGTCTATCTGCCTCTCCAATGCTTCATCTCTTTCTTCTTTTAAAACTCAGCAGAAGTACTACCTTCTATAAGATATTTTTTATGGAGGTGGAGCCAAGATAGTAGAGTACAGGCAGGAAGTTACCTGAACTCTCCAAAATGCCCCTCTAAACAACTTTAAATAATGCCTCAAATAGAATTCTGAAACAGCAGAATCAATAAAAGGTCAGGGCGAAACAACATTTCAAATTAAGAAAAACATGTTAAGTGTTTATTTTTCAGACCACTAGGCTGTACAATTATATCCAAAAATATTATCCATATCATCCTAGATTGGGACACAGAGGAAGCAAATGAGACAGATTTACCACTAACTGACTTGGAGAGAGAAAACTAACAGTCATGTTCTCTAAGTGGACAATAGAGAAAGAGTGTTTACTCCAACTGACTGAGGAAGACTCCAGGTGTTTAGGTGTGTATGTGGGAGGTGAAGCATGGCAACTAGGTATAAAGCAAAAGACAGTTTAAGGAGCCTTGAGGCATTCCAGCCTTTGGCATGGAAGCCAGAACACATTGTAATCTTTCCACTATCCTTGTATTTAACAACTGGTACTATTTTTGGGGGGAAGACATGCAATGTAATGGGGAACAAAAATGAGAGAGGCACATTAGTGATGGAGTGTCTGTGGAAAGAGACCCATGCTGCAAAGAGATAAGACTCATGATATCTGGTAGAAAGGAGGATAGCAACCATGTAGTAAAGCATCTATATGAGAATTTTTGGAAGAGTAATGATACATGGAACCTCAATGTAAAAGAGCAAACCAGTAATCCTTTCCTTTTGCTGGAAGTATCACCAGGGTGGTACTGCAAGTTATGGAGACTTTACACATCTCAGATAGGATAGTTGCTCCTCATCCATTCCGGATGAAAGAAATTATAATTATCTTGTTCATGGCTTTCTATGAACTGAGAAGTGAATATTTTCAGCCTCAACTGAGTTCATTCATTTAACAATGATTTCTTAATATCAGCAAGCCTTAGTTTTCTTAGGGGTTTACAATCTCACTTTAATCAAACATACATATATCATTCACTTAGTTCAGGAGGAAATGCCAGCACCCTGAACTTCAGAGCAAATACAAACAGAAATTACTAACAGAAACAATATAAACAGATCAACATTTCTATCTAACCAAATCACAATATATAGTTACCAGACAAGAACCAACATCATGGTTTTCAAAGCCAGGGGGCTCCTTAACAGTTACCCAGAGTCTCCAGACCAACACTCTTCCAATGAGTGGGCCCCAAACAAAAGGCTAACCTCAGAGTATATATACACTTCTTCAGGGTCAGAGAGCTTCACCCCTCCCTAGAGCGTCATACCTCTCAAGGGCTTCACGTGTCTCCAATTATTTTTAAATCAGGAAGGCAGCAGATTTTTTTTAATGGAGTGTCCCAAAAGCCTTAGGACAGTTTCAAGGTGTATTCACTTTAGTTTTAAATTCTTTTTTTTTTTTTTGAGCTTGAAAAGCCTCTGGGAAGCTTGGTTTTTTGTTTTTTATTATTTATTTAATATTTTAAATTTTCAGCATTGATTTCCAGAAGATTTTGAATTACAAATTTTCTCCCCATTTCCACCCTCCCTCACCCACTCCAAGATGGCATATATTCTGATTGCCCCATTCCCCAGTCAGCCCTCCCTTCTGTCACCCCACTCCCCCCATCCCCCTTTCCCTTACTTTCTTGTAGGGCAAGATAGATTTCCCCCCATTGCTTGTATATCTTATTTCCTAGTTGCATGCAAAAGCAAATCTTTTTTTTGAACATCTGCTTTTAAAACTTTTAGTTCCAAACTCTCTCCCCTTTTCCCTCCCCACCCACGCTCCTGAAGAAGGCAAGCAATTCAACATAGGTCACACATGTGTCATTATGCAAAACTCTTCCACAGTACTCATGTTGTGAAAGACTAACTATATTTTGCTCCCTCCTATCCAGTCCCCCTTTATTGAATTTTCTCCCTTGACCCTGTCCCTTTTCAAAAGTGTTTACTTTTGATTAACTCCTCCCCCTATCTGCCCTGCCTTCTATCATCCCCCTTTTTTATCCCATTCCTCCTTCTTTCCTGTGGGATAAGATACTCAATTGAGTGTGTATGTTATCCCCTCCTCAAGTCAAATCTGATGAAAACAAGATTCACTCATTCCCCCTCACCTGCCCCCTCTTTCTTCCAACAAACTGCTTTTTCTTGCCACTTCTATGGGAGATAATTTATCCCATTCTCTCTCTCCCTTTCTCCCTCTCTCAATATATTCCTCTCTCATCCCTTAATTTGATATTATTTTTTTAGATATCATCCCATCATATTCAACTCACCCTGTGCCCTCTGTCTCTATATATGTATATGTATATTCCCTTCAGCTACCCTAATACTGAGGTCTCATTTATTACACATGTCATCTTTCCACGTAGGGATGTAAATAAAACAGTTCAACTTTAGTATGTCCCTTATGATTTCTTGTTCTTGTTTACCTTTTCATGCTTCTCTTGATTCTTGTGTTTGAAAGTCAAATTTTCTATTCAAATCTGGTCTTTTCACTGAGAAAGCTTGAAAGTCCTCTATTTTATTGAAAATCCATATTTTGCCTTGGAGCATTATATTCAGTTTTGCCGGGTAAGTGATTCTTGGTTTTAATCCTAGCTCCATTGACCTCCAGAATATCATATTCCAAGGTCTTTGATACCTTAATGTGGGAGCTGCTAGATGTTTTACTCAATTTGTTTATTTCTGGCTGCTTGAAGTATTTTCTTCTTGATCTGGGAGCTCTGGAATTTGTCAGGAGGCGATCTGTGGATTCTTTCAATTTCCATTTTACCCTCTGGCTCTAGAATATCAGGGCAGTTCTCCTTGATAATTTATTGAAAGATGATATCTAAGCTCTTTCTTTCATGGCTTTCAGGTAGTCCAATAATTTTTAAATTATCTCTCCTGGATCTATTTTCCAGTTCAATGGTTTTTCCAATGAGATATTTCCCATTGTCCTCCATTTTTTCATTCCTTTGGTTCTGTTTATAATCTCTTGATTTCTCATCAAGTCACTAGCTTCCACTTGTTCCAGTCTAATTTTTAAGGTAGTATTTTTTTCAGTGGTCTTTTGGACCTCCTTTTCCATTTGGCTAATTCTGCCTTTCAAGGCATTCTTCTCCTCATTGGCTTTTTGGAGCTCTTTTGCCATTTGTGTTAGTCTATTTTTTGAGGTGTTATTTTCTTCAGTATTTTTTAGGTCCCCTTTAGCAAGTCATTGACTTGTTTTTCACGGTTTTCTCACATCACTCTCATTTTTCTTCTCAATTTTTCCTCTACTTCTCTTACTTGCTTCTCCAAATCCTTTGTGAGCTCTTACATGCCCTGAGACCAATTCATATTTTTCTTGGAGGCTTTTGATGTACACTCTTTGACTTTGTTGACTTCTTCTGGGTTTATGTTTTGGTCTTCTTTGTCACCAAAAAAAGATTCCAAAGTCTGAGTCTGTATCTGGGTCCATTTTCACTTCCTGTTCATCTTCCCAGCCAACTACTTGACTCCTCAGGTTTTTGTCGGGTATCACTGCTTGGACAGTTGAGAGTGCTTTGTTCCAAGCTTGAGGAGCTGCACTACTGTTTTCAGAGCTACTTTTGCACAGCAAGCTTTGCCACACCAGTGCTCCTTCTCCAGGTTCATGGCCCAGATCCTGTCAGGGCAAAGCTGGCTTTGCACTCCCATTCTAATCCACAGCTTAATTCCTCCCATCAGGTGGGCCTAGGGCCAGAAGCAACTGCAGCTGTAGCTCTGGAAACAGCCTCAGAGCTGCACCACCTACATGGCCCCACTGCCACCCACCCCACACACACACTGTGGCCATGGCCGAACCTGAACTCCTTTCACTCTGTCCCAGAAGCTTTTCCCACTAACCTTCTCTGTTGTCTTTGGCATTTGTGGGTTGAGAAGTCTGGTAATTGCCGCAGCTCAATGATTCAGGTCCTTGTGGTGTGTTCCGCCCTGCTTCCTATCTGGTTGGTCCTGGCGCAGCCCACTCTGGGCTCTGCTTCTCTTGGTTCCCGGCTCCATGCAATAGACCCTTCCCAGTGACCATCCAGGCTGTCCTGGGCTGGAGCCCTGCTTCCCTCTGCTATTTCATGCATTCTGCAGCTCTAGAATTTGTTCAGAGCCTCTTTTATAGGTGTTTGGAGGGAACTGGGGGAAAGCTTCAGCAAGTCCCAGCTTTCCAGCTGCTATATTGGCTCTGCCCCCCCCACCCAGCAAGCCTTAGTTTTAAGCACCAAGGGTATAGAGGGAAAAAAAACAATCTTTGGCCTTGGGTAGCTTCCTTTCTACTGAGGGTTGTTATTGTTAAGTCACTCATTCATGTCTGATTCTTTGTGATTCCATGGACCATAGCAGGCCAGGCCCTTCTGTCCTCCACTATCTCTAGAAGTCTTTCCAAGTTCAAGATTGATGTTTCCATGATACTATCTATCTCATCCTCTGACATCCCCTTTTCCTTTTACCTTCAATCTTTCCCAACATTAAGGTGTTTTTTATGAGTTCTGTCTTCTCATTATGTGGCCAAAGTGTTTAAGCTTCAGCTTCCATATTTGACTATCCAGTGAATACTCTCTCAGGGTTTGGGGCAGGTATTATTAGTTAACACAAGCTAATACAAAGTAAATACAAGTCATTTTGAGGAAAGGGAATAGTACTAACAATTGAAGAACCTGAAGAAGGACTTGGGGGACAACTGTGCTGAAGGCATATAGGAAGGTGATTGAATGTTGCATATAGTGAACAGTAAGGAGGGGAGTTTGGTGTGAAGTGCACAGTGGAGACTATAGAAATCGTCTTCAAAGGTAGATTGAAGCTAGTTTGTCAAACAGAGAGTTTGTATCTTTTTGGAAATGAAAGGGAGCCTTTGAAGTCTCTTGAGCAGTGGAGTTTTGTACTTAAACCCATTCTTAAGCAATATAAATTTGCCAGCTTTGGATGGATGGGAAAGAAGAGACTTGAGAAAGGGTATTGGGAGGCTGTTGTAATGGTCCAAATGAGACATGATTAGAGTAGAGTCTCTGTGATTAGAGAGGAGAGTAATGTTGTAATTTTAGAATTATCAAGATTTGGTAAATGATGGCTACAGATAATGAGGGAGACCTCATGGTTGAAAACCTGGATGACTGGAAGGATGGTAGTAATTTTGAGAGAAATAGAAAAGTTAGGAAGGGGAAAGAATAATGAATTCTGGATTGGATATATTGTATTTGAGATTCCTATGGGCCATCCAGCTGGAGATGTTGACAGAAAATTTGTGGTGCATGCCTTGACCTCAGGAGAGGCCTGGATGTGTAGATTTGGGAGTCTTGTACCCAGAGGTGATAATTGAGTCCATGGTAGCTGACAAGATCACTGTAGGAGAAAAATAGTGAAGGAAAAAAAAGAGGACCAAGAACAGAACCCCAGGGCACAACAAACTTTAGAGTGATGAACACAGAATGTGTGTTTTCTTGGGAAAAAGATTTGTCTTACTCTCACTGAGTGGGGTCCCTTAACTACTCCACCGTATTCCAACCCACCATGGTCTCAAATGTCAGTCCTTTCTGATTCTTGTCTATGGTTATATTTAGATACCTTGAGCCTGAGTGCTTATGTAAGATATTTGGTTTCTACTCTTTGTTCCTATCAGTGAAAGATACTGAAAGTGAGCTGCCAGTGAGAAGTATAGAAGTCTATCCAAAATGTACCTCAGTATTAAGAGGGAGCCTCTAACACAAAGATTATATACTAGTGTGAATGGATATACATATTATCACAGATTGAGAGCTGGAAGGAGCTTCAGAAATAATCAGCTCCAAACTCCTCTTTTTACAGATGCAGAAACTGAGGCACAGAGAGGTTAGGTGATTTGCCAGGGTCACACAGCTATTAAATGCCTGAGGCAGGATTTGAAATCAGGTATTACTGACTCCAAGTTCAGTGATGTATCCACTATAGTCCAATCCTCTCACCTTACTGTTGTGGAAACTAAGGCCCAGAGTGTAGGTATCTTGCCTCGAGTCTACCAAGTCACAGAGATGGGATTAAAACTTGTGCTCTCATACCAAATACAATAATTTTCCCCTGCATCCCACTGAATATTCTATTACTAGCATACCTCCAGGAGTAGGAGCAAGGATCTACCCAGTTATGGTGGAAGTTGGATTGGATCATTTTTAAAGATATTCAGAAGAAATAGTGAAGATTCATATGGTGGTCAACCCTCTGATATTCTCGCTTGCTTTTATAAAATAATTAAAGTTTAAAAAGTGATTTCCATGCATCTGATTTTCTCTCCACATCAGTCCTGTGAAGTAGGAAGTTTTTTTTATCCTCATTTTACAAATGAACAAAGTGAGACTCACAGGGAATAGGTTACTTGTCCAGGATAGGGGGACGCTCATTTGTTAAGCTTTCACTATGCATCAGGCACTGTGCTAAGTGCCATACAAATATAATCTCATTTGATTCTCACAACAACCTGGAGAGGTATGTGTTATTATTTTTTCCCATTTTATAATTCAGAGCTGAATTCTGCAATTCCAAGTCTATCCCCCTGTCCACTAGCCCAGACTGCCATTGCTATGTACTTCTATGTAGCCTCCAGAAGAGAGGACCTGAGTCTTATTTACATCATTGAACCATACTTTACATGTAGAAGACACTCAATAACTTTTATTTCACATAGACATTTAAATTGAATAAAATTAGCATGTTTTGTTGAAAACAGTCTTTTTGAATCTATTTAGTTATCAACGAGCCCATTTAGTGAACTTTGTCATCGTTTCTACTGTAAGCATTGAATTATAGAGCTATACTTTATTTTTCTTACTGTAAAGGCACATTTTTAAAAAAAATGCTTTGCCTCAATTCCAAACTGAAGCTCTTTAATAAGGTTTCAAAAATATCAAAAGATTAACAAGAGATAATAGAGACAACCATAAAGGAGCCCAGGAAAATTTTGGTGGACTTCCTGTATTTGGAGTGGTTGATCTAATAACAGATTGTAGGAGCTCTCTCATATTACAAGTATATTTTAGGAAAACCAATGCCACTTTCTCAGATTATTTTGAATTCAACAAGCACTTATTATGTATCCACTATTTGCAAGGCACTGTGTTAGTAGTCAGATAGACAAATAGTCTACAGAAAGCATATGGATAACATATAGAATGAAATAATCCCTGCTCTCAAGGAGACTGCAGTTCATTTCAGAGAAACAAATTGTGCTTATATAAGTACATAAAATTATATGCAGAATAATGTCTTGGTACAAGTCTGATTTGAAAGGTAATTTGTTAACAAGTGAACAGTGGTTGCATAGGGTATGGTAGAAGGGTGGGGAAGAGTGTGACACGGGAGGGATGGGACTGACATGGATAGCTATCAGAGGAGTTGTCTCCTTTTTTCATGCAGCATTTTACTGGTAAATAATAGTTTTAAAAACTCGAAGACTTATAAGTGACTATTAATACCTTTCTGATTTCTTAGATCTCAGTATTTTCATATGTTCTCTATTTTGTAGCGGGAATAAATAAATAAAAATCAGTTCTTTTTAGCACCTGTTTTGTACCTTAGCACCCAATAATCTGTTACATATGTGTGTGCAAATATATATAAATACACACACACACACACACACACATATATATATATATATATATTTGCTATAACTAGTAGTTCTTTGAACTGTAGAAGTAATAATAAAAGAGATATTAGTTTATAAACTATATTTACCAACATTAATTTCAAGATCATAGACTGAGTCACAAATCAAATTCTGGGTCTTTCAGGATGCAGTTTAGTGTTGCACTACTCAATAAAAATCCATCAGCTCCTTTGAAATTTATTGCCTCATATGAAATGCCACATGATTGAGTTGAAACTATGACCTTACTTGCTCTATTTAATTAAGTCTGCGACAAGAGAAGTCTGACTCAACTTAAATATCTTTGTAAATGAATGGCCAATGAAATGGGATAATGGTGGATGTCTCACTGGAGTAAGTAGTCCATCAAAACCATTGTCTAACTTTTGTATCTGTTCTCTTTAGAACTTGTGCTTGAACTTTATCTTAGCAAGGACACAGGTGGAATGCTAGATACTGAAGTATTGGCAGGAATAGAATTGATGTAGGCTGTTTATGTTTGGTTTGTTTCTCTTCTTCCTTACATCTCCCCCAGGTTCTTATGATACTGTGAAGCTAATTCTGCCTTCTTTTTCTGTTGTTGTCTCCCCAGGCAAATGTGAATGTGGCCAATGTACCTGCTACCCTCCAGGAGATAGCAGAGTTTATGGCAAGACCTGTGAATGTGATGATCGGAAGTGTGAAGACTTGGATGGGACAGTCTGTGGAGGTGTGTATTATCCATTCCCAAAAGGGAAAGAGTTATTATGTGTAACTTGAATTACTTGGAGCAGCTAGGCAGGCTGTGGATAGAGCACTGGACCTGGAGTCAAAAAATCTGAGTTCAATTCCTTTCTTAGACACTTACTAGCTCTATGACCCTTGACAAGTCACTTAATCATTTTTTGCCTCAGTTTTCTCCCTTGTAAAATGCAGATAATAATAGCACCTATCTCTGAGGGATGTTATAAGGATCAAATGAGACAAAAATTGTAAAATGCATGGTACAGTGCCTGGCACAGAGTAAGTTCTATATAAATGTTAGCTATTATTATTACTTGGTTAGCTGCCATTATCATGCTCTCATAGCTTTGCCCTGTAGCTAGTACTGTGAAAACTAACTTATATCTTCATTTTAACTGGAAGGAATTACTTTATACACAAAATGTAGAGCTCTAAACCCAACAGGCAATAATATGTTTTTGAAAGATGTAATTTCTAAGCCTTCCTATTCCAAGAAAAACCTTTTGTCACTTGAAATAGAGACAGCTGTAGATGCAATAGAGTGCTGAACATGGAGTCAGGAATATCTGAGTTCAAATATGATACTTGGGGTGTGACTCTGGGCAAATCACAAATCTGTCTCATTTCCCTCATCTTTGAACTGGAGATAACAATTCCTTCCCAGGGTTGTTTCAAGGATATTTGAGGGAATATTTGTAAAGCTCTTTGCAGACCTAAAGGCATCATGTAAATATTATTATTATTTCTTGGTCTATTGTTGTAATATTACTCATTAACTCATAAGAATGCCACCATGAGCCACCCCTCTATCTCCCTGTGAGCATCTATTGTTTCTGTCACACTCCACATAAGCCTGTCAAATTTCAGTGATGAGAGCAAGTAGAGATCTTTGAATACTCCTTAATCAGAATTTTAAAGATATCATTGGATGATTTATTCTAAAGCCCAGAGGACAAATAAATAGCAGAGTGTGATTTAAACTATATGAAGAACCCATTAAATCACGAATTCCAAGATTTTGAGTTTTGGAAGTAATCTTAGAGGTTAACTCTTCCAATTCACACTTCAACTAGATGGTCTCAAAGGTCTCCAGTGCTAGGGACCCATTTTGAAGTTAGGATGTTTTCTCTTATGGCAATACAGAAATATGCCTCATCGGAGGTTCTACCTATTGCTCTTAGTCCTGTCCTTTACAGCCAAAAATGAAAACATAAAATAAAATAAAGTTCAATGCCTTTTGCACATGACTGCGCTTCAACTAGTTAAAATAATACCATTGACTTCCCCAACCAAGTTTTCCCTGTTTCCACGCTAAGCATTCCTACTTCTTTGACTAATTCTCATCTCTAGTCCCCTCACAATCCTGGTCACTCTCTAGCTGATGTGCTCCAGTTTATCAATATTCCTCCTAAAATATGGAATCTAGGTCTAGGTTCTTGGTGAAAGCATGTATTAACTGCCAGGTCTTTCTCAAATCAATCAACCAACAAGTATTTGCTTATGTTTGCTATTTGTCATATGCTTTGCCGGGGATACAGATGTGAATACAAGACCGTTCCTTCCCTCAAGAAGGCTGAGGGGGAAATATAATATGTTCATAAATAAGCAAATACGGAATTACATACAAAATAAATATAGAGTAATTGGGGGGAGGCATTAACAACTAGAGAATCAGGAAAGGGTTCTTGAAGGAGGTGGCATGTGATCTGAGTGATGAAGGAAACTAGATGTTTCCAAAGGCAAGAATGAACCAGCAGGGTATTCCAGAAATGGGAGGCAAAGGATTGGGGTAGATATGCAATGTAGTATAGATTACTCTGTCCCTTCTAAGCGTTATCAGACTGGAAAGAGAAGTTAGAGTCAACTTGTCTCCCCAAAAGTGAATCAGTATATTTGGCGGGGGGCACACATTAACAACTGGGCAAATGAGACAATGGACCAAACTGACAGAGTAGGTGGATGGCATGGAATAGTTGACATGTCCTTAGCAAGTCCATGGGTAAATAGCAAAGGGATTATGACTCCTTGAGTCTCTCAATAAGAAAACTTCTGGAGAATGAGAGAGGTGGCAGAATAGAGAGGATTAAACTATGCTTATGAGAGGGGAACACAATGCAGTCCTAATGAAGATCACTGCCATGGGAAAAAACATGTATGCTGCTGATGGAGGTGATACTGAAGACTAGGTTTCATTTCTGGGAAATAGGTATATTGAGAAGCTACTTTCTTAGAATATTTTGGACAATATAGTGGCTCAGGAGAAGGGAGAGGTGAGCTCCTTGGAGGAGCTAAGATGTGAACAGTAGATCTATTCATCCGTTTTCCCTTTATTTTTTAAAGTAGATTTGTATTGATAGTTTTTGTTTTGTATTTTCTATCTTTCATAATGTATCCCTTCCCTCCCAGAAAGCTATTCTTTTTTAAAAGGAAGAAAGAAGAAAAAAAAATTTCAGCACAACAAAAATTATGACATTATCTGAGTGTTCCCTATTACCCATCATCCCCATCTCAGCAAAGAAAACTTAGGGGAAATGTTTCTGTGTATTTCTTCTTTGAGACCAAGGGTAGTCACTGTGATTTCACAGCATTCAGTTGCAGTCTTTCGGTTGTTGTCTTTATGTTGTAGTAATTGTAAATATTATTTTTCTGTTTTTACTTAGGTTGCTTTGCATCATTTCATGAAAGTTTTCTCACTGCACAAATAATATTTCATTACATTCATAAACCGTAACTCGTTTACAAAACCCCCAATCTAAGCATCAACTTTTTTTCTAGTTCTTCATACTAGAAAAATCATTCTTTCTTTGGGAGTATATTAAGCAGGGCTGTCTCTGGGTCAATTTTATTCACTCTGTACTCATAATTTCAAGTTGTTTTCCAGAATAGTTGAGCCAGTTCATATATCCACCAATAACACTTTAGTGTACTCATCTTTCCACAAGCCTTCTATCATTAATCATTCTCAATTTTTGTGAACTTTATCACTTTGGTAGGTGAGAGTTAGAACCTCTGAATTCTTTTTTGTACATTTTCTTATTAGTGGTTATTTGGTGCACTCTTTCAGACTGTTAATAGCTCTCAATTCTTTTGAGAACTTGTTATATCCTTTGATCAGGTATCTATCAGAGAATGGCTTTTCTTACATAGCCTGTTTCTAAAGGCTGCTTTAATGCATGGCATTATATAAACCTAGACTATTATCAGAAGAAATCTGGGATTTCCTTTATGTCTAAACTGTTCCCTGTAACAGAAAGTTCCCTGTAAAAGAGAGTAGAAGAGATGAGCACATTAACTAAAATAAACATTGAATTATTTTCCCCAAAGGATGAGAGGGAGAGAATTAAGATACCTGACAAGGCAAGACAATTGTAAAGATGAATCCAAGTCCCCAGCCCTGTTTTTTTTCCTTTCTTATTAGAATGGACAACTTCTGAATTGTTGTTCTGTCCTAGAAAATGTAAGATTTTCTGTTATAGATCAGTGTGAATATTATGGGATATAGCACAGCTGCATCTGTACCTTCCTATAAATTCCTTTATAATTATAGTTCCCTTCTTTAGCACTTTGAATAGTTGGTCTCCCATCTAGTAGAGGGAAATTATTTTCTTCTGCAAAAGATAATATCTTTTCTGTCTCTTACTGCTCTTAACACCCTCTTTATCCTTGAACCAAATTTCTCAAATCCATCTTTTCAGAATTATTTTTAACAGAGATTCTACATCCATGTTCCTTTCTTGGATAATCTTCCTGTAGGACCGCCCAGTCTTTTTAGGAGGCATATTACATAGAGAACAAATTGGATCAGACCAGTTGAAGTTCTTCACCTCATAGTATGATTAGTTAAAGTCTTTAATTTTCTTAATTTATTTCAAATGTTCACCTAAAAACTCCACATTTTCATTGATTATCTTTGCAGAATTTCTTGGGAATTTTCATTATTGTTTTGTATATATTTATACTGATATTTTAGGGGTTTGTTCTTTGATAGAATTTGTTTTTTTTTAAAGGCAGGGACCATTTCAGTCAATCAATAAAGATTTCTTAAGCACTTACTATGCACTAGGTACTGTTCTAAGCACCGGAGATACAAAAAGAGACAAAAGACAATCCCTGTCCTCAAAAAGCTCTCACTCTATTGAGAAAGGCCAACAAGCAGAAAAATATTACAAACAAACTAAGTACAGGATGAACAGGAAATAATCAGCAAAGGTAAGGTGCTATTAAGAGGGCTTGAAAAAGGCTTCCTGATGAGTAGAAGGAGAGCCAGGAGAGAGTGGTTTCACTCTTGTCTTTGTGTTTACAGTGCCCAGCTCAGTGCCTGGCACACAGGAGGCACATAAATGTTTATTGACTGATGATAGTGTTTAGGGGCTTATGTAGTATTGTAACAACAATGTGGCTTCTGCTATGGTGGCTGTGTTAAGACCAACAACGCTACCACACAGAAGAGCTGCCAACACGGGTTCTTTGATTTGTTTTTCTAAGGAAAGCAACCTTAACGGGTTAACAATCTCACTTTAATCAAACATACATGCCATATTTCCCCAAGTATAAGATGCACCCTTTTCGAAAAATTTGGGGTCAAAAATTGGGTGCGTCTTATATAGTGGTTGTAGATTTTTTTACTTGCATTTCCCTCTTTTTCACGCTTGTTTTTGCCCTCATTGTTGTAGATATTTTTTACTTTCATTTCCTGCTTTTTCGTCCTTGTTGTCTTTACGTTCATTGTTTTGCATTTGTTACTGGTATATTAGGTTATGTTTTCTGCCCAGAAATAGCTCAGAAAAGATTTTCATACAGTGCTGAATTCAAATTAAAAGTGATCCAGTTTGCAAAAGTGAATGGAAATTGTGCTGCTGAATGTAAGTTTGGTCCTCCTTCAATTGAGAAAACAATCTGAGACTGGCTATTGGAAGAAGAAACCCTACTGAAAACTCCATAGCAGAAGAGGGTCATGAGAGGCAAGAGTGAAGAAACCAACTATAGGAGAAGTTTGTACCTGGGTGAAAAGAACCTGGGATAATATCAAGATTGAGAGTGTTGTCAAGTCATTTAAGAAGCGTGGTATTTCAAACGCTATAGATGGAACTGAGGACGAGGCAACATATGAAGACAGTGATTCGTCATCAAACACTGATGAGGACAAGCTAATGGATGGGAGTTTTGACAGTGATGAGGAGTTGTGTGAATTTTATGATGAATAAAACTTGAGTTCAATAACTTTATGTAATACATTTTTTTTTTCAAATTTCGGGCCCCAAAATTAAGGTGCATTTTATGGTATATCATTTACTTAGGTATAAGTATATCATTTACTTAGTTCTGGGGGGAAAGCCAGCACCCTGAATGTCAGAGCAAATACAAACAGAACAAACACACACAGTTATTAATAGACAGGCCTCTAGCTGCCTGACCAAAGAATTACATCATTACCAGAGAGGCATCAACATCTGGGTGTTCAAAGCTGGGGGGTGGCCTCCAGAGGCTACCCAGAGTCTCATCTGATCAAATCACACAAAACTCTTCCAGTGAATGAGAGCCCCAAAACAAACCACCAACCTCAGAGCTCTTATACTCAGTTCAGGGCCCTGAGGGCTCAGAACCTACTTAGCAAAAAGGTGTGGGGCCTGGGGCTTTCTTGCTTCTTAAGCAGGTCAAAGACTCTTGATTCAAAGAAACAAAAGACAAAAAGACACTTTGCTTGCATTTTTACATTACATTTGAAAGGCAAGACTCATCAAAGGTACTTGATTACCTTAGCATTCTAAAAGAGAAAACAAAAAAGTCCCACCCTAATTACCATAACAATTAGCTCTAAATTAACAAACTAAATTTTCCTTTTTTGAGCTCTTCAATTGTCCCTGCCTTAAGTTAGTTATTTTAGAAAGCTCTTGGTAGAATTTATTGTTAATTCTAAATTTATGGATCTCTTTTGGTTCTGCTGATAGTTCTGCTGAGCTTGCCAAAGTGTCCCATGTACTATTTATATACCTCAATTGAAGTTTGATTTCTAAAGTCACTTTGCTTTTGGAAAGTGAACAATCCATGACCTGCTCAGTCTGTTAAAGGTGTTTCTCTGTATCTTTGCATCAAAAGTAGATAAAAAAAATAAGGGATAAAAAGTGAGTGTGGAACTGCCTGAGGGGGACCATCTTCCTTATTTAAAGCAAAATATAACATTCGCTTCAATTATCTAGATGTTCTAATTACCTGAAGGAATTGCATAATTGGTTCGATTTTCAATTTCACTTCACTGGGGAGACAGTTTGAATTTCCCACCATCACTTTCTTTTCAGTAAAATTTCAGTTCAAGTGAAAAATATGTATTTTGGCTCAGTAGATTTTTAAGCAGAGAAGGAAACATAGAGAACAACAAATCACAGTTATGCTTATCAACGCACTATGATCTCTAGTGAAAGGCAAGGATATTTATTTAATTTTATTTAATTTTTTCATCTAATTTGTTTTAATAGTCTCCATTAAAATTCCAAATTAAGGGAAAAGAAAGGAAAAATAAGGTCTTTCTCTGAGTTACTTAGTGAGCTAGTTCCTTATACTTGAATGGATTCATGAGTTCATAGCTGCAGTCTGGGAGAGATTGACATGTGTAGTTTGGGCAAATCCTTTAGAAGAGAAAAGCAGATTTAGCAAGTGAATATCTGGTTAAGAAGCTGGTGCCATAGACTAAGATTGGGGATTCTGGAATCTGGACCTTAAAATGTAGTAGTTCCAGGATCCTGGTCAGGGTAGGACTGCACATAATAAGACCTGTTTAAAAAAATTGCCTGAATTCTTGAAAACCTAATTTTTTAAAAAAAGTTTTAAATTAAAAAGGAGAAAGAAAAAAATGCATATGTATATCAACCACGATAGATACCTTAAAGAGCAGCTAAAATTTAGCAAGAATTTTCAGAGAGAAACCCAGAAATTCACTGGAAACAAGACACAAGAGGGAAAAGCCCAAAATTAAACCCATGGTCTAAGATATCTACATGCAAGTTCATGAAGTGTGGGTCGTAAGCAATTTGAACTTGTAACTCCAACAGGAGGAGGGAAATTTGTTGCTAAATCTTGATGGCATGAAACATGGACCCAGAAACTCATTCTGGAAGGGTATATATCATTCAGAAGAAACTATTGGTACCAACAGGTGAGATAGCAGGGAAAGTAGCATTGTACATTTACTTATGAGATAGACTTGGGTGAGGAAATCCGAGAATTTTGAGTGGATGGAAATGGGGATATTTCATCCATTGAAGAATCAGCAAGTATTGATTAAGTGCCTATGACCTTCCATCCATTGTATTAGGCACTGAGCATATGGTGAATAAAATGATATTTACAAGATCGTTCTAATGGGGAGACAACAAAGACACATAGGAATATGCGAAATAAGGCTTTTTATTTTTTCATAATTAAGTTTTTTATTTTCATTTTACAATACTCAGTTCCACATAATTTTGAGTTCCAGATTTTCTGCCCCCCCCCCCGACCCCGCTTCCCAAGACGGCATGGAATTTGATATATCTTCTACATATAACTTCCCATTGAACTTATTTACACAATAGGCAAGTTGTAAAGAAGAATTATGACCAATGGAATGGATCAGGAGAAAGAAGAAACAAAACCAAAAAACCCGAAAACAAACAAAAGAAAAAAAGGGAAAACAAAAAAAAAAAGGAGAGCAAACAGTGTGCCTCAATCTACATTCACACTTCACAGTTCTTCCTCGGGATGTAGATAGCTCTCTCCATCATGAGTCCTTTGGAGTTGTCCTTACACCTTGCATTGCTGAAAAGAGCAAAGTCTATTAGGGTTGCTCATCACAGAATCCATATATCTGTAGTTGTGTATAATGTTCTCCTGTTTCTGCTCTGCTCACTCAGCATTATATCATGTAGGTTTTTCCGTGTTATTATGAAGTCTGTATCATCCCCATTTCTTATCGCATAATAGTATTCCATTACCTTCATATACCACAGCTTGTTCAGCCATTCCCCAATTGATGGGCATCCCATTGATTTCCAGTTCTTTGCTACTACAAAAAGAGCTGCTGTAAATATTTTTGTACATATGGGTCCTTTTCCCACTTGTGTGATCTCTTTGGGATACAACCCTAGAAGTGGTATTGTTGGGTCAAAGGGTATGAACATTTTTATAGCCCTTTGGGCATAGTTCCAAATTGCCCTCCAGAATGGCTGGATAACTTCACAACTCCACCAGCGATGTAACAGTGTCCTATGTTTGCATAGGAATATGCAAAATAAGTTTTAAGAAAATGAATATGAATAAATATTTACAAGGTAGGGTAGGAAGGAACTAATGGGGATCAGGAAAGGCTTTGTAGAGAGGGTTGTGCTTGAGATTCATTGTGAAAAAAGAAAGAGATTTTCTTGAGGCAGCAGTGAGGCTACGATGCATTCCAGGCATGGTGGACAGCCAGTGCGAAAGTACTGATATGTGAGATAATGCGTGTGCAAGGAACAGAATGAAAGCCAGCTTGGCTAGATCACAGTGAGGGAGGAGTAATAATATCTAGTGAGGCTGGAAAGATAGGTTGGCATGAGGTTGTCAAAGATCATAAAAACTAAACAAAAGAGTTTTTATTAAATTGATTCAAAAGCCAATAGTAAGTGTTCCCAATAGAATGTGTTCCCAACCCCCACCGGAACCCTTTATTATAAAAAAAGAAAAAAATAGGTCAGCAAAGCAATGTACTCAGCCATCATACTTGACAATAAGTATAATATTCTACACCCAGAGTCTCTCAACTCACTACCAAAAAGAGATAGGTTTCAATGTCTACCACCTCCCCCCACCCAGCCCCCAAATTAGTATTGGTCATTGCAGTTAATAGGAATCCATCTTCTTTTTATTGTTATTTCACTTACATTATTATGGTCAGTGTACATATAACAATCACTTTTTGTATCTTGGAACACTTTGTATTTGTCATTTCTTACAACACAATAATGTTCCAATACTTTTATATGATATTCTGTTTACTCAATTCCTAGTTGATAGGCAAACACTTCGTTTCCAAGTTTATTTTTTCTTTTTAAACACTACCACAAAAAGTGTTGTTATGAATATTTTGGTGTGTGTGAAATCTTTT
Source organism: Trichosurus vulpecula (assembly GCF_011100635.1). Taxonomy (NCBI): domain Eukaryota; kingdom Metazoa; phylum Chordata; class Mammalia; order Diprotodontia; family Phalangeridae; genus Trichosurus; species Trichosurus vulpecula. The sequence goes on from NC_050576.1 coordinate 374,816,607, forward strand.
CTTTTTCTCTCTGATATTCTTTGTAAATATATACTCAATAGTGGATTTTCTGGAAATGGGTAATTTAGTGAATTTTCTGACGTAATACTAAACATTTTTTTTCAAGAATGGTGGCACTAATTCACAGTTCCACCACTAGTTTTTGTGTGTCAATCTTCCCACTGTCCCTCCAAAGATGAGCTAGTCTCATCATTTATCATTATCATATCTATCAATATGGTAGAATGTAGTGACACCTCAGAATTTATAATTGACATTTTTCTTGTGAATAGTTGGAGAAGTTTTTCATATAATCTTTATTATTCTGAACTTCTTTTGAAAACATTTTTTTGCTTATATATTGGGGAATCCGTTTTTTCCTTCATTGTTGAAGAAGACTGTGACATCAGGGAGGTGATGACATGACTTGCAATTGACTTTGATTTGAGTGAGGAAGGGCTGTTCAAAGTTACCAGTCTCACTTTCTCCTCCAGAGCCATCCGGGTCCATTGGCCAGATGTTTGTCATGACAACTGGAGATGGCCCAGGTTTCAGGGGCAGACATTGGCCATTTTAAGCTAAGGTCTTTTCAGATTCTCACTTTGAGTGAGGCAATGCCCATTCAGTGAATAAGCCTCTTTAAGAAGTGAATCAACGGATGGCCCCTTTGATCAAAAAAAAAAAATCCAACTGGGAGGGGAAGACCCTCAGCGTTTCTGGCCAAAAGAGAAACAGTTACTATTTACATTCACTCTCAGCCAAAAGGGCCCAAAATAATAACCATTAAATGGTGCTTGGGCAGGGACCTATGGTTGTCCAGTCCCTGAGATCCACAGTGAATTTGGTCTAAGGCATAGTCTTTGAGAAAGAAATCCAGCCAGTAAACCCCAAATTAACTAGGTAGTTTTTGGGCATCAAAATTTCCTTCCTTTTGGGTAGAACATCCTCAGGTCAAGGAAGAGGAGAGGAGAGGAGAAGATAGGAGAGGAGAGAAGTAGAGTGGAGTCCTCGTTCAAGCATGTTGGACAACTCACAGGCTGTGGTTTTTCCTTCATTCTGGAAGAGGACCTTGACATCAGGAGGTGATGACATGACTTGCATTTGACTTTGATTTGAGCCACCAGCCATCATTGGGGAATGACTTTCAATCTTATGTAGAGACTGACTCTCTTATATAGGGAATCACTCACATATATCTTGGATATGACTTTTTATCACTTTTTTTTAGAAAAAATTTGTGGTGAAGTTTTTCCCACTTGATTTTTTTCTCTTTTTGTTCTAGCTGCATTTACCTTGTTACTGTAGAAGGTTTTTATTCATATGTAATTGAAATTGTCTATTTTTTTTAATTTTAGAAAGAATGTCCCCTCTTATCAGAGTTGGGACAGATACCTTCTGGCATTCTTTTATTTTTTTTCCTGTAACCCTTTATAACTAGCCACTTGTAGTTTATTGTGCTATATTGTACATGAGGCTGGACTACACTAAGTATCTATCAAATTTCTTTCCAATTTTCCCAGTAATTCTTATAAAATGGAGAGACCTTCTCCTAGTTCTCTTTTCTTGGAATTATCAGAAAATGGGATGCTGTGTTCAATTGCTTCTAGTCATGCTTGTCTCCTCTATTCCACTCATGTACATTTCTTTTTGTTTCTAATCAGTACTACTCTAGTTTTGAATTTATAATAAGTTGATAATATAATTTAAGATTTGCAAATGCTCTTCCTCCCTTATGTCTGCTTTTTTATCATCTCATTTGAGATTCTACATTTTTTTATTTCTCTAAACTAATTTTGCTATTATTTTGTCTAGTTTTATTTTAAAAAAAGCTTGGTGGTTTGAGTTGTATATGGAAAAAATAAATAAATGGACTTTGATAGCTATTTTTTATTGGCATAAACTAACTGTAAAAATAAGCATCTCTCAAACATTTATATCTTCCTTAATTATGTAAAGAGTATCCTTCAATTGCATTTATACAATTTTTGAGAGTGCTTCAGCAAATTTATTAGATATTCTATATATTATTAACGTTATTGTTATTTTAGTTAGGATTTCTCTTCCTATCATTTCTTACTGCATTATGCTATAAAAATGCTGGGTTTTTGCATTTCTTTTGCATTATACTACTTTATTGAAGTTATTAACTCTGTAGATTAGTTTCTTCATTGAATACTTTTTATGGTATAGGTATTAATTGCTTTTTAAACATTTGTTAGAATTCTTTTGTAGTAAGAGGGTTTTTTTTTACTTTTAGTAGTCTCTGTGACTTTTAAACTTTTTTTCTTACGAAAATGGAGTTGTCTTAGAAATCTTGATTTCTTCTTGAATTATTACTCTTAGCAAATATAAATTTAATAGGTGAATTCCAATTTATTGGAATTTAATTTTCATAGCAAACTTTGGTTATTTTATCTATTTCCTATGTTTTAATTATGGATTCATATTTATTTTAAAAATTTTGATGATTGGATTATTTTTTTCTTTTCATCAGAGTAACAAAACACGTATTGCTTTTATTAGTCTTTTAAAATTCATAGTTGCATTATTTCATTTCATCTTCATGCCCCATTCTATTCCTCCCCACTCTTCCACCCAGAAAACTATTCTTTCTAACAAAAAATAGCAAAACAAAAAAGTAGTCCAATAAAATTAATTTATACATCAGTCAAGTACAATGATATATGCAATATTCTACATTCAAAGTCTCCCACCTCTTCAAAAAGGAACTTGGATGAGAGAGGGATTCTCATAGCTCTTCTTTAGGGTCAAGATAAGGTCAAAATTATAATTTTCTAGAGTTTTACTTCAATTATTTTATTATTGGTGTTCTTTCCATTTACATCGTTGTGCTTATCATGTGTATAGGCTGTTCTAGAGGATTTGCATCTCTACTGTGAGGGCTTGCTGAGTCCTTTTCAGGGCTGTTCATTCATCTTTGGTGTCCTCCTAATCACCCAGCTCTCACCTGGCAACTCCAAGAAGCTGTAGCATGTACACTAAACTATCTCAGCAGACAGGCTAAACCAGGTTAAGGATAATCACCAGACTTCCAGCCTTTTCGTGAGTTTGGGGTATGTCTACCCCTAGCATGTGAAAACTCTTCAGTGGAATGGTCAGATGGAGAACAGTTTGTTCCAATGATGGTTGAAGGTGGGTGAAGATGGTTGAAGTGGTTCTACTCTAGTCGAAGTGGTTGAAGGTGGTTGAAGCAGGCACTGTGGAGCACTGTGTCAGGCATTGAGGACTCCAAGGTCATCCACTGCATCCTAGGACATCGTCAGTCATCTTGACTTTTTGCCCCAATGATGGATGTTGATGACTCAAGAAGAGAATGAGGCTGATGACTTTGTGTGACTCTGCCTCACTTAAATCAATCCACACACAAATCAAGACATCATCTGTGATGTCATTGGTCTTCTTTGAAAACAAAGGACAAATAGCAGTCATCATGTACAGTGCTTCCTGGTTCTACTTGCTTCATTTCACATGTATTCATGAGCCTTTCTATATTCCTTTTATTATTTTTGAAGTATAGTAAAATATCATCACATTTATGCAACAAAATGTGTTTAGCCATTCCCCAGTTGATAAGCATTTATTCTGTTTCCAATTTCTTTGCTACCAAAGAAAAAATGCTTCTAAAAACATTTTGTATATAAAAAGACCTCCCCTCCCTTTTTTTCAAAACCTTTTTGTAGTAATATACCTGGCAGTTGACTCTTTACATCAAGGGTCTTTCAAGTCAGTTTATTGTTTGTTGTTGAAACTGTCTCACTTAAATACAATATAGTTTGGAATTTGAAGTGTTCTTTTTGGTATTCTCATAGGGAGATGCAGATTCTCTTGCTCAATGTTTTGTTGTCCATATTTAGAATTGCTGGACTGTTTTGTGTTATTTCCTGCACCATGGTGTTCAAATCTTTTCATTTGTCACACTCTTCACATAGACTTATGATCCCTACATTCTTTCAGCAAAGTTAGTAATTTTGGCTTGCGTAGAATTCATGTGTTCTTTAAAAAATTTTTTTTTAATTTCTTTTTTGCTGTTTTCCTCCAGTCCAGCGTCTTGTGGCTTCCATGCCAGCTTTCATCTCACAAAGTTTTTAATTTTTAGGAGAGATTCTTTATTATCTAGTCAAATGTTCTTTCTCTGCTCATTTTTAAAAATTATACACTGGGAATTTCGATTCAATTTTAATTTAAATTCATTTATTTTTTATTTCATGAAGTTTTTTTTTCTCTTTTAAATGATTTGGGAATTTCTTATTGTCCCATGGCCTCTGGGGAGAGTCCTTAGGAGTAATATTTTTATCAGGTAATATTACTTTATTTTCCTTTGAGAGAATTGAGGCAATTGGGCGAACCACACTTAATTCATTTTGTGACTCAGTTCTGGATCTGGGTCAGTTCCCTTTCTGTTCAATTATGGGTCTAGTCCAATTTCAGTCTTATGAGAAAACTACATCCAGTTGTAGCAATTGAGAAACTTTGTTGCTTTGTTTGAACCTAGACCTGTATGACTAGGAAGCTGGACCACCTTTACTTCCTGCTAAGAGACCCTTAACTAAGGTCCTAGGCTTTGCTGAAGAGAAACCCAGTCAGATCCAAAGATTGATGCAAGGAGTTTTCCGACAATTATACATCTCAAGCAAGCTATATGTCTTATCTGAAAACTGGCCCCGTACTAATCAATTATATATTGTTTCCCTGTCCCTTTGATTGTATACAGATATTGGGGAAAATGAGACCCCTCTTTTTTGATTTCGGGGACTAGCACCTGTTCACTTTCCCATACCCAACTCGTAAAGTACCTAATCTTTTCTCCAATTATGAATCAGATTACCTAATATTGCATCCCGGTTAATTGTGTCTTTTTAGTTGGCCTCATTTACTTAATTGTTTTTAATGTATAAAAATCTGTCTCCCCATTTTTTTTGGCCAAAGCTGAGGAAATCTAGTGGTCCCAATTTGTTAAGCAATTTTTGTGTGTTGCTTAATAAATTGATATGCTTGGGAAACTTGATCCTTTGTTTACTCAGTCATTTCATCTTTCATCTGACACACCTTCATGATACAATATTTATTCAATGTATAAAGTCTTTCTTTGAAACTTTTCTCATTCTTCCTTCTGACTTGAAGATCTTTCATGTTATTTTTGGCATTTCAGCTTTTCTCTTATATTCCCTCTTACACTGCAGCCCTGCCTGTCCTTCCACTGATGTATAGACCCTGAGCTCAACTAGGTTCCCTCAGCCCCCTCAAGTTGTGGGATGAAGTGGCCATCTGGACCTAGTTGTTTGCCTTGAGTAACTTCCTGTGGGTAAGGACTGGCTCCACTCAGAATTCTATTCTTCTTTAAATCAGGCTAGAAGTTCTTCCTACCAGCTTGTGCCTCTGAGATCAGGAGCAGGATCTTTTTTGCCATGGTCTGATTTTATATTCTTCCTTTCTTTCAAATGGCTGGGAAGAATCAGTGTCTATAGATTCTGAGGATAGTCACTGCCATTGGGCATGTTCATCTCCTCCAGTAAGAATCACAAGCGTGTGAGATTGTTTGTGGTTGCAACAGGCACTTGGTGTTGCATTGAGACTAGAAATAGTGAATGAGAGTGCTAAGTGCTAAAGTTCTCTGGAGTAATTTATGGTATTTTTGCTCTGGGAATATTCATGTGGGGATAATTTTGTCTTGTTTTCTTCTGGATTCTGATATGACTTGGTATGCCACATAATGCCTTTCTTTTGAGGTTCTGGAGTTGATGAAGCAAGCAACTATTTAGCCATCTTGTTAATCACTTGGTTCAGAATCCATCTCTTTTATTTTTTAAAGATCTTCTTAGGAACCTGATTCTCATGATGAAAACAGTGCTACATAGCGGGGAACACTCTAAACTAGGTCAGCAGATCCCAGTCCTATTGTTTCCCTTATCGCCTGTCAATTTTGGTATTATGACATTTTACCTCCAGCTCTACATCCCCTTACCCCATTTCCCTTTGAACCATAAGTACTCAGAAACATGGCAGCACTTTCCCCTATATTGAGTGGTAGTCCCATGAAAAATGGCCTTTGCTCTGAGAAAATGTCTTCCTTGGGTGTCTAAGATTACTGAGTAGAGTTTGTTGCAAGCCTCTTATTGCACACTTGCTACACCAGTTTTAAGTACTCCCCCATGAAGCCACTAAAGCACTTACCATCCATTAGGAGAATCCTACTTCTTCTTATTCTTTGTGATATCTCCCAAAATGATTTTTTCCTACTCTCCCAAATACCTCCAAACAAGATAAGGAATTAAAAACTTAACATCCACATATCCTAACTTTTTTGTCTTCCTATCAGAGAGACTCTTTTTTTACTACATCCCTCCCATATTGATTTTCAATGAAGAAACATTTTCTTTCTCCTTTAAATAATAAATCATCTTTGTTTTCTTCCTCCTGATTTTTAAACTGCTCTTTGTTTTTTGCTCCTTTGATTCTTTTACCCTTATGTCGTCTCTCTTTGTTCTTTCAATATCTCTAAGATATTGTGAGGTTTTTATTTTTTAAGAGAAAAGCACCACCCCCCAAAAAAAACAACCATAACCATACATATGATAGATGAATAGAATCATGGATTTCATTAGTCTTTTCTTGCTATGTTAACTTATTTTTTATTTCTTTTGATGTATAAGTTTTTGATTAGATTGACTAAGTCGCCTCTTTTTGAAAGGAATGACTCAACTTCCTTTTGCTGAAAGTACAAATTCTCATCGATTATTAAACTCTCCTTTCCAGAATATGATATTTGGAGACACAATTTGACAGTTTCTACTTTTCAGATTATCCTTTTCCAATCCCTTCAGCTTGATTTTTTTTGTAAAGAAGAAATAGTCTGGCATTATTGTGATTTCTTTCTTTTGACATGTCAGGTTTTCTCTGAGGTGCCTGTAACATTTGTTTTTTGACATTACCCATCTGAAGTTTGTCCAGGATATGTCTTGGTGTTTTGGACTTGGGGTGGCTCTCTCTTGGTGTTCTGGCATTTCTCTTAATCTGAATTTGTCTTTTGTTTCCAACACTTCTGGAAAATTTTCATGTATGATGTTTGAATATTGGAAGGATGATATTTGAGTTTTTATTTCTGAACCATGTCTCACTGGAAGCCTTATACTCCTCACATCAAAGTTGAATATCTTGTCTTCAAATTAAGTATTTGTTTCATAGAGTTCTCAGGCATTCAGATCATTTGATCTATTTATTTTGTCCAATTTTCTTTCTATTTTTGTTGTTTTGTGTTCCAATTCTGTTGTCTTTTTTGCAGAAAATTTATTATCTTGGCGAATTTCTCATTTATGAATGAATTTTCTACTCTCTTGTTTACCTTAAGTATTTCCTCCTTGAGAGCTTTATTCCTACCCATTAATAATTCTTGTTGTTATCTATGTTTTTTTAGTTGTCTCATTTTTATTTATAATATTTTCACCTGTCTCAGAATTATTCAACTAAATGGTCTTCAGCAAAAAGTACTTATTCATTGTATTAGATTATTTTCTAGACTGAATATATTTCTTCCTTTGTCTATCTTTCATTCATTTTACTTATTTTTCTACAGATTTTTCTATTGGGTGTTTTACCAGCAATCATTTCCCTTCTATACCAGGGAACATTAAAACAGACTTAGTACCATATAGTCACTGATGCCTGTTCTTTCAAATTACTGGATTTGGAGAGGTCTGTGACTCTTCTAAGCATAATTGACTAAGTCTCTGTCAAAGGGATATTCCAACAGGTCTTTGAAATAGGGCCTATTTTCCTCTTTTCATTAAGCCCTCCTACAGGAAGCCTAGTCCATAATCTACCATGCTGGTACCATTCCAACCATCTCCACAATCCTGGACCCTTTCCTTCTCCATACTTGTCGACCTTTTTCAATCCCAATCCCAATCCCCTGATTCATGTGTCTCAACACCTTCAGTGTCAGGGATACTTTTGAAAGCAGAACCCAGTGAGAGGACTTTTTATCAAGCCTATGTTCTAATGTTCACTTAACGTTCTGTTGGAATCCCCCTTTGCTAACATGGGTGAAGCAGGAATGACAAGACATCAGAGTATCAACCTTATCTTGGGGGTTATTAAGTTCACCAGCAAGGGAGCCCCACCTGCTTGGGCAGAGATTCCCCAAAGTGAGTTTACATGGGGCTCATATATGCTTAAAACACAAAGGAGGAGGAAGGCTTCAGGCCAAATGAAATGGGGAAGGATCTTGCAAGAGGTGGCTGATTAGATAAAATACCTGATTCCTGAAATTGGGGAACCTTTGAAGTCTCCTTGAACAACTGTTACCACACAGAATATTCATTGGGAATCATGGCAAGGAGGTCTTTTAATTGGTGAGCTAATGTTTAACACAAGATAGAGGGAGTTACCCTCAGCTCACACAGATGGAGGAAGTTGTGCTCTGTTTTTAATCCATACTAGTTAGGGTCCTAATAAGTGCTACAGTTCTGGATCCCTGCCTACTATACTATTCTTCAACCCAATCCCCAGGGCTATTAAGATTCATGGACCTACATCAACTAAGGGGTGAAGTTGCAGTTTCCACTTCTGACTCTGCCATACAGAGAATCCTAAATTTGTTCTGTGATACTGTAGCATCCAGAGTTCAAGACATGATCCAGTAAAAGAGTAGCACTGGAAGTGACTAGCTGGTAAAATGACCCTCCATTATTCATATATTCTCTCTCTCTCTCTCTCTCTCTCTCTCTCTCTCTCTCCTCTCTCTCTCTCTCTCTCTCTCTCTCTCCCTCTCTCTCTCTCCCTCTCTCCCCTTCTTCCCCCACTCTCTCCCTCTTCTTCCCCCTCTCCATCTCTCCTCTCTTTTTACCAGTGTATCTGATGATTACATGATGAGCAAACTACTTCCTTATTTCTCTTCTTTTTGTTATTTTTATTATGCTATTATGTACCTTTCTTGTTCATTGTGAGGTTATAATAAGGGACCCAAGTCTACTGTCCATATCTAACTGTCTTCTTCTTGTAAACTAGTCTCAGTCTTTTAAAGGGAGGTATATGATTGGCAAGCCAAAGAATTTGAATACAAATGTTTCCTCCTTTAGTCTTTTCTTACCTGCAATGCATTATTAATAACATGCCATCCAGACCAGATGCCTATGGAGCTACTGGGAAAGGATGTAATAAATGAAATAGTAAGTGATAAAGAACCCTTATTGCTTTGCATCTGAATGTTTATAATGAGTCACTTGCTACTGAGGAGACAGCTGTTCACTGGGATACTATTAGCCAGAAAAAAGAATGCTTTTCTGGAGAAGTCTCCTGCATCAAGGCCTAACATGTAATCCACAGTAATTTCCTTGATCTGATTTATGTTAGGCTGTTTTGACATATAATAATGCTACCTGACCCACCCACTCTTTAAAAATTTAATTAATTAAAGTTCGATTGATGAAAAGCCCCCATTTTGACCAGAAGCACCAGGTCCTAGCAAATTAAACCCAAATATGGAGGATGCCAGACTTGGTCATTTTGGTTTGGTTTTGGTCACTAATGGTGGCTTTTTGTCCTCATTCTTAGGATTTTTCTTGGGAAAATCCAAATATATTTATTACACCTTTGAGTAGATTAAAGACTGGTTCAAGGTCACACAGGCAGTAAGAAGTTGAGCTGGAATCTGAATCCACGGCCTTGACTTTATATCTACCACTGATTTCACAGTGCCATGCTACTTCTTCTGAAAGATGGAAAGGAAGAATAATTTTCTCTGAAAGAGTTCCATTTTTCTTGAATAATTAAAAGAATTGGATGCTAAAATAATGAATGCAATTATCCATACAACAGGCTACTTATTAAGCAATATATATGTTTGTATATATACATATATGTATAGATGCATATACATAAACAGTACACATATATACTGCACATGCAGATTCATACATACAGTGTATGTGTATATATATATACACATATATACACACATACACATATTATATATGTATTTGCGTATGCATATATACACATGCAGTATTAGGTTCGACACCTCAGTTTCCTCATCTGTAAATTGAGGGAATTAAACTAGATGACCTCTGAGGTAATTTTGGGTTCTGAATCTATCCTCCTAAATCTAAATGTAGATCTGAAAATATTAGAGAAAAGCCCCCTTTGTCCTTTAGCTTACAAACTATTTGGGGTAATAAGATATATGCAATGAAATAGTTAACTAAGAAAGCAATAGATTGGAAATTACCCAAATAATTAGCATATACATTAAGTGCTATAAAAAATTCATGAAATGAGATCAGTGTGAGACCATATGGGAAAGGCTTTGTGGAAAAGGTGGGTACCCTGAAGAATGGATAGTATCATTTCCTCCAGGCACAGGAGAAAGAGAACAGTATTAGTTTGAAGGAACTGTATCAGTGAAAGCTACAAATTAAGACTGGATGTGCCTTTTCTGAAGGCATTGGGGAGACAATAGCTAGACTAATCCACTGCTCTGCTGATGGGAGAATAGTGTGAGTTAGGGGATTTTTTTTTTGGTGGGGGGTTTAGATTGGCTAATGGCAACTTTAATTCTCAAACTGAATTGACTTGGAAGCCATGGAAATTTTTTGAGCTGGGGAGTAACATGATAAAATTAGCATTTTGTTATAATCATTCATACCATGGGAAATAGTTAAGACATCCTTTCCCTTACTGGTTAACGCTTATTGCGTTCCCATTGACAGCAGGAGTGAAACAATGTGCTTCTGGGACTCAATGAATTTCAAATATACAAAAACCATAAGTCACAAGGGAAGTGGGTTTGGAACAGGTCCAGAAGTCTATCTTTAGCTGCTCTTTGACAGGTATGAGTCAGAAGCTTTGCTTTTGGGCTCAGACATAGAGTAGAAGAGCTGACAGACAGGAACAACATAGAACTATCTATTTAATGTTCCTCAACATGACTAAGTCATTTCTTTTCCTGCAATTGAACAAAGGTCTCAGTCTCTCTCTCTCTCTCTCTCTCTCTCTCTCTCTCTCTCTCTCTCTCTCTCTCTCTCTCTCTCTCTCTCTCATCTTTGTCTCTTTCTCCTCTGTCTGTCTCTGTGTCTGTCTCTGTTTGTGTCTCTGTCTCGCTCTCTGTCTCTCCTCTCTGTCTGTCTGTCTCTCTTTCCCATATATACATACATACATATATACATACATCACATCTCTACTGGCTGGGCTTGATTAATCGAATTTCAGGATAGTGCATGTTCTTTTGCTTTCTTGATATTTAGATTTGCCTTCCTGCTTCCGTAGTAGCTCCTGCCCGGTCTCATTATTCCTGGGCCACACAGGTAAAAGGGGTGGGTGAAAATGGAAGCAGCTGAGGAAGCTCTGGGAGTACTGATGAGGGCGCTGAAGGAGCCCTTGGAGTTGTTGCTCCTTGTCCCAGTATCTCATGTCTCACTGGCACCTAAGCTGCACCATCCAGTAGATGTCTCCATATGTGCTAAGGAAGGAGAAGCATTTTTGTCACTGCTCTAAAATACTCTTTGTATCATTGCACCTTAATGGCTTTGCTTAGCTATTCTTCCTTCCTTTTCCTTTTCTTCTTCCCACCTATTCACATTTTACCTCTCCTCAGAGGCCCAAAGTCAGTTTTACCTTCTCCTTATGGCCGTTCCTTCTGAACTCATTTGCCAACTAGTCACATACTGGTTTGTCATATTCCTTTCAATTCTTGGCTTTTTGGTATAATTATTTAATTTCTCACATGTGTATGTTATATTAGGTCATGATAGAGTTCTGGGTCTGGAGTTCGAATCTGGCTTCAGACACTCCCAAGCTGTGTGAAATTGGGCAAGTCACTTAACCTCTGTTTGTCTCCATTTCCTAATCTGAAAAATAGGGATAATAATAGAACCTACCTCCCAAGGCTGTTGTGAGGACCAAATGAGATAATAATTATAAAGCACTTGGCACAATGCCCTTCACATAGTAAGCATTATATAAATATTTGCTACTATTATGTATTTTTAAAATTATTTTTTCAGTTGTCAAGGATATATTTATTTTCCTCCTTTCCTAGGAGAAAAACAAATAAGGATAGTCAAGCAAAATAAATTCCCATATTAGATTTATCCAAAAATGCCACATTTTGTCAGATCACCTAGATTTCAAGAACCTTGAGAATAGGGAATTTTTTCATACTTATCCATATAATTCATATCATGTAGTAAAATGCTATATACACAGGACTCACTCAATAAATATTTGTTGGTGTATTTAATCTATTAGCTGCTTCATGTCCATCCTTTACATGAACAAGAATCCTCTAACAAGTGGTCATCTAACGTTGGATGGCATCCAGTATTGGGGAATGCACCATCTTCCAAGGCAGCCCCTTCCACACTGGGATAGCTTTCATCATCAGCAAGGTTTTTCTTATATCAAGCTTAAACTTGATGCTTTGCAGCTTTGACCTATAGCTCTTCATTGAGCTTTCTGGGGCCCAGCTGGATGAGCCTTCTGCATGATAGGCAGATGAGGCCTTTCTTCTCTAGCCTAACTACTCTCAAGTGATGGGAGTGGTGGTAGAGAAGGAGCCATCAGAGTATCTCAAAACAAGATATTCTGCATAAGAGGCAGTATGGCACAAGATAAGGACTACTGGACTTGGAATCAAGAGATTGGTGTCAGATCGGGGCTCTCCTATGTACTTACTCTGTCCCCTAAGGGCAAGTTACTATAACTCTCAGAGCTGCAGTTTTCTCAACTTCTAAAATTGGGATATTAACAGGTATCCTACCTGTCTTACAGGAAATTTATGGCAGAAGCATTTTGTCTGTCTTAAACACCTATGTCAATGTGAACTATTATTGTTAATAATTTTTCAGCCATTGAATCTAAATCCAATAGGATGTTGATCCGTATTTTCTTACTCCAAGACCCTGGCAGGTATAGCTTCTGCTGCAGAATTACCTCCTTCACTCTCTTCCATTCCTCTCTGGCTTTATTTCTCCTCCTATGCTTGTCTGCTACATCAAAAAATAAGTAGCATATACTATAAGTGCTACAAAAGACAAGCTCAATGTGGGACCATATTGAAAAACTTTGTGGAGAGTGGTGGGTCTTGAGTTGGACCATGAAGAATGAATAGGGTCCAGTTCCCTGGAAATAGGGGGGGGAAAGAACTGTGTCAGTTTGAAGGAACTGCATCAAGAAAGGGCTAAGAGTTGAGGCTAGGCATGCTTTATTCAAAGAAAAGTCAGGAAATAATAGCTCTGACTTTTTTCAGCCTGTCCTTTTTAGATTCACTAGGCATGACAGTGTCTCCTTCCCAGGCTGACACTTTTGTGCTTGTCTCTGCAAAATGTTGAGTTCAGACAGTGGAATTTCTTCTGCTTCTACTCTTCCTTATCCTCCCTTTCCACACGCAGCAGTGAATAGCAGACAAGGAATGCTAAGAGCATGTATCTAATGATGGTAGAAGGAGAGAGATGGTGAGAATATTTCACATTGTTTTGATTCACTTTGTTTCTTTCTTAAGAAGGCGTACAACTAATGTTTCCTTGATCCCAAGAGGGAAAAAAATCTTTCCTTTGAGAAAACAAAGGCAAGAAACCTTTAAAATTTCCTTAGGTCAATCTCTCTATAGAACGTAAATAGCCCTTTTCATAATATCCCTGAAAAATAGACCTTTGACTTGAATCCTCAAAATAGCACGAAAATGAGCACCTCTCAAAGTAGCCCCTTTCATTTTGGGGAAACACTTCTAATTTTGGGGAGCATTCTGATTCCAAAAGAGAAAGCAACTCTAAGATCATGTAGAATAAGGTAATACTAGAGGTAAGAGTTCTGGTAAGTATGTTGCAATCAGTCAAATAAGAGATAAGTATACCAGCTAGGATGAGGACAACATTTTTGTTGTTACTTCAGTCATGTCTGAGTCTCCGTGACAGCATTTGTGGTTTTCTTGGCAAAGAGAGAGTGGTTTTACCATTTCCTTTTCCAGTTCATTTTACAGATGGGGAAACTGAGGCAAACAGGGTTAAATGACTTGCCCGTAAGTGTCTGAGGCCAAATTTGAATTCAGAAGATGAGTCTTCCTGACTCCAGGCCCAGCACTCCATCCCGCTGTGCCACCTACCTGCCCTGAGGCCTACACAGAAAGAATAAAATAAGTAGGCTAAAGAAAGGGATCATTTTGTTAAAAGGATGTATAGGTGGAATGAAGGGTAGCAATGTGTTCAGTTAAGTCTAAAAGTTTGTCCCTGGAATGTTGGTGATGTCCTAATGCTCATTGGGATGGGCAATATGGAATTAGGGATAGATAGGAAGTCAATAATCAGCCAAATGTTCATTATGCTTTGTTTGATTTTGTGACGAGCTATATATCTTGATGTTTATTACAATGGTTCTGGTCCAGAGCGGGAAGTTCAGGAGGGGAACAAATGCATCTATATGTCAACGGCAGAGAGGTCGAACCTATGCAAGTATGTAATATTACACAGGGGCAGCTAGGTGGCGCCATAGTGCACAGAGTGCTGGGCCTGGAATTGGGGAGACACATCTTCCTGAGTTCAAATCCAGCCTCAGACACTTACTTACTCAGACAGCAGCAGGACCCTGAGCAAGTCACTTTACCCTGTTTGCCTCAGTTTCCTCATCTGTAAAAGGAGCTGGAGAAGAAAATGATAAACCATGCCAGTATCTTTGCCAAGAAAACCGCAAATGGGGTCACAAAGAGTCGGGCATGACTGAAAAAAGACTGAACGGCAACAATATTACATAGGTGCCAGTACAAGAGGAAGAAGCCCAAAGGCAAAGCTTTTTAACGCAGCTAACCACAAAATCTGAAGATTGTCTTCCTGCTAACCAGATACTATTCAAATAAGGAAGAATGAGAAAGAAGCCTGAAAACTACCGTATTATTGAAGGCCAGGACATACAAAAAGTTTAGCTGCCATGGAGAGGAGATCTTGGGTGCAATGAATTGGTGAATGTGCTTTCTGTGTATTTTTTTAAGGGGGCGGTATAGGGGGAAGGACAGATGGTCTTGTGATATCTTTGGTGCAGGGAAACTCCCAGGGAGGAAACTCTCTCCATAAATGCAGATCAGCAACTTTTTTTGTAATTTGTGGGTATTAGAGAATTGCATAGGTTACTGAGAGAAAAAGTAATCTGCTCATGATAACACAGCTAGCATGTATCTGAGGCAAGACTTGAGCCTAGGACTTCTTGATTCCAAGGCTGGCCCTCCCAACTATACTGATCCTGCCCTTTTTAACTGGCTTTCCCCTTGTCTGGCATGTCCTTCCTCCTCATTTTAGCTTCCCAGATTCCCAGGTTTTCTTCAAAACTCACTTCACATGAAACCTTCTGCAGGAGGCCTTTCCTGGTTCCCCCTAACTTCCCCTATCCCATAGAACTTTCTTCCTCAAGGTCACTGAGTATATGTTTTGCACATTAATCTCTATGTGCATGTTGTGTTCCCTAAGCTTAATGAGTCCGGGGATTATGTTGCTTTCATGGGTGTGTCCTCAGTATTTAGCACATAGTAGGTACTTTGTGAAGGTGATCTGGTCATGAATATACTAAAGAAGAGTCACTGGCAAGTGATCAAACAAGTGTATGGGTATGCACACATTGTGTCTTTTTAAGAATAACAAATGCAATATTCCAAAGCCAGAGGACTTAGTTTCACGTCACAATTCAGAGACTTACCTACGTTACCTTGAGCAAGGTATTTGATTGTTGGGGTGGGGAGAGGGAGGGGGGAGAGAGAGAGAGAGAGAGAGAGAGAGAGAGAGAGAGAGAGAGAGAGAGAGAACGAACCATGTTTTTACCTACTTTCTATAATATTCTCTAGACATAGATCAAAAGTTAGAAGCATTCCCTATATGGCCAAAGAATCTCCCAGATTATGAAGTCAATGACTAGAATAATAATATATATTTCCCCTGAGATCTAAAATTCAAATTTCATTACTTTAACATTAGTCCAAATGGAATTGACATATTCTGTTATATCCATCATTAAGTCAGATATGTTACTGCTTAAACATAAATGTATATAGATTATTAGCAAGACTTAAATTAGCCAGGCGGTGCAGTGTAAAGATCATTGTACTTGGAGTCAAGAATATCAGAGTTCAAATCTTGCCTCAGAAATTGATTAGCTGTGTGACCCCAGGATAAGTCACAACTTCTCTGTGTTGCAACTTCTTTATCTATAACATGGGGATAACAGTAGAACCTACCTAATCAGAAGGCCATGAGAATTAAACAAGACAACCTATGTACTTTGCAAACTTCAGAATGATATATAAGTGTTAGATATTCTTATTCTCGGGCATCCTTGTTACTAATCAATAGAGATCCAAATGCTGTTGCTAGCAAACAGTTAACTTTTTATACCTCTTAGGGGGGAAGCAGAAAAAGCAATCGATAAATGTTGCAAGAAACTGAAATGTGACTAGCTTTCCAAATTGGTCCAGATGTCATGGTGTCCATGATGAGAATCAGCTCTAAGTCTTTTTAACTGATAAAAATGCAAATGAGGATGTTTTGTTATCAGTAGGGGATAGAGGAATTCCACTTTAAATAACTTCAAAGTTTGCTTCCCTCTTGGGTCCTTCTCTGATTCGAGCTCCAGATTTATCACATTAAGCTTGAGCACTGTCTGGAGAGTTCATCTGGCAATTATGGTTGAGCTGACTAATGCAGAAAGAAGCAGAACAGTGTTTTCCTCAGATAGGAAGTTCGATATTGTAGTTTATTTGAGGCAACCTGCTTTAGTGAAGAAAGCACAGGGCTTTCAGCTTCTTTTTGTGTTTTGTCTTCTCCCATTAGATTATAAGCTCCTTGAGGGTAGGGACTGTCTTTCTTATTTGCACCTCCAGCTCTAAGCACAGTGCCTGCTGCACAGGAGACACCTAATAAGTTTTTATTTATTATTAACTTGGAGTCAGAAGACCTGTATTTGAATCTCTGCATTTTGTAAATAGCAAAGTAATATAGAAATATTACCAATAAGGAGAAGAATTATAGCAATTGTTGATTTCCCTCTGAAATGTCAGGTAGAACTTCTGAATATTTAATGAGGCTTTGTCTGTTGTTCTTTTTGTTTTTCAGGCCATGGTAAATGCTCCTGTGGTCGCTGCATTTGTGAGAGAGGGTGGTTTGGAAAACTCTGCCAATATTCAAGAAAATGCAACATGACTGAAGAAGAAAGCAAGAGTTTGTGTGAATCAGCAGATGGCATATTGTGCTCAGGGAAGGGTGAGTATTGTAGCCGAGTACCCAGCCAAAATACTATTATTCTTAGGTTTTCTATTGAATGAAAACTGATGCCTTATATCCATGGCATATTTTAAGGCTGAAAATTAAACACATAAGTTTGACTAAATGGGACTCAGAAAGTAGGGTTAATACCACGAGAATCCCAGTCGTAATTGCAGCATCGAATCACAGCACATGCTAAAACAAGGAAATATTTTGCCAGGGACTATAAATATATGAACAAATAAGAGAAAGGGTGATATGCATTAGCTTCTGAAATGCTAGCAAACAAGCGCATGGTGAGGTAATTACAGGATACAAGATTGGCAAATAGATGCCTTTTAGCCTTGATGTGAGAAAATTATACAAAGAGAAAGAGTATATGAAGTGAGAATGAAAAGACAAATGAAGGGATAAGATATGTTCCTTCCTCAAAAATTCAGCAAGGTTTTTAGTCCTTAGGCGCTTGGGTTTGTTTTCATCTATGGTACAGATTATAGAATATTAAATAGCATTCTACTTGCTCAACTCTAATGAATTATGGCGGCCTGAACGTGACCCTCAGTACCTGAAGGAATGGGACACGAGCTCAGACAGTTCCCACTGAGCCAGATAGCTTTCAAAAACAGGCCCATGACAGACAGTTAAGATGAGAATCATCAATGCTAAATTTGGAGAGAATTATCTATAAATTGAAATAGGATGGTGACCTTTTTTGACCACTTCAACTCAAAAGGCAATCTTCCAAGGCACAGTGGGGTTTCGACTCAGGTTGGTGCAGGGAGCATCAGGGATCTTTGAAATACTCAATATGTTAACTGTCACTATCTGTTTCAACCTCCTTGTTAGACCACAAGCTCAATGAGATTATCATCATGACCCTTTCCTCTTCCCAGCACTTTAAAGTCTTGGAAATAGTGGGAAAGTAAAGTCCCATTAAATTCACTTATGCAAAGTAACTTCTACCTACATGGGGAGGTATTTAAGAAATTAGACTGAATATTAGAAGTTGATATAAACAATGTTTATCATTTTTTTCTTTCCTCCTTGTTTCTTGGGGAAGATATATTTTATATATATATTTGCTTCTGTCATACATTTATTTCAGTCCTTTTCAATTTTTAAGAGACCTAATGGTGGTAGTCAAATAAGGACTGTGGGGCTATTTTGTGTGAGAATTTAATGTGACTTCTCTTTTTTCAATCTTTTTTTTTTGAATTTGTACTTTTCCTTTTGAAATCAGTGTCTTTGTTTTGCATAGACATTTAGTCATATTTCAGGTTCATTTAGCAGGTGTCATTTCAATTACATTTAATTCAATTCCACTAACTTTTATTCAGTGTCAGCTTTGTGTAGAATATTGTAGTAAACACTGGAAAAGAGGTAATGTTGAGATACAGCCTCTGCCCTCATGGCCTTTAGAGTCTCTTTGGGCAATAAGACTTCCAGATAACCATATAATAAGAATAGCAAGCAATTGTAATGTGCTTTAAAGATTGCAAAATGTTTCTAAAATATCTTATTTTATCCTCACAACAGCCCTGGGAAGTGGGCACTATTTTTATCCTCATTTTAAAGATGAAGAAACTGAGGCAGACAGATGTTAAGTGACTTGCCTTGAGTCACAACTAGTGTCTGAGGCAAAATATGAACTCAGATCTTCCTGACTTCAGGTCTTTTACTATCCATTACATCACCTAGATAACTATGAACAATAGGTAAATACATGATACTCCAAGGATCCATGAGTTCTACAAAGCTAATAAAAATGTTTATAAACCTAACTTTCAAAAAAAATTCAAGTATGAGTCTGATTAAAACCCACAATGAGTTTGAGAAGTGTTGAGTCATTTCTACCTCCAGGGCAAAGCATATTTGTATTATTTATCCCAAACTATCCCAAACATCCCTAAAGAGTGGAGGTGGATATCCTCAGTGCCTAAAAATCCATGGTACTTTCTTCTTAATGGTCAAACGCTTTTGTGTGTTTGTGCATGTGTGTGTGCGCGCGAGCGCGCGTGTGCGTCCTGTGCTTATGGAGAGTAGTGATTTTTATTTTTTAACAGCTTTATATTTGGATTCTGTGACCACATCTAGAGTATTCTATTCAATTCTGAGTGTCATGTTTCAGGAAGGAGTAAATTGAAAAGAGACTGAGTAGGATGGGCAGGTTTGAAATCACAGCACATAAGGACAAGTTGAAAGTGCTAGAAAGATTTAACCTTTAGAAGATAAGGTGGCACGGGGTAATGGATATAGTTTTATCCCTGGGTTCAAGACCTACTTATGACACATATTAGCTGAATGACTCTGGGAAAGTCACTTAACCTTTCATTTCTCTGGGTAGCTCTAAAAGTTGCAGAGAAGATGCCAACTTGCCCGGATCCAGTCTTTATCCCTAAGAGAAGACTGGGGGTGGGGACTTGGGGATGGCAAGGCGGTATTAGAGATAGACGATAGTTCTCTTCAAGCATTTAAAGGGTTGCCTGGTAAAAAAAAAGATCAGATGTTTTAGTTTAGGACCCTAGGGCAGAATTAGTAGTAATGTTGACTTTGCAGAGGGACAGATTTAGGCTGGATGACAGGAATAACTTCCTAACAATTAGAAGCAATCCAAAGGTGGAATAGGAGATTCCCATTTACCGGAGGTCTTTAAAGAAAAGCTAAATAATCCCTTGGTAGGGATGTTATGGAGAAAGGATGCCTTTTTAGATAAAGCTTAGACTAAATGCCTTTTGAGATCCTCTTGACTCAGAGATTCAGAGATTTAAGGTACGTGTCAATTAATTATTTAGAAGTTGTTTTTTTTTTTCCCAGTATTCACAGGAAGCATATTCTAGGGTCAACTGGAGCTTTCTGTTCACTTATATAGAGAATGATGTTATTTTATTGGGATGATGAAGACCTTGAGTTATAATCCTATAGAGCCTCCTGAAGTATCCAGCAGGCAAAATTAATTCAGTTTAGTTAATTTTATTGGTGTGTATTTTACTGTATTCTGTGAAAATTACATATTTGAGTAACATATGTGAGATGTGATACATTAGGACCCCTACTCTATTCCAATCACTAATAATCAGTTTGATATTTTACACAAATCGCATAGGAATAATTAGATAACATAGGTTCTTATTGAGGTCTTTATAGCAGGCCTCAAATTTTAATGTAATATTCACTACTTATTAACTAGTTATGAAGCTCACTTGTGCAACCACAAGGATGCTGACAAAGATATCTCCACCCTCTTTTTACTCAAATCCTGTGTCCACAGCCAGCATGGGTGGGATGCCTTGATTCTTTGGAAAGTGCCTCAACTTATTTTAGCATCCCTAAACCATCCCTCTTGCCCAACATGAGCAGGTGACCACTTAGTCACTGGAGATGACTCTTGCCTTGCTCATCTTTGGCCATTGAAAGCAAGGTCTATGAACCACTGGGATTCTGTGATTTGTGTAATTCCTCTAGAGTGTTCAGGTTTCAAACCTGGTATCAAACCTTACAAAAATAAGGCCCTGGAGGAAGAGGGCTTCTCAGATCATGAGGAAGAACTGAGGTCCACTTCATTAAGGGGGGACCAGGACCCTTTAATAAAGAGCCATTGGCTTAGAGCTCTGCCTCAGTGGTTTTTCTTGCGGATTGGGCAATTATAATTCCCATAAATACGGATGCCAATTCCTGCTTAATTATTACTAACAAGGAACTTGTGGTATAGGGATTCCTTCCCTGGTATAGATCAGCAAATTGTCTTTGACTTGTAATCTTAGGGAGATGTTTAGGGTGCTACTGAGTCAACAATTTGTCCAAGGTCACACATGACACCCAGTTTTTGTCTGAGGCAGGGCTTGAACACATGCCTTCTTCACTCTGAGGTTAACTATCTTGCCTTGCTGCCTCTCATCTCTCAGTGTATGGTTGATCTCATTTCTTAACTCTTCCTGTTAACTTTTTGAGCTGGAATTACTCAGTGCATAGGAGTGTGTCTGTGCTAGTTATGACGGTCAATAACAAAATAATGAAGCACAATGATGACTTGATTTAGGAAGAGGTAGAAATTTGTGCTAAGAGGCATCACTCTCTTTTGGAGAGGAAGCTGACCTCACAGTCAGTAAGACATAGGTTTCAGTCCTGGCCCTGATGCAAATGGGCTATATTACCTTGATCAAGGCACTGGACCTACCACTCCATGTCCCAAGCAACTCTCTAAGACTATCATTTTCAGAGCAGTTAATGTTCTGCTTTGGTAGAGGGAGTTTCCTGACCTAGGGTTCCCTACACCAATGTAATCACAGACCCAGTTCAAAAAGAAATGCATAAATAAATGAAGTCTTATGGCTTTCCCCACCCTGTCAAGGAGTTTTCTTCTATATGCTGAAAATGTACAGCTGATACAATAAATTATCTTCTGCTGAGTCCTTCTCCTGATCTAAACATGATGAATTCCTAGCCCTGCTTTACCTGGGTTGTGGCCAGTGTTTGCAGATTTAAAAGGCTTCCCTGGATTTGGGGATCCAGGGGAATAAATAGAAATCAGGAGCAGTGAATAGAATAATGTTGACAAAGGGCTTTCCCACCAACACTGCTGCATGTTGATAAGATTGAAAGCTCAAGATATGGCACAGATAATCTTACCATAGAGAATGAAGTGTTAGTCATGTCTTTTCTCAAGAGGTATCTATCAAGATTAAAAGTATCCTAAAACAAAGCTTCAGCAATAACCAGTAATGAAGAGAATGCATGCTGGAGAGGAGAAAATTGACCTAAAATTTAGATTCTGAATATCAAAGTCAGAAGCAACCTCAGAGGTCATTTAGTCCAATCTATACATAACTAGGAATCCTCTTTATAATACCCTGAAAAGGAGGTCATCTAGCATCTGCTCAAAGACCTCCTGTGGTGGATAACTCACCACTGTGTATATATACAACATAGACATCTATATCTACATGTGTGTATGTATAAAACATGTATGCATGTATGTATTCATATGTGTGTATACATGTTTACTACCAAAATTGTGTATAGGGCAAGTGAAGGGTTACAAGAGGGGATATCTGCAGGGGCACAGGGGAGCTAGTTAACCAAATGAGTATAAAGAAACAATTTTCAAAATTCAACAGCTGAATTACATTTTACCAGCTTGCCCTATGAAGGACATGTCTTAAGCTTTTTGTTTACATGACAAAAGTATTTCTAAGCTCTGATGAACTGCTTCATCCCCAATATTTTCCTTTTGTTAGCTGCTACCTAATCCTTCCTTTTACCCTATCCCTGAAACCCCTCCTGCCCACCATGTTATTTACAAAAGAAGATATTAAGAAACAAGGCATCATGAGAATCTTCACTTAGCCCATTAAGGTCTTCCTTCTAATCTAGTAGGTCACAAACCTTGTTTTAAAGGGACAAAATTAATCACTTTTAATTTGTTCAGGTTTTCTCAAAATATTTTCCAGTTGACAAGGCAGCATGATGCAATAGAATGCATTGAGTTCAGATTCAGAGTGAATTCTGGCTCTACCTGTGTAACATTGGACAAATCAAGGAACCTCTCTGGCCCTCATGTTCCCATCAGTTAAATGAGGGGGTTGGGCCAGATGACCTCTCAAGTCCCTTTCAACTCTAAATATGTGAGTATATGACGTACAACCATAGATTTTGGTTTACTCTGCTATAAGCACTGCCAGGAAGAACTAAGAATTCAAAGCAGGGGTCTAGGCTTCCCCTGAGACCTCAAATTCAGCACTAATGTTGGTAAGATATGAGGAGGCACCATGCTATAGTAGAAAGGTAACTGGCCTGGAAATTAACTGCAGAGGCAGCAAGGTGGCCCAATGGAGAGAGTGCTGGAACTGGAGTCATGAATATCTAAACTCAAGTATTGCCACAGGCACTTGCCAGTTGAGTGACCCCAGGCAAGTCACTTTAAAAAAATTGTTTGCCTCAGTTTCTCTAATTGTAAAATGGAAATAATGATAGCTCCTACCTCACCCTTCCAGCATTGTTGTGAAGATCAAATGAAATAATATTTGTAATGCCTATATTGTGCCTGGATACATCGTAGGGACTTAATAAATGCTTGTATCCTTCCTGGAACTTAGTCCCAGCTCTTACTTATTAACCTATTTGGAGATCTTGAGCCAAGTTGCTTCACTCATCCAGGATTCTATTTGTTTAGTTATTCAAATGAGGGGTTTGGACTCAATCATATGATCACAGATATAGATTGGGAAGGGTACTAGTGCCTTCTTATATTATAGATGAGGAAAAAGAAACCTGAAAAGGTTAAGTGATTTTCTCAAGATCCCACAAGTGGTAAGTGTTGGAGGTGGGATTTGGGTCTAGGTTCTCACACTTCAGAATTATTCTTTCTACTTTACTACATTTGTTCCCATGGCCCCTCGTTGATTTTAGCTTCTTGATTATTTTTCCATTAGGGAAGATAGCAGGAGCAAAGGAAAGGATCAACTCCTGTTTCTTGCTACTGTTAAGGAAAAATGTAGCTAGACTGAGATCATGGATTCCTGCCGATAATCAGTGGGAACCCAAGCAACAGGTCATCACCCTCATCCCTGACTCTAGGCTTACAGGGTGCAGCTATTACTGCTGACGTTGGTGCTGAACACATAATGATAACTCAGAAAACTGAGAGGTTTGGGCTAAGTGGTATCTATGTTTCCTCTTGGCTCTCAGATTCTATTATTCAGTCATATGATGATTATTAGCATGGTGGCAGGGAAGAGGTAAAAATGCTCATGGACTTTTATAAACACCATGATTTAGTAAAAGCTGGGAGTAAATTTTTCAAGAGAACAATGTTATCCTAATTATCACATACAGAGAAATCCCATGTTCATTCTTTGGTATGGTAAAGATGTGAAAATTATTCTGATGAGGATACTGTGCTCTGGGTATACCTTTAGACTACATAGTACTCATTTATTTAATTTTTTTAAAATGGCTGTTGAACAAAGCTGACACCTCATGACAGAAGACGGTGAAGAAATAGCGTTTTATTTCTTTACAAATTTGTAGCCAAGACAATAAATCACTCCATAGAAAAAATTTAAAACGGATACAGTGTCTATGACCATTCATAATGGATGGAAAGGTTAGTACAAGAGTGAGAACGGCCTGTTGTGATGTCAGATTGCAGCATTTTGCCAGGCACAACAAAATAAAAATGAATTCCAACTCTATGAATGTAGGTAACTTAGAATGATGCCTTGCTCTTGGACTTCAAAAGTCTACATGGACAACCAAGAGAAGGGGAAATAATTTTAGTGTCCAGGTCTCTCCTAATATCACAATCTGGATTGTTTTCCATGGAGTTAGTTACCTTTGCAGAGATCTGAGCACAATGACAGGGGATTTTTTTTTTTGGATTTTGATCATTGAGTTTCCGTGTGTTGTATTTGGATCCTAGAGCACCCAGGCAGGCCTTGTCCATCATCATTTCAACATAATTCCAGGTAATCATCACCAATGTTCTTTAAGGTAGCTGTCATCAGGGAATGGATACACATTTGCGATGTTAAACTGCTTTCCCAAACTCAGTTGGTTGGGAAATAGGATTATTTTTGAGTTCTAGATCACTCAAGCCAAGTGCACAGTATATTTCTACTATGCAAGGGATAGGGAAGATTCAGTGGGAATTGTTCTTGTGTCATGTTAGAGCTGTTATCCCTAACTTAGTTCTCTAATCAAATGTTTAAGAATTAAATGCACCCACTGCTGAAATGACATGAAAAAAAATTTGACTCTGAGAAATAGGACAGGCGATTTGGGGGTAAGAGTGGAAACTGATCCAGTTCCTAGTCTGGGGCTAAAGCTTTGTGATCTTAAATCCCTTTATCTCTCTTTGCTCCCATTTCCTCATCTATGAAATCAGAATCTCTCTCTCTCTCTCTCTCTCTCTCTCTCTTTCTCTCTCTCTCTCTCTCTTGCGCGCGCGTGTGCGCACGTGCACTATCTTAGAGAGTATGCTGTGAAGATGAGTAAAATTATATGCTTTATTTCCAAAGGACTGGGGGCAAAATGAGGCTATGAGCATTCCTAAGGGTTCTGGTCTTGAACCAGAGTGAACTGGGAATGGAATGTTACAAGAATTGTTCTTCTGTCATTATTCCAGCCTGCTTCTCACCAAAGTTGTGGTTATGTTAAATTTCCAGGTAAGATGATAGTTGCCTCTTTCCTGAAAGGTGTGTAGCCTGAGTGTGGCTAATGGGCAACTTCTCCCCATTACATCCTCTGGTAGGAGGGAGGAGCAGACCCTATTATTTGTGAAAGCAACTGGAGCTCTTGGAAGGAAAAGCGCCTTGGTGTCTCCTATTATGTTATACTGTGTTGTTAACATAGGTTAAACTGTTTCTAACCTAGTAAGTAATAGGAAGAGTTTCCCATTTCTAGGAGGCACTGAGCTTTTATATATAGAAGTTTAAGAGCTCAGTGGGGAGAAAGAGTCACTGTTTCATGGCATCTTCTCCTTTTTTCATTTTAGAGATTTCTGTTTCTGGAACACTTCTGAGAGTTACTAGTGCTCAGAGTTGCCGGTTTGAGACTTTTAATGTTCAAAGATCTAGTATAATGTCCCGTAATAAGCTCCACTGTGCCTGTTAAGACTTAAGAAAACATTTTTTTTTTACCACAACATGGAAATGGCCATGACAGAAGTCATGTAACTAGGTAAGAAGGTTTCTGGATTTAACAACAGGAAGAACTTCCCAAAGTGGTGAAAGTGAATGAGGTTAATGATGTCGTAGCTTGGAAGTGGATAAAGATACCTGGATCATATTTGTCACACATAAAAAAGAGCCTTTAGAAGCATATGATTCATGGAAGTGCTATTGGGAAATCATTTGGCTGCTATTTGTGATAATGAACTGGGCTTTTCAAAACCATTTTGTTCCTTATGTCACATGTCATTTTAGAACGTCCCAAAATGATGCTATTTAACAAAGCCTTTACTTTGTTCATCCATAGAAATAAGAGACTCAGTGTGGTGTCTTCTAGTGTAAATCCTATGACAATTAATGAAATTCAGAGTGGTTTTTGCTGATCTTTTTTCTCAGTAGTTGTGGTTGTCAATCTATTTGTTTATCTATTAGGTTCAGTATGGCATACTTCCATGACTAGATCTAAGAGGTTGAAAGTGGAGGCGAATGAAATGCAGAAATAGGAGGAAGATCTATGCTTGAAAGAGTTGAGAAAGGAGAAAAGCCTGTTACTTATCACTGGAAGAGAGCCCACAATGGTCTGTTTTTGATAACCAGTTTAGCCAGAACCGAGGTAACCCTTTCTTAAGGATGGCATGCAAATTAGCACTGGCACACAGGTAGAAAAATGGGCCAGATATAAAAGCAATCAATATTGATCAGTTAACGATGAATATAAGAGGAAATAAATTCCATGACTGTCCATTGTGACTTTCCTCAGTTTGTTAGTGCTGACAGTAGAATGGCAATATGGCATGGGAATAATGGGAAGTATTACATAGGCTGGTAAACATTTGATGTGCAAGGAAGTGGGGCAGGGACAAGGAATTTAAAATCTATTTGGAAAATTTCTTTATAAGGGAAACACTTGGGAAAGGTACTGTATAGTTCTACAACTATTTTCTTACTTTGCCACGAAAATGAAAAGCAATGTTGGCAGCTCCCTTTTGCCCACCAAGTAAAAATATTAGCCTCTTTTCTGAGCTTTTGTGAGGTCCTAACTGATGTTTTCAAACATCAAAGATGTTTGATCTTTTGCCAAAGATCTTGATGCTGTAGAGATAGGGCTTTGTAGCCTATTGCAATATATGGATGTGTTTTAGATATTCTATACTTTAACCATAGAAGGGAATGTTATACATAACTATGTAGTAGGGTCTGACTAGTTGTCAGTTTAAGATAGGTTCCAATAGCAATGAATCACCTTCTGTTTCGTATATGCAATCCCCACCCTACGTCCCCCCACCTTCTTTTAACAAATGCAGTTCTCTTTTTCCATCCATTTTTTTCCCCATTCAAACAGCTGTTCATTTATCACATGAGTGGATGTTCCTTTTCGAAATGAATGTGCTTGCTGGAGGCATTGAAGACCAAGTTTTCAGCTATATCTCAAACTAGTCTTTGTTGAAATTTCATGGAATATTTCAAGAACTTTCCAAAACCAAAATTTTCTTAATAATATATACTTTTGATCATTTGGAACTTCTGAAGCTTGAATATTGAATCTAGCAACACATGACATTTGGAACTAGCAACCAACTCAAGGCAACATATTGAAAAATATGGCTAAGGAACACTGAACTAGGTTTCAGGAGGCCTTGCTTTAATTCCCAGACCAGCCACAGAATTAGCTATATCGTATAGGCCACATCATTTAATCTTTTGGGGCCTTGCTTGGGGGTTAGACTGGATAGATTCCAAGGTCCTTTCCAATGTCTTCTTGATGAGTGACAAGAGAAAGAACACTTCCTTCCTAAGACATTTTTGTCTGTGGACATAATTAATATCTGTAAAAATACAATTTTCTCAGTAACATCTATCCCTTTAAAGAAAAGAAAGCCATATCAGAATTATTTTAAGAACCTTGGGAGAAAAAGTAAGTTTAAATGAAGTAAAGAATTACAGAAGGAAGTTTCTTGAGGGCAGAGACTGTTCTTGGATTTATCTTATCCCACCACCACCCCTCCCCAGGACTTAAAACAGTGATTTGCACAACTTAGGGAATGGATAACTGTTTGTTAACTTTAAATGGTTATTGAAGAGAACTTTGTACCATAGAAGACAGTAATTTTCATTTTTGACCCTACCCCCAGAGCCTAGCACATTCCCTTGAACACAATAGATGCCCAATAATTGCTTGTTGGCTTGAGTTACTTGACCACTATTGGGCAATTTTTGATTGCTGCTTTTTGGGAGCTTATCCTAAATAATCCTTTCTGGATTGAATATGGAAGGATTTATATTCTGAACACTGACTCTCAGTATTCCTCACTTTTAAGAAAAACACATAAATGAAAACCCTGATTTATAAACCAACTGGGGAGTAATTATTTTCACTACAAAATGAGCTTTAACTTTTCAGAATTCATTATTAGATTCCCTTAAATTATAAGCTCATGTCAGGCATTTAAAACATGATTTAATTTACATGACCTCAATTTCTACACAACAAATCCACTTGGGATAAGCAAATGGATAAGCACCTGTCATGGGACCTGAAATTGGACCTTGCTGACATTTTTATAATGCACCGCTCTAACTTGGTTCTGTGACAAATATATTTTATTGGAACCACAAAAGGATTTCTTTACTGGAAAACTCTTTATGAGATAAAATGATAAAATAGGATATTCAGTAGAAGTAAATGTGATGTTAAAGCTCTCCTTTAAGCGACTAAGCTATTCAATAAGCTTTTATCTTGATTTTCTGCCTTTACACAGTGGTTGGTGTGTAGCACTGGTCTATTCGAGACTGAAAAGCATGTTTGGGCCATGACAACAAATAATAATCTTTGTGATTATAGGCTCTTGTCACTGTGGAAAGTGCATCTGTTCTTCTCAGGAATGGTACGTTTCAGGGGAATTCTGTGAATGCGACGACAGAGACTGCGACAAGCATGATGGACTCATTTGCACAGGTGTGTAGGTCCAGATCACCCCCTCCCTTGTTCTGAGCAGCAGGCTGCAAAACTGGTAGATGAAAATGTGAAGTAACAAGACCACTCCAGGCACAGTCTGTGTCCTTCCATGAATGGAAGGTGAGATGTTAAATTTAACCATTGATATTAAAGTGACATTGTGGAGGGGAAGAGACATGATAGAGTAGGGGTCCAATTGATTTCTAAAGAAAGGATGGGATAGACAAACAGCAAGGAATAAAGCGTGAGTAAATCATTGATGAGAATCTTATGAGGTATTTTTTTAAAGAATCCCAAAGCATTTTAACATATGGCATAGTAGCATGTGGCCAATGGAAGTGATTCTGATGAAGAGCCTTTTACTTTGGTCTCTGTGTAAGGGCTATCTTTCATAGTTTTTATAATTTCAGCCAAAGAAGATGCTGCTGATGCATTGATAGAAGTAGGAATAAAAGGGATGAGGAGGAAGAGAGAGTTATCATGATAATGGTGCAATGTCTACTGAAATGACAGGGCTTTTAGAGTGGTTTTCCTAGCTTTGAGAGCATTAATGGCAGATGTAAGGAAAAATGGGGCCAGTTCCACCTGCCTTCATCTTCTCACGAAAAGATAAAAGCTCTCTAATGGGAGAGGGAGCACAGAGGGCATTTTCAAATGGTCTTTGCTAATATACCCAGTCCCTCAACTATTCCCTTGGTAACAAGTATGCCAGGTATCTTCCTACAGAAGAAATCTTTATGCAGGACCTGCTCTTCCTGTCCAATGGAACTCAACATTGCTCCTCTGCCACCTTTTATGTTAGTTTGTCTGTAACTGTACTAGTTAACTGTATTTGTACATTCTATCCTTGTCAAAGACAAGCCTGTTATACAGCTTGTTACCTTGCCTCTTTATTGAGAGGAGAGGACCAAAAGATGGCAATGGAAGCCCAGCTGGGTACAAAACCTGATGGAATAATTACAATAGTTAACTCTTTGCCTGATGACTGTGCTGGAAAGATGCCATTGATTGTTTCAAAGAGCCAGTTTCTTTTAGCTGCTTAGTCAAATGTAAAGCATTCTACACAATAAGACAATCTCTAAAGGGCCAATGGAATGGTTTTTATTATGGCTTGTTACGTTTTATAACAACACATTTTAATGTAATACATTTCAATTATGATAATGATTCCCCTGTTCATTTTGTTCTAGGCAATGGAATATGTAGCTGTGGAAACTGTGAATGCTGGGATGGATGGAATGGAAATGCTTGTGAAATCTGGCTTGGGGCAGAATATCCTTAACAATTACATGACAAAGGACTAAGTTCTTATTTTTTTAGGCCATTAGAACACATAAATGCACAGCAAACAGCATATAATCACCACTAGGGCTACTCAAGCAGTCTATTGTATGTTTTTTTCTATTTCTCAATGCCTGAGTAAAATCTGGGTACCCATTAAAAAGGAGTCCAAGCAGTTTGTGATGGAAATAGCACAAGAAAGGGCTTTCTTACATAATTTGCATGGTTGTCAGCTCTGCACATCATTACACAATGAAAACCACATTAAGCCTAATGAGGCGGAGACCTCACATATGAAACTGCAAAGCTATTGATCAGACACAGACTATATCGTGCCCCAGTCTGAACCTCTGAAAGGGGATGATAGAAAAGTCAACTCCATAGTACATATAGTCTGTGGCAGGTGCTCACAGTGACTACAGAATGCTATCAATCCCTTTTAAAATTGGTCACTTTCAACATTAAAGAACCTTTATGCTTTTGTTTAATTTTGATATTGCAGAACTCAAAATCCATGTAAAGAAACCCTTAAGATGCAGAGAGTACTTAAGAAAAATGTACAATTTGCAAATTTTAATAAATGTCATAATGTGACTATACTGTTTGTGAATATGTATGTATCTATTGATCATAAAAAACAAGGGAAATGAATTATATACTGCTAAATTTGGAAATATTTGATTAATAGCTAGCATTTCATGGCACTTTAAGGATTGTAAAGTGCTTTGTAAATGGCCAAAGGGTGTGCCCTTTTTTTTTAATGGGTGGAGATGGATATTTTCAATATGTAAATTTCTTTTTGTTAGTAAGTTAAGGCATTTAGAGGACTCTGACTGGATGTCCTTGTGGTTTGATGACATATCATATGCCTTCGACGACCAGTACTTAGTTACTAGGAAAATAAAATCATTAGAAAACATAATTTCGAGATATATCATAATCCACCAGTATCAACCCCTCAAGCTTTGATAAGGGCAAGATAAAGGACCAGTACAGGTTGAATAGCGACTATAAATATTTGTATTAGTATTAACAAAATAATTCCTTCTCTGATGAAATGTTGGTATGAAATTCCCATTGAATTATGAATATCCACATTTATTGGAATGTCTCTAATTTACCATTAAATCTAATTATGCATGTCAGTATTGGCAACCTTTAAAAGTTTAAGGGCAAAAATATTAATTTGCATATTCTGCTTAAATTGAACAGAGTAAATTTGCAGAATTTAGGGAAAGTTATTTTAATGTCTTGAAAGATGCCCATTTAAGTTGTAAATTTTGTTGTGAGTATTGCAGACATTTTAAAGTCATGAGCTGGGCTTTAGAAGTGATATCACCAAAACTTAGGAGCCATCTCAAAAATGAACAGGGAGAGTTATTGCCCAAATCACCTGGTTTCTTAGGAGATCAGGAGCTGATTTTTCTATTCGTTGAAAATGTGCCATAGGGTTCCTGTACATTGATGTGTTTGTAAGTTCTCCATTGTTGGCCTGAAGTGGATTAATAGAACTTTCCCAGTTGTCTCCATATCAGCTGTGATAGAAACTTTTTAAAGGCAGGAAGTGAAGTCAGAATCCAAGGAAAGATTTATGCCTCCATTTTTTTTTCTCTTTTCTGTTTTGATGTCACACTCCCAAACAAACTTCAGTGAATATATTAACTGGTATTTTATGAAAGTGGCAATGAGATGCAGCAGGAAGCAATGGACAGAGAGTTGGCCTCATAGTCAAGCAGACCTTCCTCTGACATATACTGGA
The DNA here is from genome assembly GCF_011100635.1 of Trichosurus vulpecula. NCBI lineage: Eukaryota > Metazoa > Chordata > Mammalia > Diprotodontia > Phalangeridae > Trichosurus > Trichosurus vulpecula. The sequence continues at coordinate 374,848,497 of NC_050576.1, forward strand.
TCTGAGACCCCGGGTAAGTCATTTAATCTTTCAGTGCCCGAACTGAGCTAAGACTATAAATTGTCAACAGCTTGCCAATCTGTATTTGTAGGGGGAGTTCGTTATGCCAATGAAATTACAGATCTTGTCCATATTCTATTTAATGGGAAATACAAAAATATGGATAGCATTTGTGTTTGACTGTGAGTTCCAGTAATTATGAGACTTTCTTCACTGAACCCTGTGTTAGTATTTCTCCAGGAGAGTATATTTTTTCTTGTCAGGTAACATGAGGTACACTTAATTTTGTTTGTGATTCTTTATATTTCACTCTGTCTCACTGTAAAACTAAAAAAACACAAACACAGCTATATTAATATTTTTCCATAAGTGTCAAAATGTGTATGTATATAAAATTTCAGCTACTGGGTATACTATTTTAACTTTAAAGATCAGAACATGTTTTACTTAGATGTTTCAACAAATGGAAAAGGGTTGTTTTTGTGTTGTTTTATCAGATACAATGTGGATTTACTAAATTATAGAAAATAAAACTGAAACTGGTTTACATCATTAGATGTTATACAATTAATTAACAAAGGTTGTTGAATAATAATGAAAACTCATTATTTTTAAACATCCATTTTCATTCTCATAACCAAAATGCCTATAAAAGGGGAAAAAAGTTGTATGATTGGCAACAGGGCTTAACCTGTGGTGTAATACAGGGAGCCTGTCTTAACATCTGAGTCCAGCAAATCATAGCGACAGAGGAGGACATGTGATTAGGTAGTGATGGCTTTAAGGAATATGAGCGGGTGCATCACATAGTTTATAGATAGGGCACTGGTAGAAATAAAGAGGATCCTCATGCCTTTCTTAAAGCTAAATTCAGAGTGAGCGTAGTAATCTGGCTTCATAATGGGGGGGAAGTAGTCCTACCATACAAGGTAAAAGCTTCTTCTGTCAATGGGTATGCAAAAGTGATATAAATGGGGAAAAACCAATTCAATATCATTACCTTCTGAAAAAGAAATAATTACTCTATGGTCAGGTCATTTTAGAGGACACATTATGAGTTCTACACAGCTAGGAAGATGTAAGAAAATATTATTTCCCTCCTTGCTAAAAATCAGAGTCCCATGATCTTGGCTTTTTATTTGTCTACTTTTCCAGAAAATGTTGAACGTTGATCCCTAGACATTATTTTTATAGCATATAGCTTCTTGCTAGAGCATATTTACTAAAGGTACTGTTTACCCATGCCCCTCACTGGGTGTTCCTCCTCCTTCCTGGGAAGGCATTTGCTGAGAAATCTAAATGGCATGTACTGGTTTGGGGAAGAAATTCAATGGAGCGTGTCTGTGACTGCAAAGTGGAACAAAGAGATTGTTACACTTAAAAAAAATTAAATCCCAACACTAGTATTAGTCATGATGAAAAATACCATGTATTAGGGATTTAGAAATGAATTAAGCAACTGCCACAATGGGCTCAAGGGGGGTTTTATGGGGAAACACAATAACCTTATTTTGTCTTTCATTTCAACTGTTTGGCCGGGCACTTGACTGTACATACCAGTGCATTTGGGAGGTCTTCTTTCATTGTTCTCAAAATGATGGTTCTCTTATTGCTCTAAAGTTGGCATAATGCAGTAATAGAATTCATCAGGACTATCAGATGAAAAGTCATTTAGATGACAAATGGAACAAGTATTTCCATACAAACGATATTTCCTATTTTGGCTGGGCATGCTTTTCCAAAAGGGAACTATAACGACAGTGAGTGGTGAGGTGTTTAGTTTGGTTTCAGGAACAGAGTAGCTACAGTTTCATAGAATCTTCCAGTTGAAAGTGACCACAGAGGATGTCTAGCCCAACACCACCTGAACATTCACCCTTAGCCTGAGGTTGAACAATGCATCCATGTTGGTCCCCTTCATATTCTCCGGTCCAGCTCTGGACTCAATTTTGTAAAATGTGAGAAATTCAGATCAGAAAACTTACATTCTCCCTTCTTCTCTGTGTTGATGTTTATACCCTAAAAGAAATTTTGCACAAGTGTTCGGGAGATATTTATCAATGGACAAAACGGGGGCATATTCTGAATAGTGGGAGCAGGGCTCCCGTTTAGTTTCCATCTACTGAAAGGTGGACTGATTGTATCACATCTCTGCAAATGTTGCCAGCTTCTATTGTGGCCAAAAACTGTTTAAAAACCAATCTGCTTGGAAAACAAAGCTAGTGCTGGAATATTTATGTGATGAGCATTATGGAAGCAGGGGTGATTGATAATAGTCTCTCAGCAGGGAACTGTGCAAAGCAGTCAAATATGAAACCAATAGAAATCAAAGCTCCCACAAGACACAAATGCCAAAGGAATGGGCAGCTATAGAACCTTGATGCATAAGGGATGGATATGTACATAGAAGTACAAGACACACAATCTGTAAGTACAAATCGATTCCATCAGATTTACTATACAGTGCTGCGGCAGTAACATTTTTTCACTTAATAACAGCAAACTTAATCTGGGGAAACAGAATGGTGAAATCTTATCCTGAAAAACAGCAAGAGAGGTATTATCACGGAGCTAAAATTTTCTTTGGCATGGCAAAGGGGAAAATTGAGTTTACCAACCTATTTACATGACATGTCTCTATATTTGTGGGTGGTGCAATGTCATTTTTGCACATTCTATTTCTTACATAAAGTTGTTTGATGTTTTTCAATATGCCTTTGTATAAATATTTTATTCAATATGTTGCATCTGTGTATACAACAAATGATAATAAACACAGAAACTGTACAATGCAGACAAACTCTTTGCATATATGTATGTAAATTTAGTAATACATACCAACAGTTCTTGATACACATGGCCTACTACATGCAGTTCACCATTGCCATCCTCTTCCCATGCAACAGATGAGACCAGACACAAAATTAAAGGCTTAACCAAAGCACAAATAACAAAGACCCCTCTGTTCTATGTTGAAACATATTTTAGAAGAAACCGTTTTAAGACATCCATTCCTAGGAATAAACACCCTTATAGACAACCCATAGAAACAAACAGACAAACTAAAAGCAAAGGTGTTACAAGTACAGAACATTCTAGTCATTTACAAATTCAGCTTTAATTTTAACCAGTCAAAGGGATTTGCAGAGCAAGAAGGACCCAGCAAGTAGAGTTTAATATTGAAAACAATGGGTATATGTTCATGGGAATGGGGTAGGGAGAGTAGGGATTTGAGTATATGGTGCTTAGAAGCCCCTCTCTTTAAAATTCCATATTTCACTGTGCTTACTTTGTCACAAAGCACTGAAGGAGACCATGTTTTCCCCTCCCCACCATGTTACAGCGAATGAACTTCAAAAAATGTTCTTCACCTTCCAAAGTTAAAGTCAAATAGACTTATCCTGCATTTAAAATGGAATTAGAGAAATTAAGAACAGGTAAAAGAACCACTTTGTCTATTTGTCATTTAGCATCATCCATGATACTCTACTCAAACATTATACTAACTTTTATTTATTAAAACTGAAATCCAATATGAAAATTTCAGAAGCATAAACAGTTCATTTATACCAAATTATTAATCAGCTAAGCAGGACCAAAAGTATTAAACAACAAGTAAGGGCTCTTATGATGCTTAGTGAAGCAATGACCAAAGAATCCCCCAGTAAATACATTGCAGATGGGAGAAATGGTGAGCACGTGATCCATCTCCGTTAACATACTATCAAGAGGCCAGGACACCGATCCCACAGACAGTTTTCCAGGGCTGAGGTACAGATTGGTCATAATTACTTCTGAGAACCAAAATTTTGTTTTCCTAAAGCATACACAGTTTTCATTATCTACTAAATCTTTGACAAGTTAAACACTAAATATTCTGAAAATTTTCACCTTTAATAGCTGACATTTTGTATGGCATTGTTATCCTTTAACCAACTGCTATAGCCTGTGTCTTAAGTTGGCTGCACTGAGCTTAGTGAACAGCCCTAAGTGTCATCATCAATAGTCTGCCCCACTCCCTCAAAAAGTAAAGAAAGAAAAAGAAAAAAAAGATGAAGCTAAAAGCTGATCTTCTAATGAATTTGTTTTCCTTTGTTTTTTTTTTTTCATCTATAGCAATTCAACAGACTGTATTCTGAGATCAAGGCAAGGCACCTGTAACCGAGCCATTTGTGGGCATGCCCCAAAGAGCTGGGTTAGAGGTATGTACTGGTGAAATACACAGTACTGGACTTGGCATGCTGAGCTAAAAAAAATACTTTTTTTTTCTAATATGTCCAGTTTAAAAACTTATTAAACACCAAAAATATTAAAGTCTAATTTATAACTAACCTTTGCATTGCTGCTTCAGAAAATAACACAACAGCCGCCTTGCCCATGCTCTGCTGAGTATGAGTGGAACGCAGCCAAAAATTGGGATGGTATTAAGTTCAGTTCATTAAAAACTGGAAAAGATTATATTTGAAATGGATTTAGGTAGCGCAATTCTTGTTAGTCACAATAATTGTTTTTCAAATAATGAAGATTAGTAGATGAAAAATGAGCCTTAATTCAGGCCTACAAGGCCTACAGAGTTCTTTGGACCCACTTTCTCAAAAACCAGTGGGTCTTGCTCGCTGGGCAAGGCAAATGTTACCATTACCAGTAAGCTTGTGATATGTATAAAACACACACACACACACAGAAAGAAACTATAGGGGGATGTCAAACACTTATCTTAGAAAGCTTTCCACTGGTCATGTTTGACACATTTCCCTCCCCAATTATGCTGACCTCAGGAGCACGGTATCTGATATTAGAGCGTATTCATAATTTAATCAATAGTGTACGTCAACGACAACAACCTTATTCTTTATAGATGCAATTTATAATTATAGGTTTAGGAGGCTTCCTGATTCCCTGCTCACTTTCCAAACTCAGCTACCTGCAACATTTACGTTTTAGAGAAAACATAGTCCCTGCAAAGGATCACAGACAGTGGAGCGAGCAGCCTTGTAAAAAAAGGGGAGAAGAGAAATCCATAATAGCACAGGGTTACAGCATCTAACTAGAAAGTACTCAATATTATTGGTGTGCTACAAAATTGAACTTAAACACATGGATTTTGCTGAAACTGGACTCAGAAAGGGATTATGGGTAACTGTCAGCAGGCAAGGTATCAAGTGTATCAAGTGAAGTATGTCATTCACATGAAGTGTCACAGTCACAGAAAAGATATTAAAAAGGCATTCCATATCTGGTAGGGCATTCCATGGTCTGAGTTTAGCTGGTTATCCAGGTGTCCTCTTGGAGTGGGGAGAGCAAGGGAAGGGAAGAGGGTGCAACACGTTGAGCTTTATCCGTTTGCAACAAGTTTGTTCAGAAGCAGCAAAGAGCAAGCCTTCACTTGCTTCTAGCTGCTCCATAGATCCCAGAGCCGGAATGTCTGGCAAGGATAAAGAGCTCAACTTTGCTCGGGATGCGTTAAGTCACAACACCTGTGAGGATCTGGCTATGTGGTCTTACTCTTGTTCACTGGTTTGCCTCCATTCATTATTGCAGATGCACTTGTGCTTTTACTTGGAGTCACCCCGGCCTTTGGCACCGTTTCTCCAACATCGTGCAAAGATGGTTCTCTGTACATGGCAACTAGTGTTTAAAAGAAAGACAAAAAGAAAGTTCATTTGCTCAGATAAGCATCAGTAATGGGCAAGTAAATAAACATTTTCTCCCTTTCTAGTTGCATGGATCATGGGTCTTCAAGCTGGACTAATCCTTAGAGGTCATCTAGTCTGACTCCCTTCATTTTCGGACCAAGAAACAGGCCCACAGATAAGAAATTACTTTTTCAAGGTTATACAAGTAGCGAATAAGACAGCCAGCTTTTTAATCTCAAGTCCCCCGATTTCAAAGCCAGCGTGGGCTCTACTCTTCCAGGCTGCCTGCTACATTTTATAGATAATTTTTGAATGTTAAAGTCATAAAAACTAGGCTAGCACCCAGGTCTCCTGTCTGTCTTTTATTTCCCCCATACCAGGTGAATCTCCTTTGAAAAGTAATGCCTACTTGAAGTTGTATCTATATACCCTGAGCCTACCATCTAAGGTTCTTTCCATCTATATCTCTGAGAAACACACAGACAGTAGGGACTTCTTTTCGTGGAGATTTCTAGGTGCAGACCATTCATTATGATTCGTTTTCTTTCAAGTGTTTCCAGGCCATCACATTAACAATAGTGTGAAAAATCAGGGTAATCCAATATTATAATGAAGGAATCTGACCTTAATTATGCAGAAGTTTTCCAGTAAGCATCACTTAGTTTAAAATTTCTCCCTCCCCCCCCACTCTGTTAATCATACTTGAACCAATTTTTAGCACCTGCATGGCATTTATTGTCATTCCTCACATACTTTTTAAAAAACATTTTTCCTTCTTTTAAATTTCATCCTATACAAAGCAGAAAGCACAGTGTGAAAAGAAAGTGAGCGGGAAGCTGACATTTGACTCAGCTCTGAGAAATGTTCAGAATGAGCCTGGTAATGACGTCCTTAATCACAATAGATAGAACAGTACCTGCCTCTTAGGAGGACATTCCAGGAAATACTAGGAAGGCACATTTCACAGTGTCCAGTGGGTGGAAGAACAATGAAATACTAGAAATAATCTGCCAGCAGAAATCCAAGTGAATCAGAGCTAGCCACAATGGGGCTTCTTGGGCTTTCAGGTATAAATCTTTTGTAGGAAGTACATACCCATTCAGTTAGGAAGCTGGAGCATTAAAGCTGCCTGGGTGATGGATGTGGCAGAATCTCCCTTTCTACTGCACTGAACCAGGTAATATTTCACCGAGATACAAGTTTTACAACATTTATGGAGATCAAAGCTGTGTTAACAGAGATGTCAAAGCAGTCTAACAGATTAATCCTCACACAGTGGTTTAAGGGGAACTTTGTGCTGCTGAATGAGTCTCCAATCCCTCCCTCCCTTGACTAATTAGAGTAGGAGACAGAAGTCTTAAAGGACTGACCTTGGTTTCATTTGCAGAAGAGAGATGAAGAACATCTTTAACTAAGCAAGTACTTAACTCATCTTTAATACTCCCAATAACATAATTTAAATCTTGTCTTTAGCTTTGGAAGTTTGAATTTAATTGACCTTTCCCCAATACCCATATGTGGCAGGTGATGTTTACCATTACAGGCCTTCCATATAATTGTTTGCAGAGTACTTCTGTTTTCTAATTATTGCGAAACATGATGAATGTTAGTGAACTCCTCCTGTTGCACCTGTTTGTTGATGGCATTGGAGTAATTGAATCAAATCTAAGGACACTACAAAGTTTAGCAATGATATAAACTAAGTGGATGAAGAATGCCTCTTACACAGATGATATGCATTTGAGTAATTTAGAAGGTCCATCAGTGAACAGATCTGGGACAGGTACTACAGATGGACCAAGAATGAAACAAGAGAAAGAACACAAGTACTTTCAACAATACTTGGGCTTCTCCCTGAAACACAAATTGGTTTTGTAAAACATATTGTCTTCTGATGTTACATGACTATGAATCATGGACCCTATGAGGATGATTTCTGAAAAGAAATGGTGATAGGGCAAAAAAAATGTGGATGAGTTATTATCGCTACTGTAGGAAAGGAGAAAACACATGATATGCAATCCAGGTCCAGCAAAGTATGAGTATGGGTGTAGATTATATTTCAGAATTCTCTTGAAGCAGAATACTGGCATCTCACCATCAAAATCTGACTTAAGAAAAATGAAAAAGTTATCTTGTTTCCCCATTCTGCCCCTCTGATCAACTTCTCTGAGCCTCCTCATTCCATCTTGCATATCTCTCACATTGAGGAAAAAGTTATTCTTTCTCTGATCTAACTTGGGTTAAGAAAGGTGCTTAATTGTTTGGATTTTAAAGAGCTTCTGGAATAAGGCAAAATAAATAAAAGGAATCGAGATGTTAACAATTCTCCAGTTAAGCAGATTATAAAATCTTAATCACTGGGTCAAAATGTAACAGGTAACAAGATAGTGCAATTAATGAAAGCCCAGTCCTTTATGAGTGCTTGGAGTTGCCTTTCCTGGTGGGTAATACATAGCCTATGCAATATCACCTCTGCCAGGTTTCAATCCTAAACTTGGAGACAAAGTGAATCTAGTTTTAACCATACGAGTTCCCCACATTTCTATGAGGGGTCCTTTACCTCCACTCCCTCCCTTATTACGCTGCAGCCAATTTTTTATGCCTACATGACCCACATCAGAGCATGTCCAAGTATAATCTGATATTTTCCTTTTAGGATACTGTGGGATGATAAAAAGTCTTTTAATTGGTTGCTGAGTTCGAACTAAGAGTGAATATAAAAAATTCAAATGGATAGTCTTTTGCTTTCTTTTCTATTAATTTTCAAGGTTGGTGGACTGTTTCCAGCTACTAAATGGAGATGGGGTAGGGCTTTATTTCCCACCTAGCCAGAATGTTATCTGTGACTTCAAAGTTCTTATGTTGCTGTTGTTGTGTTTCTTTTGTGGATCTTAGGTGAATAAATATTCTGAGATAAGAATCCCCAGGTGACTACTGAGACCAGAAACTCTATCAAAGCCATCCAACATTCCGCTGATAGCTCAGATCCACATCTGGTAGCAACAGCCTTCTGTTAAGACTCCAGCTTAGTAGCAAAAGGTTTAGCAATGGAATGAGACACCAAACAAGCCACTATGTCCTCAATAGAACCAGCCCAGATAAGCAAAGGAGCTGCTTGCCCATCTTTGATGCTACCCTCTGAAGTGAGTATAGTGAGGAATCTTTGAAGGAAGACTAGAACTCCCAAGGCCAGGTATCTAAGGAATCTAAGATATGCTTTGGCCCCACACTGTCTTTACATATGTGCCTCACTACCTTTATTCTTCAAGCTTAATCCCATTTTTCCGAGGGTACCTTGTGAATATGCACAAGGAGAGGGTGCCTTTTGATTGGGGAGAATTATTTTGTAGCTAGAATTCATGCTATACTTTTTTTAAGTAAATACCCTGTTAAGGAGTGAATCGATGTCAACTGGTTAATTATCAGAGAACACATCAGATGGGGCGTATGAGTGATAGTGATTACACGCCATAACATCTTTGGGTAACCCTTTGTATTCTAAAGTAGTCATTCTCTTTCTAGGGACCCAACCTATAACTGTGAGGGGAGAATGTGACAGTGAGCATGGTGCTACATACATACAAGTATTTCACTATTATAGTACATTTTTGAAATCAAGATTTCAGTAACTTAAAACTGAAATTTCTTATGTAGCTTTGTGAAACTGGGAATGACAAAAGCATTTTGCACTGAAAAAAAGATGTAATATAATTTATAGGTAGGATATAACCCAACATAAATATAGGGAGCACCTAGCTTCCCTTGGTGAGTTCAATTCACTGAAAAATATGGCAGGTGTGATTCCTGAGCCACCATTAGCTATCTTTCAAAAATCATGAAGAAAGAGAAAGGAACCATAGAATTTGAGGACAAAATCCCCAGATTGGAAAGAAGAAGAAAGAAAATTAAGCTTGCAAAGTCTAGACAAATGGTGTCACACTCAGAGACACATCCCTGCTTCCATGTATTGACTTAGAAAACCACAAATTAATATTATCTATGTTGTATTCTTTTTAAAATTTCTTTTGTTAAATATTTTAATTTGGTTCTAGCTACACTTAATTTGTATACCACAAGTTTGATACCTGTGCTGTGGAATAATGAGTTTGGTTTCAATTCCTGACAGAATTCTAAAATTATTACAAGGGTGGTAAGAGAATATGTAGGAAAAATAAGCAATCTAATAAATGTTATTTATCTGGAGTTTTAGCAAATAATTTGACCCAAAAATTCTCTCATGGTCTATTTATAGAAAAGATCAATAAATGTGAGCTAAAGGCCAGCATAATTTGATGGATTCTATTTTTCATGAATAGTAATTAAAACTGGTGTTTTCAAAAGTTGTGACCTATAGGAAACAAAGTACCCATGTTAAGTATTATTTTTGAAAATTACTTTAGTTTTTCAGTATTTCACACTTTGATATATTGTATTTTTAATGGAAAACAGAAATTTGTTTTAGTGCTACTAGTTTATATACTGTAAGAGAAACTAGCACATCATTAGGATCTTTTCTTTTAAAATGGCCAGGTTATGCCTTAAAATTGAAGGAAATATGCAAAATAAATATTTCTAATTTTTGAATATAAGTCAGTAAGAACTGATATTTTGTAAGCTTTTCAAAATCTTAGTCCTTATATAAGTCCTTCATTAAGACTTTTTAAAATGAATATGTTTGAGATAGCTAAATAGAAGACTTAAAATAACAAAAATCATTGTCTCAAAGGAAAAAAAAAAGACTTAGGTAAGTAGTGAGACCTGTCATCATTTAATGTTTTAGTGCCATTTTGGAAGGTGTTAGGTAGTATGTCCCAGGGATGTGCGTTGTTCAACATTTTTGTCAATGCCTGGTATAAATACATAAACAACAAGCTTGTAAAATTGGTAGTTGATGCAAATCTGGGAGAGGAAACTAATATAGGAATCAACAGGACTCAAATATATCTTGAAAGTCTAGACTATTTGTTCAAAATAACTAAAATGAAATTTAATACTGGATAAAGTTTTATACTTGGGTTAAAAAATCATTCTTGTAAGTATAAAGTGGAAGAGGCGGGGCTAGAGAGAAGTAAAGTTAGACAAAATTCTGAGAGTTCTTGTATGATATAGCAGCCAGGATAGTTAATAGGATCTTTAGTGGCATTAACAGAGACATCATTCTGCTGTACTCTACTCTTCTCTGACTACATCTGGAGAATCGTGTTCATTCTAGGAGCCACATTTTAGGAAGGATACTGATAGACTGAGAAGAAGGCAGCTAGGGTGATTAAATCATATGAGAATCAGTTGGGGATATCTACCCTGGAGAACAGAATTTAGAAGAGACAGAAAACTGTCTTCAAGTATTTGAAGAGCATTCACTTGGACAAAATATTAGATTTCTTCTCTTTTGCCAGAACCCATGGGTAGAAGTTTCAAAGATACAAATTCAGATTCAAAATAAGAGAAATATTTCTGAATAATTAGACCTATCCAGAAGTGGAATAGGCTGCCTCAGAAAGTAGTGCCCTCATCCTCCACTACCAGAGGGCTTCAAGTAAAGGCTGAATGACCATTTTTCAAATAAGTTTCCGAAGATCCTATTTTAATAGGCTAAAATTGATAGGCACTGAAAGTCTGCAATCCTATAGATGGGTTTAAAATATAGAGAAAACTTCATAGGAAGGGACAGCTTTTCATTTAAGGAAAAAAGCAAGGATAGAATGGCCTGTGCTGATTTGAATAACATCTTTATCCTCATTTGACAGAGCTGATTTTCTGCATAATAGAAACAAAAATCACTGGAACAGCCTTACAGATTTGAAATCCTTTAAAATCAAGTTTAGCTTTGTAGTTCTCAGAACAAGTGCAACATGGAAAGAAGTAAATGGCACTGTCACAGAAAAAGGCGTAAATGTTTTCTGATTAGTTAGCAAGGCTCCTTTTTAGGACAGCTGTGCAGAAATATGATCAAAGACAACGTGTGATGTTTAACATGACAAATGACAACCTCTGCAAAACAATCTTGGCACGAGAAAGCATTTTTACAATTTTATATGAAGACTGGAAATTAACACATTTTGAAATATGTAATGTTACTTGGTTCCATAAGGTCGGCATATGTTCTCTAATCTTTGCCATGTTCAAGAAAGAAACTATTTTAATCTAGTTTAGCATCTACATAAAAAGGTAACAACATAAAAACTGTTTTTGCCTTGGTATGTAGAATTTCTAACATCCTTTTCATGATGTAGGCTTTTAAATTTATAATGTACATTTATTTTTGAAAATCACCGAGCCATTGTTACGGGGAAATGGCTTTCGGCAATGAGATGTGGAGAATACCTTTAAGTTAATGGAATACTAAAATAAATATAGTCCAAAGCATATTGACTACTAATACAATAAATAAAGTCATATTTTAACCCCACCAATGAGGGTTTTATGGTTTGGATTTTTTGTTGTTTTTTTGCATAAATTCCATAGTTAACTCTAGGAAGAGCCACCACTGGGATGCAATCTTGAACCCTTCTTTCTATCAGAGAACAGAGTGAAACATGAAATCTAGATGCTATGGGGAGTGGAGGAACTAAAGTTAAAGTCAGCTAACTATTTTAAAAATCATTTAACCAAATCTTAAAGTAATGATATAAATATGAAATTTACCTTCCAATGGCTTGGGTAGAAAATGAGCTGCTGGTTTTGTTTTCTTCACTCTGTTTCCCTTCATGACTTGCCCTTCCTTGTTAAGACCCAAGAACCAGGCCCTACCAGATTCCTGTTGTCTGTACAGCATGGATGAGTAGATTACATAATAGTTTTCAAAAACAGATTCTTTAAACTTGCATTCAGGAGTAAAAAGTTCCTGTAGGGAGGAGGAAAAAGAGGAAAAAGTTAGAGCAAGGAATGAGTGTATGTTTTTTGGTTTTGTTTGTTTGTTTTTGACAACAGAAAAGGTCCTAGGCTGCTTTGGTTCTAGCAAAGCCAACGGTTCCAGTGATTGGAGAAGAAAACCTTCTCTTGCTGGACACAGGATAGCCTGAGATCACTTAACTGGATAGTGAATAAGAATAGATACATAGAGACATATAAAATATAGAGATAAGGTTTAGGGTTTTTACAATTTAAAAATTGTTACAAGTGAAAGAGAAAAAATATATTAAATAGCATTAGAACTTACAAAATGAAGCAAAACCAATGAAGAATCCCTTTAATTCACCTTTAATCCCTTTAACTGTTACATTCTCTGCCCAATGAATTAAACACAAAGGAAGAAGTATCTGCATCCTCTCTATGAGAATTACACAGTAAATAGGATTTTTGACAGGATTATATTTTTATTCATCTCAATCAATACATATTTTTGACAGGGTTATATTTGTATTCCTCTCAATTAATACACATTAAGTGCCTACTGTGTGTTAAGCACTGAGCTGAGTGCTGGGAATACTTAAAAAGGCCAAAGACAGTCCCTGCTGTCAAGTTTATAATCTAAAGGAGGAGACAATATACAAAAAAAATATGCAAAAAACTAGCTATACTGGACCACTAGGAAATAATTAACAGAGGGAAATCATTAGCATTAAGAGGGATGGAGAAAGCTTCCAATAAAAGGTGGGGATTTTCTCTGCAAAGTTTGACTTTCATGATTCTTTATGGAACAGATAAACCCAGGTGCCACTTCAGCTTGGACGGTCACTTCAGCCTTGGAAATATCTTTTTAGTCCCCTCTGCCCCTGGGGTCCCACTCTTTGATGGTAGGGTAGATGGAAGATAAAGAGTTCTTTCCAGAACCTCCAATGAAGGAGGCTGCAAAAAGCAGTCATCTTTCTACTTCCCATCAGGTCACACACCTCTGGACTTGCCAGGTGCCTTCTCTCTATCCCCTCTCCCCATTTCGTCTCCTTTTATGCTGCCTTCCCTAATTAAAATGTAAGCATATCCCAGGAGGGTCTATCTTTGTATTTGCAACACTTACTTAACACAGGTAGTGAGTACTTAAAAATTACTTGTTGACTGTCTAGAGGTGAAAGAATCAGATTTATGTAGAGTTGGAAAGAATAACAGAGACCAGCCTTTTCATTTTATAGACAAGGAAGCTGAGGCTCAGGGAAGTTGAATCATGTGCCCAAAGTCATCAGAGTCATTGGCAGGATTTGTATCTCTCTCTCTCTCTCTCTCTCTCTCTCTCTCTCTCTCTCTCTCTCTGTCTGTCTCTGCCTCTCTGTAAACATGATGAAAAGCCTAGAGAGCTAACCTTGGAGTTATGAAGACGTGGGCTTCTGCTTCTGGCACACACTTGATATGTGACATTGGGCAAGTGACAACTTCTCCAAGCCTCAATCAACTTTCTAAGATTACAAATTATAAAGATGTTGACCTGAATTGGACAAGGACATCCTTCAACTGGAGCTCTCTGTACTGGAGTATGAGGAATCTTGGGAGTAATCCAAAGATATGACATGAAGAGTTTATGGAGGCTGGTTTCTACCTTTCACTATACCCATGAATTAAAATACTGATGAAAATTACTGTTGGTATCAGTGATTCCAATGATATCAGTTTGGAGCAAGTAAGTCTGAATTAAAAAATCTGGCATCAGATACTTATTAGCTATGTGACCTTGGGCAAGTCACTTAACCTTGTTTGCTTCAATTTCCTCAACAGTAAAATGAACTGGAGAAGGAAATAGCAAACCACTACAGTAACTTTGCCAAGAAAACCCCAAATGGGGTCACAAAGAGTCAGACACGACCGAAAAATGACTGAACAACAATAAATTAGCCATTCGGTTGATAAATATTATACATACACATACATGCATGTATAACATTTATTAGGTCAGTCACTGATATCAATGAATAATTACATTAGGTCATGACATTCTTCATAAAAGTCAACTCTTGTGATAAGCTGATAATATAACTAACTGTATGATGAGACCACTGGGTCTTTCTGCTTGAAATGGTCAATGAGAATACAGGCTAAGTATCTACCAAATTGAATGGTCAGTCCCAGGGCACCTTGGGTACTTGAGAGGATTCTCATCGTGAGGTTAAAATGACTTAACACATTTAAAATGCTTCATGAACTTTAAAATGTTATCTAAAAGTCCAAATTTGGGGCACTACTGCGTCAATATTTCTACTAAGGAAACTGACAACGTTGTATGAGCATTTCTCAATTCACAGCTTTCATGTTTCCTATGAATACATAATACATAAATACAAGTAAATGCAGGTGTATAGATATGAATTAATCTAGCAAATAGGAAATAATGCATTTTCTATATATCATTTTTCTCCATAAAAACATGGCAATTGTGTGGGTCAGCGGATAGAGCACTGGGCTTAGAGTCAGGAGGACCCAAATTAAAATCTGGTCTCAGGCACTTCTTAGCTCTGTGACTCTGGACAAGTCACTTTACCTCTCTCTGACTCAGTTTTCTCGTCTGTAAAATGGCGATAATAATAACACATATTTGCCAAGATAATTGTGAGGATCAAATGTAAAATTGTAAAGCTTTTTGTAAACCATCAAATATTCTGTAAACATTGGCTATTACCAAGATAGGGGCAGCTGGGTGGTACAGTGGATAAAGAAATGGACGTGGAATCAGGAAGACTCATCTTTCTAAGTTCAAATCCAGTCTTGGACACTTACTAGCTGTTGATCCCGGGCAAGTTTACTTCAGTTTTCTTATCTGTCAAATGAGCTGGAGAAGGAACAAGTTTCTTTGCCAAGAAAAC
Organism: Trichosurus vulpecula; assembly: GCF_011100635.1. NCBI lineage: Eukaryota > Metazoa > Chordata > Mammalia > Diprotodontia > Phalangeridae > Trichosurus > Trichosurus vulpecula. The sequence continues at coordinate 374,863,864 of NC_050576.1, forward strand.
CCCAAATGGTGTCATGAAGAGTCTGGCAGGACTGAAATGACTCAATTAACAGTAACAATATTACCAAGGTGGCTGCTACTGTTACCATCACGGCCACTACTACAGGAAGAGCAGTTAAGATGGTTTTTGTTTGTTTGTATCTTGTCAGGTACATAACATATCCATTTGAGTGAGGGTGTATGATGGATTCACTATACCGCAAATTTGCCACTCACGAGCAAGGAAAATCATTTCCTTAGGAGGAAGGACGATAGGGTTCAAAGAACAGTGGCTCTGAGTCGGAGGACCTGTGTTCAGGGCTGTTGAGTTGTCTCAGTCATATCCGACTCTCCAATCTCCATTTGGGGTTTTCTTGGCAAAGATTCTGGACTGGTTTGCCATTTCCTTCTCCAGCCCATTTTATGGATGAGGAAACTGAGGCAGAGTGAAGTGACTCGGCCAGAGTCACACAGCTCACATGTGTCTGAGGTCGCATTTGAATTCAGGTCCTCCTGACTCCAGGCCAGGAACGCTCAGGACCTTGGGAGTATTAAGCCTCTCTCTAGCTTCCTCCATGCAGTGCATCAGACATCTTCCCTTCAGTTATGCCTTACTTCTTAGTGATAGCTCACAAGAAAAGAATTAACTGCCTATTACCTTTATGCAAATAAAGATTCTCACAAAAAAAAAACAAATTAAAAAAACAAAAAGACTTGCAAGAAGGGGTCAGGGTTTATCAAATTAGCTTGAGGGTTGCTTCCTGATTTCCTTCATACTCCCTCATTACTTTTGAGTTCACCCTGATTACTCTCAGCCCTTACACAAATTGCCCTGTGCTCCTTTTCTAACATCAGACTATAATGAAGGCGATAAGGAGACATTAGTTTTGTTTGACTAACTTCCCATCCTGCCCCACCTCACCTCCCACTCCCCACCCTCCCATGTTAGATTTATATATATTTTATAGTTCAGGGTGTATGGAAGTGGCAGTAATGAAATGCCTTCTGACAATGCAAATTAGTAGCTATCTATAATTTAGTCTCACTGAGTAGCCTGGGGCACTGGGAGGGTAAATAATATCCCCAGAGTCACAGAACCAATATGTTTCAGAGGCAGGAGGTGAGCCCAGAGCTTCCTGACGCTGAACCTAGCTTTCTCTGTCCATTAAACTATGATGCCTTTAGCCTCTTCACACGGCACTATACAAACATTTGTACGTACCTATATACTACGATTGAGACTGCAACACATAGAAACACAAAATTATTTGAAGTATTTATTAAGTGTCTCCATACGTGCTTTAATACTGTGCTAACAGCTGAGGAAGATGTAACCTGGGGGAGGAAGGCTCAGCATACGCTGTCTGCAGGGTGGGAAGGAGAGGACCAGAAGGAGCAGGCCTCCCTGAGCTCTAATCACCATTGCCTAGTTCCCATCAGGTTCTGGAGGCTCACTCTTGGCTGGGTGCTCATTCCTTTCTACCTCCATTTTGGCCCTCGGGTCCAGTACTTCCTTCCTAATCGTCAGTGGATAGAGATCATCTGTTCCGCCATTGATTCCCAAGGTTCACAGAACTCTGTGACAGCAGGGACTGTCTTTTTTCCCTTTTTGTCCCTAGTACTCTGCATAGTACTTGGCACGTGGCAAGTGTTTCCTATATGCTGTTTCCTTATATTTAAAGATAAATAGGCCCTGGTTGATACTTGCAGGCAGCTGATGTTCCAGTAAGGCTTTTTGGCTACATTTAAATTCCACAGGAGTTATATTTTGAGAAGTCAACAGTAGCTTTTGTTTTCCTTTCAATAGGGCCAAATTAACAAACATTTATGGAGTGCCTCCTGTGTGTTTATGGAGTGAAAGGATGTAACATGCTAAGAGCTGAGGCTATAAATGAAGACAAAAACAATTCTTGCCCTAAAAGAGCTCATAATCTAATAAGTATAGATAATATGCAAAAAAGTACAAACATATATACACGATAAATTGGAAATATTTTCAGAGGGAAGTTATTGACATTAAGAAGGATAAGGATATGTTTTGCACAAAAAAGTAGAACTGTAGCTGAGGCTTGAAGTAATCTGGAAGGTGCAGGTAAAGAGAAGGAACATTCCAGACATGAGGGATAGCCTATAAAAATGCATAGAATCAGGAGATGGAGGGTCTTGTGTGTGGAACTGAAATGAGGCCCCAGTCACTAGATCAAAGAGATAGTACAGGGGAGTAATGCATGAGAACGAAAAGGCAGGAAGTGTCCAAGTGAAAAAGGACTTCAGAAGTGGATTTTATAATTTGATCCTCGATGTAATAGTGAACCACTGGAGTTTATTGAATATTGACATAGTCAGACTTGCATTTGGAATAATAGGGAATTCCATAATGAATTATAGAGCAGATAACACTATAAGTATCTGGGTGAGCATGGGTTCTAACTGGGACCTAGTTATCCATAAATAGAACAATGCCCCAGCATGGCAGCTTTGTGTTTTGTATTTGTAGTGGACATGTGTATAGAGAACTTTTACTAATGGAATTCCCTCTACCATTTAGTCCTCTTTAATGATAATGGACAGGATCTGGAAAATTCAAAACACATTCTACCATATGTGTGTTTGTGTGAGCTATAACCTTGTAATTTTTAAAAAAATATAATTTAACCCTCCTCGAGAAGCTATGACAATAGAAGGAAAGATTTAATAGCTCCTACGAAGCTGGAGAAGTCGTGTCTGTCTTCAGAGGATCATTCTGCTTAGAATCAGAGAGGGTCATAAGCATCAGAATGCTTCTGACCAGCAAGTGGTTTTACTTTTTTGTTTGTTGGCTTGTTTGTTTTGGGCCACAGGAATTCCTGCACAAACATCTCCCAAAGGCAAAGAAGGGTTGTAATCTGTAGAATATGCACAGTAATGAAAAAATAAATCCTTAAAATATTGAAGTTTGATTTAAATTATCAGATGAACCCAATCTTTTTCTCTGAAGGCAGGGGACTGGTAACTTTCCAAGTAGGGTGGGGGAGTTTTTGTTAATGGATTCCCTTCCTGGAGAGAGATAGAGAGATAGAAATGATGAAATACTCAATCCCATGGATTCTTTGAAATACAAAGGAAAATTCCAAAAGCAAGAATAGTTGATACTGGAAGTAGACTTTAGCTAGGTCTCTTCTCCTCTGCTTGATAGCACCATAATTCAGAATATTATTTCTGTATGAGCAAATGTTTTGGCCATTCTTAATTTTCCTTTTTTTTACACATAATTCCTTTAGTTCTCAGTCTGATGATGCTTGTACATACATTTGTGAGCCAGGATAAGTAAGTAGAATGCCATAAATATGACATTTCCAGGAGACTAATACATACAATGTACTTACTGGCTAGAACTGTACCTTCCAGGACAAACATTAAAAGCTGCTATACCTATTAGTCTTTTTTAACATCATCCAAAATGATGTTAAAATGAACAAATGACCACATGACCAAATCTATCCTCTACTAGTTAGAAAATGATACAAAGGCAACAAATAATAGAAAGGTGTAAAAGCTGACGGAAAGGATTACTCAAAGATGAAAGAAGCCAGTGACTTTCTGGGTTTGGGTGTAGGCTATTGACCAACTGCTACTAACAGGCAGGCAGTGTCTACAGATCCCTGGTTTTGCTTCTGTTCTAACCTCTTGGAGCTTGGAGATATGCCTGGCAACTCTTTTTTCAGGAGCTACTGATATCCCCCCAAAAGAAAAATTTTACTCTCCCAGTCATTGGCACTATTAAATGGTTTAACATTAAAAACTCACTTGATTTTATCAGTGAAATGAAATTAAAGAAGATGTGCAACCATTTGCTTTGCCACTGCATCCAAAGGACCACAAGACCTTTCTATTTGACTTGGAGATGAAACTTTCTATGTGTGTTGTCTCCCCCAATGTTATGTGATATTCTTACAGACTGTCTCTCCTTTAATACTTATATCACTAGCATTTAGTATAACGCTTTGCACATATTAAGCAGTTAATAAATGCTTTTCATCCATTCATTCATTCATTCATCTATCCATCCTCCACTGGACCAAGATTCCTAAGGAGTTAGCCCTAGAATCCTGAAGGTTGAGCTGTCATGCAGAAAAAGTGAAAGATATCAGCAAAATAGGAATCCATTTTTTCCCTCTTCTCATTTATGGATAATAAGGATAACAACAGAGCCTATCATTTCAGTGGTGAAGGGAACATTGTGGTGAGAAAACACCCTCTTTCAATGCAGGTACACATCTTCTCTAACATATTCTGAAAGAGTTGCCAAGAGCACTGAAAGGTTGATTTCCCTAGGGATCACCTAGCCAATATGTATCAGAAGTGGGATTTAACCCTACTTCTTCCTGGCCATGAGTCAGTCCATTAACAACAAGCATTTATTAAGTGCTTACTGTGTGCTAAGTGCTGGGGACACAAAAAAGGCACAATGCTTCCTCTCATAAGAAGCCCAGTTATAATAAGAAGTCAAAATCTCTCATAGCTGACAGGACATTCAGTCTTGGCCTTTTTCTTTTGGCAATTCTGGCACTAAACCATCTCAGAAAAATGCTATGTGTTGTGTTATTAAAGGTCTCTGTAGAGGGTAATTCTACAATCTCCTTTGGCAAATGTGCAAGGGAGTGATACTGTACATAGGGTTTTCTTTTGTGTCTCCTCACGATTTTAGTGCATTATACTTAGTTCCATCCTCCATAGAAATGAAAAATAAAACACTATGTTCTGATATTCTGTAATAGTACTTTGTACCACTAAAAACAGTTATCAAGTCATTTGCCATCTTTTTTTTTCTGTAGACTAAACTATTTCATTAAAATCTATGCATATAATTTTCGCAGATCTAATTTTCCTAATGCTTCAAAAACTTTGCTGAAAAAAAAGGCCAAGATTATTTCTGGGTTTTGCATAGCTTTCAACTTCTGAAGCCCAAAATTTAGCCAAGCATTTATTTAAAAAAATATTAAACACTGTGGTTGGCCCTGGAGATATGGATACAATTAATAGCCCTTATTTATATATTGTTTTAAAGTCTACACAGCACTTTCCTCATAACAACTCTGTGAGATGAATAGTTCAGATATCATTCTCTCCATCTTACAGATGAAGAAACTAAAATACGCAATGATTAAATCACTTGCCCAGGTTGAGAGCTATAACTAGAACTGAAGTTTTAATAGTCATTAGCATAAAAGAAAGTCTATGCTCCGGTTCCTGACATCATTGAGTTTACAATCTAGTGTGTGCATGTGTGTGTGGCGGGGGGGAAGGTTTGATCCATACAGAAATATTGAGAATGACCATGGAGAATGTAATACAAGAAGAACATCAGATAGGCAATAATGTTGTGAAGGGTCAGAAGAAAGAAAGGTGGCTTCTGAGGGAATCAGGGATGCTTCCTAGGGGAGGTGACATTTAATCTGGTCCTTGATCAGTAGAATTTCACAAATCAGAAATTGGGGAACAGGGCATCGCAGTTATTAAGTATAGGATGAACAAAACACAAAAGTGGGAAAATGCTGGTGGAGGCATATAAGGACAGTATACATTCCAATTTGAATGAAATCTGGCACATTTAGAGGGAAGTAGAGGGAACATCAAGGAGGAAATGTAGAAAAATCCTCTTTTATTTAGGCTCTAAAATTACAGAAGAATAGGTGTGTTGTTAAAAGATTTTAGGCAGAGGAGTACTACACAAAGGAAATTTATTCTGTTAGAGATATGAAGAATGGATCAGAGGACATGTAATCCAGATGGGTCATAATGAAGGCTTGTGATACAGAGCTGGCAGTGGGAATGGAAAGGAGGGTATGGAATTTAAAGATATTACAGAAGTACAATCCATAGGATTTGGTTACTTTCGAAAGGGACAGATAAAAACTAAAATGGCTTGATAGTATGTGACCTTCATCAATTACTTGTATTTATGCAGATAAACTTAATAATATATATATTATTATATATAGTTCATATATACATTTATTTTCATTTTTTCTATTACAATTTTCTTTCCCCTCCATTGAAAAAACAGAAATACAAAATTCTTTTAACAAATTTGAACAGTCTAACAAAAGAAGTGCACACATTGGCCACATCCAAAACTATGTCTCATTCCTCATCTTGAATCTATCTTAAGTGATTCTGTGCATATTTGAAAGCTCATTGTTATTTGATTAAATAATAGCTTCTATCCCACGTTACTCTCTTTGTAAAGGGAAGCACATTTGCATTCTATACAATGGATTCTCCAATAGAGGACTGGTTCTGCTGAGGTTATTTATTGAGTGCCTTACTCAAGAGGAAAAAGAAATATTTAAACAACTAGATTTGAGAACAGAAGTGTTTATAGAAACACAATTTATCAGTGCTTTATTGCTCTTGCCCTGAAAGGACATCCTTTCTTGTTTTTTAGCTGTAGCATATTTACCTAGTGAATGTGAAATTCTCAAGGACATTTTATTTTATTTTTACTGCACAGCACATTGTATACACTTAGTGTTTAATAATTGTTTTTTAAAATTCAAATGAATATAGGATACATCACAATTTAGATCATCATTTTCATTTTAGAAAATATATCCAATTAGTAAAACGTATACAACTTTCCTGATTTTCTCAACCTTAGTATCTGTCTTTCTTACTCTAGGGAAATGTAGGTGACATTACAAAAGCTGAAATATTTATAAGAGGTCTAGAAGTGAAAACAGCTAAGATTACAAATGAAAGCATCTTTGATGGTTACTATTGTTAAATACATTTTTAGAATATAGACATTTATCAATTCTTAAAATAACACCAGTTATAATGAGAACAGATGGTTTGAGGGCTATATAGAAGAGTGCTATATAGAAGTTGGCAATGAATCTCAAAATAAATAAATGAATTGAAGTTAGCACAACACAGATTAAGAACCTAGCTTCATTTACTTGACCTTGTTCAACAGGGGCTGGCCCAACTTCAGAAGGTATGTTTTGTCTTTAATATGTCAAAATAAGTGTATCAGCCCTCATACCATACTCAGCAGAATAGGTTTAAACGCTTAGAGAGCCCTTTATTTCATTTGAACATAACAAAAACATCTCTTACATTCTTAGTCTACTGACCAGCATAGTAAAACCTACTTAGAATATTATTTTCCTATTGTGATGTATTTTGATATATTGCAGAAGTAACAGTTTTCTAAGAAGGAAGTAATAAAATTGGAAAACATATATTTGCAAAGAGCAAGGAAACTAAGTGAAGGCATAGTGAGCAAAATGAACGCTCTCCTCTCTTCCCCTCTCCCACTTCTGCTTTCCTGCTCATTGACTGAAGAAACATGGGAAGAAATAGAGATATATATGTCTATAACTGACATGCTGGCAGTCAGCCACCCACAGCCTTAGCAACAAAATATCTTCTGTTCTCACCTGCCATTGTGGTGAAGGTTGGGATGAGATGAGAGTAGCATGAAAGGAGAGATGATAAATGGTACAAAATGATCTGTCAAATTAGATGTATTGGTTTCCCAATTTCCCAATGATAGAACTCAACAACCTTAATAGTGTGTTAACATTGTTCAACAGAAGCTGTGTATAATTTTGCAGGTAATGGGGGAGGGTGGAGAAAATATAAAATATGAGACCTTTAGCATTTTGAGTAAAAGGAAGTGAAATGAATGTATGACTCATTACAGTCAAGAAAAATACTGCCTTAAATCTTTAAATACTTCCCAGACCACTCAAGAAAACACTGTCACCAGACAGCAGATGGACAAAGTGCACACAGTGAGTCTGGAAGCAGCCTTTTTTTCTCACAGATGCCCAGAGGCTATTTCCAACAAGAAGCTGATGATATCTCTGAATCAGATCATTTATACACCCTCAGTCCTCCAATGCAAGGCTTTTTCACACACTGTTAGTGGTTTATATTTTGGTTATATCCATATTAAGCTGGATTATAAGCAGCTCCATGACAACATCACTGTCTAATTGAGTACTGAAGATAGTTTGTGCCTAAGGAAAATAATATAATGAAGACATGACTATGAGATGTCTGATGTGACTAAAAGTTTTTGGTAGATATGAGGAGAAGGGAGAAAGGGAGAAAGCTGTAAAAAACAAAAATAATGTTAAGTTTATGTTTAGGACACACAGAAGCCAATATTGCCATAGCAACATGTGACACTCTTAAGGCCAACCTCCTTAAATAACCATGTAATTATGAAATCATAGAATTAGGAGAGATGGCAGGAAAAAATGGAGAAAGAAGTGCAAAAATAACCAACCTGTTCTTTAATGAACTGTACTAAAATACTTGACTTTCAATAACTTCCATGAACCAAGATGGCACAGTAAGCAGTAAATCATAACTCTCCCATATTCACCTCCAAACAACATAAAATAGCACCCTAAAACAAATCCTGGGACAGCATGACCAGCAAAAAAAAAGATATAAACAATCATTTAGCAAGAAAGGTCTGTCTCACCTGGGTAAATGAAGAACAAAATTCAGGACAGAAAGTCCCAGCAAGCCAGCTGCAAGACCCACCTCAACAAACCAGTGGTAGATACTGAGCCCCAATGTGGTAGAACAGGAAACGCCAACACCAGGACCCCTTAGGTGCCTCAGCATAGACAGGGTAATGGGCAAACTTCAGCTCTGAGAACTGCTACATGATTCAGTAAAGCCCTGGGTAAATAAGTAGACACCAACTATTTGGTTGCCTAAGGAAACAGGCATCTGCCAGCAACCAGACTCCCACATGCTTCAGTGTATCCCTGGGGAAATGCAGAAACACCCTACCAGCTTCAGCACATGCCAGACCCATCCTCTAGGACCATGGCTCAGCACCAGGTAAGCTGCCAGACCACTACAGTCTCAAGAAGTGACAGCCACCCCCCACCCACTCAGAGTAATATCAGTGTAGCACCAGATGAACAGCCAGGCCTGCAGGCCCTGGCATAAGAAGGCTGAGACAGTGCCTCTCTCACCCCAGGAGCAGAATTCAAATTTAAAAGAAAGGAAAAAGACAAAAACAGCTGAGCAAAAAAACCCCAACAAAACAAGAATTTGACCATATGAAGTTATTGACAGAGAAGATCATGACACAAACTCACAAGAGAATAATAATGTCAAAACACCTACGTGTAAAGCCCCAAAGAAAATTAAAGCAATCAGTAGAAAATATTTTGCCCAATCATATGCCAATAAATCTGACAATCTGAGCAAAATTTATGAATATTTATGAACATATGAATTACCCAGATTAACAGATCAGGAAACAGAATGCCTAAATAACCCCATCTTAGAAAAAAAAATTGAACAAGCCATTAATGAACTCCTTAAGAAAAAACCCTAGGGCCAGATGAGTTCAAAAGTGAATTCTCCTTTAAACAATTAATTCCAATACTATATAAACTATGCAGAAAAAGAGGTGAAGCAGTGCTGCCAAGCTCCTTTTATGACACAAATATAGTCCTGGTACCTAAATCGGAAAGAGTTAATACAGAGAAAGAAAATGATAGAGCACTTTTCCTAATGAATATCGACACAAAAATTTTGAATAAAATTGCAAGGTGATTATACCAATATATCACAAGGATTATACACTATGACCATGAGGGATTTATACCAGGAATACAGGGTTGGTTCAATATTAGGAAAACTATCAACATAATTGACCATAACAATAATAAAACCAACAGAAATCATATGATTATCTCAATAGATGCTCAAAAAAAACTTTTGACAAAATATAGCACCCATTCCTATTAAAAAACAATAGAAAGCATAGGAATAAAGTGAGTGTTCCTTAAAATGATAAGCAGTATCTATCTAAAACAATCAGTAAGTATTATCTGTAATAAGGATAAGCTAGAAGCCTTCCCAATAAGATCAGGGGTGAACCAAGGTTTTCCACTGTCACCACTATCATTCAATATAGTACTAGAAATGTTAGCTATAGCAAAGAGAAGAAAAAGAAACCAAAGGAATTAGAATAGGCAATGACAAAACAAAACTATCACTCTTTGCAGATGATATCATGGTATATTTAGATAACCCTAGATAATCAACTAAAAAATCTCCTTGAAATACTTAACAACTTTAGCAAAGTTGCAGGATATAAGAAGAACCCACATAAATTGTCAGCATTTCTTTATATGACCAACAAAGCCCAGTGGCAAGAGGCAGAGAAATTCCATTTAAAATAACTGTAAACAACATAAAATTCTTGGGAGACTACCTGTCAAGACAGACCCCAGAACTATATGTACACAATTACAAAACACTCTTCACACAAGTAAAGTCAGATCTAAACAATTAGAAAAATATCAGTTGTTCATGGGAAGGCTGAGCTAATATAATAAAAAATGACAATTCTGCCTAATTTACTAATTTAGTGTCATATCAAACTACCAAAAATTATTTGATAGAACTAGAAAAAAAATAACATTCATCTGGAAGAACAAAAGGTCAATCATACCAAGGGAATTAATGAAAAATATAAAGGAAGGTGGCCTAGCATACTATATCTCAAACTGTATTATAAAGCAGTAATCATTAAAACTATCTGTTACTATAATATGACATAAAAGGAAAAGGATGGATGTTGAAGAAGATGTGGGAAAATTGGGACACTAATGCATTGTTGGTAGAGTTGTAAATGGATCCAGCCATTCTAGAGAGCAATTTAGAGCTATGCCCAAAGGGCATCCATCTGTGCATACCCACTGATCCAACAATACCACTACTAGGTCTGCATCCCAAAGAGATCATAAAAAAGGGGAAAGGACCTACACATGCAAAAATATTTATGGCAGCTCTTTTCATGGTAGCAAAATATTGGAAAGTGAGGAGATGCCCATCAGTTGGGGAACAGCTGAACAAGTTGTGGTATATGAATGGAACGGAATACCATTGTGCAATAAGAGATGATGAATAGGTAAATTTCAGAAAAACCTGGGAAGATTTCTACCAACTGCTGCAAAGTGAAATGAGCAGAACTAGGAAAACATTTATCAGCAACTTTGCTTGAGGACCAACTATGAATGACTCAGCTCTTTTGAGCAACACAATGATCTAAGATAAGTATAAAGGACTCATAACGGAAAATGCTTTCCACATCCAGACAAAGACCTGAAGAACTCTGGATGCAGATTGAAGCATTTTTTTTCCCACTTACTTTATTCTTTTTCATGTTTTTTTTTTCCTTTTGATATGTTTCTTTCACAATTGACTGATTTGGAAACATTTTACATGATTGCACGTGTATAATCTCTATCAAATTGCCTACCATTTTTGGAAGGGGGAGTGGATGTAGGGAGGGAGAAAAATTTGGAACTCAAAATCTCATAAAAATGAATGCAAAAATGTGTCTCAATGTATAGTTGGAAAAAATAAAACACTATTTAAAATAAAAAAATAAAGTACTTGCCTTCATGTCCTTCTATGAGTATAGGAAATAAATAATGATTACTTTATTGTTTATAATGTTGCAGACGTTTCATTTTATTAAGTAGTTCATTAAGTCATTTAACAGATCCCTAAATCCTCAGGAGTATTCAGTTAGGACTATAACCTATGTTTAGGTGGTATCTTAAATAATGAAGTTAGATGTTTCAACCTAGTTCCATTAGATATTATAAAATCTCAAGCCAATAAAAAAAGAAAGGAGTTAATCTCTGAGAAGTATACATGTAGCTTTTCAGGCACAGGGAAAAGTTTCTGTTGTCAAGGGTAGAAGTTCTTAAGGTGGTGTCCATGAACCTTCAAAAAGTCCATGGATAGATTTCAGCAAGTCCATGAACTTGGAAGGAAAAAAAATGCATATCTATGTTCACTAATCTTTAATTCCCTTTATAATCCTATGTATCTTGTTTACTGCATTTAAAGACATTATTCTGAAAATAGGTCGATATACTTCACAATAGCACCAAAGAGGTATACTACCTAGACACACACACACACACGCACTACGAAACCTTGGGCTAGGGAAAGCTTGAAGGAAAGGAAGAAAGTTAGAGAAATAGGGAAACAGCAAGTGAGAGATCCCAGAGCAAGGAATGAATTATAGGATTAAAAAAAAGGCCAGTACTGTAACATCAAGCATGACATATATCTGGCCACAAATACTGACAGCTTCCTCTGAAAACATTTTCAACTCACTCTAAGCATATTGGAAAATGTTCTTCTGTTAGGAAGAAAATGGAATTTGGTCATTAAAATTTATTTGTAAGCCAACTTTTCCTGGACTGCATCCATATAAAGATTGAGGAATACTAGTGTTTTGAAATCTCCTACTAAAAAGCTAAACTTGACTGTGAGGCTTCCCTCAATCCATAGTTTCATTTCTCACTTTGGCTTCCCCAGCCTGCTCTGTTACATACTGATAAATGTACCTTTTCTTGCTTCCCTGTCTGTTAGTTCCACTTACCACTCTTTGAGCTTTCCACCTCCGCTGTCTCTACTCTGTATTTCTCAACCTGCTTTTCCAGAATCACAGAATCTTAGAGGGACAGAAAATCAGAAGACTCAGCCTTAACCTGAACAGATATTCCTTCTTTATGACTTCATTTAAAGCCCATTTCCCCAGCCCAAGCTTCATTTGCTCATTGTTTGGGTTTTGATAGTTCAGAATGAGTGTAAATAGCAATTGTTTCTTTTCTAGCCAGAAGCTTTAAGAGTCTTTCCTTCTCTATTATTATTATTATCATTGTCATTATTATTATTGTGAAGGCAAAGTAGGCCATCTTTTACCTCACTTCTTACCTAGCCTCTAACTAACTAACGGGTGTTGCCTCAGACAAACTGAGACTTGGAAACGACCTTAGCTCAAAAAAAGCCAAAGTCCCCCCACTACATCCTGGGCCATCACCAGTTGTTCTGACCTATGTCTTGCCACTGGACTCAAATGACTGTGGAGGCGAGAGTAAGGCTGATGACCTTGCCTGCCTCACTTAAATCACTCGCAAGTCAAGACATCACCCTGCTGACGTCATTGGTCCTCTTCTACAGCAAAAGATGGATAGCAACAACCAGATTTAATAGAAGGGGTTGAAGATTTCTACTTACTCTGTCTCTAACCTGTAGGCACTCTACATTTTAGGAAAGAAAACAGAAATGAACCGTAGAAAATAAGTGTCTTGGTTTGCCCAACCTTTACACCCTAAGTGACTATGGCAGAAATTGAGCATTCAGAGCTTCACATGTTCTAAATTGTACATTTTATCCATATACGGCTCTATGTATGCTTATGCAAAAGCCAAATCAGGATAGAAACTATTCCCAGGGCACACATGGTGTTTTCCTCCCATTGTGCCATTGTTAAAATATTTCCTTCATTTGGATTCACCTTCCTTTTTATATCTCCCACTCTAGAGCATGCTCATCCTGCAATATTTTTTGCTTACTTTAAATACATAAAAACTGGCATTTATATAGACTCTTATGGTTTGCAAAATAATTTACACTCATTATTTCATCTGAGCCTCATTACAACCCTGTGCTATGGATACAGTGATTACAATCCCAGTTTTACATAGTCAGTAAACTGAGGCACAGACAGGTGAAGCCATCGTCACAGAGCTACTAAGAATGAAAGGTGGGATTTGAACCAAGGACTCCCTGATCACAAGCTAGCTCTTAACTGTAATTTCTAAGTGCTTCTCAAACGATTTCCCCACATTCTAGAGGATGTTATTCTGTAATTCTCGTTGACTCACTTTGAGCTCCTCTTTCAAACCCTAGCTCAAATGTCACCTCTCCCATGAAATGAGCATTCATTCCTCCATCAATCTCTCCTTCCTCTGGACTTTCAGAGCACTTTGTTCATACCCCTTTATTCTCATTTTTACACTGTTTCTATTGTTAAGAGTTATGTATGCATGTCTTCACTTCTTTCTTAGTAAACTCCACAGAGACGGAAATCTCGTATTTATCTTGATATGCCCCTTCAACAGTACACCTACAATAGTGCATTGCATATGAGGACACAAAAATATTTGTTAAATTATATTTTCAATGAATAAAAATAGTGTTTTACTGTTTTCAAATGACTTTTGCATAACTTAATTTGATACTCATGAAAACCTTGAAAAATATCATGCTAAGTATTATTCCTCAGGCAATTATCAAGCATTTGATAAGCTGGACCTATGTCCACTGAGAGAAATTTACCTAGGGTCACGTAGGTCTATATGTCAAAAGTGGAACTTTAACCTGGGCCCTCTTGGCTTTGAGGCCAGCCAGCTTTCCTATATAGTTCTATCTCCTTCTGGGGATAAAATGAAATAGCCTCTGCCCTTAGGGCTCCTATATTTTATCAGAAGGGAATGTGTGTGTGTGTGTGTGTGTGTGTGTGTGTGTGTGTGTGTGTGTGTGTGTGTGTGTGTGTGTATGAGTACATATACAGTATATTTATACACAATTTGTGCAAAACAACTACAAAATAATTTGGGATATGGTAAGCATTTACAGCTGCAGGGTTTAAGAATAGTGTCATGGAGAAGGTGGCTCTTGGGTTGAATTTTGAAGGAAATAAGGAGTTTAAGAGGTAGAAGTAAAGAAGGAGTATATTCCAGAAATGGAAGGGAGTAGGGAAAGAACACTGTTTAATAAATGAAGAAGCTGACTCCCAGAGTCATCTAGTGATGTGCCCCATATTACTTGGCTAAATAAGAGCCAGACCATGCCTTAAACTATGAATCCAGTATATATTCCATTATACCAGATTCCTATTCAATGGTATTTTAGGCAATGATAATTTATTCAAACAATCAAATGTTACTGTATATTTGCCTCTTGTGCTAGCTAATTTCCTTAATAGATTAAGAAAAGAATTTTTATAAAGAGAGTTATGCCTGTAATGAAAGTCATTAATAATTGGCTAATGTACATGGAAGGGAGCAGAGCAAAATAAGGAAAGGATTTTTTCCATGTTGTTTACAGGTATAAACACATAAATTATGTGTCTCCAGACTCTCAGGAATACCACATTCAAAACTTCTAAAGGTCAGGAGAAAAGGACAAACATCAAGTACAGAGACTGAGAGAAAGAAAAGCGAGGTGATACCTTCAGGGGATATGAACTTCTAAAGAGAAAGAAATGTCATTTGACCACCTATTGGCTAAAGAATTCTAAGAAGGGAAGATTGAAGTCATTAAGGCTCATTTCTTATGTGGATTTAGTACTTCCAAATTAGCAGCAAATCCTCTTTCATGTTCTATCTCCAATTTTTAAGCTTTTTAAACATAATATTCCCTTCTTTTTAAGGTTGTTAGTGTAATGAGTGACATTTATTGCTGTGAAATGGGTAAAAATTTTACACACACGCATATGTACATACATACACACATACATATGTGTATATATACATGTGTATATATGAATATGTGTGTATGTGTGTGTATACACACTCACACACAAACACACATATCCTTGGATGCTATTGAACTTTAAAGTCTCAAATATTATATCTACATGTGGAATAGTTTGTTATTTTCAACAAATGAAAACCATTTCTATTCATTCTCAATTTACATGATGGTGTTTGGGAAGATAGCTTTCCATGGTTCCTGAAAGGTCAAGCTCTACAGTTGTATCTTCCAGATATACAACATGAAAAAAGGACTTGGAAGAACTCAGGGAAATAGAGTGCCTTCCATGTAGGTAGGGACTAGATAGTATTATTGAAATATACGTATGCAAAATAATGACAATTATTCCCCGTTAACCCTGGGGAGAGGAGGTCCATCTAGGAAAAAACAAACCAACTTCTTTTCCTCCAAAACCATTAAAACCCTTCAATGACCAGCTCTAAACTACTTGGCTAACCTTATCTCATGCTGCTCCCCTTCATGTCTCTGTGCTCCCACCTGAAAATACAGTTAT
The DNA here is from genome assembly GCF_011100635.1 of Trichosurus vulpecula. NCBI lineage: Eukaryota > Metazoa > Chordata > Mammalia > Diprotodontia > Phalangeridae > Trichosurus > Trichosurus vulpecula. The sequence goes on from NC_050576.1 coordinate 374,879,728, forward strand.
TCCTTCCATATCACAACTTTCCCCAGTGTGGTTTCGATATATCATATATCATGGATTGGCATAAGAAATTAAATGGGAATTTTTTGAAAATCTTGCAGATGCCACAGACAACATGCGAAAGCCAGAAGGTGACACAGAAAAGGTTTAGAAACTTAGAAATGCATAAAATATATGTACCGAATTGTATAACATCAACACATTTTATTTTTTAATGCCATAATAATTCAGACTTCTCTGGTATGAAGGTCCAAAAATGTTAAACAGATTTTCCATATTGCAGGGGCACTACACTCCTAACACCTGAGATGTGGAAGAGATTATCATATTATAAGAAATGTACAAATTCATCTGGCACTTTCTTACTCCTGTCTTTTCTCTTGTCATTTTTGTGCCTATGAAAATCCCGCTAATTTATGCCTTAACTAACCCTTCAAGGCCAAGCTCAACTACCAGGTCATCCATAAAGCTTTTCCTAATAATCATTCAACAAATACTCATTAAATGACTAACTAATGATATAAAGAAAAGCCCCCCAAAATCCCTGTCCTCAGCACATTTATATTCTTTTTTAAATTTTATTTTTAATTTATGGAAATAAAACAAGAATTTCCATAACATGGTATAATAAGTAACATAATTGCACATGAAATTGAAAATCTCCTATGCACAACTTGCTATTCCATCCAAATATGCAACTAAATTATCATGTCAGTTTCTTTTTTCTTGCCTACTCCTCTCCCCGCCCTAGAGATGGCTACCATTAGACACAAAAGGTATATGTGCGTGCGTGTGTGTGTTAAATTATTGTATACATCTATATTTTAGTTCTTTCTCTGGATGCAGATAGTGTCTTTCTTCATATGTCCTTTATAATTAATTTGGGTATTTATATATATAATATTCAAAATAACTTATTTGCTCAAAGTCTTTCTTAAAACAATATTTCTGTTGCTGTATATAATGTTCTCTTGGTTCTGTTTATTGATTATTTCGGGCAAGTCCTTCCATGTTTTTCTAAAACCATTGATCTCATTGTTTCTTATAGCATATAGTATATTCCATCACAATCATATGCCTAAACTTATTCAGCCATTCCCCAATTAATGGGCATCCCTGCAATTTCCAGTTCTTTGTCAACACAAAGAGAACTGCTAAAAACATTTTAGAACATATAGATTCTTTTTCTTTTACCCTACTTATATTCTTATAGGTGATACAACATGTAAATCAGTAGGCACATACAAGATGGAAGATGCATGGTAAGCTGAGAGTAGAAGACTCTACCCTCAGGCAGAAGTCATCCCTCTTGGATTTCTCATAGCATTTTCTGCCTCTTTTATGTTCTTCACTATTTCCATTTATGTTAGATTTATCCATACACCTGTCAGATCAATGGCTTAGTTGACGTTTTTTTAGGTCAGAGGCTATTTCTTATTCATTTTATTGACTACACACACATACACACACACAGATATACACACACATATTACATAGCTATTAAATTAGGAAGGGATGATAAGATCATAGATGGAGAACTTAAAGTGGCTTCAGAGGCTATCTAGTCCAACCTCTTTTTTTTAAATGAAGAGGAAATTGAGGTTAAATGACTTGTCCAAGGTAAAAAAGTTAGAAATCTTCAAAAGCAGAATTTGAAGCAAGGTTCAAATCTCTGTTTCCAGAGTCACTGTTTTGTTCTCTTTTGTTTTCCTATGGTGCCAGGTCTTCTCTCAATATGAAATGAATGGAAGAGAAGTGAAGTTTTTTTTTTGAACTGACAATATTGAAAGCGTTTTTTTTGCTATTCTTTTTAAAATTATTAACTTTATTTTATCTATGCAGAAACAGCTTAATTTTATAATTTCATGTTCTCTTCAGAGAGTTTTATGAACTTTTTGGGGAAAAATTCTTGGTCATTGCCAAGAACATAACTGTGAAATCCTAGACCAGCAAGAGAGGCTGGAGAAATCAGAAGAAGTTGGAACATTTCCTCCTGTTGGCCTCCGGCATCAAATTTTTTAGTCAGAGCTCCAGCATATCTGTGTCCCCATTTCCTTGATTCGATGCTATATGCTCTTTCAGGCCCCGAAAGCCCACAATATACCGGGCATCACAAAGAAAAATATTAGATATAGATGTGAAAACATTATCTGAGTCTGGCACAAAGCTATGATGACACTTTGCCTTTTAACCCAGTGAATAGGTCTGGTTCAATTCAAGTTCAATTAAAATGCCCAAGGTAAAGCACTATACCGGGCACCAGGACTAAAAAAATGGCTTCCATTCCACTGGTAATTGCATCTTAAAAGAAACTGGGGGAATCTGAGAAGGAGAAATAATATGATCGAGGAAATTTGTATGTGTTGAAACGTTACTAAGATGAACTGAACCTAAAGTGAGAAGTGAATATGCTTTTCTCTAGCACCTACTATGTGCCAGGAACTGTGCTAAGCACTTTATAAATAGCATTCCATCTGATTCTCACATTAAAAGATATTTTATAATAATTGTATTAAATTATATATTATAAATTAAATTAAAACATGATTAATTATACTAAAGGATAACACCCTGTGAGGTATTATTACCATTTTATAGTTGAGGAAACTGAGGCAAACAGGCTAAATGATTTGTCCAGGATCACTCAAATAAGTGTCAGAGGCTGAATTTGAAACCAGTTCTTCCTGATGTCAGGCCCAGTGTGCTGTGCACTATGGTGCCACCTAGCTGCCCTGTAATTGAGGGATTAAAGGATAACAGATCTAAAGCTGGGAGAGAACTCAGAGGCCAAATACTCCAACCCTATCATATTACAGATGATTAATAACGCCTGTGGGCCACAGAGGTTGGTCTAAGGTTACTCAATTTGTAAGTGTCAAAGGGCAGATTTGAGCACAGGTCCTCTTACTCTATAGCAGATATGACCAACATTACGCAAAGTTTATATATGAACTATATAAAGTGAACTTCTGCCTTTTTTTTGGAGTACTAGAACTTAGAACATCATTTGAAGCTTTAAAGAGAAAAAAAATTTTTAAAAAAGCAAAATGTTGCTACATGCCAAGAGTAATGAATATATAAAATGTACTATCCTACAAGGTAGTAGAGACTGGAAATGTAAAGAATTTCAAATATGGCTTGTTTAAATATATGGATCCATGATGGATAAATTATGTTTCAGAGATAATTTTTACTATTTGAGTCAGAGAGCCAACAGTCCTTCATCTACAAATTTCTCATAGTGTCAAAGAGAGAACACCAGTTTGACTCAATAGTACAAATTTATACTCATAATAATGGCTGAATTTAAAAAAAAAATTAAACACCCTGAAAACTCCTTGCAAAAAAGAATCTCCAGAAACTTTGTATTATGAGCTCTTTGGAAACATACTAAACATTGTCTTTTGAAGTTCTTGTTAAAAATTAGCTTTTTTAAAAAAAACTGTATTTCTAACTAGAAGTCATTTCTTGCCCATGTCAACCTGAATCTTAAAGAATATATAATATGTAATAAACATAATATGATGTGTATATATATGTATAATTCTAGCAGAGAAATTTAAGGAATTGAAAAATGCAAACAAATATATAAATAAACACTACTGAAATGGCTGAAGACTGATTACATATTTGAAAAGTTTGCAGGTTTTTAAAGTGGTATTAAAATTTGTAATGGGAATATGCACTATTCTACCTGAAGATGTATCTATTAGGGATTTATTCATAAGGATTAATCTCATATTTATTTATATGGTTAATCTTTACATTTGGTAAAATGGTGAGAATACCAGACAGTCATATAAGGTACCTGAGTATAGACACAACTTTTTCACTAACTGGCCCTATGACTTCAGGTAAATGTTTGGAACAGGATTCGATCTCAGGTCTCCTGGCTGTAAGTACAGGCCTCTATCCACTATAGAGTGCCTGATTAAATGGAAAATAAATAGTTAAAATATTTTTTAAAAAAATTCAGGTTAACATGACTGAAAAAAGCTATAGAGAGTGTGGGTATGTTGGTAAATGTTTAACTGGCTCTCAGGGTGAGGGGCAGTAGTTATGACACACTTTGAAGCTTGAAAATCAAAAAAACCATAAATCCAGCCCCGTTTTGTAGCATTTACCAATTTACAAAGATGTAAATGCTCACACTGAAAATTAAACAATCAGTTCCACCAAGCCAGTAAGAGAGACTGGCATTCCAGGTGGGAACAAAGCTACAAAGATGGGGAACTAATTCACTTAGAAAAGCATTTATTAAGTGTGTCTTATGCCCCAAGCACTGTTCTAGGAAAGTACACAGTGTATGCTGGGGACAACCAGTAAATCTATTTGATTGGAGAAAAGAATTAAGGTAAGTATTTAGAGTTGTCTGAAGATGCAGATTGAGAACCCACTGTAGAGGGCCATGAATATTAGATTAGTGGATATGTACTTTATCATGTACAATGAGGGCAGTGAGGCAGAGTTGCAGCAGTAGGTTTAGAAAGGGAAAATATATGTGTACAAGAGACACTGTGAAGTTAGAACTGAAAGGACTAGGTGATTTGAAATGGGAAGAGCAAGAGGTGAAAATGACCGAGATTTCCAATACAGGTCATTGCTAAGTTGGTGATTTCATTGATGGAGATAAGGAAGTCAGGATGAAGAGTAGGTATTTGGGTGGTGAGGGGTACAAGGAATTCAGAACATGAGGAAGTGCTTTTCAATATGTTATATTAGGCCTGCCACTATTGTAGACAGATGACTATATGGAATAGGATACTAGAAAATGACACTATCCCTTCTGGGTAAATCTGATACTAGTTTGATTTCATGATTCATAATCCTAAATTGACTAGACATTCTGTCAGTCTGCCATCATAATGAATAGATAGATGAAAGGGGACATTCCTTCACTTAGGAAAAATACAGAAAAAGTTGTTAAACAATTATTAACACTGACTAGGAGAAGGCATAGATCCTATTCAATTGAACAAAATTTGATTAAAGGTCTACTAAGTGCAACATAAATTGGTAGATAAGAAAAAGATGAGAGGAGTGGGTAATTCCCTAGATGGACAGAGAGCCTAAATGATCTCAACAGGCTATTACAACAAGGAAGTGAAGCTAGGAAGAGGAAACTTACTAAGAATAAATTTAAAATCATATACTTGATTTCAGAAAAAAGACAACAACAACTGTACAAGAATGGGTTGGAGGAAAGATGTGATTAGAAAGCAGCTCATAGGGAGAGAAAATACAAAAACCTGGGTGATTCAATATGAAGGAACAGTGAAAAATGGCAGGCAAAACTATCTGATGCTAAGCTGAATTAATAGATATCTTGCGTCAAAAATGAGGATAGCTTTAGTCCTGTTGTATTATGCAATGATCAGGTCCCATCTGAAGTATTATGTTCAATTCTGGGTGCCATGTTTTAGGAAAGACATTGATAAGTTGGAGTACTTTCTGAAGAGGGTAACCTGGAAAACGAAGGCACTTAAAATCAAGTCAGAGAAAGATAATTTGAAGGCACCGGGAATGTTTAAATCTGGAGTAAAGGAGACCTCTGGGGTCATAAGAACTAATATGAAAAGCTATCCTATGGAAAAAGAATTAGACTTATTTTGCTCAGTCACAGAATAGAAAACTAAAACCAAAGGCTGGAAGTAGAAGAAATGTAAATTTCAGTTTGCTGAAAGGAAACATGTCCTAACAATAGGAACTGTCCAAAAATGAGATGGGATGCTCTGGGGGAGGGAAGGTAACAAGTTCCCCATTACTTGGAGGTCTTCAAAGAATAAATGACGGTTTATCAGGGATGTTAAATAGGAGATTCAACAAAGGTTAAACTAGATGCCTTCTGAGGTCCCTTTGAAAATTGGGATGCCATTATCATTCTGGAAATTTTTACAACTAGTTTTTTCTTTAACAGTCCAACTACAAATATTCCCTCTTATCCATATGTAATGGAAACCACTTTTCTTAATCTTCTGTAGATTGGAGTTGGGATATAATTTTTAACTTTTGGACCCTTGAAATCTATTGTTTAGTTTTAGAAGAAATGTTAAAACTTACCAATGTGTACAGCAGAGTTTGGGGAGTGAGAAGTGCATACAGTTAATCACATATGAAATATACTATGTCCTAACTTCAACACAATCTAAACTTTGCAGATGCAACAGATTGCTATTGCTAGGCCCTGGGTTCCTTTCAGTAACCTGGCTTACACACAGCAGACCCCTTAGAATCACATTGGTGCTGTGGCAAGTCACAATCGTCCATTTTCCATGCATTGTCAACTTTCCTACACCGGGCCCGTTGTTTCCTGACAGGCAATTCAGCAACTTCCATTAATGGAAGCAAGCAAAAACATTTAAGATGTTTGGAAAAACTCGTAAGACTTTTTGGAGAAAGGCTTGTGGAACTCTTTCTGTATAGAATCCCATTAAGGGATATGATGTTTTCCTCATTAGGGCTATGTATATAACAGGCTTACATAATACATAAGCACAATTTAAGCAACAAGGTGATATCAAAATAAAACAAAATGAAACAAAAAACCTTCAGCATTTTCAAAGCTGTTTTCAGAAAGATCTTGAGAGCCCCAGGAATTCCTACCTACCAATAAAGTGTACTGACTGAACATGGAAATAGAAAGAGGGAGAGTGACTGAAGAAAGAAAAAAATGCAGGAATAGCCCTCTGGTGATGGCAATTTACTCAGAAGCAGACTGGTGAGCAGGGGGGAAAACAGCTCAATACAAGTTCTTTCATCTCTCAGACTCTTTGTGATGAGCAAGTAACAGCATAAGGCTATGTAGAAAGCACCAAACTCCTGCCAATGTGGCAATCATTTGGCAATATGGAGAAACAAAGTAGTTCTGCCTACTCATTCATTCATTCATTTACTCATTCATCTTAACAAGCTAGTTAATATACATTCATCGGACATCTCCTATACCTAATTTTTCACTTAATAAAGTCTTATGTTTGGCAAAATGAAACTCTTTATAAGCCTGGTGCTGGGGAAGAGGACTAACACATTGTAGTTTCCGTTCTATTATAGTCTTTCTTTGTATATAGTGACTATATTTAAAGGAACATTATCTGACATGGTGTAGGCAAATACGAAAATAAAATGAAATGTGTTGCAGTGAACCTATAGAAAGTTTCCTTCTTTTTTCCAGTACTTATTTATTAAAAAGCTATTAAGATAATCATGTATCACCATGAAAATGAACTAAAAATGAATGTATAAGTTTTTGTCTAAGAATGCAGGTATTCTAATTTATTCTATTCTAATTTCGAAAATCATAAAATGATTACTAAATGACTGACTCTTTATCAGTAGGTCAAATGTATGTATGTATGTATGTATATATGTATATATATATATATATATATATATATATATATATATATATATATATATATAATTCTTTCATCATTTAAAAAAAAAACTTTACCAAAGGCCAGATCCTAGTTCCCAATGCCATTTGATTGGATAAATATTTTCATTTCTCCATTCATTTCAACACAGTACACAGACTTCATCTAACTCACAAGCATACTTCATTTCTGCAAACATATAAATGAGACAGGATGGAGTTATTACAAATTGTATTAATGCAACCTTACACTGCAGCAGTTTATCATTTGTTGAAAGGTAGGTGGTGTGCTTTAACTTCAGTAACTTAGTCCTGATAATTACCATCATTTTAACACTGTATTTGTTGTCATATAAAGTTGTCTTCATGTCCTATTGTGCAGTGGAAAGGACATTAGATTTGGAGTGAATTTAAAGATCTGGCTTCAAATCCTACCTCTGCCATTTAAAACATTTGGGGCTTTTGGACAAGTTACTTAATCTCACTGGGTGTTTCTTCATCTGTAAAATGGGATCATTATATGAAACCTATAATGTTCATTTCAGTTCTAAATCTGTGATCCTATATAGTTGTAGCCATTGTGTTGATTGCTGCTTTTGTACTATCTTCCTTTTAACCAAACTACATTGAAAATGTCACCATTGTGCAAAGACCTTTGGGAGAAAAAGGATTTGTTAGAGCTTCTTACTGAAATTTTTACCATTAGCTATTGGAATACTGTTACCATGCTACTTACTGCAACATTGATGATGAGTTACTCTCTTGGGTATATAATAATTGATTAAAATGTATAGGGAGCTTCAAACTCATAAAGAGGTCATAGGAATTATCTGGAAATCGTGTCATATCATGACATAGCATTCTTGAAGGAATTGGAGGTATGATAGGGGTCTTTATATCTTTGAAAACTTGTCACATGGGAAAAAGGCACCTATAAAAATGGTACGTACACCATGTAGCTCCAGAGAGAAAATGGCAAGTAATGGATGAAAGTTACAAGAAACTGATTTCAGGCCAATAAAAGAAAGAACTTCATAGGAATCTATGCTGACTGAGAAATGTTATAGATTGTTGTGTGAGGAATTATGTTTCTCATCACTAGAAGAGTTGGAGGACTCCATTTCACATACGTTAGAAGGAATTTTCACAGAGTCCTCCAACACTACACTGCCTAAACTACCTGGAATGTTAAGCTTTTCAAAACACAACAACAAAACAAGCAAAGAATCCAGAAATTTCCAGATTTTATACAACAGTATCTTTTTCCTAGAGCATAAATGCACCACAGTAATTCTCTGGAATATTTAGAAATTCTCTGTCTTAAAACCTGAAATATCTGCTTGCTTAAAAAGAATTCAGAGAGGAACCTCATTCTTATAGGGTCTGCCCTTTGGAGCAAAATTCTCCAGAGGATTTCAGGACAGGATTGATGAAGTTGCAGATGGGTTCTGGAGACTTTACTAGGAAATCATTCTTTTGTAATTATTCCTCATCTCTCCTCACCCATTGCTATTGATTTTAGATGCAAATTATGACATTATTCTCTGGATAGACATTTTCATTCATGGCCAGATTTAAAAGAAAATGCTTATGAAATGGAAAGAAAAAAATTAATGTAGTTTTATTTTTAGGTTATTTAGTTGTTTCAGTCATGTCCTACTGTTCATGACCCTCTTTGGGTTTTCTTGGCAAAGATACTGGAGGAGTTTGCCATTTCCTTCTCCTGTTCATTTTATAGATGAGGAAACTAAAGCAAACAGGGTTAAATGACTTTTTCAGAGTCATACAGCTAGTAAGTATCTGAGGCTGGATTTGAACTCAGATCCTCCTGATTCCAGAACCAGTCCTCTGTTCACTGTACTGCCTAGCTGTCCCAATGTGGATTTAGTTCTATGAAATTTATGCCCTCTTTTTTCTACTTGATATTTTAGAGCTAGACTAGTAGATGTAGACATGACAGCAGGTTAAGAAAAATCAGGAAAAAATAAGAGACTGAATAGCTTACATAGCATCACATCATATTGTGATGCTTTTTTTTATTGGCCAATCCAATCTGTTAGAACTCATTTTGGGATGAACATTATAATTAAAACATTGTTTTTTCTCTCCAAAGAACAGATTTATATTATACCATTTCTTTCGCAGTCAGAATACAAACTGTTGCCCAGACACATAAGAAAAAAATTGATACACATAAATCTGGTTAACAGGGAACTATTAAGTACTAATTTTATTGTTCTTCAAAGGCTGGTTGAATTCTGGGACAAGAAAGTAGCAATTTATTTTTTTTAAAGTGCACATTCTTCAGTATAACAGGAAAATGATGATAATGCCAACAATATTACTCATTTGATTAACAAATCCACTTGGTGAAGGGAGACTATCATTTTGGGAATTCTGTGCCATGAGTAAGTCATCACATTTTCATCTTCATGGCGTTAAAATACACATATAATGATTCAGTTTTACATAACTATCTCCTTATATCTGGTACAGCTTCAAACATATGCAATGTGACAAGTTAATGCTGCAAAGAAAAGTCCTTTGTATATTATGTTTGATTTTTTTCCCATTTGAACTGCTATGAATAAATATTAGGGTATGTAGATTCCAGTGCTAACATCTATTTTTATATTTGCTTCCCATCTTTTAAACTATAAATCCATGATTATTTTTGTTTCCAAGCACGTTTCATTCACATGTAGACTTCTGTTTGCAAACAAGATTTCACAAGACTTTTTCCCCTTCAGGTGATTATTGTAAAGGTGATGTTTCTGAGAACCACAACTACGAGACACCCTAGGAATATAACTTGAACTTCAGGACATGAGGTCTCACAAGCATTGAGGATCCCAGATATTATTATCCTATGGTTGGGAGAGAGGAATCTCAGTATGCTGAAAGAAACACACCTAAGGGACCAGGTCTAGGACTGGGAGGAACTCACAAGAGTAAAGCCCCCAGGGAGATGACATATGCCATTTGTAGCTTCCTATTTCTTCTCCTTTAAAAAGAAAATAAAATTTTATTGCTATCTTGTTTATATTGTACATTCATTTCCAAATATATCCATCCTCTTGGCTCCACAGAGACCTTTGTAACAAATAATAAAAATGAGAAAGAGAAAAAAATTTTTTAGCAAACCTAACCAATACATCTACCAAATCTAACATTAACTCATTATTCTTCCTAGGTGATGAACTCAGTTGTTCATAACCACTTGTAAGCACTAGCAGTCTCTATACCCTCTAAATTTTGCTGAAGGCCCACCTGCTTATAGCTAGAATGGAATGGAATCAAATCAAATAAGTATTTACTAAGTACTTAGTATGAGCCAGGCACTGTTAAGTGCTTTACAAATATTATCTCATTTGATCCCCTTCAAGTATTTGATAGGAAAGGGATTGGACTTGTTTTGCATAGGCCCTGAGTGTAGAACTGAGAACAATGGATGGAAATTGCAAAGGGGCATACTGAGCTTCCTTGGAAGGAGACTTCCTAACAACAACAATAGCTGTCCCAAAGGGGAATGGGCTGGCTATGGAGGTCCTGGAATGACCACTTATTAGAGGTCATTATGTAAGGGCTAGAAGACCATTTGAAGATGTTGTAGGGGAGATTCTTGTTAAGGTTGGAAGTGGATGATATGACAACTGAGGTCACTTCCAACTCTAAAATTCTGTGATTCTATGACCTTTCCTAATATACTAAGTTCTATTTTCGCAAAGGAACACAAACACACACACACACACACACACACACTTAGTCCTATAAAGCTGAGGTTAGAAGTACTCCTATACTTTCACTAAATGCTTATGAAATATCATTTGGTAAACAAAAATAGCTATGTTAGTGATTAACATATCATGAGGACACATTCAGCATTTGGAAATTTCTAGATAAACTAACTTCACTGGGGGGAGGTTATACCTATCTGATGCTAATTATGTTACTATTAGAGTGATACGTGTCCTTATAAGTCTGGAAGAATGAACCTCAGATTTAAAAAGTAAAATTCAATTTGAGAATTAGTTCCAGGTGGCACAGTGGATAGACCCCTGGCACAATAGATGAAACGTCAGACACATATTAGCTGTGTGACCCAGGGTAAGTCATTTAACTCCTGTATACTTCAGTTTCCTCAGCTTTAAAATAAGGATATTAACAGTAATATTTTTTAAGGCAGGGAACAACTGAAATAATAATAATAAAGTCCCTATCTTTTAATTATTAGGTGAAAAAAGACCAGATAAAGAGGGGAAGGGTAGGAAATAAGCATTTAGTTAGTGTCTACTATGTGCCAGGCACTGTGCTAAGCATTTTATAACAAATTATTTCAATCAATCCTCATAATAATCCTGTGAGGTAGGTGTTATTATTATCCCCATTTTTCAATTGAGAAAGCTGAAGCAGGGAGAGGTGACTTGCCCAGGGTCATACAGCCAGTGTCTGAGGTAACATTTGAACTTGGATCTCCCTGACTCCAGGCCCAACACTCTACTCGCTGCACCATATAGATGCCTCTAAAGTGAATTATCTGTGACATGCTTTAGATTTCTGTCCCCATCAACCTTTTAATCAATGACTTTAGATGAGGAAATAGATGATCAATGAAATGTATGGCTGACATGCAGTTAGAAGTGATACCTAGAAAAGGTATAGGATAGTATAAGACTTCAAATCTACATTGACCACCTAGAAGCTGAGCTGAAATTTAAATAAACCAAAAAAAAATGCCCTCAGACTTATGGTCTTTTTAGTATATGAGTTGACAGTGATGAACTCCCTCCCGATACTGATCTATGCCTGCTCTGGACTTAGAGCCTTTAGAGAGTTGCTTGTGCCAATGAGAGGTTAAATGAATTAGGTGCGGTCACTTGGCAATTAAATCAAAAATGGGACTTGAACCCAGTTCTTCCTCCCTCCAAAGCACAGCTTTTTGTCCTTTGTCACCCTGCCTCTAAGGAGGAGTCATAGTAGGTGTAATTTAGATCAGTATATTTCAGGATCTCCTCAGCATAGCTAGTTCTCCTTCCACAGGTACATATAAAAATCCTTCCATGCTTTCTCATCATTTATATCTATATTCCTCTGTAAAGAGAAATTAAGTGATTTTCCAGTAGTCACACAGCTAACATGTGTCAGAGATAGGACTTAAAATCAGGTTTTTCCTGCTCTAAGTCCACTTATCCCTCTATTACATCATGGTGGATCCTACCCTCCATAAAGCTTTCCAAAAAGAGTTTAAAGTCCAAGTAGATATTATCTTTAGCTGTCATAATTCTCAGTTGAAAAGGATAAAGTGGAGATAAAAGTGTTCGCTGGGTCTGGTGATTTCTGAAAACTTTTGACCTCCTCGCTGGGGAGATTGATTTTTTTTATACATTAAATGCTAAAACTTTCAACTATCAGAATTGATATATTCCTGTTCATTCATTTCCTACTTTTCCAAGTTAACAACTTTTTCAATTTAATTCGGATGAATATTATATATATAGCAGTAAGATAAAAAAAAACTGCCCAAATGAATAGAGGGAGAGTTGTTATTGGTTAGTTACTTTTCAGTTGCGTCTGACTCATCCAACCTATTTGGTGTTTTCTTGGCAAAGATACTGGAGTGGTTTGCTGTCTCCTTCTCCAGCTCATTTTATAGATGAGGAACTGAGGCAAACAGGGTTAAGTGACTTGCCCAGGTCACACAGCTAGGAAGTGTCTGAGGCCAGATTTCAACTCAGGAATTGAGTCTTCCTGACTCTAGGCCTGGCACTCTATCCATTTTACCATCTAGTTATTTATATGAAAAACTTTACATGAAAAAAACCTAAGGCATTTAGAAATTCACCATGTGGGGGTACTGGCAAGAAAAAACAAAACATAGCAAAAGTCTTGCAACCTTATCCTATGTTGATTGAATGGTTGTGTCCAAAACAAGAGTTACTAGTCTCACTCAACTCTAAGGTGGTCAGCCCATTCCTGTAATTCTGTCTTAAACTCTGGCTTTCACATTTTAAAAAGGACACTGACTAACTGATACATGTCGAGAGTAAGATAAACAGGAGGGGAGAAATCTGGAAACCACACAAGTTGAAATAACTGGAGATGTTTAGCTTGGAAAGTGTTTTAGCAGGTACATGCTTTACTGATCCGAAATGTTATCACATGGAAAAGTGAATAGGCACTAAGTGTATGTTGAATTGGACTTCCTTGAATTTGACCCATTCTCAGTACCACCACGGGGAAAAAGAAGGACTAATAAGTGGAAATTGTCCAAACATGGATTCTCATTCAATATACAAAACAACTCTCTGACCATTGGAATTGATCAAGAATGGAATGGACTACTTTGTAAATAAAAATCTTTGTTGTTAAAACTGGAAAGGAGCTGGGAAATCTAACCCTACCTTTCGACCTGATTCAAGAATCTCCTTTATAGTATCCAATATGAGAAGTCATATAACCTCTCATTGTACACTAATGAAAAGAATGCTGAACCCAGAGCCAATTAGAGCTATCTAAAAGTGGAATGGGAGGCCTCAGGAGGTACCGGGTTCCATTTTGTTGGGAATCTTCAAGTAGGTGTTAACCATAGATCTGGTAAATTGTAGTGGGGATGTTGGGGGGTGGGCTACGGATCAGATTAGATGACGATAAAGGTCTTCTCTGATTCTGAAATCCTGTAACTCTTTGGAGCTATCAGAAGACATGGGTTCCTCCATAAGAAGTTGACCTTACCATCAAGGAATTTGGAGACTTTTTTTTGGAGGGGGGAAGACATGGCAACTGAGGTTAAGTGACTTGCCCAAGGTCATACAGCTAGGAAGTGTCATGTGTCTGAGGCCAGATTTGAACTCAGGTCCTCCTCACTCCAGGGCTGGTGCTCTATTCACTGTGCCACCTAGCTGCCCCTGGAGATTTATTTTAAAAACAGAAAACAAGTGAATTCACTAACTAAAACAACATAATATTTATTTAAGTGCTAAATTATGTGGTAGAGAATACAAGTATTCCTTTGAATTCAGAGAAAGTGAAGTCAGTGAGGGCTGGGATAGGCATTGTGAACTTGACAGATAATTAGGATATAGACAGATAGAATTGTAGTAAAAGAATTCCAAATAAGAAGATAGACTAAAAGAATATATTGAGATAGTCATGAATATAGCATATTATTGGGATAGTTAGGACACTGATTTGAATGGAAGAGAAATATAATAGTTAATAAGGTTCAATAGATGAGTCGGAAATGTAGCAAGGGTTAGGGATAAATGAATGAGCACCCAAGTACTTCACTGGCATTCCCAATTTCAAGAGACCTAGAAGGAAGAGCACCCAGTATATTGGGTGGGGCCACCTGGGAAATATATGAAAAGACACTAACAAGAGTAACATGGGACAAGAAGGCACGGAGAGATTGCATTTTGTACCAATGGAGAAAGCACACATCTGAATGAAATCACAGATTCGCCAACATATCCAAGCCCTTTAAAGGAGGGGAGAATAGTTTAGTCTTAACAAGATTAGGCAATTCAGAGGCATGGAAGAAGATGTTTCATGGAAGAAATCAAAATGTCAAAGAAGTATAAGAAAGATAAGTTTAAAAATAACATGCAGAATACATTGAAGGGGGGAGAGTGATGAATGTTGCTTCAATTACCCTGGCATGAGTTTATTTGTACTATGTGAAAGAGGAAAAGGCAAAATAGAAAACTTTTTTTTAAAATTTGACCCAATGTGGTTACCAATCAGACTGGGGGAAAGGAATGTGAAATCTGAGAGTAAAAGATGACTATGGTTCTAATCTTGGATAACTAGGAAAGTAAGGATGCCATTAAAAGGGACATCAGTAAGGATGGGGAGTTGGTTTTATAATGCTAATTAGTTCAGCTTTAGACATGCTGAATTTTTGGGCATGGCAGAACTCCTAAGTGGAAATGCCTAAAGCAGGAATTTAGGTTAGAAGACAGACTTCGAAATACTGATTTGAAAGTTGTTAGCATATTAATAACAGCGGGAGCTGTTAAAATAGATGAATTTTCCAACAGAGTATAGAAATAGAAGAACACAGGTCAAAGTTTTGTTAAAGGGCAGGAGGCAAAAGATGGAATTAGAAAAGGAACAATCTGAGAAGTAGAAGGATCCCTAAGAAGGGACAACATCAAGCAGTTCAAGGAAGAAAAACTTTGCAAGGGGGAGAAAATAATCAATGGTGTCAAACGCAGGAGAGGTAAATGTTAATAGAGAAAAGTCTGCTGGCATTTAGGAAAAAGGAAAATGAAAATGACTGGCTTTGGTGATGAGAATATCAGTAACAAAGTGAGGATCGCAAGATGTTAGAGAAGGAATGTGTGGTGAGAACAGAAAGTGAGTGACCATATGCCACTAGTTTGAGAAATTAGGAACAAACAGGAGATAAATAATAGGATCATTAGAAGAGATATCAGAGTCTAATGATGAAGTTTGTTCAAATAAGGAATATCTATACCTGTTGTGAAACGGGAACAAAGAGCCAGTGGAAAGACCAGCAGTGTAAGAGAAAGAAGGGATAAATGTGAGAACCTTGAGATGTTGGAAAAGATAAAATCTAGATGCAGTAGTCTTTTGACTTTATTGTTTTCATAGAAGAAGAGGAATGCTTTCTCTTAAGGAGAGAGCCTCACAGCCTCAATAAGGGAGGTTTACAAGGTAATTAACTAGAGAGAATTAGGGGGGAAATGCTCTGCTGTAACAATGACTGAGTTGAATATTGATAACATTAATTTGCACTAGCCAAATCTGCTCAGTTCTCTGTCTTCCACCAGAATCAACTGTGTTGTTGGGTGCACAACATGGGTGGCTAGTGTGATCCTTCTCAGAAGCTGGTTTAAATTGGGGCATGTAGTAGCCATTTTTATAATACCTTTTAATTTCAACAAAAAGCAAATTGGTAGTTTCTACCTATTTTGATGCATTACTTTGCAACTTAATCATCTGTTTATTTACCTTTTCAGGATGGGAGATATTAGCATATCAAAGGATTGTTAAAATTCTCAAACATGAACCTGTAAACAAAATAATAAATATAAGCACAATCTATTACTTTGCCAGGCTCAGACATAGAACTAATATTATGATATTCTGACAGCCAGCCCATGATGAAGATACTTGTCATTCGTTAAACAAATAAATGATTAATGGAGTATTGAAATATCAACACAGTCACAATATACCAATTTCCTGAGCATGGTGAACATTCAATAGCTGACAATGAGTCAACATTCCTTGGTGCTGTGACTTCTGGTCTCTGTGAAATACAAGTTAGAGCATTTTGGATGTCAGAATAAAGAAGAATTGCCATGGTTATTGGAATCTCTAGTACCAGAGTTTAAAGATATTAATTAATGGACTCATTCAACTGTAGCATATTTCCAACCTATGTTCAATAAATAGAGATATTAATATCATTGAAGAAATACAGAATTGGAAAATGAGGGTGGCCAATCATGTAGTTACAGGAAGAAATAACAGATGGATAACCCAAGTGATATATAATTTTAAAAAGACATAGATATGTCAATATAAAAAGACATGCTTAACTGTTCTATTAGAAAATTGATAAAACTCACAAAGGATGACAAGTTATAGATAAGATGATTTCTGTACTGATGGAAGGAATATTCATGTCGATGAGATCATTTGTCCATTGAATTATTGAAGTATCGTACAGTGAATAACATAATAGTAGTTCATTCCTGTTCCAACACTTCTGTTAACAATATAATCACCTCATTATTAGAAATAAACTGATAAAACAACTAGAGGGAAGTGAGAGGGAGAGAGAAAAAAGATCCTAATTTTAATATAAGAAGGATGTCATAATCTATAAAAATGTTCTATCCATTGTGAGCTCTCTTTGCTACCAACTTGGATATGCAGTAAATGGGAATATTAAATATGCAAACTATTCAGATTCATATTTAAATTCAGAAAGTTAGAGGCAATATCCATAAATTTAAGAAGATAAAGTTTTCTTTTATGTATCATATAGATGAAATAAGACATTTATTATATAAAATATTGATGCTGTTCTCTATTCCCCATCAACATACTGTGCATGGTGTTCAGTTATAGCATAATGAGGCAGAAAGCATGCTTGATTCAGCATTGGCATGAGAACGGGGTTTGAGTCATACCTCTGAACTGCCTTCTTGAGTTGTTTCCTGTACAGCATAGGGTAAATAGCTTAATCCCTCTGAGCATAAGTTTGCTTGTCTGCCTAATAAAGAGAAAATACTTGCAATACTGACCTCACTGAGTAGTGATGATGGATTTTTTTAAAAAAAAATCTAAATTAAAGAGGCATAAGGTTAGGGAGGGGAATACTTCCTGACTTGATATGTAAAAGTGTGTGTGGACAGGGAACAAGTTAAGTATTTCAAGGTAGAAGACAATATATGGAACGATTACTATTCTCAAAAAAGACAATAGGCTAATGATCATCAGATCTGGCAACTCTGTAAAGTGGTGATAAGAACAGTACATCTCTTATAGGGTTATTGTGAGGATCAAATAAGTGACTATTTATAAAGCACTTTGCAAAACTTTAAAGGACTATCTATTAAGTATCAAATATACTAGGGCAGTTAAGTAGCACAGTGGATAGAATGCTGGGCATGGAGTAAGGAAGACCTGAGTTCAAACCTGGCCTCAGACACTTACTAGGCATGTCACTTAATCTTCTCTGTCTCAGTTTCATCATCTGTAAAATGAACTGGAGAAGGAAATGGCAAACCTCTTCAGTATTATTGCCAAGAAAATCCCAAGTGGAGTCACAAAAAGTTGGATACAACTGAAACAACTGAAGAACAAATCAAATATACTTCCAAAATCAAGCACTTGAGCACTTATTAAGCATTCAATGTATGCCAGGCATCTCAGTAGACGCTGAAGATACAAAAACAAAGAGTTGACATGGTCACACTTGCACTTTAGGAATACCACTTCAGTGATTGCCTGGAGAAAATGAAAAGAAAATACTTGAAAGAATGAATGAATAAACAAGGAAATAAATGAAAGATAATTAAATAATGGAAGGCTTAACTTTTTCAAAGAACTCAAAGAAATGGAAATATCAAAATTATAATACTAGGTGGGAGGGATGTTATTAATAATATTTACTTTAGAGATAATCTTGTCCAATTTTTCCATTTTATCAATGAGGAAATAGAGACTTGGAGATATTGAATGTTTTTGCCAACCCTTACAAAGGTAGAAAAATTTTTAAAAGAGGCCAAGTTAAAACTGAGATATACTGACTCCTGTGTCCTTTCCATGCTGTGTGTGTGTGTGTGTGTATTGATAGGTAACTAGAGATAAATATAGATACAGCTCTATATCTCTCTAAATATACACACACATATACACATGCATATGTATATATGTTTGAAGTCATTCTGATTGATTTCTTTTTTTGCATATAAATTGTGTCTTACTATTTGTCATCTAATTGATTAGTTGACAGTTTCATGGAGATTCTGAATGGCATCAAACAATTAATTTCCAGACATTATATTTTAAAATGTGTCAGAGAATATTAATACAAATAATCTTTAACTTAGAAAAGTTCCAGAATTGTAAGCATACATATAATCCCTTAGTATAATGCAAGTTTATTTCAGCAATTCTCTCCTTTTTTCCCCAAGGACTATTTTATAGATTCCATGTCCTTCTTCTTCAACAAAAGAAACATGGATTTATTGATATTAAGTGAAACAACATGAGGGGTGAAGTCTTTCAGAGTATTTCTCATTCATTTTGCATAATGACTTATACTATTTGTATGACCCTGGGCATACAGGGTCATTCTTTGCTTCAGTTTCCTCATTTGTTAAATGAGCTAGAGAAGAAACTACTCCAGTGTCTTTGTCCAGACAATCTCAAATCTAGTCACAAAGAGCTGGACACAACTAATTGACTAAACAACAAAATACCTGATCAGTTTCCACATAAGCTTTCAATATCCACAATGTCTTCATATCCAGCCCCTTCTTTCTACTCACATAACCGTTTATTTAGCTCAGTCCCTCATCCCTTTTCACCTGGCCTCTTTCAATAGCCTCTTAATTGGTCTCCATTTATCTGACCCCCTCTCTTCTCCTCTCAAAAAATTCCAATTCTTTCCTCTACCCCTGCCTCTAGAATTAAATACAAGGTTCTCTGTTTAGCTTTCTAGGTCTTTTGCAACCTGGTTCCATCCTACGTTTCCAACCTTACTCTCCCCTTACCATACTCTACTGTGCAGCCAAACTGTGCTCCTTGCTATTTCTTGCACAACAAACTCAATCTACATTCTCCTCACCTTTGCATTGGAGCCCCCGGCCTGGAATCCATTTTTGCCCTAGTTATGACTCCAAGGATTTGTGTTATTCAAAACTCTACTCAACTGACAACTAAGTAAAGTCTTTCCTGTATCTCCTAAAACCTAGGGCCATCTGTCCCTTAAAGAAAAAACAAATACACAAAACCTCAAAACCTTTGCATTTTTATGTACAGCATGTCCCAAAAGTCTTTACATGTGTGTACACATATACATACATACACACATGTATATGACTATATCTATATAGCTCTGTTTATCTCTCTATCTCTCTTTCTGTCTGTCTCAATCCAAGGTGACTATCTATATAGTCACTTTAAGTAGAATGTAAGCTCTGAAAGCAGAGGTTGTTTTATTCAGCTATTATTTATTGAATATTATTTAGATTTAGAAGGTGTTTCTATATTTTTATTTATACCTTTCAAATATAGGACACATTGTATAGTAGGTGCTTAATAAATGTTCACTGATTGAATTAACTTTTACACAGTATCCACAGGTTTGAAAGGATTAGAGTCATACCACATGGCATTTTTTCAACAGAACCTACTTTGTTCAAGAACAAACATTTATCAAGTGCTTATTACATGTAGCAGCTAATAGGTGCACCAGCTAGGATAGAGCACCATGTCTGGAGTCAGAAAGATTCATCTTCCTGAGCTCAAATCTGGCCTCAGACAATTACTGTATGACCCTGGCCTCAGTTCCTCATGTGTAAAATAAGCTGGAGAAAGAAATCGCAAACCACTCTAGTATTTTTGCAAAAAAAAAAAACCAAAAATGGTCTCAAAAGAGATGGACACGACTGAAACGACTGAACAAAACTTATTATGTGTGTCACCTGCCAGATAAAGGGAATACAAAGATAAAATAAAAAACAATTCCAGCCCTCAATGAGCTTACATTGAACAACAGAACGTTAAAAAGCAAAACACAACAAAAAAAGCCTATCTTTTCAAAGAGGGGTAAAGGTGTTCGAAAAGATTGTTCTCTCACTCTCTCTCTCTCTCTCTCTCTCTCTCTCTCTCTCTCTCTCTCTCTCCCAATAATTCGGTTTAAATTGCTTCATCACACATAATCCCAGACTAGATTTTTTTAAAAAAAATCTATCATATTCAGTTAAATTAAGTTTTGCTTTTCTCATTTGCAAAAGGTAATAAAAAGTAAAGGAAATTTACTCTGGGATCCACAACTCTATTACTATTAAATTGTTCATAGGATGTTAATTAAGTTTGGCGATGATGGGGCTGGCGGGTTCCCTATATGCTCTAGGTTATTGTATAGTTCTGTTCTTCTGTTTATTGTCTTCAGAACATTCTGAAGAAAAGTAGCAAACATCATACTAATCTAATTCCATTTAAACAATTATATTCACTGTTCTTTTCTTAAGTAATCAAAAGAAAAGAGGCAATTTTATGGAAGCAAAATAATTTCCCTTACATTTTTAACAAAGAAAAAGCTAAAAAAGAGAGAGAGAGGAATTCAACGAGCAACCTGAGCAGATAAACACTGCTTCACATTAATACAGTTGAAAAGGGTCGATTTAATTTTTAAATGTTACTCAGGAATATTTGCTGAGATCATTTTTACTGGTAATGTCTTTGCAAGTGGTGTGTTTTTTTTAAAGCTGAATTAACATAGCAACCTTTACAAATGTTGAACTGCTTTAATATAAAAGAGAAACCAAATCTGGTGTTCAAGCTTAATTATCTGAAAGTGCAGCTAAACTGAGATCTCTGTTCATTGTCTGAACATCTTGATTTTGCGGCTGTCAGGATCTCTTCATTTCCTCTTCATGCCACATGATTCATATGGTATCTAGAGTTTGCTAGTCTTATTTTAAAACACAAAATGGGAAAAAAAAAAACAATGTGGTAGCCTCATTCCCAGATACAAGATTCTGCTTTCTCATATGTTCTATTTTATTTCAACATTTTGAAATTTCAATCATAACAGATGAAGAATATGGAAAGGCAAACATCTATATATGTTAAGAGATAATGAATTATTGTACTCTAAGAACTAGAAGAGATTTGAATTCAAGTTTCCTAGCAAAATATTAGGGAAAGGAAATTCTTTAGTTCATAAGCTCTTTGACTGTGACGACATAACTATTTGTCACCCATTCTTCTCCAACCATAGAACTTCACTGTAGTTCTGTATAAGCCAAAGATGAACATGGTAAGGACTCTCTGGGCTTATGTGAACTGTGATTTAGATAAAGGTCACCCTCTAGTGGGATTATAAAGTATTTCAGGTTTCAGGCTGATTTTATAGGAAGAGAAATCCCACATTACTTATTGACTCTTAAGGGTGTTTTGATTTTGAAGATCAAGTGCAGATTTCAAGGATTTGCATTAGGGGAGAGTGGGAGGAGAAGGTCACCAATGAATCTGCTTAGCCCTAGGGTGCTCATCATAACCACTATTAAGAACTTCTGGAGTCAGAAGACTGAGGGTCAAAACTTGGTGTTACTGTCTGCATTATATTAAGCAAGTTGCTGAGACTTCCTGGGCCTCAGGCTCCTCAGCCATATAATGAGAGAGGCAACACCAAATAACTTATGAACTCCCTTTCCAGTTTTAGATAATTTTAAAGACATATTCAACCTATAGATGTTTTAAAATCACCCATTAATGATTTTATGGAGCCTGGGTGGCTTAGTGGATGGAGAGCTGGCCATAGAAAAAAAAAGACCTGGCCTCAAGTGCCACCTCTGATACATGCAGCCAATGTAACATCTTAGGCAACTCTCTAAGAAAATAATTTGTAAAACAGGTGCCAAGCAGCATTGATAGAGGAAGTTTCTCACCTTAAACTTCCTACATTCTGATGCAATCACAAGTATAGCTCCAACCCCTTCCTATCCCCTCCAAAAGAAAATAATCAACTTACATACTAATCTAGATTTTTAAAATGAAAAAAAAGGAATTTTAAATTTCTTGATAAGCACAAGTTCCTACCTAGTCTGAATTGATCCTAGGATTTTTTCATCCAAATTAATTTCTTTCATGGTTGTCAGCTATATGTAACACATATGTTGTTACTTAGTCTTTAGACTGGCTTGACATTAAACTAAAAATATCTTTTTTAAAAAAAATTCAAAAGTATGACCCGTTCAATGCAGAAAACTCCAAACTCTGTTATTTCCTTCAGATAATCTTTTCACTATAAGCACAAAATTATAGTACTTATAGTAAGGCATAGAGATCAACTCATGCAACTTCTCAGGTATCCAATTTTTTTTCCAAGTCTGGCTTCCATTCCCACTATTGACTTCTTTAATCCTGTGCTTGGCTGGATAGAGGTTGGTAAAGGACAAGTGAAGGGCTAGGCCATCTAGACATTTGGTAGGCTGTGCACATACCTCTAAATATTAGCACCATTCTGGCTGGGTTGCTTTTGATGTGAAAAGCCATCTTTGTATTAGTGAATAGAGTGCGGTCCTTTGACTGAATCCAAACTTCGTGGAAGAATTCCTCTTCATAAAAGAATTTGTTCTATAAAGCTTGGACTCAGCCACAAGGCTACAACCAAAGGACCTAGAAGACCATATGTGGCCTCAAGGCCAAAAGTTCCCCACCCCTGAATAGTCCTTGCCTGCAGACTGAGTCGCTACACATTTTTTTGACTAGAGGAGTGATTCCATGTCTTAGTTTTCTCATCTGTAAAAATGCACTGTATTCTTCAGGAGAAAGAATGAGGGATGTCAAGTGTTGGGACACCTTCCAGAAGTACCTATCAGTTAAAAGGAAACTGGCTAAGGAAATCCTAATTTCTAATTATTCCCTCCTTCAAAAAGCAGAGGAAGCTTTGATTTGGAACTGATTCTGAAAAGGAGACAAGGGCCAATGGAGAAATGACTGGAACTTTGGGAGGAAGTGACCGTACCAGCTTAGAATTATTAATAAATGAGAAGAGGAAGGTTAGACATAGTTTGAAATGTACCCTAGAATTTGGGAGAGAAGATTTCAAAACTGTTCAGAGAAAAAAATGGGTAGGATTCAAGGGATAAGATTTACACCAAAAAATCAGTTTTGGAGGGAAGAATGCTATGAGGAACAAGCATACAAAATGAACTTCCTTTTTTTTTTCTTTTTGGACAGGTAGATAGCTGCTAGTTAGAATGAAGACAAGACTTGGAATGCTTTCAAGTCTGAAGAACTATCTCATGAATTTGTTCTCCTTAGCTCCAGAGGGTAGACTAATAAACAAGGGGAATGTTTCAGAGATATTTTAAATAGGTTAGCAAAACATATGACAATCTATTGTTAAATGCTTGTGGGGGGAGGAATAAAGATGTGAGTCGTGCAATATTAGACGTACATACATATACATGTTTATATACATATGTGCATACAAATATGTGCATTTATTGTTATTGCAATTGTTATAGTAAAAGTTGGATAATCTCTTATTAGATATGTTGTTCAGATGTAGACTGGACTAGACGGTCTTTGAGGTCTCTTCCAACTTTAGAATTCTCTGATTTTGTGGTTTCTGCGAAAAACACAATTCTGATGATGTAAATAAAATGATCTCGATGAGGAAAAAAATTAGGAAACTGTCAAAGGAGACCAAAGTCACTGTGCAGAGAACTCATCAACTGAATTAGATTAAAAAAAAAACACCCACATCTATGACCATGAAAACTAAGACAGATAATTGAGGATAAATATAAAAGAACATAATTGCATTACTGTAAGAATGTTAGCTGTACCAAAGCCCTAAGCAAGTCGAGGTTTGTGATGAATGTTAAAGACAACAAAAAGAGTGTTTTATGTTTTGTTTTGTGTTCATGTACGTGTGTCCATATAAACAATTATATTATCAGATGATAATAATAGATGCTGTAAAAGTAAGAAGTAGGGAGTGGCACAGTGAGTGGGAGAAGTAGGGAGTGGCACTCAAGAAAAGCGGAGTTTCAAATCTAGCTAAAGACACTTTGTAGCCCAAGTCACTTTCCTCTGCCCCAGTTCCCTCAACTATAAAATGGAGATTATAATAGCACCCACCTTCTAGGGACACTTATCACAATGCCTGGCATACTCCCTTCCCCCTTATGTAACTCTCATTTTTCTTTCGTTATCTAGACCAAGTCACATGAACTTCAAATATAGAAATAAAAAGGTAAAACGTTAATTGAAAATTGTGACCTAAGAAAAAAGAGTAGATAGTAAAATGATTACTTTCCTGTTCTCAATGAGCTCAAGTTACCATGTCCAAATGAATGAATAATTTCTTAAGGTAGTGAAAAAAAGTTGTAGATGTGATCACTGAGACTATTTTGGTGTCCTTTGAAAAATCTCAGTGAATGGAAGAAGCACCATGTGAGTAGAAATTGGCAAAGTATCTGATTTACTAAAAGTGAAATAAGGTTGGTTATTAAAATTATGAGTCAGTGACCTTGACTTTGATTCCTTGCTAAATTCTAGAATTCATGTTAAATGAATGGCTTTTGAACAGTTAGAAAGGGGAGCAGAAAAGACTAATATTTGACATGTTCATCAAGAACAAGTCCTTCCAGGCTAACTTCATTCCACATTTTTGACAAGGTTTTAAGACTGGTAGGTCAGGGGAATGACCTATCGAATTTCAGTAAGGCACTTGACAAAGTCTCTAACAATATACATGTGGACAAAACAGAAAGACACAATTTCTCTGATAGTAGTGTTAGAGAGGCGTAAGAATTAGTTTGTAACTAAAGAGTGATAATTAATGGATCATTGGTAATCATGATGTACATACATACATACATATGTGTATATATACATGTATACAAACATACATACCTATAGTTGAGTCTAACCTGATCAACAGTGATCAGTACTTTAGACAGAGGTGACTGCTATGAAAGACAGTGGAAAAAGCAATGGATCTGAATTCAAGAATCCTTGGTTCAAATACTAGCTCTTCTTCTTACTATCTTTGTTATCTTAGACAAGTCACTGAATTCCTTTAAACCTAAATTAGCCTGAGTAAAATGAGGTATAATAACTACTTTAATTATCCCCCGGGTATAACATAACAGTTCTATAGAAGTACGAGACTATGTTTATAAAAAGATGCTTATTACATGTGTAAATAATAAAACATCACGGCATGCTGAATGAAAGAAGCACGGATTATTAATTAAGAATTAAGGTCTAAACTAAAGCTAATAAAATGAAATTAAGCAGGGTTAACTGGGTCCTTCTACAGAAAAAGAGAAAAAGGAGGCCGTTTAGTACAGTAGAAACAGAGTTAGCTATGCAGTCAGGGTGCCAGATCTCAGTCGACCTCTGACACTTCCTCGCATGATCTTGGGCAAGTCTCTTAACTAACCTAAAAGCCTGTTTCCTCATCTATAAAATGAGGGTGTTGTGCTAGATGGTCTTTGAGGTCTCTTTTAATTCTAAACCTATAAACCTAAATGTCCTATGTCCGTACTTTCATACCTGTGAAATGAGAATGATATTCCTTGCCCTTTGTCAGAGGGCTGCAGTGAGAAAAGAACTTAAAAACACAAAATGTCATAAAAACGTAACCTATTATTCTTTTTATCTTTGTTATTTATCATAGTCTTTGTTCATCATAGTCATCATCACCATCATCATCATCATCATCATCATCATCATCATCATCATCATCTTAGATCATGGTATTTCCTACTTTGTAGCCCTTCAGCATTGTCAAGAGAATACTGGCACCAAAGAAATGAGTTTTGAGATGGTGACTAGTTTGGGGGTAATTAACAGTACTCCCAGTTGGAAGATGCTTGATGCAGAATGAAAAAATATAAAGGGAGGGAGGGGAGTCTACACTGATGTCAAGGCTCACCCAATGATCCTCTATGCGGAAAACACTGCTAGCTGCATAGAATCCTGGAATACCTCAAAGACCTGTAAGTAAAATTCACAGAAAGGGGACAAAGATTCATTTACACCATACATGTTAACACTAAAAAAATCTATATATCAGAAGTTAAAAAAACATGTTGCCCTGAAGGTGATATCTCACTGAATGATTAGCCAATAAATTTGCTCTGTATGTCTATCTACCTACACATATACTTATATACAATAATGGAATATAACAATATTATAATGTGCAATATTAATATCCTAATATGTGGTATAGTATAGTATAACCTGTAAAAGAGGTGATGCAACTGGCATCTCTTTTTTGTAGCTGGAGAAATGGGACTTGGGTAAAGGAAATGTATAAAAGAAAAGTCCTAGATTGCATCTCTCCCTAACAGCTAAACTTAGATGCAGTAATATGGCATGATGAGAACCTAAAAGGAAGGAGAATTTCCCAGAGGACTCAGAAAGCTTCAAGCCTATTCATCCAATACCTTTCTTTCTTAGTATACCAGTAATGGGGACAACTACAATGGTTCTTCTCTTGACGTTGAAAGCACTGGAAAGTGAAGAGAAGGTCTCATCAATCAGAGCTAGCAACTAATTCTCAGATGAAACCACTTTTCACAGCTAGAAAACAGAGTGAAACACCAACTCGTGAACTGAGGATGGAAAATTCAGTCATCCTTAAAGAATTCTCTAGGATCCTTCCATTCCCTGGAGCCTGGGGGATAAACATGTCTGTCTCACTTTATTTCTGTATATAGGAAAAACTTTCTAGAACCCACATTTGTCAAACTCCAAATTTGCAAATATTCAAGGCATCAGTGGCCTGTTTTCAAATGCCATCTATCAATAAGACCACCTTGAGGCCACACATGAGGTGACCATCATAAGAATGCTTCATGGTAGTATCTAAACTAAAATTTACAAAGCAAAAATTAAATTTATATAGAGTCAGTGGCTATTTAAGAAGAGTCTTCAAGTGCATCATGGGCACAAAGTAATAGTGATCATTCCCACTGACAAGAGAATAAGGTCTCTGTGATCTAGAGCAAATCATTTAACCTTTCTTTTCTCCAGCTTCTTAAAATGCTTAAACACTGCCTTGTCCTCCATTCACTCTAAAAATAACTCTGATGACAAAGTAATGTGTCCAACTACTATGAGCTCCTTTAAGGAAATATATGATTTCTAGATGAGCTAATTTAAAAGGCAATGTCCATGAAAGTAAAAATGCATCATAAACATTTCTTTTCCTAGCATTTACAGAGAAGTAATAGAACTGAATTTCTCTGCCAACTAAAGTCCTTTCATTTACTAGCTATGTGAACCCAAGGAAATCACAACCTCACTGAACCCCACTTTCCTCATATGTAGGAGGATAATATTACTTATGGTACCCACCTTAAAAGGCTGTTGAGAGGATCAAATGAGTTAATGTATGTAAAGCACTTTGAAAAAATTAACATGCTAAGTACGAGTTTTTATCTTTGCTGTTATTGCTTTTCAAAAGCTTATCAATCTTTGTATGTCCTTGCTAATATTGAATATCTAGTGGCAGCAGCAATGGAATTAAAGTTCTGCTTATCATACTTAACCTTATTTAGAGAGCATCTAGCTATACAACTCCTACTTGCCATATTGTTACTTTCCTGAAAAATATTAAACTAAAAGGAAGTAGATAGAAATAGTTTCTACTCAATGGCTTAAAATGTTTCCAACATTGACAAACTTATTGCCTAAGACAGAGCTTTGCAAGAAGCATGAATATTTGACAAAAAGTTACTCTACTGCTAACTTTAAAAATGCCTTTTTTCATGATAAGCGGGATGGCTTCAGAAAAACCTGGGAACACTTATATGAACTGATGCAAAGTGAAGTGAGCAAAATCAGAACATTGTACACAGTAACAGCAACATTGTATGATCATCAACTGTGAATGACTTTTTCGCAGCAATGCAATGATTCCGAAGCACTTATGATGAAAAATGCTATCCATCTCCAGACAGAGAACTGAGAGAGTCTGACTATGGATCAAAGCATACTTTTAAAATGTTATTTTTCTTGTTTTTTGTCTTTTCTTTTGCAACATGGCTAACATAGAAATATGTTTGGCATGATTTCACATGTGTAATTTATATAAAATTGCTTGCCTTCTCAGTGGGGGAAGAAGAGAATTTGGAACTCAAATTTTCAAAAAAATATGTTAAAACAAGTGTTAAAATTTTTACATGTAATTGAGAAAAAATAAAATGAAAGAAAAAAATAAAATTCATTTTTATTAAATATACGCCTTTCTTTTTCCATAGTTTTTGATAGTTTCTTTTTGAAGGACACTGCTTTGCTTCTTATTTCAGTAATCTTTTGTAAAAAGATATCACTACCATGGAGGCAAAAAAGTAGCAGCATTCTTTTATTTGGATTTTCAAACTTCTAAAACAGTGTTTATGCATTAACTAAAATCTTGTAAAGAAGTATTTTTCCTCTTTCCCTCTGCTTATCTATCTATCTATCTATCTTTCTATCTATCTATCATCTATCTGTAGGTTTGTCTGTGCCTAATTAGGATCTTCTTTTTTGCCTTTTATTTAATAAAGATGAAAAAGTAGGTTATGTTAGGATTAGGGTATTCATCCTAAGAGATTAAGTGAAACAAAGCCCTTCCTTTTTAGCTAATTTCTATCATCAAGGATTTATGAATCCACAGAACATATTCTTGAATCTGTAAATTAATCAAGGATCAGTCAGGAAAAAGAAAAGCATGTTTAAAAATCACAGATTAAACTCACAAAATATTCTGTTGTACCAAAGATGAAAACGTTAAAGAAAAAAAATTCTCATCTCATAGCTCAGATAAACTCTTTGAAAACTGGTGAAGAGAAAGTCATAGCAATAATTCACATTGTGCTTTAGTGGTTTTTAAAGATTCAAGACCACAGTGACTAATTGATGTAACTGGGACTGCCTGGTGAAGAGATCAAAGTACGGAATTCCCTCAAACAAGAATCCCTAGTGATGGGGAACCCCTCTGAGTCACCCACATTGCAGGCAGATGCTTATTTTGGGTCCTCTGGTATTTTCAAAGGCTATGAAAGTCCCCTCTCTTCCTCACTGGCAGCAGCTGGGAGAGTGTTGCCCTGCAGTAATCAGTGCATTACTCAATGGCATGGAACTAAAATAGAAAAATCTCTGTCTCCAGAGAAATAAATCAATAGAAGAATCAATAGAAAGGTCCCTGGGACAGCCCACTGTTCCATGTGTTAAAGCCAGGGAGCCTGGTAATTTCATGGGGTTTGAGAAATTGCTCTGGGGCTTGGTAAGTGGATTCGGTTTGGTCAAACAACATTGCTAATTTCTGGCCCCTTTAATTTGGAACCTCATCATATATAAAAAGGTCACTTTGTGTAGTGAACAAGGCCAGGTGCTCTAGGTGGTGACAATAACAAAGGATGATATCAGCCAAGTGTACAGATGAATGAAATAGTAATCCCCTCCAATGCTTTCACTCTGTGTATGACCACTGTATTAGGGCAGAGGATAGAATGAACTTGTGTTTCTATGAACCCACCTCAATAGAATGAATATCAGAAACTATTATAATTGTTAGAGCTCGGAGCCAGAAGAGACCTTTTAGAAGTCTTTTAGAATAACTCCTTCATTTTACAGATGGGGAAACTGAGACTCAGGGTGAGAGTAACTTGTCCAACATCACAAAATAGGATTTGAACCCAAATCCTCCAAATGCAGAACCACTCTTTTTTCCATAGTACCATGCTGCCTAGACTTAATGACCATTAGTGAAAAGATGCTTTTCAGCAGATCTAGATTCTGGTATACAAAAGCAGACTTATTGGTTAAACTGTTTTTAAGGGGGTTGAGCCTCTACGAAGTAGAATTCTGCTTGACAGATGGTGCCGTTACATAGCACTAACAACCTTCCAGTTATGCAAGTTTTTAAATACCGTACCCTAGATACTCAATAGGTTAAATTTGGCTGCAACAGAATAATTTCTTCAGTAACTATTTTAACCTGTTTGTTAAAAAGACTGTCTTTTGAATTCACAGACAATGCCCCACCTCTCGTACAGAATGCATTACATGTTCAAGGAGAACAAGCGTGTGTCTGTTGTTCCCCCTTTCCTGCTTTCTGCTTAGAGTCAGACAGGATATTATCTTTCAAGATCTACCACCTTGGGATGTTGGGGATGTGGTAGAGGAGGACTACATAAATTGATTGAATTCATGAAGAACATGTTGGAACTGCAAAATGTGATCTGCAATGCCTTGCTGTGAAAGTTTTCTGGGTCTTTGCAAAGTGAAAACTACAATGCATGGAAAACGATTTAATGTGTCATGTCCTTCCTTATGTCACCATGTTAAATACCTATTTGGTGACCTGCAAGGTGCCACTTTTCACAGAACTCTGGTAACTGTGAATGTCACATTTCATTCACCTAAATCTGCATCAAACCATTACTCCTCTTCTTGTCATAATATCCCTGAGGATCATTTCCAACCCAGTCAATGAGTCATAATATGGTAGACTGCTCATAAAGCTTCAGGGAACACTTTTTAATATCCTGTCAAACACATACCCGGACTTCAGCCTTTAGCCTTCATTTCAGTTATGATAAGGTGTAGAGCCATCTTTCCAAGAACTAGCCTCCATTTCTCTTTTCCATCGCAAAGAAAGCCAAGTGCAGAGTAATACTAGCACTTGAAACTAGGAAGGTGAGACCTGGACAGAGGTTGATGAATGTGTTTGGGTGGGATTATGTGTAAGTGGAGAAAAGGGACAAAGTCAGGAAGAAGATAATTTAAGAACTAATGGCTGCCACCACTACATAACATTCAATGTGACAAATCAGAAGTCGTTGCTTGCCTATTAGTGGTCTTCGGAAGTGAATAATAATGTCAACAGAAATGAACAACAAGCACTTCAAATATAATACATTGCCTAGTGATATAAGTTCATTCATTGTGCAAAGAAAGGTTTCTAAGCATGCTCTAGAGTACACATGGGCATAATTAATAAAAATAGCTAACATTTACAAGGCACTTTAGGTTGTAAAAAAATATTTTCCATATGCTATCTCATTTAATCCTTACAATAACCATGTCAGGTAGGTGTCATACAGGTGAGTAAAAGGATCTGAGCAGAATTTGAACTTAGGTCTTCCTCACTATTTAAATCCATAGTTCTATCTACTATGCCCTCTTGACGATTCTTTATCATCTTTAACATAAGGGTAATATTTGGTAAGACTGTCGGACTATGTTAAGTGCATAGCTACTGCTTTACTGTTTATAATAGTTGAATTTTGGTAGTGAATTGTATTCGTTAATTAGTATATTAAGACAATCTCTTGGTTGTATGTTTCATGTATTAATAGTATGGCATGCATAAAAAAATTCACAAAGCATCAAAGAACCTCATTTTTCTACTATTTAAATCCCCTTCTCTGCCATTGACTCCCTTTATGATAGAGATTAATACTTCATAGTATCAGAATTGATTAGTTTGTGTTTTGGCTGCTACATTTTCCTGCTCACCCTCTTCTGCTAAAGATGTTAATGAGCAAAAAGGAAGGAGCCCAAAGGAGAAGCAAAAGGCAGGAGCATGAATAATTCCCAAAGTACATAATCATCCCCTAAATAATCAAGATTACATGAGGGAAATAAAAAAGTTCTGAATTCCTTAGACTCTTCAGATGGTTATTTTTTCTTTATATATTCACTTGAGCTTGAATTATGTTAACATTTTATTAGGAAGAAAAACTACCCCACTCAAACCGTGTCTGCAATTCAGTTCTGCAAACACTCCTGTGTCTTAATTCCTCATATCCCATTTCTCTAGGGGCCGTGGCTATTTTGTTTTCCTCAGACAATAAGAAATCTCCGTTTTGTGGGCAGGGGCTCTCTTTGCTCCACTCATCTTCCATTCTGCAGGTCTTCCGTGGCCAGTATCTGAAGACATTTTAAAGGCATTTCTAAATAGTGGACCACAGGGCATTGGTAGTTTTGCAGAGGTTTTTAATGAACTTTAGCATCCTCCACTCCTTTTATTTCTGTTGGTTTTGTGAGTCTCTCTCCTCTAATTTCAGGTGTAACAGGAGTTAATAATGGTGGGTAGGTAAAAAAGGAATATATAAAAAGAAAAAAAATAAGCACTTTTGTGGTAGAACTGGTAAAATCTAAATTTGAAAACAGCTTGCATATGCCAATTATACGCAGAGATTCTCTCAGCTGGAGCTGCCAGCCCATGCGAGTTTCCAGCTGAAACATGTACAGACACTTTAAAATTTTGGAGCAGGGTACAGGGGCCACTACCACATAAATGGAAGAATGCCTGAAATGACTGGTCCTCCCTCCCTCCCTCCCTCCCAAACTTCAACAGAGAGCACCAGTCACTACGTAGCTAGTCAAATACAAAGGAAAGTTGGCAATTGTTTTTTGTTTTTTTGCTTTTTTTAGTAATGATGTGTAACTGTCGTTCCTTACACCCAAATCTGGAACAAATCTTCAAGGGTCAAGGTGAATGCCAATTTGTCCCCTGGAATTCCTACCCTGGGAATGAATTGTTCTGATTAGGGATTGCTTGGGTGCTCACACTGGTCTGCTGAATCTATCCAGTCTCAGACTCCAATCTTTGCTATACATACCATCTAGCCACCTATCATCTTCCCATCTGGCTTTCTGCTCTGTTGAAGTACACCCATTCTGCTCTTGCTCTGTGAACCTTAAGCAAAACAATAATACTGTTGCTTCCTCATGCCTGGAACTCTCTCTCCCTCCTCCGCTTTGACTACTCAAGTCCCTGGCTGTTTTTAAGTCCCAACTAAAATCTCACCTCATTATTTGGGTTTTGATGGCTCAGAGTGAGTATAAATAGCAATTGTATCTATTCTGGCCAGAAACTCTAAGGGTCTTCCCCTCCCAAACTGATTCTTTTATGAAGGTAAACTAAATTGCTTAAATTCCTACCTAGAATGGGCATTGCCTCAGACAAACTGACACCTGGGAAAGACCTTCGTTCAAAAAGCCAAAGTCTCCCACTACATCCACAGCCATCTCCAGTTGTCTTGACCTATGTGTTGCCACTGGACTCAGAATGACTGTGGAGGAGAACATGAGGTTGATGAGCCTGCACAGCTCTGCCTCACTTAAATCCAATTAATTTACTTGCAAGTCAAGTCATCACCTTCCTGATGTCATTGCTCTTCTTCAAGAACAAAAGACAGACAGAAAAATTCCACCTTCTGCAGAAAGCCTTCCCTAACACTTTTTAATTGCAGTGCCTTCCATCTGCTATTTTTATCCTATATATTCTGTATATAACTTGCTTTGTATATACTTGTCTGCATGTTGTCTCCCATTAGATTGTAACCTCCTTGAGGGCAGGGACTGTATTTTGCCTCTTTTTGTATCCCCAGTGCTTAGCACAGCACCTGGCACATCATTGGAAAATGTTCATTGATGGAGTGATGGGAAAATGTATGCCAGTTGACTTATCTATTCACTGGCTCCACTCACTATACATGTGATTTTTCAGCTCAAAACACCTTTCCCTGGTCAGCATGTGGCCAGATATGTTATCATCCTAATTAGAAAATAACTTCCTTCAAGGCAGGAGCAATATTAATTAAGGTGGGACTTTTTTTTTTTTTTTTTACTGTTTTCTCTTTTAGAATGCTAAAGTAATCAATTGCCTTTGATTAAGTCTTACTGGGTGCAAAGCCCCAAGCCCACACCCTTTTGCTGATTAGATATGAAGCCTCCAGGGGCCCTAAGAAGGGTATATAAACTCAGAGGTTATGGTTTTGTTTGGGGCTCTCACTCACTAGAAGAGTGTTGTATGATTTGATCAGATGAGACTCTGGGTAGCCACTGGAGCCCCCCGACTTTGGAAAAACCCAGATGTTGTTGCTTCTCTGGTAACTACGTATTGCTGTAGATAGACTGGTTTGTGTTATTTGCTCTGTTTATATAATTTATGCTTGTAATTTCTGGTTGTATTTGCTCTGAAGTTCAGGGTTTTGTCTTTTCCCCTGAACTGAGTGAATGATATATGTATGTTTAATTAAATTAAGATTGTTAACCCCTTAAAGTTGCTTTCCTTAGAAAAGCAGATGAAAGAACCTGTGCTGGCAGCTCTTGTTCCTGGTCTTGTTGGGCCTTTCACCCCCACAGCAGCTGCTTGCTAGCAACATTGTTGTTACAGCAGGATTGAATGAAGTAAGTTCCTTTTTCGTTTATTCTCAACAGTTATCTAATTCTATATTTACATCTTCCTTGCCGACCACAGTTCTTGGCACATAGTAAGCACATCATAAATGCTTTTCATTCATTCATTAATGAATATTCATTAAATGTATTCAGTAAGCCACAATTGATCAAGGGTCCCATGGTGAAAAGCTGTATAAAATCTACCTCATTTCAGGCTGAGGTATTATTTTCCTTCAGGGAATATATGCAATCTATCCAATAGGTATGCTTTTATATATATCATATACATATATATATATATATATATACATACATATATCTGTGGGTACATGTGTATGCTTTTATATATTACATATTTGTGTATGTATACACACACATATGTGTGTATGTGTATACACACACACACACACACACACACATATATATATCCTTCACACTAATTTGTGATTTGGATAAACAGATTTAGTAATAATGACAACAGATAACATTTAACACTAAGATTTGGAAAGCATTTTCTACACATTACCTAATTTTAGTCTTACCAAAACTCTGTGAAATAGTTATGAAGTTACTACTGGTATTTTTACCCCCTATTTATAGATGAGGGGACTAAAGGCTAAAGGAATTAAGTGACATGTACACCCTATTCGATATACCATTCTAATGTTCTACTCTTCTACACTGAACTCTTCTAATGGAAGTAATAGGGAACCAATCTGAATGCTGATTTTTCTGCACAAGGACTGTTGCCTGAAAAGGTAGACAAAAGAACTATTTTCCACTGCTAATGATTCTCCACAGGCTTCTATCAGCAGAAGGCAAGCTATTAATTGCACTAAGCTCTGTAATATTAGAAAGCTCCCTTACTAAAAATCCATAGCAGCATAAGTGATTGATGTAGCATCCATCATAGAAAGACAAAGTGGATGAAAAACTCATACTGGTCAGACCATAACAGGCATCTAGGCAACAGCCTGTCAGGATAGATTATCCACTGAAATGCTGGATGATCTATCTATCTATCCATCCATCCATCCCTCTTAGGCTTCATATTGCAGATGGGCAATACAATCCACCCAGAATTAAAGAGGAAAAAGAGTTTAATCACATTTGATAAATTGTGCAAGGTTTAGAATCACCCAAAATAAATTGCTGCTGCCAAAAATCTCATTCCTTAAAAAATAATTTTCTCATTGGTGCTATCAGTCTAAAAATCATGGGATGCAATCATCTCAGAAGAATAAAAATTACAAATAACCCAAAGGGTGATGGAAAGGTGTATAGATCACATAATAACAATGTATGAATAAGCTTGGAATGTATTCTCAATGATATGTTTGATTGGTAAAGAAACTGAAAGAATGAGAGAACAAATAAATAGCCTACATGATAAACTGTGTTTTGGTGGGAATAGGGGAACACAGGAAAATTTTCCTATAGAAAGTAGAATTGCAGTTAAGTCTTGAAAGAAGTCAGGTAAATAAATAGGAGGATTTGAGGAGCAACAGCAGTCCAGAAATGAGGGAGAGCCAGTGAAGGTTATGGAGGTGAAAGATTGGGAGCTGGGAGATGTATTATTGTGTCTGAGGAAAAGCAAGTACGGCAGTGCTGACTTGAGTGCATTGAGGGGAGTAAAATGTAAAAAGACTGGAAAAATAGGAAGGGTCCACTTTGTAAAGAACTTTAAATGCCAAACAGAGGGTTTATATTTGATTCTGAAGCCAGTGGAGTTTATTGAGTTGGGGGAAAGATGCTGTCATGATGTGTACTTTAAGAAAATAATTTGTTAATGGAGAATGGATTGTAATGGGGAGAGTCTTGTGGGAGGCCAACTAGAAGGCTATAGATCATATTTGACTTGATAAAGGCCTATACTGGGGGGTGGTTGTATGAGTGGGGAAAAAAAAAAAAGAAATGCTGTGCAGGTAGAATTGGCAAGATTTGGCAATAAATTGGGCATGTGGAGTCAGCATGAGAATGGAACCAAGTATGACACTCAGATCATGAGTGTGGATGATTGGAACAATGGTGGTGTGCCCAAAGCTACATAGTACTGGACTCAGGTTTGACTACAAGTCTCGAAGATTTTAGTGAGGATGAAAAGAACCATGCAATAAACAAATAGATCATTTTTTTATCAATAGCAAAGTAATTAAGGGGGAAGGACATAACAAACACTGTATTGGCGTAATCTAAACCAGAATCTTAGAGTTCATCAATATGTAAACGCCACTTAGTAAACATCACTTAAGATCCTGTCAGATGTCTTCGTGAAAACAAAAAGGATCTTCCAATTTAATTCGCTCCAGAAGAAAAGGTCCCAGAAAGAAATTTACAGATCTCCTACAGAAACCTGTTTTTAAACAAAATCTTTCCAAGTAAATGTTTTATTGTAGGCTTATACTTTACTAATAGTATTACAATACTTTGTCTTTAATTCACAGAAGGCTTTAGAAAGCCTCAATGAGGCTAACATTATGTATGATATGAGGTTAAATGGGCATGTTTCAGGTTTTAATTACATAGCCTAAGAACTGTTAGTTTTTTTTTATGTATTAGACTGAGAGCTGCTCCTTTCATTGGGGCTAAGTTAAAAATCAGGATAAAGGCATTATTTCATTATCTTTATTTCTGTGGCCTGAATTCCATTATGCCACAAAAGAAAAAAAAATTAAAACTCTTAATGTAGGGCCCAGAATTCTGCAGAGGAATTACACAGAATAAAATTTTCACAGTTTGGGTTCTAATGTACCTAGCATTAAAGTACCTTTTTGTTTTTGTTTGTTTTCAGGGTAGGCTTATCTTTTACTGTATAACCTAAGAGCTAATTCTTTGATCCACAGTTTGGGAAACTAGAATCTTTGCATTTTAGGTTTCTGTAGGTTCAGGAGAGGATAAAAGAATGTATCTGGTTGTTCAAACCTATGTTTCCACAGCACATAAATTATGTTCTCTCTGAGAGAACTCCCACAAGATACATGGGATCCCAGGAGCCATGAACAATGGCCTTCAACTACTCAGAGAATTTTAGAGCTGGAAGAGACGAGAAATTTTGTCTAGTCCAAGACTTCCCATTTGGCAAATGAGAAAACTAAGACTCTAGGGTCTCACTAACTAACCCATAAAGCTAGAGAGATGCTAAATTGGGATAAGAAAATAGTCATTCGGTGAAGAACAGCAAGAAAAAAAAAAGCACTTATTGTGAGTAGTGAATCACTAGTAGTGTTAAAGTGGGGAAACACAAAATTTTGATAAATTTAGCTCTTGTATCACTAAATCAAGAGTTCTTTCCACTACTCCATATCTTTTATGCCACCAGGTACTTATTAGCACCTAGAGTTTAGAAACAGAAAGTTGATAGTTCCTCTTTAGCGTAGCTGTAGACAATTTTTCTTTTACCACGGTGGGACAGCTAGGTGGCATGGTAGATAGAATTCTAGACCTGAAGTCAGGAAGACCTGAGTTCAAATCCTGCCTCAGCCTTACCTGGGCAAGTCACTTAACTCTGTGTGTCTCAGTTTCCTCCTCTGTAAAATGACAGAGAAGGAAATGGGAAACCACTACAGCATCTTTGCCAAGAAAACTCTAAATAAAGTCACAAAGAGTTGGAAATGATAGAAATGACTGAATAGCAACAAACAACAAGCATTATTCAGAGAGGAGACTTGGCAGTAGGTCATTGAGCTCTTCAAAGGGAGGCACTGTCTCATTTTTCTTCTTGGTATGACATGGTGCATTGTATAGCGTCTTACACACAGAAAACTGTTTAAGTGGTGGCAAAGGACTGGAATTGAAGGGATGCCTGTGAATAGGGGAATGGTTAAACAAGTGGTGGCATATGCTTATAATGGAATATTACTGTGCTATAAGAAACAATGAGTTGGCTGATTTTAGAAAAACATGGAAAGACTTGCATGAAATAATGAAGAGTGAAATGAGCAGAACCAAGAGGGCGTTGTAACAGCCTTATTTTTCCAAGAGCAAATGTAAACAACTCAATTATTTGGAGTATGATAAATACTGAAATTGACTACACAGTAAGATTCTATCCCCCTCCAGAGAAAGAACTGATAAATAGAAGTATGCTTAGTGTGGTTTTATTCAAACACACACACACACACACACACACACACAGACACGTGTGTGTCTGTGTGTGTGTGTGAGAAATGGTGGCCTTCTCTGGTGCAAAGGAGAGGGGGACAATCCAGAACTTAAAATGTAACAAAAAATAAATAATTTTTTTTAAAAAACATTGTTTAGTAAATGTTTAATTAAGTTAAATAGTAAATTAAATGAATGTCTCATTTGGAAAAAAACAAAAACAAAAACCATTTCACAAAAGGAAAGACAGTCAACTACCTACCATAAATGAACTATTGCTTGTCCTTCTGGGCCTGAGAATCTTTTGCAAGATTCTCTTGCCTAAAGCAGTGAGCATGAAAAGATTAACAGTGATGTCTTTAGGGTAGTTCCAGAGGGCAATGCACAAAAGGTCATCCCCCATCCTGTGGGGTGTGAAATTCTACAGTAAAATTGGAATCACTTCTCCATATCCTGGAGGGAACTGCCGGAGTAGGATGGATAGCTTCTGAATCACTGGGAAAAGAGGTAATACAGCAAACCTTCATATTCTCATCACTATTCTTGGAAACTTCATTAACTTTTTAAACTATCTCCTGATGCCATATGACTCACCAAGATCTAGGGAGCTTTCATTTAAAAGAACCTCAACCCGGGACACTAGATTTTTTTTTCTTTAGGGTATTTACATATTTGAAAGCTTCCCTTGAACACAAATTCTTTTACCCATCCTGGGAATATTTGTACTCACAGGTCAGTTTACTAGAAGGCAGATGAATCTTCCTCCTCTGGATTGTAGAGTAACCCTGTGGGTCACTGGGGTTTCTAGATGAGCATTTATGAAACCTCATCCATTACTTTCCCTATTAATTACACAAATACTTAATCAGCTTTTAGGGGAAAAAATGTTTATAGTAGAATAAAAGTAGTTGATACAAAGAACAATTCCTCCAAAAGTTTTGGGTATACTGTCCCACAAATACACATGGGGTCTATGGGGAGAATGACCACAAACTTAAAGAACAGAAATTTTGAGGCAAATGTATAGAGAACCAGATGGGAACACTGCCATATGGCAAAGGAAAATTACAGATTTCATTCATTCATTCATTTATTTTTTTTCTTCAGGCCTGTGATTTCATTAGTGTGAGGAAAAGTGATACAGACAAGCATTCACATGTGTACATAAATACATAAATTATATACATATATACACAGATATTATTCCTGTGATTTCATGGGTTTACAGAACTCCTCGTAAGAAAATCTTCTCTGTAAGTTCAAGTTACTAAATGTTCCACAATATATATAGTCTCAGAAAGTTTCTTGAACATTGAAATAGCTAGGGTCTTGTTCACGGTGATACACCTTGTGACTTAGGGGTGGGGAACCTGTGGCCTCAAGGCCACATGTGACTTTCTAGGTCCTTTGGTGCAGCCTTTTGATCAAGTCCAAGTTTTATAGAACAAATCCTTTTATTAAGGGGATTTATTCTGTGAAGTCTGGATTCAGTCAAAGGGCTGCACTTGAGGACTCTGAGGGCCGCGTGTGGTATTGAGGCTGCAGGTTCCCCTCCCCACCCCCCTCCTCAGCTTGTGTCCA
The DNA here is from genome assembly GCF_011100635.1 of Trichosurus vulpecula. Classification (NCBI taxonomy): domain Eukaryota; kingdom Metazoa; phylum Chordata; class Mammalia; order Diprotodontia; family Phalangeridae; genus Trichosurus; species Trichosurus vulpecula. The sequence goes on from NC_050576.1 coordinate 374,920,199, forward strand.
AGTCTAGAATTTAACTTATATATTCCTGACTTACAGGCTGGTTGTTTATCCATTATGCCTAGATGCCACACCCATATATGTGTGAAACTGCATGCTTACGCACATACATGTACCATACAGAGACATGCATACATACATGTACTACACACAATGAAAGTGTATATTACAGATGTATGTGTGTATGATATACACATATTAGAGGTGTATATTACGGATATAAATACGTACATATATCACATAGCATAGGTTTACAGATCTCAGTCAGTAGTGTGCAAAGCTAGATAAGGCGAGACAGAGATTGTAAATTCAACTCAGCCTGAGCCCAATATTACCCTGTAAGTGTAGGAAAATCAACCTGACCCTCTCTAATTTTGTTTCTGCACTTGAAAAATATGAATGGAAACTAACAAAATAATAATGGAGACTAACAAATCACCTTCCTTTCATATATTTAGATAAAAGAAAGTGATATAAACATACTAAAATGATGTAATCAAAAGATCACAAGCAGCTGCCATTCAAATGATTTTATTCCAGGTGAGGCAGATTCAAAGGCAACCAGGGCCCCTTGGTTACAGGGTGGGGAAGCTTGGGCTTTGTTGCTAAGGAAACCTGTACAAAGGCCAGAGAGCAAACAAACAACCAGGATGGAGTGTGGGAAGCCACAAAAGACTGAGGTGTTAGCAATAAATCTTAACTGCATTTTTAAAAAGCCATTATTCACCAGGTTTTCCACAAATTAAGACACTTTCTTTTAACTAATCAAAAGTTGTATTCGCATGGAAGAACAAATTAACCTGAATCCAGCTCTGACATAGTAAGTATAGCCTCCTGCTTCTTCTAATCTTCCTTTTAGGGTGGGTGACCAGGGCAAAATATTCCCTAGTAACTTGAGTCCATTTAGATTTGTGGATGAGGCTGGGGGGGGGGGGGGCATTTCCCCCACCCACCCCCTTCTCGACTCCAGAGTGAATGACAGATGGATCTGCCTTCTATGATCAATTTTGCATTTGCTGATGGTTGAAAGTCAGTGAAATTCATTATTAATTAAATTGGAATTCCCCCTAAATCATCAGTGAGCTCAAGAGAAAGATAGGCCTATCAACTAGAATATATTACAACCAAAATAAGCATGCAAAATGGAGATAAATTATATGACTTAGTGAAGCAGTATGGAATGTCGGGAAGAAGAGGCAACGAACAAATGACTGGAGGCCAAAAATAAAAGTAAATTGTAGGGTCAGATTAATTTTGGTGAATAAAACTCCACTGACACTCATCCATTAAAAAAAAAAAACAATTAGCAAGTGGATTTTTTAATTATCCAAAGACATAAAACAGACACTTTATGACACACCCTCATTACTACACATCAAAATGCATGTGCAATAAGTGATTTAGTATAAGTCATATAAACAGAGGATTATAATGAGAAGGGACCTTAGAGTCCATTGAATCCAATCTTCACTTTGCACATGGGGAAACTGAGGCACAAAAGGCATTAATGATCTGCTTATTGTCACACAACAAATAAAGATCTAAGGAAAGATTTGAACCCTGATCCTTTTGACTCTAAATTTACTGCTCTATACATGAAAGTTGGCTACGTTTTTGTTGATGATTTCAAAAGACGGTATTTTGAAGTTATGCTTCAATTCATATTAGCTATTGACCCTCCCTTCCCCACACCCTGAGTGACTCACAAAGTTAAACATACATTAGACAGATCACTTTTCTGATAAACTAAAGTGCTTTTATATAAACTATTTCTTCTTGCATTAAAGAATGTTACTGTGAAAGTAGTATTAACATGTCTATTTCCAAAGATGGCAAGGCACATGAATGCATTTGCTTAGCAGAGAACATGGCATGATATACAGAATTATGGACTTGTAGTAGAAGACCTGAGTTCAAATTCCTCTGCAGATATTCACTAGAAGGATTATACTAAGAAAACCATTTACGGCAGGAAGGAAACAAGCTTTCATTTAGTGTCTATTATGTAGCAGGCACATTTTATGTGCTAAGCACATTTTATAAATATTAGTTCATTTGATTTTCACAACTCTGGGAGGTAAATATTATTATCTTCATTTTACAGATGAAGAAACTAAGGCAGGCAGAGGTTGACTTACCCAGGGTCACAAAGCTAGTAAGTGTTGGAGGTTACATTTGAACTCAGTTCTTCCTGACTCCAGGCCCAGCGTTCTATCCACAAGGCCACCTCACTGCATCTGGATTAGCCAAGAACTGCTTGGGGCTTCAGTCTCCTCATACCACAAAATGAGGACAACCATTATGATTGTCCTCCCCGCCCTGCGCCAATGGGGTTACTGTGAGGAGGAAACAAGTAACTGTATATAGAGGACGGCTGGTACATTTCTGTGATGCAACCCTCTCAATGTAAGAGTCCATTTCAAGAGGCGATGTGGGATAATGGAGAGCATGCTGAATTGGAGTCAAAAAAATTCATTTGGAGTCCTGACATTTACTGGGTGACCCTGGACACTCTATTAAGCCCTCTGAAACCCCGTTCATCCAGCGATAGGATGCGGATAAAAATCATATGAGTAAAATATTATATATACACATACACACATATATCACATTGCTTCACATACACAAATGTGAGGCATCATTATTAATTACACTGCCATCATCATCATAACGAGGAGGAGCAGTATAGCCAACATTTACATCGCACTATGTATCTGGCACTATACTAAGCACTTTACAATTGTTGTGTCATTTGACTCTCACAACCACCCTAGGAGGTTGTTGTTATCATTATCCCCCTTTACAGAAGAGGAAATTGAGGCAAATAGAGGTTAAGTGACTTATCCAGGGTCACACAGCTGGTAAGTGTCTGAGGCTGGATCTGAACTCCAGGACTGGTGCTCCATGAACTGTGTCACCTAGCTGCCCCGTCATTATAGGTATATGTTTGAGGGCTAGACTCACTCAACTATGAATTAGGTATAATTAATGTGTCCTTGAGCAGCTAGCATCAAACTAAGCTGGTCCACACTCATTTACCCATACTGACTGCAAGTCATATCGTCATTTCCCTGATGTCATGGTCCTCTTCGAAAACAAAGGACAAACACAACAACTGATGCTGACGTCCACAAAATAACTGCCTTATTATTTGTGGATGGAGAAAGAAGAAGGGACAAACTCAGACCTCTTCACACAGAATGCACTAAAAGACAAATTAATTAAAACGAAGAATAATCAGTCTAGTTACAACAGGTTTTTGAATGGTGAAGTGAAGAAGTCATTTGAGAGATCAAGAAAAATATACTCAGATTATGGCTGCAAATTAAGGAGATTTAAGCTATTAAGATAGCATAGAGGCTGATCTTTGGTGGAACACAGATTTGGGGAACACTCCCTTCCCTTCCACACCACGTAGAAAAGTCTCCATTAGATGGATGTTAATCACATTCTGATCCACAAGAATCAATAATCAATTCAAGGCTGGGATTGATTCTGGACACTTTATGTCGGCATGCATTCAGTTCTCTTTATCTACTTTGTCATAGCAGAAGGAAAAAAGGACAAGAAAACTGGAATATCACCTTTTTAAAGTTCTTAGATCATAGCTCACTGAATCTCAAAGATGAGTGATTTTAGAGACTATTTTAGATAGGAAAACTATTAGCTAGAGATTAAATGATTCATCTAAAATGCTACTAGTTAGCTGAGCTGGGAAACCCAGGTCTCCTGGTTCCCAGCCTCGTCTTCTTTGCTGACCCGTAGATTAAGAATGTCAAGACAATCTGGGAGAAGTTCCCTCTTGGCATGCGTCAGAGAATTTTGTCCTGTTTGATGTTTTAATCGACCATTTGAATGAAAACAAGAAGGAATATTTATCTAATTGGATGGTAACAAGAGTGGCAGGGACAGCTAATAGAGAATCAGTATTCTAAAAGGCCACACAAAATTTAATCCAAATCAGTTAACATTTATTTAGCACTTGTTATGTCTAAAGCATGGGGCAAGGTGACAAATGTGACAAAATGAAATACAGATCCTATCATAAAATCAGAGATTTAGAGCTGGAAGGGACCTCAGAAATATGCCAGTACACCACTCTCATTTTTTTCAGATGAGAAAGACAAAACCCATAATGTAAGTTCAATAAACCCCTCAAATTTATGAGTACAAGATGTGAGAGAAGAACATTTTTCTTTATCTAAAAAGATTTTTGTGGTCACTTTTGTTTGTTATCTTTGAATGAGCCAACTATGTGAGAAGTTCTGAAAAAAAAAGCTTTTAAATGTTCAATTTTAGGCCTCATTATTAGAAGCACAATGTCCACAGTAAAAAAAAAAAAATAGAGAGAGAGTACACACTGTATTTTGCACAGATGAGACCATGTCTAGGGTGGAGCATTCAGTTTGTAGAATATTTTAAGAGAAAATAAAAAAGTAAAGAATGTATCTACAATGTGTAAATTCACAATAGATGAGTTTGTAGTCCCAGGATGAAGCCCAATTGGAGGAGCACAGAAAGTGCTTAATAAATGCTGCATTGAGGAGAGGAACCAAGATGCTGAATGAGCTAGAAACTGCTGCATTTGCTAAAGAGTTGAAGAAAATGGCAAAATTGTATTTAGAAAAGAAAAGATTGGAGCAGCTAGGTGGTGCAGTGAGTAGAGCATTGGCCCTGTAGTCAGGAGGACCTGAGTCCAAATCCAGCCTCAGACACTTGACACACTTACTAGCTGTGTGACCCTGGGGAAGTCACTTAACCCCAATTGCCCTGCTTTCCCCCCTCCAAAAAAAAAAAAGATGTAGGGGGTATCTTGTAGTCATCTATAGCAATGTGAAGGACTGACTTGTAGAATTTGGAGTAGTTGTTTTCTCTCTAGGTCTGAAAAGCAGAACTAGAACCTATGGGTGGGAGGTACATGGAGGAATATTTCAGCCCCATGTGAGGCAGAGCTTTCTAACAATGAGAGTTACTGAAAAATGGAATGTACGAACTTACAACCGTTAACAAGTGTTCACATAGAAATCGGATAGCCACCCATGTCATATACTTTTTAAGGAATTGTCCCTAGAATGAGAGAAAAGTTGAACCGAATAGTCTACTTGGTCCCTTTCAAATTTAAGGATATGACTCAAAGATATAGAAATTAAAGTCCCTGAAGGGAAAAAGTTTGATTTTCCTAAATTTTTTCTTCTTCTGTTGTTCAACCTTTGTTTTTTGCCGAAGGCCATTGACACCACATTGGATAAGAAGAAATGGGAGAGGAAATTGAAACTGGTGAACAATGAACATACCAGCATACAGCCTAGCGCCTTCTAACATGGAAGGAATGTCATCTAGTGAAAATGACCTAGAGGGTTTGAGAAGATGGGAAGATGGAGGACACTCCCACACCTCTTGCCATAATTTCATTCTCTAATAATCAAGTAGAGAAGTGAGAGACATCTTACTGAGAGCATCCAAAAACTTCCCTTTTACTCCTACTTTATTTGTTCTCCTCCTGTACCGCTCCCCCCATGATATTATTGTTCAATCTTTTCAGCCGTATCTGAATCTTCACAACCTCATTTGGGGTTTTCTCGGCAAAGATACTGGAATGGTTTGACATTTCCTTCTCCAACTCATTTTACAGATGGGTAACTAGGGAAAAAAAGGCTTAAATAGCTTGCCCAGGGTCACACAGCTAGGAAGTGTCTGAGAACCATGGTACCACACATTATTGTAATGAAAGGCAGGAAATAAATAAAGTCAAAATGTAGGTATGTATGTGCTACAAACTTAAAATGTTCCATTGACTCAAATACATTCATTGTGTACCTAAGATCACTTTTAAAACTCAAATAGAATCGAGGGTCACTAAATCATATATAAGAATCGCTGAGGTCTGCATGTTGACTTAAAAACACAGATTAATATTTTCTATGTTTTATTATATTTGTATTTATTTTGTTAAATATTTCCCAATTACATTTTCATCTGGTTCAGACTACACATGGGAAGTTTGGGGGTGCCTGAGATCTGTAGACCACATGTTTGACACCTCTGGCTGAGATGACCACTACAAAAAAAAAAATCCTTCTTTTATGGCTCATCTTCGGGGAGAGATAATGCTGAATTCTCCAAGACTAAATCAGTGTGACACAAACTTTGTCACCTCCTACCAAACGGGAAAGGATTTAAGTATAGGCCCGGTGGCAGATTGTGTGTCTGTTTGGAAGCTAGGTATCATAGCAATCAGAACACAGGATTTGGAGGTGAGAACTGAGTTCAAATCCTGCCTCAGTCAGTTGTTAGCTGTGTAACGCTGAGCAAATCTTTCAACCACTCTCAATCTCAGTTTCTTCATCGACAAAATGGGGCTAAAAGCAATACCTACCTCATGGGGTTGTTGTAAAGGAAATGAAATTCTTATATTTTAACTGTTTAATTCTTACCTTTCATTATAATATATTACAACCTGTTTGATTAAAACAAGCTCTTTACAGATCTTAAAGTGTTATATCATTTTTAACTATTGTCACGGAAGCTAGGTGGTGTGGATAGGGTACTGGGCCTGGAATCAGGAAGACCCAAAGTTCGAATCCAGCCTCAGACACTTAATAGCTATGTGACCCTGGTAAGTCACTTAACCCTGTTTGCCTCAGTTTCCCAAAATGAGCTGGAGAAGGAAATGGCAAACTGCTACACTATCTTTGCCCAGAAAATCCCAAATAAGTTCAGGAAAAGTCAGACAAAACTGAACATGTTATTATTATTGTTCCAGCACCAGCCAAGCTAAATTTGGAGAGGTTCAGCTGAAAGATAGTTTAGCTACAGGGTAAGCAATTTTCCTGCCACAGCAATTTAGAAAGACCACTTACGGTGAGGCTCTGATTAGTGTGAATGATGAATCCTTCCTTTGACACGTTCACATTATTTGAATCCGTCCTGCATTTTCCACTGGGCTAGAAACGATGACCATATTTTATATGATTGTAACTCTAAATAGTATGAATTCCAAAACATTTGACCTCTTTACAAGATTCATTATATACACCAATCGGGACTTAGGTGCTGTAGAATGTTAGAATGTAAGCACCTCAAGAGTAGGAATTATTTCATTCTTTGTATTTACAGCCCAAGAACTTAGAACAGAGCCTGGCATTTTTGTGCATTTTCACTGCGGTCCCTTGTGCCTGGAATTCTCTCCCTCTGTATCACTGTCTCTTGCCTTTTCTGGATTCCTTGAAATCTCAGCTAAAATCACACCGACTGCAAGAAGCCATTTCCAGTCCCCCTCTATGCTAGTGCCTTCTTCTGGGATCATCTCTAATTTACCTGTATTTTATTCATCATTGATGGTACATGGTTATTTCCATGTTGACTCCCCCTTACAGTGTACAATCCTTGAGGGCATGATTGTTTTTTTTTGCCTTTCTTCATATCTCCAGTGTTAGCACGGTATTTGGCAATATCAGGTACTTAATCAATGCTTATCGATCAACTAAACGATAAGCATTTAGCGATATCGATGATATCGATCATGTGACTAATACGTGTTTGCTGGTTGACTGGTTGGTTACCAAGTTGTAAAGGTGTTGTTATCCACAGTGCTATCACTTTTGGCATTCACACCAACAAAATCACATATCCTTGAAGCATGGAAGTAAATCAAATGAACTGTTCTCCACTCTACATCAATACTTAGGAGGCTTTAAAAAACTTCATGATTCCTGAATGCATTTAGAATTATTTTCTGCTTGGAGATATAAGATGTGTGTGTTTGGAAAAACATTTGGCTCCAAGATGGTATAAGTGGAAGATTTTCCCATTTAAATAGCTTCTATTTTTACCAATGGAACTATGTCCAAATTCTCCATAAGGAGGTATACACACATATGTAGAGCTGAGAAATTCTGAGTTTGGGAGAGAGTGGGTATTTTCTGAAAGCTGCACTAAGCAGGCTGGCTTTACAAATGCTCTTTGCCAAACAGTCTTCTCTCACTTTTAAATATCTGTATTTTAAGAAGGAATGCTGATCTATTTTGCCTCACTTGCAGAAAGTCTTAATTGTTCATAAGGCAAGATAGTCTGAGAATAGTATAATATTACAGACAGATTGCTCCAAAGTCAAATTGGAAATTGGAAAGGCACAGGAGCCACGCTCCCAGTGATGCCAGGACATGCTTTCAATTTGTATTAATAGAGCCATGCAAGAGTGCAGGGGTAGGGGTGGGGGTGTGTATACAATCCTTATCCTCTAAAATCACTCATTGCCTCCAATTATCTATATAACCTAGAATTCTCAGGCCACATACCAAGACTTCTCAGCAGGAAACATTGTCTTGCTCTAAGTAATTATGACATATAGAATGTAGTGATATTTTTTCTATGATGATGGAAAATTCATGAGGGCACTGTATAAGTGACTGAAATTTAACAAAAAAAACTGTTCTAGTCAATAGGGACCCCCCCCCCACCGCTGCAGTCCCAATTTCCCCATTCAGATGACACATTTCTCACTTCCATTAATAGAGACGGAAATTACAAATAGGCACCCAGAGAAGATGGCTCAGACCTTCGACCATTTCCCATTATTATGAGTGGGGCAATCATAAAGGGCCATTTTCTTTCTGCCTCATCTCTTTCAGAGTGAAAGCTGGTTATTTAATACCATTTGTTGGGTAATCAACCAGAACACTGGAATATTAAAATTGGGATTGTGTTGGGAAAGGCACTTGTTCTAACGGTGAAACACCAAAATGAAAATAGCGTGGTGATTACCGTGGCCGTCTTAACTTGCAGCTATGATTATCAAGCTACTATTCTCAAGGGGTATTTATAGCGTTAGGAAGGCAAATGGATCATAAGCCGAGTTTATTTTCCTCCAAATCTTGCTATTTCAGGGACTTCAATCTCAGTTCAGCAATGATAGAGTGAATCCCCTTCCAATTTATACAAATCATTGTCAGATCTCTGTCAGCAAGAGCCAGCTTTCAAGCTGACCCCTTCAGAGTGCAGAACCGTCTGCAGCTCCTGATCACGCCATTTAAACCAGACAAAGGGGAAGGGAATCTCAGACCACAGAACAAAACCATCCCTGCTTCAAAAGCACATTCCTGTGTGGAATCTCTGTCATACTCGACATGTTCTCAAAGCTATGCTTATGGGTCCAACTGGTAATTCATGCTCTATACAAAGGAAAAGTGCCATGCTCCACCAGGGGAAATCTTTAGCTCTCAGAGAAGCCAAACAACAAAATCCACTCACCAAACAGTACTCACAGAGGACTTGCCTGGCACCATTCAAGGCCCAAGCTACTGAGACTCATTCCATACAAGCAAGCGAGTTCCTGAAAATAAGGTTTCTAAGTTATAGAATAAGATGGAGTATCAGATGGGGGTAAGAAGAGTTTTTTGTGGACTGGCCTGGTATGGCCCAGTATCCACCATGTAGAAGAATAAGGACTAGATTGAGAGTCAAAAGGCCTAGGCTGAAGTCCAACCTCAGACATTTGTTAGCTGCATGACTATAGTTATTTTATCTCTGAAGGACTGGGTTTCCTTGTCTCTAAAATAGAGATAATACTCAGATTCCTAGGGGAAGGAAGCTTTGTTCCAGTACAGCCACATCAAACAGTGAGTGTGTGCGTGTGTGTGCGTGTGTGTGTGTGTGTGTGTGTGTGTGTGTGAGGGGGAAGGGATGTTTGCTTCCTCCTTGGAGTATGGGGTCTGGCACAGTTCTTCTCTGGGAATGCGCAGATCCTGGCGGAGGTGATCAGCATTGATACCCCTTTCCTCATGGTTGTCTACTGGCTCATAATGCAAATGCTACTGCTCCTGGGGCAACCTTCAGAATTGTGTTGCAGTGGCACCTCTCTTGTTGGGTCCATCTTTACCCTAACCCCTTGGGGGACAAGGGCTAGAATCTCTAAGGGACAGGCTACTCCCTGCCCCTCTCCTGGCACAAGGGCACTAAGCTCCACTATCCACACATACTGCTTAACTGTGTTTGAGCCTACTCAAGGCTCAAATAGTAATTTTACTACCTAACTTACGGTATTATTGTACAAAAAGCACTTTGCAAGCCTTAATGCACCATATAAACCACTTTAGTCATAGTATTAGCAATTCCATTAGAATTAATAGATTGTAAGCTCCTCGAAGACAGGGATGATTTCTTTGTTATCCTTTTACCCCTATAACTTAGCACAGTGGTATATAGTAGGAGCTTAAGAAATACTTATCTCATGATCAATAATAATATTACTGGTTCAAACCAATCCGAGTTAGTGCTAAAGGGACCACTGTAGATCTTAAGCTTTGGCCATAGATAGTCACAAAATATGGGCATTTCAGCAAGATGCAGTAGATTGAAGGGAAAAAAGATAAGAGTTTGAATCCCACCTCTGGCTCTGTATTATCCTAGATAAGTCACTTCACCCTCTATGCCCCAGTGTCCCCATCTTTAAAATGAGGAGGTTTGGAATGGAACATTTCTAAATCTTTGGTCCTGTGACAGATACTCTATGCTTTGTACTTGAATCATTTCTTGTCCTACTAGAACTTACTTATTGGTAAATACAATGCCGGCAGTTATCTCTTTTTAAGTGAATAAATCTTATTTCTTCACCTATTTCATATATTCCTGTAGGGCAGGAAATTTTATATTACTTTATATACCTCTCAGTGCCCTACTACAGAGCCTCCTTGCCTAGTCTAGCTGCCCAAAGCTAGTTGCATAGAAAATTATGAAACAAAATGAAGAAGTCCTCAAGTTACTTATATAAGTAAAGGAAAGTAATCTGTACCAAGTGGGAGGTTAAGGCCAACGTTGCTGTTGTTGTTGGATCTTTTCAGTCATGTCCAACTCTTCAGGACACCATTTGGGGTTTTTCTCGGCAGACATACAGGAGTAGGTTTGCCATTTCCTTCTCCAGCTCATTTTGCAGATGAGTAAACTGAGGCAAACAGGGTTAAATGACTTAACCCAGGCTCACACGGCTAGTAAAAGTGTCAGAGGCCAGATTTGAACTCAGGAAGATGAGTCTTCTGACTCCAGGCCAGGTATTCTGTCCAGTAGATCACCTAGTTACCAATATAGGCTAGGAAAGGATCTACTACTAGGGAGAGCTAGTAGGGAAGCAGTGATCTTATATCAGAAGAACAAAAGAGAAGAAATAAGGTCTTTGCAAAGCATCTTATAGGTCTCTTTCCACACCTTCCAGATGGTATGTGTGTGTGTGTGTGTGTGTGTGTCTGTCTGTCTGTCTGTCTGTCTATGTTAATTTGACTAATTCCCTAAGTCAGAAATGAAAACAAATGCTTGACACCATCTAGGCCCAGCATCCAATGAAAATAGGAGGAGAAATAGTATTTTATTGTTTCTTTCATTTACATTAAGAGTTTGATGGGATTTGGGATCTGTGGGGTATTTTCAGTCTCCTTACTTCATCATAGGTAGAATGGGTAGGATAACAACTCAAGTAACTACCTCACAGGTTTGTTTCACAGGTCAAATGAGATAAAGAATGCAAAGCAAACTTCGAAGCTCTGCATTTCAGCTGAATTTAGTTGCTAAGGCAGATTTTTATATTTGATCCATTAACATACATACAATAAGTATGTTTGTATGTATGGAACATACCATAAGTATGTATACTTGCACAGAGTTCAGAGGCTACTGATAAACTTGGCCTTTTGTTTTTATAATTAACAAAAAAATATATCACTAGTATTATCATCACTCGTAGTAGTAGTTCAAGGAAATTAAGTGCATCCCCTATCCCACCAGTTAATGGCACCTTTAGAATTAAATCCCCAGCACTGTTCAGTTCCAGTCTCTATTCACCAAGTCATCTCTCCTACTTAGGCCCTATTACTAGGGCTTTCGTCTACCTATAATTTATCATAATAATAACCTCCATCCAAGCCCTTATGTGAAATACATCCACCAAATCTCGCCTGCTACAGCCTCTCTAGATTAGATTCAGTACAAGGTAGCTTCATTAAAACAGGATTTGGTTTTCCACCGGTAAGCGAGGGGGAAAATGACAATTAACAGTGGTAGTTTGTCAAGTTGTCATGCTTTGTTATGCAGTGTTTGTAAAATCATAATTGGCAAAATTTAAAAACAGATTTGGAATCTCTTGCCTAACTAAGCACAACTCAAGGGTTGTCACTAACAGCAAGGTTTGACATCTGAATTTAACTGACTTCTATGTATTTGGATTGAGTTTGCCTTTAACTCCCTCAATCTTCCAGTAACTGAATTGACCGCCTCAAAGGGAGCCTTAGGGATTACAAATGAGTAAATATCGGGGATTCAAATCCCTTTCAATTACACTAATTATCTGCTAGGGGCAGAAGAGAGTTTTGACTCTAAACTCCTATTAAAGTTAGATTTCAAGGTTAATGAAATGGATTTTAAAGCTGTACCCTCACCCCAAGCATCTTTCCAAATCCCCAGTGAGACAAAATTCTGTACACATACTTCAATGAATCTGTGATCAGCCACATGTCAGAAGCCACCTACTCTGACCACAACGATAATTTACATAAAGCAGTGCTCTGAAGACAAAGGAGAGGCTGGCTGATGATAAACATCACAGAAAGTGAGCTGCCACCCATGCCTAACAGGAAGTGCTGAATTATAATTAAATCTGATATATGTTTTTGTTGTTCAGTCTTTTTTCAGTTGTGTCCAACTCTTTGTGACGCCATTTTGGGTTTTCTTGGCAAAGATAGTAGAGTGGTTTGTCATTTACTTCTCCAGCTCATTTTGCAAACGGGGAACAGAGGCACTCATGGTCAAGTGACTTGACCAGTTTGTTTGGTTGGTTTTCATCCTTGTTCTCAAAGAGAACCAAAATGACATCACAGTGCATCCAACTGTGACTGATTAGACCAATATGATCTCAGAAGCCTTTACCACAGGTCAGGTAGAAATAATCCATAGGAACATTTGGGGTGGAGATGTCTCTAAATTTCCACATCTCATGTTTCTTTTGAGCTACTGCAATTCCGCTTTGCTCAAAGAGCACAGTACCTTCTTTGATGGGGGCACAACTTGCTGGATATTCCTGTGTCAGTGTTTCCTATGTCTCAATCTATTCCAATGTTCTCCATTGAGACCTTGAGAGTGTCCTTGTATTGCTTCTTCTGACCTCCATGTGAATGCCTGCCTTGTGTGAGTTCTCCCTATAATAGTCTCTGACAGCTAGTGCCTAAGACAAGATTTGAACTCACATCTTCTTGACTCTGGACCCAGAGCTCTATCCACTGTGCCACCTTACTGCCCTCTAGAATGTTTTAGCAAATAACTGTAAGTTGCGTTTTAGAGTTCTCTATTTTTTTTTTGATTTAAAAAATTGCTATCTTTATTTTTTTCAGGAGAGTAGTCTAAATCATTGATTTCTTTACTGTTGGAACCCTTTTGGTGTGGACATTTTTTCCATCAATGCAGATCAGCAACTTGTTTGTAACTTGGAGAATTTTAGAGATATCCCTGGAGCACTGAGAAATTAAGCAACTTGTCCATGAAATGGGTCTGAGTCCTGAGATGCAGGACTTAAATCCAATTCTTCTTGACTCAGAACTACTCTCTATCCACTCCTCTTAGCTATTTCTTTCTGGTATATGGATGGTGGTGATGGGGATGGGATAAGAACCCCAGAAGGAAAAGACCGTGTTTTGGGGATCAGGACCCCGAAAAGGAAAAGCCCCTGGACTTTCCCACATGGCCCAGGTCCCAGGCATTCGCCTGGGGCAATCAGCCCTTCCCAGTTAATTAATTGCCCTTTCTTTATCTGCACTGGGCCCCACTTTAGACCACCACTCCCTTAATTCCATCTAGACTCCTCTGTTCCCACAGTCATCTATATATAAGATCCATCTTGTCTCCATGAAGGTTCTCAGATTCCTTAAGAGTCTAGCCAATGGCTCAGATTCTGTAAGAGCCTGGCCAATTTGGCAGATTTTTAGAATCATGCCCACTGTCCATAGCTGTTTTATAAACCTTGTCTTTGGCTGAAAGAAGGCTTGGATTGAATTCATTTCGGCAGGACCTGTGTGTTGCTATTTTGGGGTCCAAGCACCCCTAAACCTCAACAGTGGTATAGATGAATGTGATACCATAAGCTCTTAAAATAATTTTGTTGTACTTCTGTGTATGAAATAGTGCATAGCAGAGTTATGAACACAGTTTAGTTTATGGATTTACCTCCTCCCCTGAGTATGGTGGTCATCTCTGGCTCTTCCAAAATAGTTATTCTACCACATTCCTAAAGCAATCTGCCAAGTGGTCAAAAGGTGAAATAAGTATAAAAAAATTATAGGGAGATCACAGAAACCATCTACCACACTCCCTGCCTTCAGAGACCCAATCCTCAATTAACTCAGGCACTTATTTGTCTATATTTTTCTCTATAATGTAAGTGTAAAATATGATTTTTTAATAATCAGTGAAGGTAGATGGGGTCAAAGGTAAGGCAGATGCATAAGTTTCATTAGAGATGCTATGATATAAATATTGTGTTATTAAAAACACACTTCCCGATACAGAAGCAGAGAGGTCTTACTGAACATCAGAAGAGTAACAGGACAAACATCCAAGGAGCAAGAAACATTTCAGTAACTAAGATACTTAGCAGGTACTTAATGAATATCTTTTTCAAGTGGACTGAATTTTAAGACTAGGTTAGAAATGTTTTTAAATGAATTCACTCAAACATTTTCTTAATATAAAGTAATCGTTAAGAAATATGTGTATCTACCTCTAAACGACTTATCCAATTTTATTTCCCAATACTTAGATAAACTAGGAACTACTTTCCATTCCCCAAACACTTCTTCTTTTCCCCGTTGGATACTTTCATTCACTCATACCTCCACCTGAATTGCCCTTTCTTCTCCTTTCACTTACTGGAATCCTGTGCATTTCTCAAATGCTCCTGCTTCTCCTAACCAATCCTGATTCCTTCCAACAAAGGTGAAATTCTCACTCTTCTGGACTCCATCATTTGAGCAGCTAGGTGGTCCAGTAAATAGAGAACAGGGGCTGAAATCAGGAAGACCTGAATCTATATTCAGCCTCAGACACTCACTAACTAGTATGACTCTGGGTAATCACTTAACCTCTATATTGTTTCAGTTTTCTTATGTGTAAAATAGGGATAATAACAGTGCCTAACTGCCAGGATTGTTGTAAGAATGAAATGAGATGATATTTGTAAAGCACTTAGTCCCTGCCAAAGCATCACTTAATGGTTATTTTTTGGGCTCTGATGGCTTAGGGTGAATGTAAATAGTTATTCTTTCTCTTTCAGCCAGAAATCCTGAGAGTTTTCCCCTCCGAATTTGATTTTTATTTATTTATTTTTTTGGATTAAAGGGGCCATCCCTTGGTTCACTTCTTAAACAGCCCTAATTACTGAATGGGCTTTGCCTAATTCAAAAAGACCTTAGCTTAAAAAGGCCAAGGTTTCCACTGCATCCTGGGCCATCTCCAGTCTTCCTGATCTATATCTTGCCACTGGACCCATATAGCTCCAGAGCAGAAAGTGAGGCTGGTGACTTTGCACAGCCCTCCCTCACTAAAATCCAATTCATTTGCAAGTCATGGCATCGCCTCCCTGATGTCATGATCCTCTTCCGGAACAAAGGACAAACTGTAAACACAGCACCAATACATAGTAGGTGCTACAAAAATGTTAGCTATGATAATCATCATCGTTATCATCATCATCTATACCCTTTTACAAGTACTTATCACATTCTTCTTTTTAAAAATTTAATAGCATTTTATTTTTTCCAGTTATATGTTTAGACAATTTTAAAAATTCAGTTTTTGAAAGATGGAGTTTCAAATTTTTTTTCCCCTCTCTCCTCTCCCCTCTCCCCAACATGGCAAGCAATGTGATATAAGTTATACATCACATTCTACTTTGCATGATAGTTATTTGCATATTAACCTTATCACCACTCCAGATTGAATGCTCCTTGAGAGGAGGGACATTTAATACATTCGTGTCTTCTACAGTACTTAGCACAGTTTCTGCACGCTGCAGGTGTTAAATAAATATTATTGGAATCAATCAATGTCTATCTAACATGATACTATAAACCCCTTTGGTTTCACTTTCCTATCTGGATTTCTACATACTGGCTATTAAAGTCCTACTCTGATGCCTCATTATGGTAAGGAAGAGACATGGGATTCTTCAAGTTTTTGCCAGCAAAATGCAAGTCCTTACTGATCTGGGAAGACTTCCAGTTAAAGCTCTAGCCATGGGATGTATGACTCTAGTCTGAGGACAAGCCTATAAAGAGTTGCATCTTTAAGTTCTCTAGTAGCTGAGGGATTTTTTTAGATGCAGTAAAGCAAAATGACAAGTGTTTTAAGGGGGAGTAGAGCATAGATCTGTGAATCTGTAGTGGTGAAAGACCTACACCAAGACAATTACTGATTGCATATGCATCTGTCATAAACATCTCACTATGACTACATGGTACAATTCACAGGGTCATAGATGTGGAACCGAAATCGACCGCAGAGACAATCTAGTATAAACCTTGCCTCATTTTACAGGTGAGGAAACTGAGACTCAAGGAGTTTAGCTGAGGTGCTCAAGGTCACACAAATAGTGAATGTCACAAGTGAGATTTGAATCCAGGTCCTCCAACTCCAGAGTCAGCATTCTTTCCACTGTATTTTTTCACCTGTATTTTACCTGATCCATGATCCACTAGTGGTATGAGGAATTTGTCATTACATTTATGTAGAGGACAGGTTAATCTTAAGATCTCAATTAGTCACTGATTTCCCATGTAATCTGAGCAAGATGTTTACATTCTTCAGGCTTAGGTATCTTGCAAAGATTTGCATGATTTCATTGGCAAGGAGATCATTACTAGATAAAGGGCAGCTCAAGTGGGAAAGCACCAGCCTTATTGACTGTCAGTCTTGGAAGCAATGCTCTACTACCTTTCTCCTCCCTTCCTCCCAATTCCTCTCAAGTGGTTGTCATTCACAGCATTTCAGCAGCCAGAAATTATGGAGCAGATTTTGCAGCTTTTCAGCAGGCGCTTGGGAAGCACCATATGTCGCAAATATTTTTTTTTCTAAGAAATTCTTGCAACTTTTGTGTTAGAATTATTTGATTAGGCAGATGTCTTCATCTATAGTGAAAATATTTCTTACCTTTTGCTTCTAACAATAACATCAAAAGAAACTAAGAGTTACTTATCTCCATCTTGACCTGAGATATGAAATTTTCATTTTTTTCTTTGTAGAGGGGGAGTGGAGGAAGGAATAGAGATAACTGGATCTTATACGACAAACTGTTAAAAGATTAGAAAAGTCTTTGTTTTCCTGAAAGAATTAACTAAAGTTCAAAATCTTGAAGTTGTCTTGGATCCTTCCTCCTTCATCATTTTCCACATACAACCTCTTAACTAAGTTCTGTAGATACTACCACATATCTCCATTATATTCTTGCTGCTACCACCCAATTGGTTCTTCTTGTCATAGTTCTCCTGTCTAATCCGTTTTGGATACCGCCACCTTAGTAGGCTTCCTAAACACAAATCTGATTGATAACTTATTTAAAAATCTTCACTGACTCCCTAAAGCCTACCAAATTCCACATTCTTTGGGTTGGCATTCAAGTCCTTGAACAGGCTGGTTCTAGTCTGGACTTCTAGGTTGTTGTTTTTTTTTCTAGCTTAAGTTCTTTTTGTGACCTCTGTGTACTAGCCCATGTGGACTTACTATTCTCTGAGCTCATATTACCCTCTTTACCCTTCAACAATTGGCCAACATTCCACTATGCCTGGGATGAATTCTGTGCATTTATTTTTCCTGTTGAATTGCTTCAAGGCCTTCCCCAGAGTCTATCTTTTGTACTTAAGAAAAGTTTTCCCTTCCTTCAAGGTTCAGCTCAGTTTCTACTTCTGTGAAGCTGACCTACTCCTGTAATTGATTTCTCCTTCATCAAATATTCCTTGAATAGTTTGTCTGACCTCTCTTGCTCTACTCTCTCCCTTTATCATCTATACTTATATGGATACATGTATACATGTCAGATCTCTCCTCTGGAATGTAAGCTTCTTGAGGATATAGGTTTTTTTTCCTTCATAATCTTATTAACAAACACAGTGGCTTGCATGTAGTAGATTTTTAATAAAGGTTAATTGAATCAGACTGAATTGAAGCCTTATCTGATACCATGCCTCTCCCCCTCCCAATTTTACAGGTAAAGTGATCTCTTCCTCCTCAAATTTTCACAGCAATTTGGTCCTCTTCACACTAACATTCTAGTTCATTATATAATCATTTCTCTATATGTGACTTATCTCTCTCCTCTAAAAATATTTCTAACTCCTTGAGGCAAAAGAGTAGGTCTTCATCTTTCCTCAAAATTTAGCACAATATACACCGTACAGAATAGTAATTAGATATTTGTTTGTTGAATTGGAAAAAAGGGAAAACTTCATAATTTAATCAATTAGCATTTATTAAGCTACTACAGTGTATCAGGTACTATTCTTTTTATTTGTTCTTGTTTTCATCTTTAGTCTTTTATCATGTCTTCCTTACACATATAGCTCTCTAGTTTACTCAGGAGGAAAAATTGGATTGAAAAAATTAATAGAATATGAGAATCAGGACCTTCAATTTAGAAACATTTCCATTAAAAAATCCTTCCAAACATACACCTAAGATTCCTAGGCTTTTTAATAGCTTCCCCTCTGCCCACCCCCCCAGGATTACAATAATAAATACTTTTTAAGGCAGCTCAGTTAATAAATATTATATTCATCTCGTTAAGTGGCAAACAATACTAACTCTAATGGATTTGAAACTAAAGCAGGAAAAAGAGGCCAAGAGCTAGATATTAATCCTCCTAATATTCCCAAAAGTATCCAGCAAAGAAGCAAATCATACTTATAGTAAATAGCCATTGAATGAATGGTTTTTTAACTGACATTCTCTTGCCTTTAGTTTATAATTCTGTCAATCACATAAAAATATACCTACTAAATATTTCACATGACACTCTGATCACAGGTCTCTAATCTTGAAAATCCTCTACCAATTATTTTTTGCCTTCTCCATCATATTTTTCCCTTTCATTGTACTTTCTCTGTCTGCTTTCTTTCCTCATCATTGCCAAGATTCATGTCCCATATCCTGCACAAAGAGATAATCTTTATTCACCTATCTGCCTTTTTCCATATGTCCTACATTTGTTTCTCCTCATCTCAGCTTTGAGATTTCTGTTTTCTCACACTATTCCCTACTGATGAGAAGCCCATCTGGCAAAGCTTTATTCTTTATTTTTCACCTGGAACATGAAGCTTCTTGAACTCGGGAAGAAGGAGACACTACCACTGGGACTTCCCACACACAAAAATGTGTACCTGTAAATTCACATATGCATATGGGATTTATGTCTAGTTTTGTGACTGTGAAAAAAAAATTGTTTACTTCACTTTTAATAGTGGCAACTCGTGAAAGATAAGGAGGAAGTCTTTTAGAATTTAAAGCCCTCTACTTCTCTCTGCCACCAAATTTATTAAAGTACTATTTGTTACAGTGCTGATGGAATGAATTCAATAAACAGAACTAATGATAATATCCTCTAATTATTTATGCAAGAGTTGCAAACAAATGTTTGTTTTACATGTCAAATGAAAAAAAAAGGAAATTCCCATTCAGACAAAGACAGTGGCAAAGTACTATTTTTGATTGTTATGGAATTTGTTTAGCATAGTTTGTAGCCCTAAATGGCGCTTTTAGCTCTTTTCTCTATTAGATTAACAAATGCAAACCACTATTTTTCATTCCTTCACACCCAGATATAATGTCTACCATATCATACATTCTTATTATAAAGTTATGCTGAACAATATGTCAGAATGTAAGAGGGCTTTTCTCTTCCTTCCATAAACGTACACCCAATCTCTTGTATGTGATGAAGAGAATCATACATCATGAGTCCCATAGGTAAACACTAATATGTCTGTCATTAGTTTATATGATAACATAACTTACCATAAAAAAAGACTACATATAGGCTCTGAAATTTCATTTCCAGATACTCAAGGCATGCAAAGAAATCTGCTGATGTGGACCAATCAAACTGCTCGCACTATTATCATTAGTTGATCAGTCAGTCAATAAACATTTATTATGTACCTCCAACGTGCCACACATGTTTCTAAGCACTAAGAGGAAACAAACAAAAAAAAAGAGCAAAAGGTAGTCCCTGCTCTCATGGAGCTCAAAGTATAATTTGGAGAGACCCAACTTGGAAACAGCTGTGCATAAACAACATATATACACAATAACTTGGAAATAATTAACAGAAGAACCTAGTTATTTACTTTAGAAGTTCAGTCTGAGAACAAGATTAAGGGATCCTTAGTCCCTTCTCCACCATATGGCATCCTCTTGAAGTTATTCATGTGCCCAGCTGAAATAACCAGCCACTGGATGTCACTCTTACTCTACACCAAAAGATGAGAGCCACTATCCATGAACAAATAACTAGCACTGGACTTCTAAATACTCAAGCATTTGAATGGACAGTGAGTCTGAATTCTGCTGTACACAATTAGAAAAGCATTTGCACATGGTAAGTGCATTTGTAATCCATTAAAGAGGCAGAGGTGATGAGCTGTGGTAACCTAAATTGTCCCACTCTCATTCGAACAGGTAAAGGAAAAGAGTCTAAGGCATGAAATTCCCTATATTCTTTTGACCCCTACCCATGTGATTTTCTCAGTCACAAAGTCTTGAAGGGCATCTGGAAGAACATAATAGTTTATTCTTCAAAACCAGAATGATCTTGGCTTTTCTACTGTAATTAACGATGATCTAACTGGGGAGTAATTAAATAGGGTCATATTTGAGGGTGCTGATAATGACACTGAAGTCTTCTAAAATTCTCACTTATTTTTATGTAGGCTATTATCATAGAAAGATGCCTGTCATTTTCCTACAACCAATGGTTGAGCTCTTAGCACCCAAGTCATTAGTACTTAGTGTGCTAAAAGCGTTCTCTTTCCTTAAGTTTTTCATCATTTTACATGATATCTCCATTATATTTACTACATTTTCCCAGTTACTCAGACACCCATCTCCCTCTCCTCCCCACCCCTTTTACTATTAGATTATGAAGTCCTTGAGAGAAGAGTCTGTTGTTACGGAGCTACTCACGCTCACATTGATTGCAAATGCTCTTCAAGCCTGGAGGGTCTACCAGTGTTTCCTTTCTTCATCATCTTGGGTACTACTGGGGATTTGGAACTGTGCCATTTCGCTATAGCCTCTACTAGGGCTTCACTAACACTGAAATTACTCTGTAAGGAGGGTGCCAGGACCCAGAATAACCCATATGCCCGGTGGTTTGCATAGACTTAGAATGACATCTTCTGATAATTGTTCCTAAATATTAGCTAAGTCAAAGTTTAGGAAAAACCCAGCATGTCATAGTCATCCACAAAGTACTGGAATATCTGATGGTTTCATTTAAAGTGTCTAATAATATAAGTTCCAATCTTCTGACTAAAGACTCAAGTGATATCTTATATACCCAGGGCTTGTGAATATTAGAGAAACGCAATTCATTTTTGCATATGACTTGGATGTGAAATTAATGCCTTTCTTGGTTATTTTGGATGTAATCATCTCCAAAAATGGGAGCAAATTTATTAACTTATATGGAGTATTCAAGGTTTCTCTTCCATACAACTCTTGGTTTTCTCATTTCATTATGAATAGGAATAATTTCAAGTACTCCCTCCACCATTTTTTTTAAGTTTCACTTCTGGAGAGCTCTATACAAAGGCCTTGCTCTTCCTGGAGTACCAAGCAACACTGACACAATCATTTCTGACACTCATTCTAGTACATCTGTGACCATTCTCTCCATGTCTCATTTACAAAATTGTCTTCTTCTCCACATTCCCTTTCTCCTTCACTTTCTTTGGATTGCTTTTTTGCCTCTCCAGTATCATTCTTTGGTAGGACATCATTCAAATGAGTTCTTTTATTACTACACCCAAAAAAGATTCTGAGTCTTCAATTGTGAGATTTCATCCTCTCAGAAGTTTTTTATATACTAAAGAAATCTCCTTATCTCACCAATGACTGAAAAAATAAAATATGTATAAAATTGTGCTTTTATTCCTTCATCTGAAAGGCTGACTTACAGAATTTTTTTCTTGCCATCATCAATATTAACCTAAAGATTCCCTAAGCCCATATTTTTGGATCTATCATTTTTCTTCAACTCATCATCAAAATAAGTTATTTGCTCTTAATTCTCTTCATGCTCACAACAATAATCATCATTGTGCCTAGTGTATTCCAACCACCTTCTTGCCATATTAACTATGTTTAGACTCCCACTGCCTACACTCCATTTTACACATAGGAACTAGATTCATCTTCCACAATTATCATTTATGCCATTTTATTCCTTGCCTAAGAGCCCTTCAGTGGTTACCAAATGCCTTTCACATTAAATACAAACACCTGATCACAGGAATTTAGATCCCAGGCCAATTATATCCTCTTTATCTAAATGCCCTACTCTCTTAGCAAATCTAGTTTATAGTATCTCTTTTGGTCAGAAAAAGCTACTAGTTACCCTTTTGTCTTTTCCTGAATGGTTGGTATCTCTCACTCACGTACATCCTTTCTTTTCTCATTCATCAAATCTTCTGCATTCAGAGATCAGCTCAAGGAATTGTTTCTCATCCATAAAGCCTCATATCCTTCTGTAAAGTGATCACTCCAAATTTTCTTGTGACAATTTGTCTCAATCTCTTCTTTCTCACATTCCTTTATAACATTTTAAAAACTTATTTGTGGTAAAAATGGGGAAATCAAATAGATTCTATTCTGTTATTGATTTCATTTTGTATCACTGCCAACATTTTTGTAACTGCCTAAGTCATGTTTCATTTGTCTCAGAGCTAAGTTCAGAAATTCAGCTTTCCTGTAAGTCCCTCATTGTCTCTGAGTTAAGTTTAGAAGTTCAGTTCTCTTGCTAATCACTGTTCTATTCTTACTTCAAGGAAATCTGTTATCCTTGAAGGATGTAGGTGGACACCAGGGAGTCTGTTCTACCCAAGGCCGTCTGGTCCACTATTGCTAAACTGTCCTTGTAGGCAGACCCAAACAATAAACATCTCTTGGGGACAGAATGGAAGGAGGGGTTGTTGCTAGACCCTCCTTCCCAACTCCCTGCTAATCATAGTGTTCTTCATGTTTATGATGCTACAAACTGTGTAATCTACCACAATGTTTTCTCTTTCTATGATGCTGCCTTCTATTCAGGATGTTCCTTCTTTTGTCTATGAAAGATTGCTGTTCTCCTCATTTGGGGTCTTTTCACTGGGTGAGGAGCTGAGAGATTGCTTTTATTGGCACTTTGCTAGCTTTATGAGTGGGCAGCTAGGTGGCACAGTGGATAGAGTACTGGACCTATAGTCAAGAAGACCCATCTACCTGAGTTCAAATCTGTCCCCAGATACTTACTGGCTGTGGGCAAGTCACTTAACCGTGCTTGCTTCATTTCACTTGTAAAATGAGCTGGAGAAGTAGATGTCAAACCACACCAATATCTCTGCCAAGAAAACTTCAAATGGGGTCATGAAAAGTAGGACATGACTGAACAACAAAAACAACAAAGTGTTACCAATAAATTAAACATGCTCAGAGCTTTGTGTCTCAGTTTATCTTAATTTCAATTAGAGCAGTGGACATGTCATATCCTTCTCTTAGATTGTTATCTTCTAGAGAACAAAGATTGTGGCATTTTTTTTCATTTTAAATATCCATTGACTGCAATGAATGAATTGGGTTTTTTTTTGTTTTTTTGTTTTTTTTTAGTGCTTACTATGAATTAAGCACCATGCTAAGTATAGAAACTTAGTAGGCACTTAATCAATTCTTCGTTGAATTGAGTTATTCTTGGTTCTGTGACTTTGATAAATTACTTAACATTTCCTTACTTCTCTTACCCTTTCATTACTAAATGTCAAAAGTGACATATGCCAATCTACCTACAATATTAAGAAACAGTGCTTCCTAAAACTCTGGGTGGTCTGCCAAAATGACTTAGGTTTTATCTGCATAAATTAATTAAGGAAACAAAAAATAGATAAAACTTTGGTGAAAATGCCTTACTCTATATTTAGGGTATAAAAGACTTTGTGACAATACTTCCTCAGACTGCAAAGAACAAGGTGGATAGATTTAATTGAATTTCCATAAACTTTCAAAAATTTAACCTATCACAAAATGTGCATGAGGGAACCAGTAAAGTTAGCTAAGTGACATAAAAAGAATATAGATAACTCGTATTTAAAGTTCATAAAATGTTCTGTTTTCCTTACAAAAACTGTGTTTTTATTGGTAGGACAAGAGGAAAAGGGAGAGGAAGGGAAGAAGCATTTACATAGTATCTACTATGTGCCAGGCCCAGTGCCAAGTGCTTTACAAATAATCATCTTATGTTAATGCAAGAGTTATCATGCTAATTTTACAGATTAGGAGCTTGGGGTGCATAAAAGGTCAGAGATTTGTTCAAGATGGTGCAGCTAGCAAGTGCCTGAGCCAAAAGATGAATCCAGATTTCCTGGCTCCAATGTCCAGTGTTATTTACATGATAGAAAGAGAAACGGTGTGGTTCCATACTTCTGTTTCCCACAAGGCATGAAAATAAAATATAAACCAAAACTGTGAGTATGAAATGAGCAGAGATGGAAACAAACACTTCTCCCACCCCCCCAAGAAAAAAGTACCAACAACAAGAGAACATGTGGCTACAATGTGGGGAAAATCTATGCTACAGTGTGAAGCAAAACAAAACCAAAACAAAAAATGGGCAAACATGGGGGAAGAAAGAAAGAGGCATTTGTATAAGTTGATATAAATATCAGCAATTGCATTAAGTAAAAGCTCTCTTTTCACATTTTCACTGAACAGTGGTAAGTCTCAGAAAAGAGATAAACA
The DNA here is from genome assembly GCF_011100635.1 of Trichosurus vulpecula. Taxonomy (NCBI): domain Eukaryota; kingdom Metazoa; phylum Chordata; class Mammalia; order Diprotodontia; family Phalangeridae; genus Trichosurus; species Trichosurus vulpecula. Next base: position 374,945,204 of record NC_050576.1, read on the forward strand.
GTAGCTGAGCTTACTCCAGGACTGCATAGTCCTGTTACCATGTTGAAACAAGAGAAATCATGGCAGAACAAAGCTGAGCTTCCTGGTACAAAATGACAATTCTTCATTTTTATATCACTCATGGCTTGACAAATGATACATAGGACACATGTCACAATTCATCATCAACCACCTATGGCTAGTAAGAGACAGGGTTGGGGAGTTTAAGGCAAAATGGAAATCTGTATAATGCAGTAAAATATGGTTTTTATATAATGAAATCAGAATCAAGGTCATTCTATTTGAAAGATTTTTATAAGTTTGGCCATAAAAAAGAAGATTGGCAATGTTCTTTAATAAGATATTATAAGAACTAGGGAGGAAACAGAATAATTTCTAATGGACCAGTATTGAGAAAAAAAGACTAAGTGCCATAAAGTAAGAGGAAATAGGAAAGATATGCAACCCAGCAGATTTATTAGCCATTTATCACATTCAGGGAAGAAAGAAAGAAATGTTTTTCTCTCAAAAAATATTGTGTTGCTACTTTGGGTAAATATACAAAGTATACACACACATACACATACTCACATGTATACACTGTTACCTGTGTGCATATACAGACACCTGTAGATATATACATATTTGCATATGCATTGTATAATACACACAAATACTCATATGTGAAACGTGTATATGTAAGTATATATATATGTATATGAATATATATGCATTGCACACACGTGCTTGTGTATGTATATAAATATGTATTCTTCACATACATTTTTTCCAGTAATAAATACTTCCTTGTTATTCACAAGGTACAAATTAGACAGAAGTTTCTAGAGCACCACCCAGGACAAATGCGTCATCTAAGTCATCTAATGTCAAATACAGGGCTTTCTTCCATTATTCCACGCTTACTTTCCCCTAAGTTTTAACATATCATACTTCACAAGGTAATCCATAGTATTTTTTTAAAGTCCATTACCAATCTGTGTGCTCTCCGTTCCTAGGATTACTTTTTTGAAGTAGTTTGCCTGAGAAAAAGGGAAGCCTTAATTCTCTTGAGATTTTAGCCATTTTACAGTGGGGAACATAATAGTCACTTTGTTGCATACAAATTTGGTCTTATGATAGCATTGGTTAACATGGAATTCAATCTAAATTAAGGTATTTAAATTGTTGGACAGGACATGGCAGCACGCAACAAAAGGTTTTGTTGAAAATAGATCATAATTAGTGAAAATTTGCTGAGACAGACAACAGTTGATTCCATTGCCCAAGCATTTGGGAAGATTATAAATTGCCACAATCACTTTCATCCTCAAAAATATGTTTCCATTAAAGTGGTACAGATCACTTCATTACAGGTATAATCCTGAAAAGTTTTATTTCAATGAGTCAAGCCATGTTTTTATTGATTACATTGTAATTTCAAAAAATATAGTCTCAAGGGAGATGGGAATAATGTGGAAAATATTTTAAATTCACATATTTAATAGGAAATATATTAAACCATTAATAATAATACTAAATAGATCTTTCTAACAATTAATCATGGAAAAACAGAGTGGATTAAAAAATGCATAGGGTGCAAATTCTTGACATGTGGCTGGATGGGCAGACAATCAATATGTAGATAGAGACAATGAATTTAGTCCAGAAATAAAAAGAAAATATAGTGCTAATTGCATTTGAAAACCTATGTAGCATTTCCAATAATACCAAGCTGTTAAATGTCACAAATAATCTCTTTAACACCATATTTTTTTCTTGTGATGCTATATATAGCTATGAATCATGGAATACTAGTGCCTCAAAATAAACAAAATTAAAGAAAATTCAATGAACAATGAATTGAAAGACACGTGGTCTACGGCATTGTGTAATGAAAAGCATTTTCAACTCAGAATTAGGAGATGTGGGTTGGTTTGATTCTTATTCTGACATTTTCTATCCGTGTGGCCATAGGCAAGTCATTTAAAATTCATGTCTTAGTTTTGCATCTATAAATTGGGTATGATAACACCTTGCTTCCTGGGCTGTTGTTGGAAGGAGGAAAAAAATAAACTTTGTAAGCCCTACATAATGGGTTTCCTGAGCCTGTTTCCTTATTTGTAAATTAGATCTGTTTTTGAGGTCCCTTGCAGATCCATTCTTATGGTCCTATGAAGCATATTTAAAAGTATGTTCAAGGTTATCTATGACTACAAAAGGAGATATGTCGTCATCTACGTTCATATGTAATCATAGGGGAAAAAAAAGAAATACCAGTGTGTCAGGACAAATCATTGATACTGTCATGAGAGTGTCAATGAGATAACTGAGAAGATATGAGAGTTAAAAGAGCCCACCCACTGGGTGGATCATTAAGGGGCATTTATAGAAAAATATGAATGACCAAAACACAAGAGTATCAGTTAGAACCTGCAGTGATGGAGAATGTATCCAGACCAGTTTCAAGATTAACTAACAAAACATTTGGGCACAAATGGGTGGCACAGTGGATAGAGTGCCTGGACTGAAGTCAGGAAGACTTATCTTCCTGAGCTCAAATCTGGCCTCAGACACTTACTGTATGACCCTGGGCAAGTCACAGTGTCCAGAGAGAAGGAAGTGATAGCGTCATTGTTTCTCTTCTAGTTAGATCACTTGTGTTTAGTACTGGAAACCACAATGCCTGGCACACCGAAGGGATTTACTGAATGCTTGTCAAAATGAGTTGAATTTTTTTTCTTTTTTAAGCGGTGAGCAGCCAAAGGAGGGCCCTTTTCCAGGAGGACAAAGGATCTCCACATCATATCATATGAGGATTAGTTGGATAAACTGAATAGATTTAATGCTGGGAATAGAAGATTTACAGGGGACAGTGGTAGTGTTCTTCAAATGTCTTAAATACTTTCATCTTGAAGAAGGATTGGATTTAAACAACAACAAAAAATTAGCGTGTCTCCTATATACAAAACACTAGAAAGATACTAGAAAGATAAAAACAAACAGTTTTTGTCCTCAATTAGTTTATTTTTTTCTGGCAATTTGTTCTCTTTACAGCAGAATTTATACCTAGTTATGCCAGAGAGCATATCTGGAAGAAATGATTGGAAGTTGTAGAGAAACACATTTCAAATTATGTAAAGAATGAATTTTTACTAATTTTGACTATTAAAAATTTGTCTTAAAGGTGCAAGGTTCTCTTCCCTTGCAGTCTTCATGAAAAAAAGAAGAGGATTAGCATTATGTTGTAGGGAAGGTTTAGGTATAGTTTGGATTCAATAGCTTTTGATGCCTCTTCTGATTCTGAGCTGTGAGATTTTGAGATTCTGGATAGATATCCTAACAAAAGATTTTTATAATCGCTTTAATGGTTGGACTTCACCTCCCTTCCTCACCCTGACCTGAAGCTGAGGAACAAAGTTTTTTTTTTATTTTTTGGTCATAAGGCTTGTTTACTGGGAACAGGAAGAATGGTAAAAAGTTCAAAGCCAGAAAAAAGGCAGGCATTAAAAGCAAGAAGGATGTGATGAAAGTAGAATAACAAAACATCCCAAGAAAGTAAGGTTAGAGATACAAGACCTACAGAAGAATACTGAACTACATAATGAAAGTATTGGTCCAGCAACTAGACTGCTAGTGGGTATCATTTTATGTATGCACACCCAGACACTATGTGCAAACGTAGTCTTGGACACTCTCATTTCATGTGCAATAAAGAATCTGAGTGTGTCCAACAAGTACTAAATGAATCAGGACTACATGTGTTTCTTAAAAAAATATCAAATGGCTAAAATTTATGCAATGGACATGATAATTTTATACGTGAAAATATTTTTAAGCATGTGATACTCTCCCTAACAAATGTCTGTTAGAAAAATAAATGCCTCATACTATAAATGAAGAGGTTTTTAATAAGGGTAAACATCTGAGTGGGCAGTTGAGTGTCACAGTGGATAGGGTACCAGGCCTGGATTCAGAAAGACTCATCTTCCTGAGTTTAAATCTGGCCTTGGACACTTACTAGCTGTGTGACCCTGGGCAGGGCACTTCACCCTGTTTAAGTTTCCTGATCTGTCAAAAGACCTGTAGAAGGACATGGCAAACCACTCAAGTATCTTTGCCAAGAAAACCCCAAATGGGGTCACAGAGAGTTGGAGTGAAATGACAGAACAATAAACATCTGAACGAAAGGGCAGTTGTAGATATGTCTTTATGGTATGTTTAAAAGTAATTGTAAAACATAAACATGATTTCTTGGAATGTTTCTTTCTGAGATTTGCCTTTCAAACTATGCTGGCTTTCATCACACAAACTGGCCATGAAATTAGCCATTGGTAGTCACATTGGCAGGATGAAGTTTCTACTACTGTGGTCTCACTATATAACTTTATGTAACTCATATAACATACAAATATCTGATATATAATATAAGACACAAACAATACATCACAAAATAAATGTGACATGTAGCTTTGTATTAAATACCACAAAAATGATAATCGTAGGAGTCCATTATGTATAGACTTGTGGTGATTCTGTGAGTGAAGATCTTTCCTACCCATTCAATAGGACTCAAATGGGGCCAGTTAAGAGAGGCCAGCCCCTACCTTTGTGATGCAAATCAGTGATTAAAGACCTTTCCCACATTCTTTTGCCTATTGGGCATGAAGCCCTCAGGCCCTAAAAAGAACATATACACCCAGAAGGTAGCTATTGAGAACTGAGAATTCAGAAGTCAGAAGAGAAGCCAGACTTCAGAATTCAGCCCAAGGAGGATTAAGAACTCCAAGTCCACAATGCTACAGAAAAGAGTGCTGAGGGGAGAGTGGAGACCAGAGGACTGAGGGAAGAAAGGACACAGGCAAGCAAACAGCTAGGATTCATGAGTGATTGTTTATGGGAAGGCCCTAGCAGGGGTGAGGTTTACAGGATGACTTTGCTCTTTGCTGTAATACTGTGTTTTAATCTCCTTGTTGCTACACTGACGTGGGCTTACTGGTTTTGGAATACAATTACTGCTATATCGAATTGGAATTACTGGTTCTGGGATCTGATTCTTTAGTGCCTAGGTAAATGTAATACTTCCTCTGCCTTCTACCTAGAGAGTTTTTCATACTTTGCAATTCTGAACCATATAGACATGTTCATGGTCATCCTCCAGGTCACGAATCTTGCCTTACTGATATAAGACTTTAATTAGTTTTCACTCATTTATTAAATGAACATTGATTACCCATTACATGCTCGCCTTTGTTTTCATTGGAATAAAACTGCAATAAGACAGTCCCTTCCCTCAGAGCTTCCAGTCTATTTTGTGGAAAGCATCATGTATACCATAAATAAAAATATATATGAAGTAAATACAATATAATATTGGGGCAATATTAATAATAATAATAATAATAGGGTGATGTAATGGGGGAAAGGGAAGGAACCAAATTAGGCTTTGTGTAGAAGGTGCTCCTCGAACTGAACCTTGAAGGAAGCCAGTTTCTAAGAGGTGGATGTAAGGAGAGACTAAAGTCTAAGCTTGGGTTGTACAAACGCCAAGCAGTGTGAGATGGAATGTTTTGTACAAAAAAAAGGGGGGGGTGCTATTTTGACTAGAAGATAACGTATACAAAAAGGAATCAGGCACAGTAAACCCAGAAAGTTTGACTGCAGCCAGATTGTGAAAAGCTTGAGATGCCAAACAAAAGAGTTTATATCTTATCTCAGAGGCACTAGGGAGACACTGAATTTATTGCTCATCAACGTACATGGTATTGAGTGTAACACCAGACAAAAATTGGCAAAGCCTCAGGTCAAATCTCCACTAAAGACAAAAATTGGAACAGATGCCAAAACTGTAGTAAACAGAATAAGTATTTATTGGTGGTGGATCAATTAGAGGAGAATGAATCATATTAGCCTACAAGGTCTCAGCTCAGATTGGAGCCTTTGGCCCTATATGCTTTGAACTGATGACAGCAACATTTTCTAGGAAGACAAGCTGTGATTCAATTCTTTGATTTCATTTCTGTTTGTTTTATTTGTCTTCTGGCAAAATTAGATCCAGTTCATGAGCTCTAGGAGTAAAAAAATAACTGCCACAAATGATTTTAAGTTCAGTAAAAAGAGGTAGCCAAGAATTTAGGCAGAGTAAATAAAAAGCAAACAAAAGGAGTCAGGCAACTGGAAATTTTCTGCACCCTTTCTTCAGGACATCCTAGAAATTCAACCTTTTCTTCTATGATAGCAGTGAGGAAAAAAGGGGAGCCAGTATTAGGAAAATTCATACTGAAAATGAGAAAACAATAGCATGATTTTGAAATTCTGAAGACAGCAGGTGAAGGCATTTCCCTCTACTTAGATAAGCTCTGCTGTGAAATTTCTCCCCTTTTATTTTCTGTCACCAATTCTGAATGATTCCATCTTTTTTTAATAGATGGTTGTTAAGCAACTCCATGTGTTGCTATGCAAGAAAACTGACACTCGAAGGCAATTTTCTCCAATGATGGGGGAAAAAATCCCCACCTTGCCACATTGTCCATATTTTTCTTGGGAGTGGGGTAAGAACAATCACTACATGAACTATAAGCATAGATATCTATCTGTCAATCAATAAATTTATTCAGCACACAAGTGCCAGGAATTGTGCTATAAAGAATAGCTGTTGGTGAATTTAATTCAACAAAAATTTTTTCGTCTGTAAAAAAGACTACTGCATTACATGGTTAAGATGAAACATATCACCCTACATGATAAAGAAATTGATTTTTGCATTTTTATTCATTGATTCTAAAAATACACTATTAACGAAATAATTTTTAACAAGTACAATTTGTTAATGTTGATTCATAAAACAGCTGGTCAGGGTTACATTATATCACTGGCATGGCACCATATTTAATAAGCCCAAAGGGACAGGGGGAGTCGAATCAAGGCTTGTGGTAATACAGTTCCGAAAATTAGCACTTTCCACCATCCCAGGAGCTCAAACAATTGACAGGCCAAATTGGAGTATGTTCATTTGCCTATGACAAACTGGGTGGAAGGTGGAGTAATAATATTAGAATTTTAAAAATAGTCTTTCCCATATTGCTGGCAGCAAACAATTTCAGAGCACTGTATGAGAGCTGGATGTTAATTTATATCTCTGTCTGAAGATGGGAAATGAGATGTATTTCTACAAAAGTACCTGGGATATATAGATAGACAGGTTGGTATCTCTGTATGTCTTGGGAGGGGATGCTGGTAGGGGGAGAGATATGCAAGTGCTTTTATATCTGTCTATGGGGGACCAAACACTCCGTCATGGTATACATAAAATTACAGGTAACTACAGTTTTGAAAGGTCCTTTCCCTAAACTGTAGGCAATGCTTAAGTCTATACATAGCTTTATACAACACTTAATTTTTAAACAATACTTATTCTGGATCTTTCTTGGACACTAAAATCCGTTTTGGAAGGAAAAGGAAGATAATGTTTCTGCTGGATCTTATTCATTCCAGATTCTTGTTCCTCACTGTGATTTGTGTGTTGTCTAAGTCTGCACAGAATGTTTGAGCCCCAAGGACAGAACAGTCACATCAATGCCTTCAAGTGGCAATGACGGGATGTTCCGGAAGCATGCTTTCTCTTCATTCCTGGCTCAGAAGCTGTCTTGATAAGGAAAGAGATGCCCGCAAGAAGTCCCGGTAAAGGGAAAAGCATGGCCAGAAAGATATCAGAACAAAAATCTGCTTTCATACTGTTCCTAGTTAATAAGTAAGAAAAGAATTCAGACAAGTAAACACAACCTTGGGTTAGGTTGGATACTTTGTTCTACTGATGGAAACAATAACATTCAATTGCTTGAGAATGAAATGACTTATCCTTTATTAATGCCATCTAATAATATCCATTTTGTAATATACAATGGAAATAGCTTTAGATTGGGAGTCAAGAGACTTCTTGGGGCAGCTAAGTAATGCAGTGGATAGAACACTGAGCTTGGAATCAGGAAGACTCATCTTCATGAGTTCAAATCTGACTTCGGACACTAGCTATGTGACCCTGAGCAAGTCACTTAACTCTGCCTCAGTTATTCATCTGTAAAATGAGCTGGAGAAGGAAACGACAAAACCACTTCAGTATCTTTGCCAAGAAAACCCTAAATGGAGTCATGATTGAAATGATCCAACAACACGAGACTTGTGGTTGCATTTGGATCCATCACTTATGGTCTGTACAGACATGGACATTATCACATTCCCTGCATCTCAGTTATTTCATCTGCCAAACAGGTCTAGTAAAATTGTATTATGTACTTTGTGGGGTCACTGGGTTTTAAATATTTAGTAAACTCTGTGCAAAATAATTGTTATTTCAGTAATTTTGTGATATTATTCACGTGAGTAGTCCCTCTGTCAAAGCAGGTCACAACCTATTCCCAATTTCTCTTCTGGAACCTTTGTTCATTTTTTTATAGGATTATACAATTAAAGATTTAGAGTTGGAAGGGATTTTGGAGGCCACAGAGTCTAATCTCCTTTATTTCACAGATGAGAAAACTGAAGCTCTGAGTGAGTGAGTGATTTACCCAGGGTCACTCAGCTAGTAAGTATCAGTGATGGGATTTAAACTCAGTTCATCAGACTTTAAGTCCAGCACTCTATTATCCACTTCAAAATATGTTGTAAAAACAGCCTCGAGTGAGTTGTATATATTTTACTTTAAAAAACCCAAGGATTTGGCAATAGTTGGCCTCAAAAGATAAAATAAACTACCAGTTATATAAAAATAAATAATTATGACTTAGTCCCATAGATTTTGAAAGGAATAGTCACTGATGGCTACACTTTTTGCATTTCTTAAGGGATAGTGTAGAGTCAGAGGCAGAGGACCTCAGATTTCATCAGTAAAAGAAATTCCCAGGTCAGGAAACTCTCTCTAGAAATGGGTACTGTCACTTTCTCAGCAATGTGTAATCTTAGAAAGTTATCTTAAGGAATGACAGGGTAAGTGACTTCTCCAGGGTCATACAGCCAGTTTATCAGAGATGAGGCTTGAACCTAGGTCTACCTGGCTTCCTTCCAGCTCCTTACTGGCACAGGGCTGACAAGATGACTGTCATCCCTGAAGGTGAGGAAAATAGTTTGTTTCATTATCAGATATCCCAATCCCAATAGCTAGTGCTAGGAAAAGGTAAAAGACAACTATAGGTGTGAGACTTGGTCCTTATACCTGATTACATAGCTCTCAGTCCCAGCTAGTCTGAATGTCACAGTTATAAAAATAAAAATTATACATAACAAAAAGAAATCTGGAAATAAAACAATTTATGAAAAAATGATAGAGTGTGGTAGAGTTCCAGTGAAGACCTTCAGAGCCATGAGGAGATAAGGAATTTAAAAAAAAATTATTTCTACTCACAAGATCCTTCCCTTGAGAGAACAGAGGCTGAGAAGGAGCAGTCTCTGTAGAGAGCCCCACTGCTATCAGATGAGGGCAGCCCAAACTGCGATGGCTTATAGACATAGAGTCATGCAAGGGCTTTCTCACTCTGGTGGAAGACCCTCGGAGCTCAAACTTATATAAGTTTTACATAAAGAGCCAACATGGTGCCAAAGGGATACTGACAGGTTATCCAAAGAATTATGGCAAGGACCAGTGCCATGAGGGTGTTTTTTCTTTTTTTATTAAATTTATTTTTTATTTTTAGTTTACAACACTCAGTTCCACAAGTTTCTGGGTTCCAAATTTTCTCTCCCTTCCTCTCCTCCCCCCTCCCACCCCCAAGATGGCATGTAATCCAATGTAGGTTCTACATATACCTTCACATTGAACTTATTTACATAATAGTCCAGTTGTAAAGAAGAATTATAACCAATGGAATGAATCATGAGAAAGAAGAAACGAAACCAAAAAAGAAGGAAAAAAAAGAGAGCAAATAGTCTGCCTCAGTCTTCATTCAGACTCTGTAATTCTTTCTCTGGATGTGCATAGCTTTTTCCATCATGAGTCTTTTGGAACTGTTTTTGAACTTTGAATTGATGAGAAGAGTCAAGTCTATCAAAGTTAGTCCTCACAGATAGTGTGTATCTGTAATTGTGTGTAATGATCTCCTGGTTCTGCTCCTGAAGGTATTTTCTAAATGGCCTAATGAGGAGCGAGGAAGGAGAGGCAAGGATGAAGGGAACTTATCTCTGACTGGTTGGTAGTAGCAATGCCCAGTTTCTTGGTTTACTGGCATTAGCATATGTGTATACTGAGGGGCTGGACTGTTCCATTCAAACCAGTTTTCACCAGCTGACAATTGAAAGAGAAAGAAGCCAGAGAGAGTTGTTTCTGACTCTTCATGCCCACATTTTGGGGTTTTCTTGGCAGAGATGCTGGAGTGGTTTGCCATTTCTTTCTCCAGTTCATTTTACAGATGAAGAAACTGAGGCAAACAGGGTTAAGTGATTTGCCCAGGGTCACACAGCTAGTAAGTGGCTGAGGCAGATTTGAACTCATGAAAATAAGTCTTCCTGACTTCAGGTCTGGCACTCAATCTACTGTACCACCTAGCTTCCCCTAAGATAGAATATGACCATCAAAAAATGATTTGAGTCAGTTGGGTAGGTTTAAAACGACTGGACAAAAAATTATAATGGGGTTTTAGAAGAAGTGAGTGACAAAGTGTTATAACTTGATATGCTGAAATTAACTTCAATGTAACTAGTTATTAATCAGTTTTGCTTGGTTGTACTGATATAAAGTGTTTTATAAATACTTTTAAAAGAATAATACACCATTTAGCTAATTGCTACTCCAAATACCACTTGTGAAAAAGTTGCCTGTGTTTGTACTTTATTTATGATATATACTTGAGCCATATAACATTTGGGAAAGAATATATTATTCAGCACCATTTTTTTTTATTACTGAACATTATACCACTACATAGTTGGGTATACTAGAGAGAACTGGCCTAGGAATCAGGAAGAGTTAGGTTTGTGGCCACCCCTCTGACATATATTGGCTGTGTGACCCTAAGCAAATCACTTAACGATCCTGTTGGGAGTAGTTTCCTCACACTTTACATTAAATGATAGGATGAATGAAGAATTGCCCGTCTGCACTGGTAGAGGGATTTTCCTTACCAGAAATTCCTCAAACCAAACCAAAGAAAGCGTAGATGAAAAACACTATAATATCACCGCCAATCACGAAAAATAATTTTGTCCATTATTAAATAAGCCTACCTGAAATGACTCTGTAGAAAGATAGCAACAATACCAAGGACAATCATACGTACATTATCATATTTATATTATAGTTTAAGTTTTTCACAGAGCATCCTAATGAGGTAGACAGATGGTGTGCTGGTTAATTTTGATGAAACGCTTCATGAATATTTTCATCCTTTTTTAATTTTCTGCTACAAATGAGGGCCTGCTGGGTAGGGGAGAAGAGAGGCATCTATTAGAAAAAGGATGTGGGTGAGAACTGAATCTCTGATTTCATTTTTATAGAAAACTCCTAGATAAGATACTCCTTTGACTCATGTTGGCCCACACCTTCTGTGACACTTAAAGAACTGCTTAGAACACTAAATAGTTAAGTGACTTGCCCAGGGTCATACTAACAGTAAATATCAAAGGGAAGATTTGAATCTAAGTCTTCCTGGTTCTTAGGCTGGCCTTTCATCTACACTGTCTCTGACTAGGAATTAGAGGTGATAAAAAAAATCAATATAAAAGAATCTTCTTAAATTTTAATTTGTATTTATTTTAATACATTAGGTATTGGTATAATGTTAATACTCATTTATTTTTAATTAGAATATGTATAAAACATATATATATATGATAAAAGCACATTAAAAATGTCTTCAAGATATATCAACAACCTTCTTAGGAGATGGCATTTTGCAAATAGCATTGTTTTATTTAAAGGATTATTTAATTTTAAAAGGGTGAATATGAAGACACCTAGCCTCATATCCCATTAAATAAAGACAATCAAAAAAAAATAAATCAAAACCCAACTCTGAAACCCAACAGCTTCCACAGTATTACACTAAGTTAAAAATCAAATACTAGAGAAGGGGCTGGATTCAACCACTAGAAAATCATGCTTCATTCTCAGATATTGACTTACCTACTGAAATAAGATGTCTGTCTCAATTCCATTATTTCCCATTTGTCACATTACTGTTAGACTTTTAGGACTTGTCTGATTTTGAATGGATTTTCTATACCACAAAAAGGCATCAAGATAAACATTAAGTTATGTTTGACTATGTTGTCTAGTCAGATTTTCCAAATGGGTGCATTTTCTGTGAATGCACTGAGTGTTGTCAACAGTTCTGAGACCAATTAGCAGAAACATAATCAAACATTGTTGTAAATCTAATAATGTCTAATAGAATTTATTACTCATAGTAGGTGCAAGTAAAAATTTTTGACTGAAAGTCTTTAATAAACAGAAAGTAATTATTTGGAATTAGCATATTGACTGTTTGCAGGTTAGTGATTCCTTAAAAGGTGATGGAAAGATGACTGGATTTCAAAACAAGATATCAGGGTTCAATCCCATTTCTTCTGCTTCCTTTTATTATTATTTTTTCCTGAGAAAAGACAAGTGGATTAGAAGACAGAGCTAGTCTTGAATCAGGAAGACCAAGTTTCAGATTATGTCTCTGATACATACTGGCTGTGTTACCAGTGAGTGAGTCACGTAATGTCTAGGTGTTCTAGGCAACCCTATGAGGTAATATATGCAGAGCAGATGCTGAGCTGCAGCGATAGAGGGAGTTTTCCCATCTGGGAGTTCCCAGTTCCAATTAAAAATAGCAGACCTATTCCTTTTCCCTATAATCCATTTCTATCACTAGCTGGGTCACCTTGGACAAATGATTTCATCTAAGGATCAGTTTCCTCATCTTTAAAATATTGATAATAATCTTTGCCTTACTTATATCACAGGTTTGAAATGAAGATCACATGAGATGACGTATGTAAAGTACGCTACAGCCACAGAGCATCACAGAAATTTCACTATTAGGCAGGTAAAATATTTACCCTATAATTGATTAAACTATTAGTTGGCTCTTGAGATTAATTTTTAATGATGTCATAAAGGTAAACTTCATACGAGCTCGCGTCAGAAATTCTAAATTGGTTCAGTCTGTATAAATGCATTGTACATGTTATTCTAATGAAAAAAAATTTCATCAAGAATGCTTAGGTTTTATATTTCAAATACTATGCATAAGTATTATATAAGTATACATATGTGTTTATGCATATATGTATGTGTATTTCTTAGTCTTAGAACAAATTGAGGATTTCTGTATTACACATTTTACTTGGCGTAAATCAACATTTAATGAGGAGAAATGATTTCTAAGAATTCAAAGGGCAAATGTCATAGCGCTGGTAAATGACCAAGAAGAGAGACATATTAATCTAAATTCTTACTTTTCCTATCATTCAGACATGCTGTGAGGACAATGACAGTTGTTCTCATAAACTATCACTAATTATATATTCCAAATACCATGTCATGCCCACAAGTATATATTCAGCTTCTGTAAATAATTTTCTAATTTAGAACTGGCCAAACACAGGTCATGTAAGTCATTTTCCGTTTCTCATTTTGTGTCATTGTGCTTAGTTCAAAGATTCTTTTCCTGAAAAGAACCATGAAATGCAATCACATTAGCAATGTCTCTATCCACTTCAAAGGAGCAAGATTTCAGTCCTAACCATAAGATCTCTCTGATTTTCTCAAAAGAAATTCCATTTTACCCTTGATGAAGTGACCTTGTGCCTAGCATAGAATTGTGTGTGTGTGTTTTTTTTTAAGCCAGATGTGGCTCAAAGTATTCAAAATGGGGGAGAAGTGAAGAAATATGGATGGGGGAAAGAAGAGTAAAGATTGATAGATGAAAAAAAATGAAGAGAGTAAAGAAAGTAAAGAAAAGGGAGATTCAATTCTTACATTTTCCATTCCAGGCAAAATAGCTTGCTAGCTATTCCCAGCACAAATAACATCCCATCTGCCATCTTTGTACCTCTGTGCAAGTGCTTCCTCCTTTCTGTACCATGTGAAATGTGTGCTTTCCTTATCTCCTACTTTTAGAATGCTTAGCTTTCTTCAAAGTAAAGTTAAAGCAGAACCTCCTACATAAAATCTTTCCTTATCTCTCCCCAACCCCAGTTAATAGCACTCTTTCCCTCTTTTAATTACTTTATATATTTTTATATATGTTATATATATGTATATATATATATACTTTATATATTTTAACTACTTTATATATTTCAATTTATATATGCATATACATCTGTGTGTATGATACACATATACATGCCTAAACACATACATGTATACAGTTTCCTCAAGTTGAATGTAAATTCCCTGAGAACATATACTATTATTTAATTTATCTTTTTATTCCCTGGGCCCTTGAGACATAGTAAGTACTTAATAAATATTGCTGAATTCAATGGCAATGTGTAGAATATTGTCCAAAGTGCTCGGGGAGGTATACGTTTACTTAAGACATAATCTCTATCCTTGTTAACCTTACAGTCCAGGACAGGAATATGAAGCTTCACAAGTTACAGTAATATAGAATATGCCCATGACAAATGCATTAGGATAAACAATGTAAGTCAAAGTGATTTTGCAGTCCGTGGGGGGAAATGTTGTTAGCACTGAGAGAGATTAATAAAGGCTTTGTGCAGTAGTTGATATTTGGATTTAAAGGAGAGGTAGTAATTCAACAAAAATATTCGGGCTATATATTGAAAGACAAGAATGGAATTTATGTTGGGAATAACATGCCTCTAACTGAAAAAGATGATATTAAAATATGCTTTATCAATTAACAGGGCATTAAATTCCTCTTAAATTCAAGCTTGATCAGAGTTTAATGATTTAGTTAAGTTGGAGCTATGTGAATAATAGGCATCTTTTTTTTAAGTAATTATGCAAACGAATAAAAGGCCCCCATTTGCTAATCCTGTGTAAACAGAATTTCTATTTTAATAAGACCACTGGTAGACTTTAGAGACCTTTCATATAGTGTTTGACTGTCATTAGGCAGGAATTATTACCTTTGAAAGCAAGGCCCTGGTAAAGCAGTAAGATTACTTCACCAAAGAAAGGGAAAACTTTTTTTGTGTTGCAGAAACTACTTGATCAGAATGAGGAAACAGGTTGATACTAACACAGAAAAACCAGCCACCCAAGCAATCAGTGTGGCAATTGTCTTTCTCTTGTTCTCCAAGATCTGCCTCTAAGGCCAGCCTAGTATCCACAGGATCACCTTAGAACTCTCAAACAATGAAGTGCTGTGGTTGTCACTCGTTTTATTAAAATTCTTATTGAAACTCTGCTGTGTGGGTGTCCTCCTGTGTTGGGCCCTATACAAAGTAAGTGCTTAGAAAATAGTTCAATGTGAAGACAGAGAAGGGATTTAGACAATGTAAGAAATGCTAAATACTTTTAAGAGATAATCCTGTGTGTTATATACAAATTAAATGAGAAAATGTGTATAGAGCAGGCATTTTGAAACTAACACACTATATGCCGGCTATATGGGCAGTTAGGTGGCAAAAAGTGGATAAAGCACAGGTCTTAAAGTAAGAAAGATCTGAGTTTGAATCTTGCCTCAAGAAGTCTCTAGCTATGTGACCTGGGCAAGTACCTTAGCCTCTCGGAGCCTTAGTTTCCTCATCAGAAAAATGAGATAATAATATCACCTACCACATGGCTTTGTTGTAAGGATCAAATGAGTTAATATACGGAACAGGCTTTATACACCGATGAAAGTCATACCAATTGATGAAAGTCCCCACTTTGCTAGTCCTGCTTAAACAGAATTCCTTTCTATTTTAATAAGATCACTGGTGGTATATAAATGCTATATAAGGGCTATATATAAATGCTAGCTATTGTTATTATGTATAAGGAAAAGGAGAAATTTTGTTTAAAGGAGTGCAGCCTGATCGAAAGCCCCACAGGGAAAGCCAAGCATAATGGGTGGAGCTCCTGGAAAGAATTTACGGGCATTTACACATGAGAGGACATGTACCTTTTAGGGAAGAGGCAATACCCACATTGATGAAATCCCAAATCTATCCATGTATATAAATAGTAAAACTAATAGAACACTACTGACTTTTTATGATTGAAGTAGGGATGAATGATACCATTAAAAGGATTCAACAGCTAGATGGTATAGTGGATTAGTCTTAGAGTCAGGAAGACCTGAATTCAAATAGTGTCTTAGTGTGCCACCCTGGGGAATGCATTCAAACTCTCCCTCAACCAAACTCACATATTATCTAGGGGCTTTTGCCCTGCAAATGATAGGGAAGGCAAAAAATTGCTTATGCAGCCACCAAGTCATATATCATAACAACTAGGAGATTAGACAAAGGAAGATGAATACCAGTTGGAAGGTCCAACAGTTCACAAGAAACAATATGGGGGAAGGAGAGCAGCAATAAAACTCATGGTCTCAGGTGTCTGTTCATAAATTTTCAAAGTATATGTAATTAACAATAGCAACTAGATCAGGGATGGGGAACCTATGACCATGAGGCTGCATCCTGAATTAGATGTTTTAATTTAAGGAAGAATATTTGCCCTCATATTTATTGCTGAGATCTGATGGGATTTCATTCATATTGAGAATATATCTGTGAACTAGTGTATCTTATTCAAAATGAATGACTGAATAGAAATTTATGGGGATAGTAAGCATTGTATAATGAGAACATTTAGTAAGAATGGTAGAAAAGTGATATGAGGATCAGCAGAAGGAGAAAAAGAAATGATACTGTGATGGGAGCACAGTAGAAACCACCTGGGCAAAAGGAGAAGAGAGATGATGAATTCCTGGCAGGTGGAGGACCATCTGTTATGCATCTGCAACTAGGAAGCTGGGTCAAGGATGTAGGCTCTAAAGAATCATTTAAATGGAAAAACACATTCGTAAAAATCTAAAGTAAAGAGAATGACATTGTTTCAAATGTCTTATATTCACTAGAAAAATCTAATGTAACATTAGCGATTTTGAGAATATAGCTATACATTGCTATCCACAACTGCTGTACCCATTCACTCCTCTAGCAACACTGGACTGAGGTGCCTGTTTTCCCAAAGTCCTTTCAACAATTATTTTCTTTCTTTGTCATATTTAATAATCTGTTGAGTATGAGGAAGAACCTTAGTGATGTTTACATTTGCATTTCTTTTAATATTAATTGTGTGGAGCAATTTTTTACATAGCTTGCTTTTCATATGAATTGATAACTTGAATTTCTTATTTGAAGAATTACCTGTTTATGCTAATATATGGTAAATTATTAGTTGTAATATTATTTAATACTATATTAAAAGATTTAAAAATACCTTTTTGAATGGCAGTGTAACAAAGGGAAAATTAATTTTACTTTCAAGGTGTTCTTTCATTTTAAAAAAGATATTATCTAAGGAATTCAAATCATGTTATGCTTTCATAATCCACCACAGCCAAGTCACTCAATATCCTCATATCCTATCTAGAGAAGTCATCTTCCAGACTGGATGTCACAGGTGAAATTTTGTGAACAGTTTATCTTATCACGGAATCAAAGAACAACAAAGCTCCTGATATTGAAAGCAAGTTTCATATGTTTTACTTTCATGAACATTTATCAAATAAAGGCAAATGGGTATCCAAAGTCATTCAGACCAATGGGAACAGTCGTCAAAGAAGGGCAAGAAATCATAGTATCGTCGCATGAGAAATTAGTTACTGTTTAAAATTTGGACTTCTGAAACTGTGACATTTTGGATTGTTCATTTTTGGATTGTTACATGGTTCATTCTGTTTGCTATTTAGTTGTTGGTTACTGATTCAGACAGACTACAAGGCAAGTAGAATGATTGGGGAAGCAGGAGGATAATTAATGGTGATCATTAAAACAAGCAATTGCTAAATGTACAGGCCAGTTCCAGCGTGATACTGTCTATTCCACTGGCCTTGGGTATGGGTAAGCACCATACAAGACAGTCTTCTCAATAGCTACAGGAATAAAGCCTGCTGGCTTAATTTGACTCAATATGAAAGGTCTCCCTCAATATGGATACAGAAAGAAAAAACATTTTGATGAACGGATATCTCTTTCTTGATTCAGTTCTATAGGTGACATGAATGACATTCTTAGGAGGAAATAGTGATAAAAAAAATTCACATAAAGGTAAACAAAGTACTTTTCCCCTTTTAACCTACTGAGGTAGTAGGTTCAAAATCATCCTCTTCATTTTTCAGTTAAGGAAACTAAGGCTCTGTGAGTTTATCTGACTTGCCCAATAAGAGCTATTCTAATATAAAATGAGATCTCTCAGGAGGGACTGGGTTCCATTTCATCAGAAATGTTCTGCTGCCAGTGGCTGTGGTGCTGAAATGGCCATAGATGGCCAAATGCCGCGGAGGGCGAAAAGAAAACCACAGGCCGTGCGGCAGAGTAAAGAACAGCTCCGTTTATTTAACTGAGGCACAGGGCTTATATACCTTTTAGGAAAGCAGAATCAACAAATCCAAGTGCGAGGCATTTGCATAATGCATGACTTCCTGGTGCTTTTGTGTCCCTTTTGCTTTAAACAATGTTGTGTTAATATCCCACAGGTGGTGTTTAGCATGTGTGTGCCATGGGGGTTTTTGAGAGAGCACATGTGTACCAAGGAGGCTTGAAGAGCCTTCATCCTGAGCAGCACGTGTATGCCAAGAGAGAGATGGAGAGCCCACGTGCTGAGTTATCAGCCCAAGGGCAACCCAGAATGGACTTTCTCAGAGCTGGCCCTCTACAATGTTCAAGTGAAAGTCTGATGATCATTTGTTGAGAACACACACACACATATGTGTGTGTGTATATATATGCATGTGTATATGTACATATATATATACACACATACATACATTCATACACACACAAACTTTTTTTTTGGTTCAGCTATAGCTTGTACTAAGAAAGAATTTTTGTTCAGGTAAAGCTTGGCTTAAAGGGCCTCAGATTCTGTGATGACCAATCTAGTTCTCTTTCTGCCCTATCCTGCTGCCTTGTGAAAATGCCTGGCACATAGTAAATGCTTTAAAATGATAGACTGACTGACTGCCTCTCATTGCTGCCAGTTTAAAATATTTTTACTCTTTCCAAACATTAACATTTTTAGTTAAAAAGACTGTATTCTATCTCTGGCCAGAAGGACCTATGAGGGTAGCTTTTCAGTATCCTAATCAGGTGCAGAGACTTCTTGATCTGACTGAATTACACCTTCCTTTGTTTTGGGGTACACCATTCCAGGTTGCCAAGGATGACCATCCCATTTCCCCTTACCGCTTTGGTGGGGAGATATTTCTTGCTGTGTTCCAATGTGATTCAGCTTGGCCCAACCTATCTAATACCATACAATAATTTCCTGGACCATAGATCCTCCCATGGAGAAGTAACCACCTCCCTTTCAATTCTGAAAGCACTTTGCTCCTACATTTCACACTATCCCTTACTAAAATATTTTAATTACTGTATGTGTGCATTATTCCCCAACTCTAAGGGCAGCTACGTGGTGCTTTGGATAAAATACTGGGCCTGGAGCCATGAAGATCTGAGTTTAAATCTTGTCTCAGATACTTACTTGCTGATTATTCCACAAGCAAACACCCAGACCTGAATCCTTTCTTCAGGGTGGCCTCTAACCTACCCCTAGGTATGAGAGAAATATATGATATTCATATTAGTTATTAGGTTATGCTTTACCCACATACATACAAGAATATAGTATATTTTTTTCAATTTCTAGGTTTTAAACCTCTCTTGTCTTAGGTTTTCATTGTCAACTCCACTACCTACTTTATTTTTTTAACTTTTAACCTTTCCTTTAACCTCTAAATGTTTCAGTGACCTCTTACCACAGATTCAGTGTGGTGAAGAGAACTACATCATCAGCACATGACTTTCCTGGTTGAGTTCAGAAAAGGATAACAACTTTTGTTAAAAGAAATTCTTCTTGTGGAACATGACTTAGTGTAAAAAGTTTAGGACTAGCACCATTTGAGATTATTTGAGTTCAGTCTATGTTGCACCCTTTGAGGAAGAAAGAATGGCCATTAAAACTGAGATAAACTCCTATAAGTTTTTTTCCCCTGAGAGATGAGCATTTAAAGTTAAAATCAATCCTAAGTTTAAAAAGTCATAATTATTTTGATAGAAAATTGAAAACAGAAGAGTTGCTTCTCAAGAGATCTTTGTTCTGGACTCTTCAGCAATTTCAAAGTTATCCAACTCACAATAAACAAAATACCCCCAACAGGAGATCTTTGATGTGAAATTAGCTCCTTTGGGGCCAAAGAATCTTCCTAAAACTCAACTATGGCCTTCTCTGCCACCTGTGGTAGTGATTCCTTTCTCCACCATCTTTCACTGACAGTGACTTATCCAAACTGTCACCTAAGTCTTTTAGAATCTGAGAATGTAGTTCATCTCGGTCAGGTAACTTGAATTGAGCAGAGGTTTCTAGATGTTATCTCCTTACTTATCTTGAGAATGAATTGTGATGAACAGAATAGAGCAGACACTGAAGTGGGCAGAGTAAATATGTAGGGAAGAATGTCAAGCGAGGGTGGTAACCAGCTGCAATGGTTAACGTGGCTAAGGGAGTTAGGAGCAAAAGCTCAATTGTATTCAACCAAACTAAATTAAATACATAGTTTTATAAACAAATTACTCTGTCAATTACATATATAAGAGCCTTGGTTTAAGAGGAGACTGGATATTTGTTTTATTTGACCCTTAACATTTTTACCTTTTAGAATGCTGTAAAAGTCAGGAGGAGGAGGGGAAAGGAGGGAGATAGGTCAACAGCATCTGTAGAGCAGTAAATTTATATAATTGACTAAAAAACTATTATAATGTCATTGTGTTTTCTGAAAGCTGTTTACCTGGATCCAAGCTATGATCTAAGATACTTTATGATAGCCTACATAAAAGCCCCAACATTTGCAAATATCTGATAAAACTTAAAAAAAAAACACATGTATAGAATAAATAGCACTTTATTTTGAATGGACCAAAAATAATCAGTTAATCTCAGCATGATTTCTGCATATTTTAATATTGAAAAAATATGCTATTTTTGTTCTTCATTAACCTTCTCATACCCTCATGAATAAGTGCGTGTCACTCCATTATATAGATGAACAATAGAGAACTCCAGGCTAAGACACAGAAAAATGCAGTCATATATTAACTAGGTTATATTGGTGGAAAAAAAGGAAAACAAATTTCATCACTTCACTGCTTAATATATTCATGTATTCTGTTTAGAAGCATCCTATAACTACATGTTACTCTGTTGAATACAAAGGCTTTTTTCACTTATAAAGGAGTTTTATAAATGGATAAAAAAGTCTAGTAGCACATAATATGTTTTCATCACTCACTTTTCTCCATGAAAGGTGAGTGTGTGGGGGGGGCGGGGAAATCATGATTTTTAGCTACTTATTTTGGTACTTATGTAAAGAAGACTCAGTGCTATTGAAAAGAAATAGCTATGAACATGATGCCACTATATTTCCCGTATGGCACTTTATCTCCTCAGGAAACTAACAGTATAAATACATAAATATTATATCAACACAAAAAGTAATACTTTTTGTGACACCATCTTGAAAAAAGATACTTTAACTACGTATTATATCTGACATCTGCCTGAGGTAGGCTGGTGCTATTATTTTCTCTTCACTGGTACAGTAATGGAAGAACAAATTGATTAAATGCCCTCTATGAAGTCATTCAACAAGTCACAGTCAATGGTGGAAACACATCCAGTCACTGGAATAGTCTGAATTTCCTTCTGGCTCCAGTCTCAGAAGCATCAGAGGGAGTTACTATGGTCTGACAACTGCATGCGTACTTGATGGTAAGAGGCGACATGAAGAAGTACAAGAATGATCAAGAGGAGAGAGACATAAAGAACATCCCTAACTTTTGCTCTCTTTGAGGGATATGAGGCCATGAACTAACTTGTTCTAAGGGAAAAGACTCAGCAAAGTTCTGGGCATGAACTTAGACCAAATTG
The DNA here is from genome assembly GCF_011100635.1 of Trichosurus vulpecula. Taxonomy (NCBI): domain Eukaryota; kingdom Metazoa; phylum Chordata; class Mammalia; order Diprotodontia; family Phalangeridae; genus Trichosurus; species Trichosurus vulpecula. The sequence goes on from NC_050576.1 coordinate 374,967,267, forward strand.
TTAGGCATTCTCTTCCTGGTTTCCAGGTAGGAAGGAAGCTGTTTGTCTAGGGAAAGAAGAACTTCTGAAATGGTTGACACATGAAACATTCTCAGGTTCACCGAAGCTTGAATATGCAAAGAATGTTGAGCAAGCATCTGTCAGATTTAGATGACTTTTTTCTTATTGTTCGTGTCTTCTCTACCTTATGACTTCAAGATTAAAATCTTCCTTGACCAAGTTTAGTAATGCCGGGAGGAGACACTAGCTCATTTTTGTTGTTCAGTTATTTCAGTCACCATTGACTGTGTCTGCATTTGGGGTTTTCTTGGAAGAGATGTTAGAGTGGTTTGCCATTTTCTTCTCAAGATTATTTTACAGGTGGGGCAATTAGGGTTAAGTGACCTGCCCAGGGTTACACAGCTAGTGTCTGAGGCTGGATCTGAACTCTGGTCTTCCTGACCCTAGCTTCCCAAGCTGGTCTCCCATAATACATTTATTTTTCACAAACCAAAGTGAGAACTTGCATCTCAGATTTTTTTTTTAAATCACTAGACATCTTAGTATTATACCTAATAAGGTTCAGAACCAAAGAACTGGTAACATAGTATCCTCTGAAGGAGGAGATGAGGAGACGGTGGGAGAGATGATTAACTTTACTATATTTTTCAATCTAATTCACTCATTCATTCAGTAAGCATTTATAGATACAAACTATGTGAGAGGCACTGTAGAAATACAAAGACAAAATCAAAATAGTTCCTGCCCTCAAGAACTTCACATTCTATTAGATCAGGACAAGAAATGATACGCACACACATAAGTCAATGAAAAATACATAGAAAATAATTTTATTAGGGGTGGTTCATGTTAACAAGTATATGAGTTGACTTAAATTCCATTTCTCCTTATCTTCTGCTAAAGAAATAAGAATGGGGTGAAATTAGTGCTTACATTGGTATAAAGAGCTCCCTCTATTAATGGAGCTTAGTATGTTCTCTGTGGCTTATAGACTTAGGAAAATGCCTGGAAGAGTGGTGAGAGACCCAGGGCCACATATTCACATCACAACTATTTTTATTTATTTCGTTAAATATTTCCCAATAACATTTTAATCTGGTTCCTGTGCACCAGGGAGCTCACAACCCTGCCTTGCTGCCCCACCCACCCCCAGAATGTATGACACCTCTGGCATAGAGCACTAAGGACTTAGAGGACATTCTCAGGGTCACAGGGCCATTATATGTCAGAGGCAAGTGGTGAACCAAGGTCTTTTTCATTGCAAGGCCAGCACTCTGTTCACCACACTATGCTGCCTCCCTAAAGATATTAACAGAAGGGTATGCATGTGTGCATGGGGTGGGGGGGGAGCATTGTATGAAGCTATATATCCAATTTACGGACTTAAATGGCTCCCAAATATCCAAAAGTTGATTTAACTGAGGGCCTTATCCAAGATTGATGGACCCAGAGGATCATCATTATCCTACAACTTTTAGAACATGAAGGGCATACTGCCATAGGGGCAGATTTTAGTGTGAGAAAGATATAAAAGGGTTATTGTCCATTGAGAGTAAGGAAGAAACTCAATCATATATTCTTTTCCCTGTCACTAACCGTGATAAACAAGAAAGGTATAATATAGTATGATTTTGGCAGCTAATCCAAGGCTCAAGACTTTGGAGGTAAAACTGAGCATTTCAAATAATAACCACTGAATCAATCATCTGGTAACATTTTATCTATGTCGGGTGAAATGAAAAGTACCTCCCATTCCCTCCTCTTCCCCACTTCCACAACATCATTCCTTGGCATATTTGTGAAGACATTAAAGGGACAAGATTGGGCTTGGTTCTGAGATAGGAAGCTAGGTTTCACTTCTCTCCTGACACCCGGTAGTATTAGCTTAATCACAGATATCGAGTCATCAGTGCAACTGACCTTCATAGAAGGGCACACAAGATTGTCTTGCTTTGGAACAGACATGCATCTCTCACTCTGATGTTTAAGGTCTCCTCTGATTTATCTGACTGACAGTTGTTGCAGGGCACAGACAGTTCCTGTAGTGATGTTTATGGTTTGTTACAATTAGAAATGAGGTTACTGCTTGAGTCCTAGCTCATTCCCTCATCATTTCTGCCACATAGCTCCCACTTAGGCCTTTGGCATACCTGTTTCTTCTAGCTCTTTCTATGCTGAAAGCATGTGAAAAGATTAGGATGAGAATTAATGGTACTGAAACAAAGCTACCAAGGGACGTGCCTATTAGAGTTGCTCCTCTGCCCCATGGGATAATATGCCAGAGAAACAATAGCAGCAATATATCAAGGAACCTAATGTTTCTGATGCTTGACACGATGCATTATACCACCACTAAGAGATGTTGAATTCTGTAGGAAGATCACGGAAGAAGAGGAAATGCATTGTCACTGTTTAAAGCAGATTTATTGGAAAAACAAAGTTTCTTTACATTTAAATTTGACAATGAATACACCAGGCTGATATTTTATTACTGCTGCTATTAAAAGTAAATGCAAGGGATGAATTATTTTAAAAAATTTAAATAACATAATGGAAACAAAACAAAGCGAACTAAGGTGAAAGTCAAATCTTCACATTCTGGTTAGAGATATTTTATTCCCTCAAATAATGCAGCATCCATAAACTAGTCTGCTGATACACCAGCTGTGAACCAGAAAGATCCAAGTTAACCTCAAATCAAAATGTATTTGATTTAAAAGAAAATTATGAAATTTTATCAAAATTCACTCTTGTTACTTAGATGAGAAAAATAACGGGAAAAGAAAGCTTCAAGAAACAGAAAAGAAATGCCCAGACTTTGTGAACTAAGAGCCAAATCTTTGCTTTACTAGAGAATTTCATTTAACAAACCCCTTGTCTTCCCTTTCTGTTTCCTGGAGTTTTTTTTCCAGTTGTTATCCACTTAACTGTCCAAAGTAACTGTGTTTTTATAAAGATTTTGATAATTTTCTCCTTAAATCAAATACTTTTTTATTTGTTCATCTTAGATTTTTGTAGTTTGGAGCTGGTTATATATCATAGCATGAGTTATAGGTGTTACAGTATGTAATGGGGAAAAACAACCCCCAAAAAGAAGGTGAAGACTTGACTTTCACCTTGGATGAATTAGCTTTGTTGTCATTATATTTCTGGAGAATTCAGTATTGCTTCAGCTTCTCTGAAGAGAGATTCTAGTTGCCTTTTGATACAAAGAACTGTAGAGAAACTTCTGGGGATTTTCTGGAGATTTCTCTATAGAAGATCTATCCTCTAGGAAGTTTTAGGGTTATTTTAAATAAAGTCAAGTCTCTGGATTACAGCTGTTCTCAGCCTAGGCAGTCATGTTGATAATTATTCACACTCAATTCTGATAAACTAGAATTCAGAGTATCTTATAATAAAGACGATCCTTCCAGAGGAGAATCTTTTTCTGTGACCAAATTATCTGGAGAGTACAATAGAAGGTACTATGGGCACAAATTTTACTAGGCAGAATCCATTTGTGACAGTAGTAAGGTAACAAATCTATATTGGTTAATTTTTAGTCTCTACTCCAGGCACCCAGAAATATTTTAATCTTTATTTGGGGTTAATACCCTTGTAGATGATAATGCATTAACTCTTTCTTGTACCTATAACTTCAATACATCTATAGAAAAAAAGCATCATCTTGTCTGATCAAAAGGGAATATCTTTTTTTTTTTTGACTATAGAAATAGAAACTAAAGGTCATTGGCCTATTATACTAAAACTACGCAAAAAGAAAGTCTTCCACGAATGCTAACTTAGACCCATGACACAACCTAATCTTACTACTAAGGAGCGAGAAACATCTTACCCCTGCTTTTAAACTCAGAAGGCAGTGTCTTGTTACTGGAAAAAGCACTGAAACCGGAGGCACAGTACTTGAGTTCAAATTCTAGCCTTCTCTACTTAATACTTGTGTGATCTTGGACAAGTCATTTAAACTTTCTGATCCTCAGTTTCCCCATCTGGAGGGGTTGGACTAGATCAGGGTTGGGGAAGCTGCAGCCTCAAGACCACACAAGGCCCTCTAGGTCCTCAAGTGCAGCCCTTTGACTGAATCTAAACTTCACAGAACAAATCCCCTTAATGAAATGATCCATAGTGTAAAACTCGGACTCAGTCACAAGGTCACACTCAAGGACCTAGAAGACCACATGTAGCCTCCAGGCCACAGGTTTCCCACCCCTGGACTAGATTAACTCTAAGGCCCCTTCCAATTAGGACCTTATGCCCAATTAATAATAAAATTCAATATTTAAGTAACCTTCATATTTTCAGAATGATGTCCCAGAGCTTTGGTCTAAGGAAAGGAGGACCTTGAGAATATAACTAAAATAGAAAAATTTTATACACTAAGGCTAGACCATCTTCTTTGGTATATAGTTTCACCAAGGAATAGGAATGACACCTAGGACCCTAACTAATATTGACATCAGGAAGTTTAAGACAAAATACAAAATGGAGGAAAGGAACAATGGAAGAAGAAAAGAAAAGAAAGCAAAAAGAGTGGAGGATAAAGAAAAAGGGCAAGGCAAAAGGGAAAGTGAGGGGGAAAGAAAGGGGAAGGTGGAGCTGAATGAGATGGAAGAGGCAAAGAGAAGTAAATTTAATTTTTGATGTAGAAAATAAAATATAATGACATGTAATCTAATTTCACAAACAACAAAGTTTGATTTCATCCTGTATTTGGCAGTTTTCAACTACAGAATTCTAGGCATTATGCCACTTAAGTATTATTGTTTACTCAATAGAATGTAAGCTTCTAGAAGACAGGGACTATTTAGTTTGTATATGAGTAATACAGGTCCAGCACAAAGGAGGTATCTAATAAAAGCTTATTTTTAATGGGATTGAAATGTATACTCTAAAATGATACTACCTAAAATATCTTTCACATAGACTCAATCCACTATTTGAAATTTATAACAAATTAGCATTATTATAATACACACTACCTAGGAAAGGCATTTAAAATTTTCAAGCTGTCTTTTCAAATTTGGTTTTCTGGTAAGAGAGAAAGAAACCAAGAGGAACATAAATGTTCACATAACTCTTACCTTACCTGACTTTTAGATAATATTTCTTACTCTGTGTTCTCCCTCTAGAAGAATTCACTGTGACCTTAAGCACCAGTACTGAATCAGAAGTGAAGTTGTACAATATTGTCAAGATCTATTATACACCCATACAGGCCATAATAGTTAGAATAACTGAGAAGAGCTTGTGGCAAGTGCCACAAAGTATTCTGAAGATAAGTTGGGGACATAACCTACTTTGAGTACACACAAGATATCAGGCAAAAAGATTCTTCCATAGAAGAAATTAGGTTCACAAAACACAGATAAAAACAGAGTAACACAGTATTTGATAAACCCAAAGACCCTAGTTCTTGGAATGAGAGTAAAAACTGCTAGGAGAACTAGAAAGCAGTCTAAGCAGGAATTAGATATAGATCAACATTTCACACTGTATTTCAAAATAAACTACAAATGGGTACATAGTTTAGGTGTAAAAGGTGACATAAAAAGCAAAATAGAGGAGCAAGGAAAAAAAAAACCCTTACCAATCTATCGATACATGAAGAGCTGATGAATAAGTGGAACAGAAAGGATCAAATTGTCCATAAAACCGATAATTTTAATTGAAGAAAATTATTATTTTTTATAGAAACAAAACCAATACAGTTAAAACAGAGGGAAAAACAGTAATTGCAGGGAAAAATATTTGGAGCAAGTTTCTCTGATAAAGGTCTCATATCCCAGATATATAAGGAATTGATTTAAATGTGTAAGAGCACAAGAAATACTCCAATAAATATTCAAAAGATATAAATAGGCAGCTTTCAAAAAGAAGAAATACAAGCTATAATAATCATGTGAAAAATACTCCAACATACTAACAATTAGAGAAATGGAAGAAAAAGGAACTCTGAGGTTCTATATCATGTCCATCAGACTGGCAAAGACAACAGCAGAGGAGAAGGGCAACCACTGGAAAAACTGCAGGAAAACAGGTGAGTGTTTCCTTCTTTGGATTTTGTTTGACTGATTCTTGATGTCCCATAGAATCATTAGCTTCTACTGGCCCGATTCTAATTTTTAATGTTTTGTTTTCTTCCTTTATCTTCTCTATCTCCTTTTCCATTTGGTAGATTTTACTTTTCAATAAGACATTTTCTCCACTTATATTCTGATTTTCCTTAACCATCTCATTGATTTTACCTTTTAAAGATTTGTTTTCCTCATTGAATTTTTTTTTCCATTTTTTCTTTTACCTCCCTAATTTGGTTTTTAAAGTCTTCCTTGAGTTCTTCCAGGAATGCTTTTTGGTCTGGAGACCAGTTCACTTTCTCTTTAGAGGCTTCAGATGTGGGTGTAGTATTTATGCTGTCCCCTTCTGAATTGGTATTTTGATCTTCCCTGTCTCCATAATACGAATCAATCATCTTTGGCTTTTTAGCATGTTTTTTATGGTGTTGCTTTTTCCTCCTGGTTTCTAAAGTGGATCTCTATTTCTGAGGTTCAGGAGGCTCTGTCCCAGGTTTCTTTTATTGGAATCTGTGGGATTGCTCAGTAGCTTTATGTTCCATGGCCTCTGGTTTCGTGAGGTGTGGGAGAGGGGTGATCTGGCTGCTGGGGGGGTCTCCTCTTCCCCAGGACTGTTCTACAGAATGGGTGGTCTCAGCTCTTGTCTGTGCTGCTGTCTGCCACTTCCCCTGGCTGTGCAAAGTTCAGTCTGGGGTCCTGGCGTTGACGTTGGTTAGCTCCACCCCCTGGGGCTCAGTTACTCATTCTGCTGAGACACCTCCCTTCCTGCACGAGTCTCCTTCTGCCACAGGAAGGGCCCTCTCCCCAACTTCTCTCGCTACTGAAGCCCCCCTTCTGGCTCCTCTGTTTCTCCTGAGGTAGTATTCTCTCGGTTTATTCAGGGGAAGGATGAGAGCTGTTTTACCTGCACGTCATGGCTCCTGGAAGTTCAAGAAGGTGAGTTTCAAACCTTTAGCTAGCTGCTCCCGCAGCCGCAGGCTCTGTGCTTTGCTCCAACAGACTCCCGACCTGGGCTGAGAGGCCTGGGGCTGGACTGAAGCCGTTGCCGGTACTTCCGTCCTGGGCCTGTTCTTGCTCTGGTGTTTTGCTCACCCAGTGACCTCCCAGACTGGTGTGCTGGCTGGATTCCTCTGCTGTTCCCGGTTGGTTTGGTCTGGTGACAATCACATGCCTGGCGCTCCTGGCCCTCTCAGTCTACTAGTGGCTTCTAACTCTCAAATCTGCTCAGATTTACTTTTTTAGACGTATCTGACAGAATTTGTGAGAGAGCTCCAATAATTCCTTCCTTTCACAGCACCATCTTGGCTCCACCCCGTGATGGTTTCCTTTCCTTTTTTTTTTAATTGATCAATGATGGGAAGTAGAAAGGAATGAAATTAAATGAAAAAATACTAGAAAAAATATTAGAAAAAAATGAAATAAAGAGAAGGGGACACAGATAAATAAGGTAGTATTGCTGCTACTATGTTAAATTAGAAAGAAATGAAAAAGAAAAAAATCCATGTGCTATATAGGGTGGGGGTGGTGGAGGAATGCTACATAACAAAAGTTCACAATTTCACATAGAATCCACCTTTTTGTTTTTTCTTTATATATTGGAAAGGTCCTTTTTTGATGTCTCAGCTCATAATAAAAAGAAAATTTAGTACAAAAAATCCATTGTTACTAAGTTTGAGATGTGAATCTCCCCATTTGTGAAATAAACAGAAGAAATCATTTGTAACAGAAACAAATCATTTGATGTGTTCCCAAAGGATAAGTATTTCTCTGAAGTGTTTTTTTTTAAGTAAAAGAAATCAATAAGATTACAGTTTACAGCTGGAGGGGTCCTTGGAGATCACCAAGTTCAACCTTCTCAATCTGCAAATATAGTAGGAAATAGAAGAAAAATCCATGGATGTACACCTAGAACACCTGGTTTCAGTTTCTCCATTCTAGTATTTAATAGCTATGTAACCTCGAGACAGACGTTGTACCTTTCCACTTGGTAGCAGCATTTGAAAAAGGAAGGAGCCCTAGATTTGACCTTAGAATATGTGGTTCCAAATCCCAACCCTGACACCTCCTAGTTTCCCCCATCTATAAAACTAGTAGATTAGAGTAGATAACCTCCTAGCTCCTTTCTAGATTTCAACCTATGATTATGTGATCTTTATGTGGTTGATATGAATATCAAATGAGACTGCCCATGCAAAACACTTGCCAATCCCATAATGCTAACAATTTATTTTCTGTTATTACATACAAGAAAACTGAAGCCCAATGGGAAATTGACTGGCCAAAGTTACCCTGCTAGTCCAGCAGTATTCCACTCAGCATCTTCCTCACTCGGTAGTAGCTTGACCTCAAATTCCTCCACAACATTTTCCCCTCTAGGTGTAAAGTCTATAAATCTCATTAGGCCACTGGGGTCAGGGAATACCAACAAGTCTTTAACTTTGCAAATTAGACCCATACCATACCTTTGAAAGTAATAGAGCTCTACTAAGATCAAGGGCCCTAAATTCTTTGTCCTTAGGTAATCATTTCAAATGCTAGGGGGAAGATAATTTTGCATATCAAAAAGAGAAGATTTGGCTCTTTTTATAAAATAACTCACTCAGGTTCATCAACCTCTTCCCAAACTTCTTTCAAATTTAACAGCTTTCTTTAAGTTGTCCTTAACTTAAAAGAGTAAAAATGTATTATTTACTAAGCACCCATTTCCAAACAGACCTAAGCCTCAGTCTTTTTTACTATTCTTCTTAAAAATCTTTGAATGATTCCTCCTTGTCTATGGAATCAAATTCAGACACTTTATTCTTTCATTCAAGGCTACTGGTCTCAACTTACCTTCCTTTTAGCTTTATTTTTTCTCTTACTCAAACCTAACTAAATTCTTTGCTGTAATAAAAAGATGCAATTAGTGAATTAAAGTATAAATTGTGCCTCCTCTACTTAATTAGCTCTAAGCAGACTAGGGGAATTCACTTAACCTCAGTTTCTATAAAATGAGAAAGTTGCATGCTCTTATTCAACCTTCCTGTCTTTCCCTCTCTCTGTCTTCTCCTCCTTCCCTCCCTCTCTCTCATAAACACATAAGAAACAAAAATTTTCTCTAGATCAGTTCATAGGTACTGTTTGCCAATTAAACAATCAACAAGGCAGAGATATGGAAATACCAGTTTGTTATGCTCTTAGACTCACAGTATAAAAATCAGTGAGCCCTGAGCTATGACTTTCAGCAACCTCATATAGGTTTTAGTAGCAAAAGCAGGACGGGTACAATGGAATATTAAAGAGTAAATAAAGGAAGATGATGGTTTATGGCCAAAAGAACAAATGGCCAAAGGTGAAGATTTTTACCAGGAAAAAACAAAACTCGCTGGTAAACATCAGAACTAAAGTTGATAATCTCAAACTGTAAATTTGCAGGAACTAACCAGCTCAGAGTACACCAGAGTCAGCTTGATTTTGCCGAAATTAGCTAGTTACATGACCTATTCATCTTAAGTAAATGATGATAATAAAGTTGAGCCAGACATTTTATCATACACATACACAGGTATTGGTGGCATACAGACTGTGGGAACCCCTTGAACTCTCCTTGAATCTTCCCACTTGATCTGGCCTTCCCCTGAGGCCATAAGCCTTTCCTTATTGCTGGGCCCAAATCTCTTCCTAGTTTAGCCCTCTATTGTCCAGCTACTTCCCACCCAGGATCCTATCAAAATATCTATGACCAAATCTGTCACCCTTAAACTGGCCTAGCCCTACATTGTTAGTTACCTCCAGATTGCCTCAGGCAACTTCCCACCCTTAATCCCATTCCTAGAGTCTGACCTCACCCCAGTCACCTTAGTCCCATCTTTAGATTCCTCCTCAACACCTTCCCTAAACCTCTCCTCCCATTACCCTGGGACCATCCTAGATCCCTCCCACAATCTTTCTGTATCTAAGTTTCATCTTGCCTCCAAGAAGGTACTCAGATTCATTCTAGCTTAAGTTAGATTGAATCTGGACTGCTTATCAGACAAGGGTCACAAATGGTGAGATTTCTTAAGACTCTACTCAATATGGCAAATCTTTAATAAACTTTGTTTTTCTTTGGCTGTAAGAAGGCTTGGGTTGAATTCATTCAAGCAGGACCTGGTATGTTGGTATTTTGGGGTCTCAAGCACCCCAAACCTCAACATATGGTTCCCACATCGTTACGGCAGAGTGATAGATGAACAGAGGGCTAGCCTGAGTCAGAAAAAAAAAAAAACTGTATTCAAGTCCTATCTGTAACACATACTCTGTGTGTCTGTGTGTGTGTGTGTTTAGGTTAGTTAGAACCCCTTGGTAATCTCAGACAACTCCTCAAGACTTTAAGTTGCCGAACAGTTATCAGTCTTCATTGATAAAGAAAATTTCCTACCTGGGATATTTCCCTGTCAGTGGAATCACATTTGGTTTAGGACATGTTGATTTTGCTAATGCCGGTAGAACATGCAAGTGAAAATTTCCTATGCGTAGGTGAAAATGGGAGTCAATGAGATTGCCAAGCTTGAGGGTAAATAGAAATCCAGAGAAAGAAGAAAAGAGGGCCTTGGGAAACACTCATATGAAGGAAACAGAAATCCAGAGAAGGAACAGGTTGACAGGGAAGAGGACAGCAAAGAAAGCTGTAATTTTGACACCAAATGAGACTAAAAGCTAAGAAGTCAAGGAGAATTAGTGTTAGGAAATGGGTATTTGATTTGATAATTAGGAGTGCTAAATGAAAAAATAATTTGTGCAAAGTGTCATGGGAATAAGTCAAACTTCAGTCAATAGTGAAGGCATCACATACAGATTACTTGCTAGGGAAGTTTAGTAAGGAAGAGGAATATAGAGATGAGTCAGTAAAATTACCTCTCTCCCCCATTTTTTAACAATTGGGGCAATCTGAGCATGTTTATAGTCACGATAGGAAATAATTACCTCACTAGTAGAGAGGGAGAAATTGAAGATTCAAGTGAAAGAAAGGAGCTAATTGGTGGATTAAGAGATGAAAAGGAAGGACATTAAGGATGAATAAGGCAGATTAGTATTCAGAAAAGCAGGGATGTCCCTTTTTCTATGACTAGAAACAAATAAGAACATTAGTAGTGATGCTGAGAAAATTTAAGAAATGGAAAAAAGGGAGACCTGAAGTTGGCCAAAAGATAACCACAATCTTTTCTGAAAGTAAGAAGCTATCATCTGTTTTAACTATGGGGGTTGAAAGTGTGGCTAGGGGCTTTGAAGGAAGATAATACTATAAATATCTTACTGATAGATTCTGATTTAGTTTTTAGAGACAGGAAAATCTAATGACTATAGGATCATGCATTTTATTCCTTTTTAAAATGAAAATGGATTTAAGCGGCTTCAAATGTTAAGCATATTCATGGAAAGAAAAAGTAACTACTGCATACAAAATTAGTCCTCGTCATTTCCTCTCTAATGTGGTAGAAGTAATGCCCCATCACAAAGCTTTAATACAATGGACTATTTCCAATGGCTTAAAGAAATAAATCTAAATTAGTCTAAGTGGATTGAAGTTAAACTGGATATAAATTTAGATCATCACAGAAGATACTGAATGGTTCATTACAGTTTCTGACTAGTTTGGCATTTTGTATTAGAAATTATATCATGGGGAATAATATTTAATGAGGACCTTCCATTTTGACAATTAGATATTAGTTATAAATTTGAATTATAGGCATTTTTCAATAACACAAAACAAAGCAGCCATTCCTTCCTGACTTGTAAATGTGGGGTCACCTAAATTTCAGACTTCTATAATAGCTTGTCTGACAGTCCATACTCCCTGCCCCATTCCCACAGCTTTGTCTATTTTATTAGAACTGTTTGCTTCCAAAATGAATGGACTTAATCTAGTGGATTAATTGAATTTCTAACATATTCTTCTGTTGCTAATGTGAATTTATTAACCCATGTGAAGAAAAAAACATGCATCAAACAAAAATATGATTTATTTTAATAATGAATTACATAGTATAGCTCTGGTATTCACCCGTCTATATCATACACCTAGTTATGTCCTAACTCCTCTGTTGTACGGGGCACAATGAGTAGTGTAATGGATTTGAAGTCATGAAGAACTGAGTTCAAATCTTGCTTCACATATTTACTGAATGTGTGACACTGGGCAAGACATTTAATCTCTTTCAGCCTCAATTTCCTCATCTGTAAAATGGGGATAATAATACCTATCACACAAAGTTGTCATGAGGATCAAATGAGACAATATTTGTAAAGTGCTTTGCAAACTTTAAAGTGTAACGTGAATGAATACTAGCTATTGTCATCATCATCATCATCATCATCATTACCTTTACACAACCATTTCAATGAAAGCATAACAAATCATCTTGGAAAATTCATTCACTGTTGACTGAGTTGTGGGTTCTGCCTATATCCATCTGAAATGAACATATTCATCTTGGTAACTATTTCTACAACCATAAAACTCTCATTAACCATTAAATGATTCCTAGAGCTATTTGATAGGCTTTAAAATTAAAATAGACTCTCTTGGGCAAGGAGAGAAAGGACAGTTTATCATAAAGCCTGTTTTTGAGTTGGCCTAGCAATCAAGGTTATTGTGAAGTTTCCAAATTAAGAAGGGAAAGTAGTTTCCCTTATCCTAAGCATTCTAAACAGAACATTGATTTCCATATGTACACAAAGCTAACATTGATTTTTCGATTAGCTCCATAAAAAGCATTCTACAACTTGCTCTGTGAGCTGATGGGTTTAATCTTGTGGATTAAGTTAATTCCTCACCTGTTCTTAATTTTATTCCAATTATGATTGCCATGCTAAAATTAAACAAAATGTATACACACTTTTACCTTTGGGAAGAAAAAATAATGAATTTTTATGTGAATCTCTAGTCACTTTCCTTTGGGATGTTCACTTCCATTATAAGCCCAGAAGTGGAAAGTAGCCATAATGATTAGGGTTCCACCTCAGTTCTCTCAGGCCTCTCCTGTCTTTTCATGAGAAACTCCACAAAGATTCTGGTAGTCTAGAAGCAAATCTGGTTTCTCATGGGCTTCTGGACCAGAAAGGATACAGAGTCAAGCAAAGGACTAGAAATTCTTAAATATCAACTAAGTTCTGACTTCATCCTTAACCTTGGGACTTGAGGCCTGAGACCTGCAGAGTTGTTACTGGCACATCAAAATCCAGTTGTTCTTCCATTTGTCCTTGTGTTCATAATACAAGTGTCACTGAAATGGAGCAATTCCATCGACTATAAAACCCAATGAAGAAGCAATCCTTAGCATCTTCAGAAGTCTTTTGCAAAAAGAATAAAGAATACATGCATAAAAGGAATGGTACAGGGCATGTATAAAGCTGACCTTAATGTTTCTGACCAACCACATCTTCCTGACCCATTGCTCATGCATTCAGATGACAAGGTAGACCTCTTGGGTGCTGAGCAGGAAGAGCCAATGATTCAGAGGTTACTTGAAAGGGAGTAACCTCACTCTCAAAGTTCTCTTCCATTCTAATAAAAGATGGTTTTGAGCCATCTCCTCTGAATGGTGTGGAGGAGGCTTAACCTATTCCACACCCTGGCCACCTGGAGACCATGGGCACATCAAAGATAAAGTACATCTATCTGAAAAGTCAAGCCTATTTCCCCCCTGACATTTTGTGTTTGTCCTTTCCTGATCTTAGAAAAATGACTATCAATACCAGGAGATGGATATATAGAGAGCTGGAGGCAAGTGAGTTTGAGAACTTGCAGTCCAGAGAGGAGTCTGCAGAAACTACTCCAATATTCTTGTTGAAGAGGCCTACCAAGAGAATGGGCCCTTCCAGAAAACATGGCTTTGAAGGGCAGATCCCAGCTCAAACACAAAATGTCTGATCAGCTGTATTGCCAACTGCTTTATGTATTGATAAGATTTAATTATCAGTCTCCTGAGAGATCATAACAGTTCTGATTACTTAAGTGTTGTCAATGCATACTGTAAGCTTCTTGGGTCATATAGTATTTTATTTTTCAAATTATGTGTCAGAGAGAAGTATCTGTTCTGCACCTGCTTTAGAATACACTGAGAACATTTACATTCTGTCGCTTTCTGGAAAGACGCTAGACATGAGCCACAAGATCTAAACTTTAACCAGTTCTTCTGTGGAGTGACATGCTTGGGGGACTTAAAATGCCAAAAGGGGTAAGAAAAGAAATCTTAACCACTCTCATTAGAGTCCTGGCTTCCCTAGAACTAACCCTGAGCCAGACCACATACATGAATCTGGAGTTGAGAGGAGCCCTTAGGGCAAAAGGGGATGAGCCTCTTTGACCTAATAGTGGTTCTTTGTGTTAGACAAAGAAAGGAAATATCTTGCACTTATCAAACCATGTTATTTAGCAATGGAGTAAACTATCTTTATTATGCTAATGTTGGGGCAAGGTTACATCAGGCTTTTACAAATCATATGCAAATCTATTTTACAAGACATGCTAAGACTTGACATATTTCCACATAATAATATTCTGTGTTCTCACAGATTTCTGTAATACCTGAATTATCAAAAATGTCAACTAAGGCATGAAAGATAATAGAAATTGTATAGTTATAAACAGTGGAAACTGACCAGCCCTTGAGGGTGGATTAAAAGGTCTTGGATTGGATTTCTGTTACAAAAACCTTGACCACCCCCTCATTCAAAAGAAGGTTCTGAAACTATGAAAAAGGGACTAGCTTGGGAATCCTATAATAAGTTTTTTTTTTTAATTAAAGGCTATTTATTCAAGTATCACTCAAGCAAGGGGTGTGTTAAAGGGATTGATAATACAGAGCCTAGCACAAGCATCAGCTCTATTTTCATTTAGTGCTAACTCATGTCAGGTAGGACATGCTGGCAGGCCTGAAGCATCAATTATGACTATAGGACCTCTACACACTAGAACCTTGCCTATAAAATATGCAGGACATGAAGGAAAGACTAGCCAGTAGTTGGGAAGAAACAGAGTAATAAGGAACCGAGGAGTTATCCCCCAGAATGGGAAGTAGGAAATTGAAATGTTGCTGCACCAGCATTCAGGAGCTGGATGATCATTCTCTCTCATGAAATCTAAGGTTTTTCAATTGGTACTGCACATGGTTTCTTCATGGCAAATCATGTGACAAGCCATGGAGGTTGTTTCAATTGCAGGACATTCACCAGAATGTAAATTCTAAACAGTAAAGAATTCCAATCCAATGTAGAGGTCATTAAAGAAAGCTTGTCTTACGCTGGATCATTTCTGGCCCAGAAATCTATGAGAAGCCAGGTTAGTTCCTGGGCTAGCCCTGTGCTTCAGCAATACTGGAATACTCATGTTGGTTATATGTACAAATCCAAGACAGGCTTGGATTCTGAATCTACTATGGAGTTTAGTGAACTTCCCCAATGCTGAAAATTGTTCTGGATTTTTCTGTAAAAAGGAAGTTGTTTGCTATTAGATCAAACTCCCCCCCAAATGATGAAGATGATGATGATAATTAGTTTTTATATAAGCATTTCAAGGTTTGTGAAGAGCTTTACATACATTACTATGTGATTTATTTACTATTACCCCCATTTTACAGATGGACCAACTTCAGCTGAAGGGCATGTATGTGGTACAGTGAATAGAGTGCAGGACCTGGAGTCAGGAAGGCTCATCTCCCTGGGTTCAAATCTGGCCTCAGACACTTACTAGCTGTGTGACCCTGGGCAAGTCATGTCGATAAAATGAGCTAGAGAATGAAATGGTATCTTTGCCAAGAAATCACCAAATGGGGTCATGAAAAGTTGGACACGGCTGAACAACATTTAAAAAATAAAACCTTTCACCTAAGACAGGTCAAATGACTTATCTTGGATCATACAGGTAATGTATGTCTGAAGCAAGATTTGAAATCAGGTCTCCCTGACTCCAAAGCCAACACTGTTCACTGCGCTACCTAACTTTCATGAGAAGCCTCACAAAGAGTGGTGGATGTGGGAAACTATCCAGGAATTGATGCAGTGGTCAGAGAAATGAAATGAAATGGAAGATTCTGGAAAGCTTACAATGTGAGTTATCCATCACTGCTCCAGAAAAACCAGAACAACACTAAGATATTCTCAGACCATTCAGCATCTCCCTCAACCCTGGAGAAGGAGATAAATTGTATTTTAAAGGCCATTCATTCTTGAAGAGGACAATAACCTCAAATGCTCTGACACCAATTTATTTTACTATGAATCACCTTTTGTTCCACTGGAGGCTCCTAACAACTCTGGGGAGCCTGAAAGGTAAATATATGTCTATCTATATCCATATCTATATATGTATATGTATATCTATATATGTATGTGTGTATAAAATCTATACATATATCTATCTACATATACAATAAAATATGGATAGGGATAGATAATGATAATACTAATAATAACAACTTACATTTATTGAGTGTATACTATGTACCAGGCACTGCGCTATGCTAAATGCTTTACAATTACAATCTCAGTTGATCTTCACAACAAATCTGGGAGGTAGGTGTTATTATTACTTCATTTAAAGATGGGGAAACTGAGGCAAACTGAGATTAAGTGACTTGTCTGGGTTCACACAGGTAGTAAGTATCTGAGGCTGGATTTGAAATCAGGTCTTCTTGAGTTCAGACCCAGTATTTTAACCACTGGGATATCTAGCCACCAAGGAAGGGGGGGGGGGAAGGGAAAGAAAAAAAAAAGAAAGTCAAGGGGAGGTGAAGGGAAGAGGGAAATAACCATTTTTGCTGCATTTGGAACTGGTGGTCACTGAATCTAACTTTCTCACTTTCCAGATGAGGAAAATAAGGCTAGAGTACCTAAATGACTTCCCTAAAGTCATTTTGGTACTTGTCAGAGAATGTGTTTGAACCCAGTTCCTCTGACTCCAAATCCAATGCTCTTTCTACTAAGTACAGAGCCTGGTACATAGTAGGCACTTAATAAATGTTTATATATGTATGTATGTCCATATGTATATGTATATATATATATATACACACACATACATATATGCGTACATACACATATACGTATATATACACATGTTTATATAAATATACATACATGTTTATATAAACACACACACACATGTGTGTGTGTATTTCTGACCCAAAGACCCATGAACTATTTAAAAGGCAATTTCCTCTCAGTTTGATATTGGACACCTAATGACTGAATTTGAAAGAAGGAGTGAAATACTGCTTCTTACAAATTAATATTTGGTGTGCCAAGGAAGGAGATTGTGTGTCAAAGACTACTTTGTAGGTTGGCTAGTCTGCAGACATTTTGTATCTGTAGGAAATTGATCACTTCCATAGATGTAATTATACCAAGATTCCTGCCAGGAGTCATTAAAATGCAAAGCCTGTTGTCTTGTGCTTAATTACAGACTTGGGTTAACTAAACTTCTCCTGAGTGTACCGTACCTGGTGCATCCAACAAACCCCTTAAGCTGATGAATGAGCTTTGTTATATCTTGACATGGATCCAGAAAATTTAATGGAATGTTCTATCCAAATAGCAGTGTGTGCTTCTAATTCATCTCCAGCTCAGTTCATCAGGAATACCATAGCTATTTAATTTCCCAAACCAATAATAGTGTAATCCCTAGTGACTGTACAATTACTTCCAAGTGAAAAGCATAAAGGACACACTCAGAAAGTGTGGGTATAAACCAGAAATTGAGAGGCTATACTAAATTATCTCTAGTATGTTTCATCCTTTGCCATTACTCATTATATGTGCTTTTAATCTACATTATTTTCCAATTATGTCCATCTTTATCATTTCCTTGGCTTAGCTATATAACACTGAAATCTAGTCTTGTTTTTAGAATGACAGACTTAAAGAACTTAATGTCTGGAAGGAATCTGAGAGAAATGATATGAAACAGGGAAGTGAAAAGAGCTTTTGGAAACAAAGGCCCTGGGTTATAATGCTACCTCTCTCATTTACTACCTGGGTGACTTTGTGCTAGTCATTTAACCTCTCTAGGTTTGTTTGTTTAAACTGCAAAGGGAATATATTGGACTAGATGGCTCATAATATCCTTTTTAGCTTTAAATCTATGAACCTATGACACTCCCTTTTTGTTCCAGATTCAAGATAACTATTAATGCTTTTCAGTAACTCCAACATAGGAAATGGTACAACAATAATGTGGGGACCTTCAATGAAAATAAAATAGAGGGCTACAAGGATACATCCATACAGGAAGAAATACTATCCCACTTCTAATCGGTACAGCCCACAGAGAAACAGCGATCTGGTTATGCATTTATTCAGCAGCTTATATCTGAAGATGTCATTTTCCCTTTTAACAAACACTCTTTTGTGCCTACAGAGAGGTGAGTATTCTTACTCTAAATTAACATAACAGCAACCAAAATGAAGCTGAAACTATTTATCATAAAGTCACATAAATCAGTGCTAGAATTGGGTATAGATTCCTAATTCCCTATCAAGGGGGAAGTAAAGGAAGGGCAACATAGGAATGGACGAGTTCCTTATGAGAAGGGATTGTGTTATTCATGGTACTTACATCTTCAGCACCTAGGATAGTGACTGACAAATAGAGATTATGAGGACCAATATTAGACTTCTATCATTTAACTAGCTGCAAAATCAACTATCTATATACAACCCTGAGCAAAGCGAGTCACTCTCTGGACCTTAGTTTCTTGAACTTTAAAATGAGAGATCTCTGTGATCCCTTTCAGAAGTGACATTCTGTGATTCAGAATTTATAATTTTAGCAATGATTGGAGAGATTTTCTTTTCTTAAAGGTATCCTACTTAATAATCAGTGTCATGGACCAGAATTTGGACTCTTATTCATTATCACAAAGAGGCACTTCCCCAATCTCACAATGCATGGAGGTCTACTGGAGATTTGAGGACTATACTACGACTCTCATGACCAACCTAAGTACCACCTCTCATCAATAGGTGTGGGTGTCACTTTTCCATTATATACCCAGTGACTGGCAAAGTCAGAGGATTCAACTTTAGAAGTAGAAGAAATGTCAATTGTCATCTAGGATAACCTTTTCATTTTAGAGATAAGGAAAAGAATACTTCTAATGTCACATAAGGAATGAGTAGCTAATCCAGGAAAATTCTTTGATTCCAAATCTACTGGAACAATAAAGTATTAGTTAAACCTATCTTTCATAGCCACTATGGGGTTATTGGTTTATAATTAATGCCATTCTTCAAAATTCTACATATGACAATATTTGAGCAGCACTGATAATAATATTACATTTCTTATGACTCTTGTCTCTCTTCTCCTCTTCCTTCCAAATATACCCCCACCAACTCTTGGGATATTTTGACCTGAAGATGATAATTTGGTTAGACATATTTTTCTTCTTAATGCCCTTTGACTTCCGAGATAAAAATATCCTACGTTGGATTAGATCACATTTTTTCTGATAATTGTCTCCCTATTGATTTTTCCAGTTCTTCCTGCCTTCAAGCTGACCCTAGTTTAACTACCTCTGCAGTCCCAAACATTCTAAGTCAGGTTACCATTATATCTATATAAACTCATTTAGGTAACTCATGTACTCTCATGACTTTGAACATCAATCTCTATTTGGATTCTCCTAATCTATATTTCCAAAAATACTTCTTTCAGTCTACTTCTCTCATTCTACTGTAACATCACTAACTTGATACAGAATGTTTCCAAGGAGAAATACAAGTGCTATCCAAATAATGTAAATAATAATGATTATTATGATAGTCCACATTTATGTACTGCTTGAAGATTTACTCTACTGCTTTATTAATGTTATTTCACTTGATCCACATAGCACTTTGACAAGAAGGTGCTATTTATAAATGAGGAAAATGAGGCAGACAGAAGCTAATTTGCTTGCCCAGGGTCACATAACTTGAGCTATAAGCCTGATTTTAACAATGGTCTAGTTTAGTCCAAGTCCACAGCTTTGTCCATCATGCTACCTGGATGCCTCTACAAAAATCATACATATGCCTCTACAAAAATGATAGATAGATAATAAATAGATGTAACATATATATTACAGTCAAAGAACAAAATTTCTGGGAAATCATTAATTGATCTGTAGTTTCTGAAATGTACATCACAGTTGAACCCAGATGTTTGTAATCACCAAAATTAATGAGCTCTGAAATATGGACTTAATTATTATATGATGAGGCAATAGATAAATGTTGACATTGAATGTACTACACCAGATCTTTATGATGGAAAATGTTCACAAATAGCCACTATGATGAAAATATTAGAAAATATTTTATCATGGATCCAAATTTTTATCATTATAATAGATCTAGTTTTTATGCCTCATCTATTACATTTGAAAAGGAAGGACCTCCTCTATAGCCCAAGAAGTCCAGTTTCACCTTTTCTTCATAGTTCATCTACTGATTTAATTTTTTTGCTACACTCAATCAATAAAAACAAAATACAAAAACCACTATGTAATATATAACAGCCTTTGCATATAAAACTAATTTAGTCATGTTGGTGAAGTCACTCACAGAGAACCCCATGCTTAGGAGACTCAGGAGAGCCTCCAAAGGAGACTTCAAAGGAATAAGGAGAGGTTTCAAAGAGAATTAGATAGAACCGATAAAAATTGTACATTCTCATAATATGTGTCAACATTATACTTTAGAAAATCCTATAGCATGTTAGTTCTCTATGAGCACTTATTCTTACTAATTAATATATTTTAATTAAAATATTTCCAAATAAAGTACTAGAATGAAAATTTTCTTATTGTTTTGCTTTTATATCCCCTGTTTCCTCATTTCTCTCCAATCCTCCCAGAGGACCATCTCATGTAACAAAAACTTAAAAAAGAAAAAAAAAAGGAAGAGGAGAAAAATAAATTATCAAAACTGATTAACATATTGATAATATATGCAATATTTCACACTAGTGGCTCCTACCCTTGCAAAAGAGTTAAGAGAGCTTTTTTCTCCTAATTCTTTTTGGGGGCCATGTTTATTCTCTATGATTTATGAAAATAAGAAAACCATGAACTCCATATTTATTTCATCCTTTCT
This sequence comes from Trichosurus vulpecula, assembly GCF_011100635.1. NCBI lineage: Eukaryota > Metazoa > Chordata > Mammalia > Diprotodontia > Phalangeridae > Trichosurus > Trichosurus vulpecula. The sequence goes on from NC_050576.1 coordinate 374,988,440, forward strand.
CTCCCAACATTAACATCTATATAGGACTCTTTTTCCCCTCTCATTGGAAAGTCTATTCTAATACCACATTGCAGTGTAGAGGTAACCTATGTTTTGAAGGTTATTTCAGCAGAGATCATTGTCTGAGAAGTCCTAACAAATTGGAAAGACCTCAAGTACCAGAAAGATGATGAATTATACGTTACCATCTGAAGACCAGCCTGCTTAAGTTTGGAGAGGCTCATTAGCAGAAAATTGGCTATAGTGGGATACAAGTTAATTTAATTTAATCTAATTTTTTGTTACAAAAACACACAAGGCCATCCATTAAGGCATTGGCTGGGGAGAAACTCTGAGCTGTATCAATGGAGGGAGTTTCCTGCACCAATCAAATTATAGTTCTTTAACAAGAAAAAATTATAGTGCTTCTTGCTGAGAGATCACCGAGTGCTTTTAAAACATCCTTTCAATAATTATCCACAAACTAGTACTTGTATAGATGACCCAGTTTAAAAGACAAAGCATTAAAGATTTCCTCAAACACTGAAGGATAAAAAAGGTAAAAAACCAAACCAAACCAACATATGTCTTGGCCATCCATATTGCAAATCACAAACATGCTTTTGTTTCTGGAAATTCTTCCTTTCCCTGTACTAAAGTGACAATATTTTTGTAAGAGATCTTGAGAGAGCTTTTAGTGCAATGTCAACATATTAAAGATAAGAAAACTGAAGCTTTGAGAAGGAAAATGATTTGGCCAAGATAGTTAATGTATAGTTCAGTCAAGAGTCTCTAAACCTTGTGCAACTCCTTTAACTGCTCTTTCTCTTTTACCACAATATTTGTTTCATCCTTAACTAAAAAGAAGACCATAGAATCATACATCTATAACTGGAAGGAAACTAAGAGAATTCTCTAGTTTAACCTTTTCATTATGTAGCTGAAGAACTGAGGACCTGTATGGCAAAGTCATTTGCCCAAAGCTTCACAGGCAGTGTTAGAGATGGGACTGGAGCCTCAGTTATCTGACTCTATGGTCAGTTGCCTTTCCACTGTACCTCACTACCTAAAATTTAAATACTCACAAATCAGTCAATAAACAAGAATTTAATAATTATCTCTTATGTGCTAGGCACTGTGTTGGGCACTGCAGATACAAAGACAAAAATTAAACAGCCTCTTCTCTAAAGAAACATGTTCTATTGGGGGAGACAACATGGGCACATATAAGTTCACTTATTTTAAAATTTTTTTATTATTACAAGGTAGGGGGGCACTAGTACCTGTGAAGTTGAGGAAAAGCTTCCAGAAGGAAGTAGAATTTAATGGGAGTTTTGAAAGAAACTAGGGATTCCTTGAGGCAGAGGTGAGTAGAAAGTGCATTACAGGCATGGAGGGCATGCTGTACAAATATAAAGAAATGTAATGTGTGAGGAAGAGCAAGAATGTCATTTGGCTGTATTAGAATGTATCAATGGTAGTGTCGAGACTAGTAAATAAGCATGAAAAGGTAAATTGAAAACAGGTTGGGAAGGGCTTTAAATACCAACAGAGGAGCATATATTGGATTCCACAGTGACAAGGAAGCACCAAAATTTGTTGAATGAGGAGTAATAATCTGTTTTTTTTAAAAAAATATCACTTTGGTAGCTGTGTAGAAGACAGACTGGAGATGGAATAGACAAATTAGGGAGACCAATTAGAAGACTATTGCACCAATCCAGGTGAGAGATGCTAATGACTAGAATCAGGGTGTCAGCCCTGTAGATAGGGATGGACATGAGAGATATTATGGATGAATAGGTGAAACTGGGTGACTGAACAAATATGATCATTAAATAAGAACAAAAACACTATAAATGGTGAAAAATGTCTCTGCTATTAACAAATAATGACTAGCTCAAACTATGATACAAATGCATTATGTGGGACATATTTAAATAGGGAGATAGTCTAGGCACTAATTTTATCTTGGAAGATAGGGTGAAAATTACTTTATAATAAGGGAAAATCTTACATGTCAGGAAAAAGTCATCATTTTACTATAACAAAAATAAGATCTAACATTTATATAGTATTTTAAGGTTTACAAAGCACTCTCTCTCTCTCTCTCTATATATATATATATATATCTATATACCTATATATATAGATATATATAGATATCATTCGGCCCTCACAAGAACCCTATGAGGTAGGTACTATTTTACACTCACATTTTGTAGGTGAGGAAACTGAGGTTGAGAGATGTTAAATGACTTGCCTAGAGTTGAAGAATTACTGAGTGGCCAGAGCAGGATTGGAACCCAGGTCTTCCAATTTTCAGGTTTGTATGCTATCCACTGTATCATTTACCTGCCTTTAAAGCATATTTAAAACATGTAAGGCCCCACATTAAACTTCTATGCTGATTCCTCATTTGGAGTGTGGTGGGGAGAGGGGATGACAATGGTTCTTGAAGCCCTTCCAGTAATTTATTAACTCTGGTAGGTTTTGTAAAGCTGGAAATGTATTGAGTGCCAGTAAGCCCAAGGACTAGTCTAGCTAAAATGTCAGCACGTCATTGCAAAGTTGGAGCCAGGTGATGAATTTCTCATCTCTAGCAACTATAAAAGACAGCTATTAATTTGTATAGGGGTCATGGTCTGTGTCAGATGAGGGACTATACTCACTGATGTAATTATAAATCTTTGAAGTACTGAAATCAACTATAAATCTCAACATCATAAATACTATTTTTTGTTTGGTCTAGCTAGCAATTGCTCTCAGAAAGAAGGTGAGAAAGTTCTTTGCAGGTAAAACTTACAAGAAAATAAAGAACCTCATGATGGTAATTTGGGGTAAAATCAGGTCTAACCCATGGGAAGCCCATCTTATTTTACTGAATAATTGAAGCTTAGACTTCTAAGGAACTTGAGAGATTATCTAGTCCAGCCCCCAACATCATGTAGGAATGATTCTCTTTCTCAACATCACTAACAGATGATCTGTTGTGTTTTAGTTACCTCCAACGTCTGGTAATTCACAATCAAAAAGGTAACCTATTTTTGACCACAATTTTCCTCTCAGAGACTTCTCCCTCATTGGTTCCAGTCATGTCCTTTGTATCTAAGTACAAAAAGGTACTGCTTCTACCTGGCAGTTTTGAAAATATTGAATGACAACTATCTTTCATATATTCTATAAGCCTTCTCTTCTCTAGACTGAATATTCCCAGCGTAGATTGTTCTTATTATGATAGTCTCAAGTCTGCTCAACATGCTGGTCACTCTACAATGCATACTATTTACTTTGTCAATGAACTTTCTTAAAATGTAGTACATTGAACTAAATTCAATTCTCTTAGACATGGTTTTTTATCAGCACAGAATACTGGGTTTATTGCTTCCCTTGTCTGTAAGGTTATAACTCCATTAATGAAAAATTTTAGGTCAGCAAAAGCAAAAGCATTTGATAGAGCTAACTGAATTCTCCAAGTCCAATTTGAGGTAGAGAGACAGTATGACATCATGTACAGTATACCGGGTTTTAGTACCTGAAGACACGGGTTCAAATCCTTGCTCAGTTATTGACTATCTGTATGATCATTTGTTGTTCAGTCATGTCTGACTGTAACTCATGGATCACAGGGCAAGTCAATTAACCTCAGTTTCTTCATTTATAAAAGAAGGAGGTTCAACTAGATGATTAGAATTCTCATCCAACTCTTAACTCTATGTTCCTTTGAAATTCTAAGCAAAAGCTTCTAGGTTTCAGAAGCTATAAAATATTCTGAAATAACATTCAATTTTCTTTAAATTAATATCCTCAACAGGAATTAAGTTCTGTTGCCTGGGTTTACCCAAGACTCTCAGATTCTAAAAGGTTGGAGACAATGAAGTGTCTGGAAACTTTTAGGAGTTGTTTTACTTTTTCAATCTCAAGAGGTAAGTCAAAGACGAAGGAGTCCCTTGGCACTCAGATGCTACTCCTTTGGATAATAAGTTCCATGCCTAACAAAGTTCTTGCTTCAGGCACAGTGATTCATCTTGAAACACAGGAACTTCAATTATGCACTGAGATGGGGATATTTTACATGCATATTTGCACACTTCAACTCAATCAAAAGGTATACCAGGTCACTTTGCAACCAAGTAATCTCCAAAAGAGATCTCATCACGAAAATATATTTTCGTGTTATATAAAGATTTACATTTAAAAACAGTAAGTGGAGAGAGATCTTAGAGATGCTTCTTCCCAAGGTCTTTTTCTCTCTTTAGGTACCTGAATACAGCCTGGAATTATGTATCTTCTCTCTTGAAACTAGAAGCCACAAGAACAGGATCTCTCTTTGCTCCCAAGTTCTTGCCAACTCTACCCCTCACACAAGCATGGATCATTGAATAATCAATTTCCAGCAATGAGGAGAGCCCCATAAAGATAGACTGTGAGGCAGGAGATACACATATAAGGAAATGGAGGCCCAGAGAATTTGAAGTCACATGGCTAGCTAATGACAAAGCCAAGATGATGCCTAGACTCCTAATTCCCAAACTAATGGGTTTTTTTTATCCCTAATAAACCATATTGCTTCTCTAGAAATATTGGCACTATCAAGAGTAACCAAAAAAGTAACTCTTCATGTCATGATCACCAGTTAGGAAAATATGAACCTATGCTCAAGGCTAGCAACTCAAAAGGTTTATATTCATTTTGGAGTGAGAGCTGCAGGTAATGCCTACTGGCATACTAAGTCTAATCCCACTTCCAGATGACAGCCCTTCAAATTCTTAGAGACAGCTGTCAATCACATGCCCTTAAATATCTTCTTCCTTTGGACTTGAAATAGATAAGAAAACAAATGAAATGAACATATAGTCACCAGATAAATGCAACTCATGAAATGGTAGATGTTATGGACTCCAAAAGATTATGAAGGTCACTTTGTCACTATGTCATCTGAAGTCCTTGTGTACGTGCTGATTAGGGTTACATATGTGCATGTGTAAAATATTTTCATCTCAGTGCATAATTTGAGGTGTTATATTTCAGGGTGAATCATTATTTCTGAAGAAAGAACTTTGTGATGTATAGTGCTTATTATCCAAATGAGTAACATATCCCTCAAAGCTCTAAATCTATGATCCAATGATTTTATGACTGCCAAGAGAGCTCTTGATCAGTGGTTTAACTTGAGATAATCAAAAGAGTCCTGACAGTTTTCAGAAGCTTCAATATTTCCCAGCTCTCAGACTGAGTGTCAAGGGGAGGCTCTAATAGAAGCATCTGGCACTGGAAAATAGGATCATAGATTTAGAGTTGGAAATGACATCAGAAGCCAATTTAGTCCATTCCCCTCATTTTACATGAGGAAACTAAGACGCAGAGAGGTTAAGTTACACACCCAAGGTCAAACAAATACTAAATGTCAGTGCAGAAATTTTGAGCAGGACTGAGATTTTAACCAAGGTCCTCTGATTCTAAATCCAAAGTCTTTTCTACTACATTGCCTCATACTGTAAGAACAAATTTTTATTAAGGAAATTTATTTGAAGCAAATTTTCTAGAAAGCATATATCTATTTTTGGATCAACGAATAAAAGGAAGACCATGAACAAACAAGGTAGAGAACCAAAGAAAGTAAAATGAACAATTTTGATTATATAAAAGTGGAATTTTTTCATAAACAAAATCAACACATCTAAAATTAGAAGGGTAAGTTAACTAGAAAAATCTTCACAGCTATTTTCTATGGTTAAGGTCTCATTCCCAAGATACACAAAGAACTAACTAAGATTTATAAGATTAAGAGCCATTCCCCAATTGATAAATGATCAAAAGATGTTAAAAAGAATTTTCAAAGGAAAAATATAGTTATTAGTAACCATATAAAATGGTTTAAATCACTGAGGTAAATGCAAATGAAAGAAATTGTGAATTTCCATTTAATTTTCATCAGATTAGCTAAGATGATGAAGAAGGAAAATTGCAAGTGTTAGAAAGGTTTTAGGAAAACAGGTATGCTAACTCACTATTGGTTAACACACACACATACACACATATACACACACATATCCCCCAACACACCACCCATATGCTACCAAATATTATTTCAGCAAAACAGATTTTAGCAATTGAGAGAACAAAATCAATATGTGCAAGGATCTAACTATCATTTGGAGATATACTTCATCAAAAAGGACCCTCAATAAGAATACAATGATGCAATGGTTTAAATACTAATGCATATGAGATTGAGTTATATTCTTGTTTCCCTTACTGACATTATACTTGACTTGTGGCAAGTTACTATCACTATATGCCTTAGCTTTCTTATCTGTGAAATAAAATTCTACTTGCTCCTACATGTTTATGTATAAGGTGACATGTGCTAATTTTAATTTCTCCAAAGATTTAGGATATAGCCAAGGAAGATTCTTTTTTATGTTCCTAAAGTTTTGGCAATCATGGCAGAGAGAGAGGATATTGACAGCCAAGTACATGAGCCATGGTGGGGGGTTGGGTGATAAGAGTTTCTTCTGGCTCTATTCTCCTCCTTACTGTAAATCTTGCCAAATCAAGGAGAAGGAAAGAGAAAATGGCAAAAAAGCAGCTTGGAGATCTACCCGGTATGATTTGGCATATCCCCCCAAATTGGGGACCTACGGTAAGATCTATTAACTTTTTCTATTTTTGAAAATGATTTTTAATTCATATCTTCTGTTTTTACATTTGCTAAATGCCCCCTATATTCTTCCCCCTCACCTCTGCCAAAGAGCCATCTCATATAGTAAATAAGTTTTAAAAAGAAAGAAAAAAGAAAGAAGATTCTACCAAACCACAGAATATATTGAAAAAAAAGCTGAAATGCCCCATGACTTTTTGTGCTGGGAAGTATACTTGAGTTGGGCATGTTATCAGAGGCTCCAAAATGTATAAATTTGGAAGCCCTGTGTGACTGTTAGCTATTAATGGAGCAAAATAAATGAAACTTGGAATAAGTATATATATACAATATTCTTGCAAACAAAATTGACACAAACAGGGACCAGAAGATGTTGCTAAGAAAAAAGAAAGGCTGTAAAATACTCTTAATTTGGAAGAATTTTCTGTAGATCAGAACTTGCCTGATAATTATCTTTTATATTTGAACATCAGGAGAGATAATGTGTAAGAAGGTTCACTATTTTTTCTCTCCTCTTCAATCTGACCCAAATTGCTAGCTTATCAGGGAAACCAAATTCTGCATTCATAACTGCATTGAAACATTCCCCCTGTGAATTCTCTAAAGGAACTTTCATAGCCTGAGACTGTTTAGAAGAATTATTATTTCCCTAGAGAAGCATTATTTTGCCTTAGCTAAATAACATTTTAAGACAAAAATAAAGATTTATAATATATCCCTTGTCATTTTTATACAGGATTGTCTAAGGAGGGAAAAGATGTATTAACCAGAAACTACCACAGATTTGTCCTCATAATATAGCATCCATCACAGAATGTTATGGTGGATAGAGGGCTGGCTTCAAAGCTAGGAAGGCCTGGGTTGAATTCTCACTTTCAATACATATTGACCCTGTGACTCTGGACAAGTCAATTAACATCTCCATGTTCTAGGAAAATCTCTAAGACTATAAGTTTCAGAGAAGGTGTTGGCCCATGTTAGTAGGATAAATTTCTTCATCTGAGAGTTCCCTATGCCAATCAAATTGCAAGTCTAGTTCCTATCATCATTCATCGAATTTAAGAGACATATCCAACATTAGATAATAAAACCGTATCACTACGGAGAGAACCTAGAATATGGCCCATCTATGTTGAGGAAGAATATAGTGAAAATGCTTTTTCTAAGTTTGTTCTAAGATTCACTCAAAGGGATATTCAGTACAACTGATTGGAGTAGGTTTTATGAACACCTAGATTCTTAGGGGATTCTACAATGCACTGTCTTGTGCCTCCATGTTCACCCTGAGGAATAAGACCCAGGCTGTGAAAGAGATTTTTTTTTAAATGAACTGCTTAAAGAGGAAGAAGAATATAAACATTATAAAGCATTGATGGGCACATGTCATCCTTAAAGATAAGTATAACGGAAGCTCCTTGAGGAGAACTCTCGTGATTGTTGTTTTGTCTTTTTATCCCCAGTATATCACACAATACCTTTCATGTGATATTTTTTTCCTGTCATCTTATTTATTTTAACATTCATTTAAATTTGTTTTTATTTTCAAATTGTCTCCCTCCACTCTCTCCTCTGCTCTTTGAAAAGGCAAGTAATGTGATACTGAGTATACATGTGAAGTCATGCAAAATGTATTTCCATATGATCCATGATGAAACAAAAAAAACAAGAAAAATAAAGTGAAAAGGTGTGCTTCAATCTGCACTCACAGTTCATCAATTTTATTTTTGGAGGTACATAGCATTTTTAATCATCCATCCCTTGGAATCATCTTGGATCACTGTATTGATCAGAATGGCTAAGTCTTTCACAATTGATTATCACTACAATATCACTATTATTGTGTACAATGTTCTTCTGGTTCTGTTCACTTTATTTTGCATCAGTTCATTTAAGTCTTTCCAGCTGTTTTTGAAACCACATTCCACCTCCCCTATGATTTTTTTTTAACTTTACAATAGTCCATCACAGTTATATATCACAGTCATTCCCCAGTTGATAGGCATCCAATCAGTTGCCAATTCTTTGGCACCACAAAAAACGTGACTATAAATATTTTTACATATAGGTCCTTTACCTTTTTTTTAATCTTTTTTGGTATAGAGATCTACTAGTGGTATTGCAGAGTCAAAGGGTATGCACAGTTTTACAGTTCTTTGGGTATGGTTCCAAATTGTTCTCTAGAATGGTTAGACCAGTTCACAACTCCACCAATGAATACCTTTCACATAATGATTAATAAATGTAAATGAATCAAAATTAATGACAGCGAGGTAGTGTGGTGGGTCCTGGACCTGGAGTCAGTAAGACTCATTTTTGTGAATTCAAATCTGGCTTCAGACGCTTGCTAGCTATGTAATCCTGGGCAAGTCACTTAACCCTATTTGCCTCAGTTTTCTCATCTATAAGATGAGCTGGACAAGGAAATGGCAAACCATTCCAAGTATCTTTGTCAAGAAAACCCCAAATGGGGTCACCTAGAGTTGGATACAACTGAAAAATGATTGAACAGCAACAACAACGAGTCAGACTACAAACTAAAGCAGGAAAGGGAACGTATAACAAAACGGTGAAAATTTGGAGTAAGATCAGAAGAAAAGGAAGAGCAGAAGAAAATTATAAGATCTATAGATCTATAGCTGGAAGTGATCTCGGAAGTCATCTACCCTAAACTTCTAATTTTACTTATGAAGAAGTTGAGGGCAAAGAAGGTTAAATGTCTCACCAAAGGCTGAACAGGAAGTAAGAGGTGGGCTGTGAACCCATGACCTTTAAGTCATGAAGTTAATATTCTTTTCACTGAGCATGATGTTTCCCATGGAAGGGAAGATGAAAGGAGAAGGAAAAGAGGTACAAGGAGGAAGAAAAGGAGAAAGAAGAAAAATGAAATACTAGTTGAGAATTTCAATATTTTCTTTCTGCAGCTTGATCAGTGATTTTTTTTGTGGTAAATAGGTCCTGATGAAGAACTGCCTTTACCAATGCAGACCAACACCTGCTTTGCAATTTATAGTCTTAAAAGACTTGTCTGGTGATGCAGAGAAGTATACTGATTTGTCCAGAGTCACAAAGATCAGGATATGCCAGAGATAGGATTTGAATATAGGTCTTTCTAACTCAGGGATCAGCTTTTTCTTCAAGGCAAGGGAGTTCTTTGAACTTTTTAAACTTTTATCACTGGTCTTTCAAAACCTCATTTATTAACTTTAAATTGAACTTGCTGTTGGGTTCTTTTGTGTTTAATCTAAAAATAAACTCCCATGAAATATTATATTAAATCCAAAATTGCAAGGCATAAATTTATACCTGAGGGAGTTTGGCTTGGAAAAAAATTTAAAATCTAGTGCATGGAGGGGAAGATGAAAATATGAAAATAAAGATTTGGCCATTTATATTTAGCAAAAAAAAATTATCATTACTTCAAAGCAATACATATGTACCCATTCAAAATGTTGTACTTGGGCATAATTTAATTTTAACCCAAAGTTTAATTATGATTTTCTTCTGCTTTTTCTTTCAGAAAGATATTTTTTCATTTTCAATAATTATTTTATTTCATTATTTTTATGTGATAATAAAAATTTTCTCGTTTAAAGTGATGAAAGGTAATGAAAATTTCAGGCTTATGTACTATGTTTACATGTAGTACATTCCCTGTAATACATATACCACCTATTTACATGATCTATTTCATTCTGGATTTTATGCTTAGTTGCTTCTAAGCAATCAGTACATTACATAGATCTATCAGCGAAGTCTTTTAGATTACTTGTTTTTTGGGTTACTGGTCAATAGCATCTCTCCAAAATTTTGTACACTGTGACTATTTGAGTCACGAGTCTTTGGCAGAGATTTTTAATAGCCTCTTCAGGAAGCCTCTTTGGAGTATTTTGCCATCTTTGTTATTCAATTGACCAGAAGCTTCTTCGTAATTCTTTAGTGGTAAAATTATTATTGGAACATTTTTTCCACATCTGGTTTTAAGCCTGGCACTGAATAGTAGTTCTTGATCTTGGACCACAGATGGGTAGCACAGAGTCCCTTATCCTTGAATTTCCTTAACTAAAAGCAAATCACTTTGTAAATAAAATATCATAGAGATGAAATGTTCATGGTAATTTATTTATGACCTACCAAGATGATGGCACCTTTCAAATCACCTTACTAATCTAAGATAAAAATAACACCTTATAATTTTATACCCTTCCGTTTTATATCATTTAGAATGCTTCTGCATACAACAGGTTCATTCTAGCCTAACTTATTGCAACAGAGTTATTATTATCCCATTTTATTGATGAGAAAATGAGTCTCAAGAGTGGTAAAGTAATAAAAGTAACTTCTTATAGAACTAGGAAGTGACAGAGTCGGGACATAAAGTTAAATTAGCTAACTCAGTTTTAAGACTTTCTACACTGACCCAACTTTGTAGCTATATAAGTAATAATGATGCCAGGCACAATACTTTGTATGCTAATTAGTATTTATTAACTATTCTAAGATGCTTTTAAACATAATCTATATGCTGGGTTTTTTTAAATAGATCAAACAGTTATTTAATGAGTAGAGACCTAATGTAAAGGAAATGCATTGGAGAAAAACATGATTTGATAAGAAAAAAATAGTAAACTGTGTGTCTGGACACCTAGGTCCTAATCCTTCCATTTGCTAACTTAAATGCATGGTCTTAGGTAAATTAACTCATCACTCTGATTTTAAGTTTCTTTATCTATCTTAAGAGACGTCTTTTTTTTCTCCTTTTACAGGCCAATGCTCACTCATCACTTGTGCCTTGGACTGTTGGCATAGCTTCCTAAAGGGGGTCCCTGCTTCCTGTATCTCCAAACTATCCTCTGCATAGATGTCAGATGTCTAACTAAGTCACTCCTCTACTGAAAAACTTCCAATGGTTCCCCCTTCCTTTAGGATCAAGTACAAAGTTACTCGTCTCGTATTTAAATCCCTTCACAATTATTTTATAAGTTATTCTCCTCCATATACCATGAATTCTTTGTTTCAGACAAACTGGTCTATTTGCTAATATTCAAAAATGTTCCCACCTCAAGCTTCCTACATGCCACCAGCAATTCTCTTGGCATGACCAGGTGAGCAATTATTGTGTCTAGTTGTATAATTTAAAAACTAATTTTTAGGGTTGTATGCTGTTGTTTTTGTTTGTATTCTTAACTCATAAATAGCTGCTAGACAATTATTTTTTACTGAAAAATTCTATTGTCAATATATTGGGAAATAACTGTCAAGGAAACAAGACTTATTTTTAAGATAGAAAATAGGAAATGCTGGTAGAGTGTGGCAGGATTGAATATTATCCATTATATATTTTTGGAGGATGAGATACATTTATATGTAAATATGGGACAGTATTAGTACAATGGATATGCTAACTTTAAGTTGGAAAGTAATTCATTGATCATCAATAAATATTTATTAAGTACCAGGCACCGTGCTAAGTGATGGGGATACAAAAAGGTGAAAGACAGTGCCTGTCCTTGAGGACCTTACAAACTAATAGGGGAGATAAGTAGGTAGGGAACTAGCCAAATCATTTAAAATTAAGGTTTGTGTATCAGAATGTAGTTCTTTCATTATATATGTTTTGACGATCTAACTAGGTCTAATTAGATCTAAGGTAAAGTAGCGAATTGTAAGGCAACTGAGTAATTCAGGTGAAAAAATTGATTTTCATTTAATTTCTCAAAGATCTTCAATAATTCAGTTCTTTAGGACCCTTGAATCATCTGGAAAATTCCCTGCATTCTCCATTACTATTTGTCTAGATATAACATATATGTGTCTATGCATATGAATATACATATGTTTTTTGAATTAATATTCTTGCTACATGTAATTTCAATTTCTTATTGTTGTATAATGTATATAGCAAAAATGTGATCCCTCAAAACACAATTATTTGTCTCAGTCAAGATACATGAGGATTCACTATAATATATAATGTCAATAATGCAAAATAAAATACTCCTTTAAAATGCATCATATTTTCACTGATGACAGCATCATTTGGTGATATTTTCTATTGCCATGGAAGAAGTGTAATACCACAATGAATGAGAAGAAATGGGTCATTACAGTACACTGGTATACACACATATTTTTTTTTAACAAAATTAATTCCAAGAGTCTTATGAATGTGAAAGCCCTTTGTATAAAGAGGAAACATATCTGTGGGGACGAATAGATTTTTCACAGTGTCCTCTTTGATTTAAAAATGTCTAGCTTAATTAGGATAGTGAGGTAGGGTGGGAAAAAAGAATAGCTGATTAGGAAACAGGGAAGGGAAGAGAAAGACATAAGAATTTATATGATACCTGATGAATACTCTAGTTTAATCTGTATACATAAATCCCACATATTACATAATATCTCTTGACATCTCCTATAGTATGCAAAATAGAGTTCTGTATATAGTAGGTGGTCAATAAATAATTTGTTGTTAATTCACTACATAGTGAACTTTCATAGATATATTTGTGGTCCTAAGAAATACTGCTCTTCATGCTTTTGCAAGGAGTCAAGCCAGCTAACTACTGTGTAAGTAATGCATGCAAAAGATGTAAAATATCCTGGCGCAGGTTTAAAACAAAACAAAAAAAGGCCAGGAAAATTTCCAAAAGAATTTTAAAATTGCAAAATAATTCTGAGGTTATCCACCCCAATATTCCACCAAAGAATGTGAAATAAGGCAGATATTTTAGACTTGATATTTTTCCATCTTTGTAAAAAAAACTACACAATTTATTTTATTCTTTATATCTTATTCTATTATCAGTGACAAATTCCATTTATTTTCTGTTTGCTTACACTAGCTTTATTTTCCTCACAATTTTTAAAATGCTGTGAAAGTGACATGAGATATTTATCAGCTTACTTTACAGTGATGTAACTGTCTCCCTTAGGTAGATCTGACATTTACAAGATGAAAATTTATAAATTCCACAAGAAGAATATTGTTGACATATGAAAACAAGAACATTGCCTTTAAGAGCCTACATTGGCCATATGAATTTCAATTAGTTATGTTAATCAGTAGATGCAATCTTTCAAATAGTTAATCTACTAAAATACATAAGTAGCTTTACAAATATCATAAACTTTATGTTTTTCAATGAATTATGTTCAAGCACCTCATTTGATGCCATACCTCCAGCTTTATGAACAATCTAGAACACAGTAAAAAAAACGAGTGAGAAAATGAGGTTTAAGATCTGGTTTTGCAACTGTAGAACACCAAGCTAACCATTTAATAGCTCTGAGCCTTAGTTTTCTCAACAGTAAAATGTGAGTAATAATAGAGGGTGCCCCAGAAGCCTTGGTGCAATTTTCAAAGTCTAACAACCTTTGGAATATCCTGTATTTGCAGTATCTGCTCTTTTATGTGAGTGTGACTTATAACTATAATAGTGCTATGTAAATGTAGGCTATTATAATTTTAGTGAGCCAGAGGAAAATAAGAAATTAGTCATAACCCTCCACTTTGCATCTGTTGCCCTACCTGGTTTCAACTCCATGGAACAAGATGTGTTGGTGCCAGTACTGCCTGGTGTCCCATCTTCCTCCCATCCCCTGAATTTCCTGCCTCCTGTTGTGTGTTGTCTTCCCATTTAGATTATAAGCTCATTGCAGGTAGAGACTGTCTTTTTTTTATTAATTGTCAAGCCAGCACTTAGCACAGTGCCCGGCACATGGTAGACATTTAATAAATGTTTATTGGATTTAAAAATTAGTTTTTATAATTCAGTGACAATTCTTTGAATAAAAATACAAGAAAATAAAGGTGACTGTTATCAAAGATGTTTGTTTTTAGTTTTGGTGGTGGTTTGGATTTTTTGTTTGTTTGTTTTTGCAATGTCTCCAATTAGGAGTTAACTCCTTCATGCTCACAGCTGAAATGGTCAGACCTAAATGGATCAATAAAATGTAACTAATTCAATATTTTAATGTCCCAACCCAAATGGAATAAATAACTTTGGTTTCAATCCTATAATATGTAGGTCATTTCCTACCTGTTTGCATTCTCAGACTGGTCTCCATCATACTCCCAGGAATCTTATCATCATGAAATTCATCTTCCTTCAAGATTTCATCAGCTCTGGTTCTCACACTTCATCAGTAACTTCAGTATCCTCTGCCTCTCTGATCAGAGCGGGGGATCAAAGACTTCCTCCCAAAACCTATATTTAAAGAGGGCTCTGAGGCCAGCCATCTCTTCAATTCGCAAAGAAATTGCATTCCTTTGGACTACACTCTACAATGGCCCCCTCGGCCAGGTACCTTCTTCCTCCAGCACACTTTTTAGCTTTCTTTTGTGTGTTGTCTTCCCTCATTAGATTATAAGCTCCCTGAGAGCAGGGGCTGCTTTTCTTTTTCACATGCGTATCTCTAGCTCTTAGGATAGTATATAGTACGTAATAGACTCTTAACAAATGTAAAGACTACCTGACTTGAGGTCAAGGGAACACAAGAAGCAAATGCAAAGATAAAATCTCGCACTGATACATCCCTATATGCCTTTTTCATTTTTTTTTTGGTCAGAGATACAGTGGCATAAAATGAGGGCAGATAAGAAAGGAAGTATCGATAGTTTTGTTCCTTTTGTGTCTTTTTTAAATTCTAGGATTATATTGCCTAAAGAACTATTAGAAACAGTAGTAATAGTTGCAAACAGTAGAAAATTCCCAAACATATACAAAGTGATATGTAATCATCCTGACCAAGAAACCAAGGCTTTCTACAGAAAACAACTCCCACTCCTTCAAGAACTAAGCAAAAAAGAAATGAAAATGTCCTCTAACTCTGCCTTATTCCACTTTTCCATTCTAAAAGTTAACTAATTCAAAATATTCTCTGCTCCAACTTCCACTCCTCACTACATAAATTATGTAGTATGAGAACGGTAGGAATTTTCCAGATGTGAATTGTAGACAAGTTACTCATTGACTCATAAAAGTCAAAAATAATACTATTAAGGGATTGAATTCTTAAGATAATGGTTAGCAACATCCAAATGCTCTACCATTAACTTTTGTGGAGTTTGAAAAATTTAACTTAAACACATAATTTTTGCCCTCAAGAAGCTTGTAATCAAATGTGGCCCAATGAGAGAAGATTCACACATACAGTAAATATGGCAGACAGGTACCAAAAAGAAGGGAAATGGTGTTCCTCAAGTATAGGTCCTGTGAAACTGTACTGTAGATCATCATGGAATAAAAGTAGTGTTTTTCACATTTTCTTTCTGCCATTAACCGTCCAGCCTGGGTTCATACTTGAAAAAGTTTCTATGTATATCACCAAGACTGACTTTCCTGTATGGCATATATTCCACATCTTTCCAATAAGGACAAGTAGAAGGGTGCAGTTGCTAGAATAAGGTAAGAACTTGTTAAATGACAAATTCATTTTGTCCTGAGGAAGAAAGAAGAGGTATTGGAGCAGGGTCAGACTTACAAAACTGGGAAGGAAGTAAAATTTGTTTTGGTCTTCCAACATGCCTTCTTCACTGTTAAGGAATCAAAATATCCTCAAACCTCCCCTTTGAATATCCAAAATTTCCCTTTGTAGATTCCCATCATGATATCTGCTCCAATGCACTGTTGCATAGCCTACAATTAAGTTCTTTGCCCTACTCCACATTGAAAATTCCCTTCCATCAAAAAGATATAGTGATCATTAGTTTTTGGACCCTAAAGAAATAAATACGAATCCCAGGGCTGACACCATTATGACACTGAACAAGTTACAGAATAACAGAAACAAAATTTCAGAACAGAGAGAGACCTCAAAGGCTGTTGAATTCAACATATATAGGATCAATGAGCCTTCCTCCTTATCTCATTTAGTTATCAGAAGCTAGGACCAAGGCAGACGAGTTTGTAAAGCTGAATTAGACAACTGGAAGAATGAAAACCAACAAACTTTAGAAATATAATGATAGTTGCATGTACACACCCATACAACATAAGCTATTAAGGCTGAAAACTGCACTAAAACTTTTAGAACAACCTGCATGCATGTATGTCTACATTAATCAATCAATAACATTTATTACATACCTATTATGTACCAGGCATTGTGTTAAGCACTGGGAATACAGTCCCTACCCTCAAGGAGCTTACAGTCTAATGGAGAAGAGGATAATGTATGGAGCTGAGAGATGGAGTGCCTTATTTATGAAATAGTCATCTATCAATCAATCTATCTATCGATCTAATTTGAAGTTTTGCAAAGCACTTCACATATATTTCCTCATGCAAACATCACAATAACTCTTCAAGACTGGTACTACCATCTACATTTAACAGAAGAGGAAATGGAGATTCATAAAGGTTAAGTGACTTGTCTATTATGGCAAGGCTAGCAAATATTAGGGGCAAGAAGAGGAATCCAGGTCTGTCTTTCCTCCTAATTTATTCATATTGTCCAAGTACAGACTTGCTGACTTCAAAGTTCTATATTTACTCCATTCATTCAGTCTAATTGTAACATACCTCTCCAATGAAATGGTCCTTGGTAAGGTAACTGTCAAAAATACATAATTGTTTTATAAATCTTCATTTCATTTTATAAAGCTATATTTATATAATTCACATTTGCTCTTGCCATCATGGCTGATGATGATGACAACAATGATGGTGATGATGATGATGATGATGATATTCCCAAGTGCCCATTTCGTGCCCCACCCATGAATTCTATGTGATTTAAATATGTTTATAGGTTCCCAAAGTTACCCAGCCCCTGGGGGGGGGGCACTGGAATGATCCAGAATATCTCTGCTAAGATAATTTAACAAATTTTAAAGATTCTTTCTATTTTCCAATGATAAATTAGAATCACTGACTTTTTAAAAAATGTATAGATGTAAACATTAGATAGCTATATGAAGAGAGCAATTAGAGAGAACTTGCCTTTTACATAACAACAAATGCAAATTGTACAATTTTACCACACAAGCCATTCTAGTGGTTTTATCCTTGCCATAGCCTAGTCTTCATGCATAATAAACCCATTGCATGTAGCCAGGTTGCTACACTTTCACTTAAGAAAGCCAAGTCTATTAAAGATGAAAACGTATAGGCACCCCTACATTCACTGTGACAGAATTGGTCCAAGATCTGGGGGATTATGAGGAATGCTGTGTGATAAAAACTAATCCTTTAGAAGCTGCCCCTGCAGAAACTTTTTGGTAAACTGGAAGCAGCAACTTTTTCTTGTGAATTAATTCTGCAACGATATGCATAGTTGCTGCTCCAAATCCCAGCAATGCATTGAAAGATGTGGGATCCTTAAGGACAAACATTTCCTTTGATTAATGTCTCTCTCAGAAGATGTACCTACTGCAGCTTCAAAATACCTTTTAATGATGGCAGTGATGATGATAGATGAAAGTATGAAAAAGAGGCCATTTACAAAGTTAAAATCAATCAGATTACAAAGATGACTATCTAGGACTTAGAGAACATTTCAAAGGATTCTGGGAGCTCTAACAACAGTTGGTATGATTTCAGTAGTTAATTCGTTCGTCATTCACTTGTAGAAGTAAAACCTACTAAATGAAGATGCATTCTTCATACATTTGACTCAAAATTTAAAAACTAGTCCTATCTAGTAGTTATCATTAATACTGTCATGTCATAAAGCTAATCATGTTAGAAATAAAAGGATAATTCTATTTCATGATCATAGAAGGTTCGTTGATATTTAATTTATATCTATATCTATATCTGTATAGATATAAATGGTCAAAGCCCAGATATAACTTAGTACAGAGAATCAAGGAGATGGCAATTGAGGAATATAGATCCCTTTCATTAAAATAGTTGGATATTAAGAATTACTGTAGGAAGGATATAGGAAGAGAACACAAAATAATAATTTTGAACTAACTTGGAAGTATCTACTTAAGTAAAAAGGTGGTGGAAAGAAGAGGGGGTGTCACTAAAAAGAGAAGCTGTATTACATGTAGAGAAGGAGATGAAAAGAGGAGAGAAAAGGAAGCAAAGAAGAGAAATCATAGGCAATATATCGGTACAACGCATAGAAAAAGAATGAAATAGATGAGAAAAGCATACATTTGAGATTCAGAGAACGTGAAAGTAATAGTGGTAATAATAATGGTGTCATAATTAAAAAGCACTTTACAGAACCTAGTCTCTGAATTTGCTCCAGTCCTTAAGCCTACACTATGGTATTCCATAACCCCTAAATTAAAATAATCTGTTGTTCTAATTTGGTTAGGATGGTCCTAGATTTTTGGTTTTTTACTGTTATTATTATCAACCTCTGATAGACAAGTGCTTTGGGAAATGTCCCTAGAACCTAGTTAACTGCCAATATAGTTACACAAATTTATGTAAATTAATTGTAAATTAATTTTGGAATTGTCATGTATGGTATGTATTTCTATATCATATTTAAGTTAAACCGATAATATAATAATCCAAAAAACAATTTTCATGATTTCAGAGTTTGCTAAAGCAAGAGTAGAGAATAATTTCTCTACCATGTAAACAGACCCACAGGAAAACAGGAGCTCCAACTATTTAAGGAGAATGAAAGTTTGTATTTCTTTTCAATAATATCTTTATTCAAAGTTCATAAAAATTATCACCCCATAAAGAAGACCTATACCCATCGTGCAAATTTAATTCCACATTCTAGCCAGTTAGAACGTTTCTCTCTCTTTATATCTTATCTGTATCTAACGGTTTGCATGTTATTAATAGAATGAGAGTAGGTATCAAATTTGTGCCACTCTTTAATTCTCAGTGTTTAGTAAAGTGACTGCAAATAGTAAGCGTACTTACAAAGTGGCTTCCTATTCAGATTCTATTCGTTCTTGCAAGCCAAGCTCCTATCTTACCTCTTCTGTGAGATTTTCCTTTGCCCCATTCCCTTTTTTATGTCAGTGAATAAATCAACAAGTATTTACTAAGTACTGACTCTGAACCAAGCACTCTGCTAGGTACTAGGGGACGCTTGACCTCTTATAGTACTTACTCTGCATAGAATTCTTTTTATTAAATTATTAGATACTATTAGTTATCTAAAGTGTATAAGTCTTATTGCCCAAGAGAAATTTTCATCTCACTGGTAACAAAGATGATATTTATACTTAGTATTAAGATTGTTTACATGTTATAGGAACTCAAATTTTTTGTTGTTTTTTTGTTTTTTTGTTGATCCAGAGAACAGGACTATAGGGAAGAGAAAAGCTTCAAGGAAAGTAAGAAAAAAAATGGTAAAGGCAGATAGAACAATAGAGAAGGGTAAGAAATGAGAAAGACGGCATTTTGAGAGAAAGGAAGAGGAGTGAAAAGGCAAGTAAAGAATGAACTTCAGAAGGGGGTTAAGGTGAAAATTATTTCTATACTCTGCTTTAACTAGTTTTTACTTAGCTGATGAACCACTTACTGTTAACAGTTCTTTGGCTAGTCTAATTGCTTTAGGAGGTCTGGGCTGATTGGGATAATCATAGCAGTATGCCAAGGAAGATTTATTCCCTGGGTTGCAGTAACAGTGATCATAATAATATCACCCTACAGGGTAGGTAAATGAGCTCTATCCTTAGCACAGATAAGGTATCTTGGAGCCTGGCCTATAGACCAAAATTTTAAGTTCTCTGGTTCTATTGCTGGGCTCGGCCTGAAGACTGAAGAGGTAGTTAAGAGGTGGGGTATGATCTTTTTCCTAATGTCCTAGTTCCACAATGGACAATCAGAATTATGAAGAAGGGAGAGATAAGGAGAGGGAGAGGAAAAAAAGGAAAAGGACAAAGAGGGAGAGGGAAAGGAAAAGGGAGAGTATTTGAGAATTTCTATGTTTCAACATAAGAAAAGAAAACAGTATCCTCTTTCTTTAACTCCTCACAGAACAGATGCTAACAAGGAGGAATAATGAGGAGAGGGGAATTTAAGGAGAATTTCTTTCAAAAGGTAAATCTCAGGGGCAGCTAGCTGGTGCAGTGAGTAGAGCACTGGCCCTAGAGTCAGGAGGACCTGAGTTCAAATCCAATCTCAGACACTTGACACATGTACTAGCTGTGTGACCTTGGGCAGGTCACTTAACCCCAATTACCCTGCCAAAAACAAACCAAAAAAACCACCCAAAGGGAAATCTCATTATTATGATGAGGCAAAGAAAAGAGCAAAATAAAGATAAGTGAAGAATGTATCCGCAGCTCTTGCCTGTCCACTTCCCAACAGATGTATATCTGGTCTCTAGCACTACTTTGAGATTCTTAGACCTCCTTCTGCTAAATGACATCATAATGCAGCAGAGCCTCATTAAAATTTTCTGGGACACAAGAGGAACATGATGTATTATAGGTCTTCATTGTTCTAGTGGAAGAGCTGCTCTTTGATACAACCCTACATTCAAAAAAAGGACTGAACATGTGGTGTAACCAAATCCATGCCGTAGAAAGGCTCTGTTTAACATAGCTGTGCTGAAATTTCTTAAAGCAAAAAAAGAACTTTGAGCAGGAAGTCTATAATTTCCTTAATTGCTGGAACAACCTTCCATAGGCCAAACAGGCTCTCTGCTCTGTGAGGAGGTGAAAGAATTCTAGACTAAATGTCAAAAGGTTAATAATTTTCAGTCTTAGCTCCTCCACTTACCAACTCTTTGGCCTTAAGAAAGTCTCTTGATCCCTCAGTTTCCCTTTCTGTATGGTAGTATAAAAAATACTTGGGAGATTTTGTGAAAATTAAATGTGATAATACTTGTAAAATTTGATGTAAGTGTAAAATAACATTATTTCTCTAAATTTGTCTTTAATACAATTCTAGGGAAACCAAGGCATTTAAAAATTACTAGAGGTAACAAAATCAGTTGGTACTTAGCTAGTAGTGACTATCTTGCCACAGTGACATCCTCCTTTTTCACTGGATGTGGTTCTGTTTCTCATATTGGGATTGGTTGGCTTGACATGAAAACCAATAGAAAGGAAAAAGTATCAAATCGATGTTCAAAAGGGTGTACTTAGCATCAGTTTGAAGAGATGGAAAGACAGGGAAAAACTATATTTGAGATGACAACTCTGCATGAGTATCATCTAGGTAAATATGAGGAAAACTCAATCTTGGTATGTGGTGGTGGTGGGGGTGGTGGTGGGGGTGGTGGGGGTGATGGTGGTGGGGGTGGTGGGGATGGTGGGGATGGTGAGGATGGTGGTGGTGGTGGGGGGGTGGGGGTGGGGATGGAGATAGTGGTGGTGGGGGTGGGGGAGTAGTGTTGAGTGCAACAACTTCTTAACAAAGAGAGCCCTCCAAAAGTGGAATGGACTGCCTCAGGAGGTAGTGGGCTGTCTTGTCTCTGGAGGTGTTCAAACAAAAGCTTAGTGGCCCCTCAGCGAGTTATATGGTAGATTATCTATGATTCTATGATTATCTATGATTCTGTAATTATTCCCTAAAGACAGAGAAGCCATTTTAAGCACTTTATTAACAACGGGGCAATTAAAAACAGAAGCCCATCAAAGGAAGACCATGACCAAGAAGCAAGTGGACAACCAGCATAACAATTTGGGAAATCATCCACGTACTCCTTTTGTAGATGATATTGTGCTGACCGCATACAGAACTGGAATATTGCAGCCTCCTAAATAAGATTCATGCAAACTAGAGTTCCCAGATTAAAGGCTTTTTTTAAAAGTCCCTAGTGTATGTAAAACACTATACGAGGTACTGGGCATTCAAGGATTACTATACTAAGACATTATCTCTAAGACATTGCTAAGACATTTTCTCATGCTCCTTACAGAATAGTAGAGGGGTATAGTATATACACAAACAGCAATTGTGAGCAATGAATCATGAAAAATATCCCTGAGAGGTACTGAGTGCTGTTTGAGGATTATCAAAAGAAAGATAATTTACAGTTCAGGGAATCAGGGAAGGCTTCATAGGAAAGATGGTTTTTAAGCTATCTTTTAGGATCATGACTAGTATTTCAATAGCCTGTAAATGGTGAGGAGAAAGCATTCCAGGCCTAGAGGCAGTAAAAACAAATCTTTGTTCTTATATTTCTAGGAAATATATTTCCCTTGAAAAATCTTAGAGAGGATAAATTATTCTTTAAAATATTAGCAAACTAAGTGACAAAGTCACAAAATCTTATAGAGGATAAATTATATTTTAAAATACTAGCAAAGTAAATTACAGAGTAACAAAAATCCTGTAGAATAAATCAACATTTTTATAGTCACTCAGTTAAATCAGATTATAAAAATAAAAAACCCTAAATGATATATATATGGTGACTCCCAATGGATTGGTTTCCTTGTCATTTCAATGGCATAGTGATATGAATTTGCCCTTAACAAAAAGATGGTGATAACAATTGTAGGTGTGAGATTAAAACAACAAGCAAACAAACAAAAAGAACTAAACAAAATCCCCTCTGCAGTTCAACAATGAGAAAGAAACCTTAAAAAAAGGGTAGGTCATGAAATGCCAAATGAAATGTCCTTTTCTACAAGGAGATAAAGGGAAAGAGCATTGAACTATTTTTTTTTAAAAAAACAGATTTTGACTAAAAATCCCCAGAGTTTTTCCCCTGGAGCTTGTTACTCTGCTAATTGGAAAAATATAAAAGAAAGGTTCTTTCATCTCTCTTTAAAACTCATCAGACACCCAAAATGTATGAAGGCTGAAAAGTCAGATCTACCGATGAATTCTTCAGTCACATGTCAGCTTACTAAGTGCTCCAGAAAAGTAGATATTTCCACCTACATAAATCCACTCATTCACCAGTGAGGAAGACCAATCTTTATAGTCAACTTTCTTTTCCTAGAACTCTGTCTTACCAGTTCTACACTCATTCTTACTTAGATGTCTCCCTCCTCCACAAAGCCTGATTTCTTTTTTCACTGGTAGCCAAGATTGACAAGAGAATGGTAGGAAGGTGCGGATAGATTTCATTGCATATTTCTAACACAGATTTCTGAATTCACTACATAAGCCTCTTGCTGGATGAAAGGTTATATTTCAAAGATTTATAGAAACCACAGTGAAATTTCCTTTAGGTAGCAGACCACTGTCCTTAGCATTTCCTGTTCCCCTTTTTTTCAGTCTACACACAACTTCTGAGGGATAACAGGAAGAAAATTCAGAAGAGACACAAACTCACTCACTCACTCTCTCTCTCCCCCCCCACCCTCTCCCTCTCCCTCTCCCTCTCTCTCTCTCTCTCATTCATGCATACACATACACACTAAAAATTAGGAAAATTGGAGTCATGAGGAATTTCACAGTACAGTCTGGCTCAAATAGAGGGAGAAGACTAAGATGTAACTTTGGCAATCAAGTAAACAATGAGGAAAGCACTAGCATATTTCTCTTACCTCTCTTTTCTATTCTTCTTTTAAGATTACCAAGATATAACAGAGCCTTTCCAAGGCTCTTTGTCTAATGAGAATCCCTCTATGACTCCCAGTGATCATACAGTTCAGATGGGTAATATCTCCCCACATCAGAAAGAGAGCAGTTTTTTTCCTTGTTTTATCCCTTATGATTTTTCATTCATGCTTACATTTTTATATTTCTCTTATCTTTTGTATTTGAACTTCAAAGTTCCTACAAAACTCTAGTCTTTTTCATCAAGAATGCTTGGAAGTGCTGTATTTCACTAAAGATCTATTTTTTTTTCTCCTGGAGGATCATACGTTGTTTTGATAAGTAAGTTAGTCTTGGTTGTGAGCTTATATTCTTTGCCTTCCAAAATATCATAGTCCAAACTAGGGGTGGGAAACTTGCAGCCCTGAAGCCACATGTGGCCCTCTAGGTGCTCAAGTGCAGCCCTTTGACTGAATCTAAACTTCACAGAACAAACCCCCTTAAGAAAGGGATTTGTTCTATAAAACTTGAGTATGACCTTTTGACTGAGTCCAAGTTTTTCAGAACTAATCCTTTTCTTAAGGAGGTTTGTTCTGTGAAGTTTGGATTCAGTCAAAGGGCCGCTCTTGAGGACCTAGAGGGCCAAATGTGGTCTCAAGGCCTCAGGTTCCCCACCACTGGTTTCCTACCCCTGGTCCAAACTCTTTGCTCCTTCGTGATGATGGCTGCTAAATCATGTGTGATCTTGACTGTAGCTCATAGGTATTTGAAATATGGTCTTTTTTGACTGCTTGCACTATTTTTCTTTGACCTGGAAACTTTTGATTCTCACTATAATATTCCTGAGAGTTTTCATTTGGGGATTTCTTTTCATAGGTGATTAGTAGATTCATCATAATAGATTTTTATGGTGGGATTATGCGTTTGTTTACTCATTCTTTCAACACACTTCCTGACTTCAGATTTTATATTAGGGCTAGATACTGCCTACTTTTGGTGGGAATGTCCAAAATTGTTCTGCTGCTTTATTGGGAGTATTAAATATTGTTTTATTTCAGGCTCTCTGGGACTTCTTAGTCTTAGGACCTGAAAATTTTTAATGACCTCAAAGTGGTCTGATCTAGGGCAAAGCCTGAGTCCTATCACTTTTCTCCATCCCACCCCATCCTGGCTCCATGTGAACACCATAAATTTTTGTCTTGTATTAGAGACTGAGTACCATGCCTGTGGTCTTACCATGTTTGGTGTTTTAAGAGCCTGCTGCTGGATTCAGCCATTATCAGCCTGGAGAAAAGTTTTACTGGTTCAGGATGATAGAACTATCGGTTTCCTTTTGGTCTGGGAATCTGATCTTAATGATTCCTCTTTAGTCACCATACTGGGCTAGAAACTGGAAAGAAGAACTTCCTCTGTCCTTGGTACCTCAACCAGACATCCGCTTGTTTCTGAATGTTAAATTGCTTGATACATGGGCTAAGGCCTGCTACTTCTACTCCTTATGCCAGAAGGACACACCTAGGTACATGTTCCTACCTCAGTCCATCATGGATATCTGTGACACAAATCAGTAGAGAGCAAGAGAACTTTTGGTTGGCTCCTGTTATGGCACCCCATATAAGTTGAGGTGTCTATATACCAGATCTGCTCCTTTTCCTCCACAGAAGCACTGCCTTTCCCTTCACCTGAATTTCCTATTGTATGCTGACATAGGTTGGAAAATGACTCATTGTGATATTTTCTTGGATTTCCTAATCAAGATTTTATCTGACCCATTTTCCAGATCCGTCTATAGGAACTGTGGAGTAGGGAAGTTACTGCATTTTTTCTATTACTCCCTTTCAGAGTATTTTGACTATATTCTTTACACTTATATTTTTCCTGATGTCTTTAAAATTATCTGTATCTATATCCTCTAACCCATATCACTGTGTTATATTATATATTTCTTGAAGACACAAAAAAGTAGGGTGATAGCCTCTAAAGTTCTCCATGCCATCTGGCCTTATGAATCTATGATTTGTTCATGTATATCATCCAGCTGGACTCAAAAGGGCTTTCTTTTGTACATACTCTATCTTCATCTCTCTATTATTCAGGATATAGCGAGGGAGGGGAGAAAGAATGAATGGGGAAGGACTGAGTCTAGAAATAGGCACAAGGGGAAGTCAATCACTATGTTGCTGTGGTGAATTTTCGTTTCTCAAAAACTTTCATATATGTATTACCACATGCTTTCATGCTTAATTCCTGAATACATTACATGTATTTTCTACAATATAAAGTTGCCAACATTGTTGGTGATACTGTACAATTGGTAACCCTGCTTTCCAACTATATCACTAAGGGGGTAATTTTACTTTTTAAAAAATTATTATTCCAAAAGGGGTGGTACTACGGAAGTGCTACTGTTACCTTTAAACTAACTGAAATTTACTATAGGCAGTATACTTGCCCTATGAGAAACAGAGTTGGGAGTGAAAAACAATATTTTTGTTATTAACAGTGGACTTTCTCATTTCAAGGGCTCATGCTAAGATCATCAAAGATCAAATGTGTTGTTTAATTTTAAGCATCACAAAGGCTTTCAAAATGAGGTGAGTGATTTGCTATATTTGTTATAATAAAACAACTTTTTCTTTTACAGAATCAGAAACCTGTCAGTCGCAGAAACGAAAGGGCTAAGTTCGGAGACAAATATAATAGAACATATTCATCTTTCTCAAATAAATTAGAGTTCCTTCTAGTTTCTAAATTCTGCATAAATATGTATATATTTCATGTATAAACATATATATATATATATACATATTTGTACAAAATACATAAATTAGCAATACACAATTTTACCTGTCATTACAGATGACTTACTGAACCTAAAAATATTTGAGACAGAAATCTGACATTAATATTTACTTTATAGCAAACCCTCAACTTTTAATAAAATATCCCTGAATTATATGATTATAAAATACAGTCAAGTCTTAATACTTAATATTTCCTCCTTAAGAATTTCACCAACTGAAGTGTACAGAGTTCATTTCGTCCATCTCAGTTAAAAAGAGAAATGAATCAATCCTGTTGGGATTTAATCCTATTATAGGCACTAAGCTGTCTTCAATTGCTACCAAAAGATCTTAATAAAAATCTGGAAAGTGGAAAGAAAGGTTGGAAAAGTTGCATATTCAGCCAATGCTATCTTATAAATAATTGTAAGAGAAACAGAGTCATCCATAAAAATGTAGTTCTATTAAGTTAAAGAGTGATGCTATCCCTCAACTTAAAAAATATGCTTAAAAGAATGGGAAAGTATTATGTATAAATGAAAGTATTGGAAATATTTTGGGAAAAGTATTAATAATGGGAAATAATACCAATTAGAATAATGGGAAAGTATTATGTTTCAAGGAAAAGTAGCTTCAAAATGCTTGTAGAGTAGGGTTTCTTAACCTAGAATCAGGGAACTCTCCTAAGAGAAAGAGAGAGAGAGAGAGAGAGAGAGAGAGAGAGAGAGAGAGAGAGAGAGAAAAGAAGAAGAAGAAGGAGAAGAAGAAGGAGAAGAAGAAGGAGAAGAAGGAGAAGGAGAAGGAGAAGGAGAAGGAGAAGGAGAAGGAGAAGGAGAAGGAGAAGGAGAAGGAGAAGGAGAAGGAGAAGGAGAAGGAGAAGGAGAAGGAGAAGGAGAAGGAGAAGGAGAAGGAGAAGGAGAAGGAGAAGGAGAAGGAGAAGGAGAAGGAGAAGGAGAAGGAGAAGGAGAAGAAGAAGAAGAAGAAGAAGAAGAAGAAGAAGAAGAAGAAGAAGAAGAAGAAGAAGAAGAAGAAGAAGAAGAAGAAGAAGAAGAAGAGGAGGAGGAGGAGGAGGAAGGAAGGAAGGAAGGAAAGAAGGAAAGGAGGGAGGGATGGAGAGAGGAAGACAGAAAGAAAGAAGGAAAGATGAAAAGACAGAAAGAGACAGACAGGAAGAAAGAAAATAATAAAGAAAGAAAGAAAAGAGGAACGAAAGAAAGGAAAGAAAAATGATGAAAATGAGGCAACTTGAGGTTAAGTGACTTGCCTAGAGTCACAAAGATAGCAAACGTCTGAGACTGGATTTGAGCTCAGGTCTTCCTGACTCCAGGTCCAGATCTCTACCTATTGTGCCACCTATTACCATTTCTAATTCACAGGGTTCTTTCAAGGATCAAATAAGATAACACATGTGAAGAATTCTGGAAAACTTAAAGCCTCATATAAAAATGATGGTGATGATGAATCCCTACTCTTAGTGCCCAAATTAACCTTCCCCCAGAGAAGAGTCTTAAACATGTTGTACGACTCTTGTGGATACTTCCTTTTCCTTGTTGCATTCTTGCATCTGCAAGTTTCCTAATAATGTGCAATTCCCTCTGCTCCTCCAAATCCACTTTCATTTCTATTGTTCTCTCCAGGTACTTCAGTTTTTTCAGAGAACACTTCAATCTCCCTGATAAGGCAAAAACAAAGAGATTCATAGAAACCTCCTGAGGGAAATCGGCTTACATCTTGTGAGTATGGTACTGTTACTTGGCCCTTGTAAGAACACGAACGTAGTGTGATTTCAACAAGTCATTGTGAATATCTTCTTGACCTTCATGGACATACTTTATGTAATGGCGGCCCTCAGTTTTTAGATATTCTTGTTACTGGCTCTAGTTTACCAGATTTGTTTTCTGTGTCAGGGATGGCATCTCTTTTTATGGGGCCTTCCATGCCTTTCCTCTCCTTTTTAGAGTTTTATTACCTTTTATTTACTCTCCATTCCAACCAAATAGGCCTGCTTCATGCCTTTTCTCTCACATTACAATCTTAGCCCTTTTGAGACTTCAGTCCTTGATACATAAAATGAAACAAGTAGAATAGATGATTTCTTCCATTCTTAAATAACATGATTCTTACTAGTCAAGATTTAAATGGCAGGGAGAACAAGATGAAAAATTTGTTTAGAAAAAAAGCGAGCTAAAGCTCTAGCAAATAGACAGTAGTCCTAGAAGGACCACGTTTTACAAAAAATGAAGTTAAAAAAATTGCTGGTACTGCGTCCACTAGTCTACTCTAATGAATGTGAAATTGACTTTTTCATATTATGCATATGACCATGCCTGCTGAACAAAACAAAATTGTCACCGTCCTACCAAATTATAATCACAATAGCAGAAAATTAAAGGGAACATAATTGAGCATTAAGTTGATTTTCCAGGAAAGCTTGTGAAAGCTTATTCTGGGAATTGTAGAGGTTGTTTAGAGGGCACAAAGGCCTGTACTCATACTAGTTCTATCATCACCTCTCATTTAGTCTGTACTCCTGGTGATTTTCTTCCCCATCATGTCTGTCTACCCACCCTGCTCTATAGGACTGGTTGGAGCCATGAACCACACAAGTAATATGTTTTTGATTAGCTTAAAATGCCAACAGCGGTAAGTGACAGATTTTTCTGGCCTTTCATGACACTCACAACATCAGTACCTTTCTTACCTTTGGGATACATTAAGATATATTGAGGGAAGAGAAGGAAGTTCTACATGCCTATAAAAGGAGGAAAGGGGGCACAGTCCTTACCTAGTATATTCCAGACCAAGGGTTCTAAAATTGTTTTTGTGTAGTACACCTTTTTGGAAGTCTTAGGAAGCCTATGGACCCTTTTTAAAATGATATTTTAAGTGCACAAACTAAAATAATTTGGATTACCACAGACAACAGTCATAGTGAAATAAAATTCATACGCACACATATGTGTACATATATATATGTGTAAACATATGCATAGTGTATATACACATACAGTGTATTGTATCTATTATACACACACACACACACACACACACACACACACACACACATATATATATATAGTATACACACACATTTAAAGTTCACTTACTCTAGGTTATGAATTTCAACTCTAAACTTTATTATACTCACACCAGGAAGATCGGATATGGCATAGACTAGGATGGGAGCCACATATACATTCTGGTCCTAAGCTACATAGGTAATTTACAGAAAAGCAAATCTCAGTGATGAGGAAATTCAGTTCAAACAATAGATTTAAGTTTAAAGGTATTAGCTAACAGTTTCTGGTTCTATATATTCATTGTTCCAAAAAAAAACCTGGCACCTAGAATAAAGAATCTCTTTCTATAGATGTAACCCAAGCCCTGAAAGAAGCAGATAATTCCTTATGGCAAAAAAGCTGTTAACCTTGGAAATCTTTCCCTCCTTTATCTACCCCCAATGTAAACTAAAGGCTGAATACATTAAGGACATATGGTTTCATTTTTCTTTTTATAAAGAACATTTTCAATAGATATTACCGTAATGAAATGTCATAATCTCTAACATACTGAAAATGAAAAGCTTTCAAAATACAGAAAACTAGAAGCTGAAATTAAAGTCATGTAGTAGCAGGTTGAAGTTCATGTCATCCTATATCATCCCTGCCCAGAGGCAGCTAGGTGGCACAGTAGATAGAGATTAGAGCCAATGGAGTCAAGAAGATTTGAGGTCAAATCTAGCCTTGGACATTTACTAGTTATGAGACCCTGGCTAAGTCACTTAACTTCTGTGTGTCTCAGTTTCTTCGACTCTAAAATAGGGATGATAAGAGTACTCACTTCCCAGAGTTGTGGAGGATCAAATGAAATATTTGTAACATCCTTAACATAGTGCCTGGTATATACTAGGTGCTTCATAAATGCTTGTTTTCTTCCTTCTTTCTTATCAGCATACTGTCTGTTACTGAAGTTATCTTGAAGACAGTTTAAGCATGTCTACAGAGAATGAGTTTAAATCTCCATACTCTTACTTGATCATAAGAAATACTTATTGTATCCACATATGTAATAGCTTAAAATTATATTTAAATAATAATAGAAGCTGAAGCGAAATAATGAAAAAAATGGGAAGGAAGGGGGCCTGCCATTATTAGATTTCACAGTATACTATAAAGCAGTGATCATCAAAATGTTTTGAAATTAGTTAAAAAAATAAATTCATCAGGGTAATAGATTAGGTCCACAATGCATAATGCATGATTAATCCAAAGACCGCAGTTGCTACAAGAAGTACTTACTATCTGGGCAAAACAAAACAGATAAACAAATAAACAAATAAACAAAAAAAGTCTGAGAAAACTGGACAGCAGTCTGACATAAATTAAGACTAAGACCTCCCACCATATACCAACATAAGCTCCAAATGAATATGTGACCTAGTGATAAAAGGTCACATCATAAGGAAATTAAAGGATCAAGGAAGAAATTTCCTTTCAGCATATGAATATGGAAAAAGATAATGACCAATCGCGGGCTAGAGAGGACCACAGAACTTAAAACAGACAGTTTTGAGTACATATAACTAAGAAACTATGTAAAAACAAATCCAATGCAGCTAAGAAGAAAGAGTTAACTGGGAGAAAATATTTGCTATAAGGATCTCTGATAAAGGTCTCATTTCCAAGTTATATAAAATATTGATTCAAGTTTTTCAGAAAAGAGCTATTCACCCCTTGATAAATGGTCAAAAGAGAAAAAAAACTCATAGTTCTGAAAAGATTGTTAAGCTATCTCTATCTGTGTGAAAATTCTCCAAGTCACTAAATGATTAGAGAAATGCAAATTGAGGCAATCCTAGGGTTCTAACTGCCACCTAAAAGTTGAGCAAAAAGTACAATAACCAACACTGAAGGGGATGTGGGAAAATGGTCACGATAATGTTCTTTTGGTGGAGTTATGAATTAGTCCAAACATGATGAGAAGCAGTTTGGATATACTCACAAAAATTACCTAAATTATTCATATTCTTTGTTGCAGCAATGTTATTAGGCTTCTACCCAAAAGAAAGAGGAACAGGTTTTATATGTACAAAATATTTACAGTGGCTCTTTTTGTATAAAAAGAAACTTGAAACTAAGCCCATCAACCAAGGAATAGGTGAACAAATTATGGTATATGAATATAATGGATTAATGTTTTGCCTAGAAAGGACAGTTTCAGGGAATCAGGGATGACTTGTATAAATTGATGCAGATAAATCTATTAACACTGAATCTGATAATAACAGTAATAAAAAGTAATAACATACAGCTTTCAAAAGGAGAAATAAAAACTATCAGAAGCTGCCTAATTTTTTCAAAATATTCAATAACGTAAATTAAAACAATTTTTTATTATTAGTTAAGCAAAGTGAATAAAGATGTTAAAAGATCTTAGAAGGTCTATAGGCAAGGTAGGCTTACTAATTCATTTTTGGTGTAATTGCAAATAGGTTCAATCCATTCTGGAAATTTACTTGGAATCATGAACGGTTATTAAACTGTTTATACTTCTTGGCCCAAAGGTTCCACAATTTGGATTATATCCGAAGAGGTTACTTACAGTTAAAAAAGTCCACATATACAAAAATATGTGCTCAGTATCTGAGGAGCAATTGAAAAAATAATGGTGCATGAATGTAATGGAACATGTGTATGACATAAAGAACAGAGAAACATGAGAAGACCTCTATGATCTAATAAAGTGTGAAGAAATCACAGCCAAAATGCCTTAGTATATTACTCAAAGATTGAAACAATGTAATAAATAACAACTAATATTTACATAGCAGTTTAGAGTTTAATAAATGTTTTATATATACTATGTCATATAATTAAGTGCACACAAAGAGTTAACACAATTATGGCTTAACACAATGTTTAATCTTGGTGTTATACAGATGAAATTAAAGTTCTAGTGACTTCTTTCTGGTAACTATTTCTCAGGGAATGTACTTTATACAGAATACTGTTGAGAAACATCTGTTGTGTAAAAATATAAATTTTAAAATATTAAACATGAAAAAATAAAAATAAATCATGGGAAAAGAAGAATCAAAGTGGTAGAGCTGTTTAGGCAATTTGGTTTGTAATTATGAAGATTTTCCAACTCTACCTTCCCTCCTCTCCCTGCAGCTAGCTGCCTTTTGCATCATGTATTCATTAGTACTTTCAAGCAACAATGGGCAGGTGAAATAAAAATAAATGAAAATTTTATTTTATTTACTAGATAAAGGATATCATTGGTATAAGGAATTCAGATTGAAAACCACTTGGAGCACTGAGATTTTAATCTATTTGCCCAGAAAAACAAAGCAAATACATGCCAAGGAAATGATCCCAACCCAAATCTTCCTGACTGTAATGACAAATCTCTTTCTACCATACCATGCTATTTCTAAACATGAACTTTAAAGCCAAACATTTTAACAACTACACAGTGAAAAAAGTCTATTTTGGAGGAAAAATACAGTTACGGGCTAATTCTTGGAGAGGAGAATTGATTTGTCAATTTTAGTTATTTTTTTCCTTGCTAGACATTAGCATAGATAAACAAATTGCCTGTATAAAAGTAGGAACCAAGAATTTGGAGTTCTAATTCAAGCTTACATACTGACTTCTGGCATGACCTACCATAGCTCTTTAAAAGCTATGTACTGTCTATTCAGTCATTATGACTATACCTAACAGACCAGAAAGATTAAGAAGTTAATATTTATAAAATAATTTAGAAATGAAAAGCAATGATGAATTGATGAATGGTATGGAAATAACAAATACATGTGGTGTCTTTAAGTGTAAAACTAAAAGAAATCCACTAAGACATTTAAAAAACCAACCAAATTACCAATGAAAAACCAAGAAATATGGCAGGTTTTTTGATGATGATTTCTCTAATCATTTTAGTTTAGAATGGTACAAGGCAAGTGAGGATCTTAAAACAGCAAAATACTCACCCATTAATAAGTCTTTTTTAAAGATCCAAAGATATATTTACCTGAGCATCTCAGATGCAAAGGATCTGAGTGTGATTTAAAAGGACAACCATAAGGATTAAAAATAGTTAAATAGAATGATAGTTTGTGATTCATACAATTCATTCAATATCAGTAGATTCTATGCATTTAAACAAGTGTGAAATGTAGGCTTTTGTGCATAAAGGGTGCATAAAATTAATAAGACTTTCTTTTAACTTTCAAATTCCTACAAGGCATAACTTGATCTTTTTCAGAAAAGCAAATGGAAACCATTACCCAATAAAATTTTTCTGCCTGCCTCAGAATGTAAACTTCCTCACAAACTGTCATCTTAAATTAAACTCCCAGAAAAATTTCATCTGGGTATATGTTAATATCCTCCAAGTTCTAACACATTCTCGGAATGACTGGGGCTATACTAGAATAGCTAAACTGCTTACTGTAGTCATGGCACAATCTCTAAATCACCTGGATCTTTATTTTATTTGGTATTAGAACTTATTCTTTTATAGACATTAAAGAAATTCCTCTTGCTCTTGAACAGGAGACTGTTAGATGCTTTAGCCCATTAAAATTAGTTTACAATTTGACAGTGACCGACTGAAATCAAAGCAAAAATAAAAAATTCTGGTCTTCAGCAAACAATGATGAGTAACCTTACTTAATGTATTTATTGCATGTTTTTAGAAAGTGTGTAATATACATGCTTTTAAAAAGAATTTTATTTTCCAACTACAATGGCTGTTCCACCAAGTTTTCCTAAAGGGTTTGAAAAAGTTTTATTCTCTCTCTAGGTATCACTAAAGTCCCTTCAAGATGCATCAGAGCTCATTCTCTTCCTTTCCAAACTTGTTTTATCTTTCACTACATCCTTCAAAAGCACAATTATTAATCTCTTCCTCTGTATTCTTCTCCTCTTGCTCATTGCTAATAAGTCACTAAGTCTCATCAATTTTACCTTCAAAACATCTTTCATGTGTCTCTGACTATTTTCCAATAGCCAACACCTTAATACGAGTCTTGATCTCTTCTTGTCTGAAGGCTTTTGTTTATGACTAGTGTTGTTCTCTTTCTATTGTCTTCTTTAATCTATCTTTCATAAAAAGACCAGTCAAATCTTCTTTGTGTAAAGACTTGATCAAGTGACTCCTACTAAAAATCCTTCAGATACATTCTACTGACAACAGAATAGTTGACTTGTTATTTTGGCGTTCAAAGCTCCCCAACATCTAGCACCACTATTTTCTTCATGTGGACCTTAGCTTTCCTCATGTATAAAATGAGAATCAGACTAGAGGACCTTTAAGGTTCCTATAACTCTAAGCTCTATAACTGTAATACTAGGACCCTTACTTTTCTGCCTTAACATGTGATAATCTCATCCTCTTAATGTAATAGATGAGCTAAATTAGCCAGCTTGTGTATCACATATACACATTTCTTCATTTACACTTCTGTACCTCACCTCTCCAATTATTACCTGTGCCACTAACACCTTTTCCACCTCTACTTGTTGAAATGCTACCAATACTTTAGCCCAGTGAAAAAACAGTCCCCTCCACAATGACTTCCCTGATGTTCCCATTTATCAACCATCTATCCTCTTTCAAATCTGACATCATATTTTGCGTCAATATAGGGACACTCACTATGTACTAATTTGTGTTACAGGTTTGTGTCTCATTATTCTACTGTGCCCTTGAGGGCAAGGACAATGTTTTAATAACACTTTACATTCCCTTGTGCCACTCCACATCCTTAATAAACGTAGCGATGAATGTTCAATGTTATTCCTTAAAAATAAGATCTTTTAAAACTTTCTTTCAATTTGTCAATTCTGTACTTATAACGTGGACTTATTGTTCTCAGAGGAGGGAACTGTAAATGAATTTGCATTTCAGCTAGTCGTATGTTATTACATTTGAAAAATGTAGTTGTTCCACATATAGCACCAAGATTTTCACACACGAAGCTTATAGGGAAGTACGTTCCCCTGATCTCCCTTTGTATACAAGAGAAGAAAGGGATTTCTTAAAGATAACTCCCATGGCTCTCCAGTGCTATCCAACAAACACAGCACAGTTTTGCTATTATGTAGTAAATGGCAGCACAGGATATGGTGGGACTTATTCCTTAGCTATTATATAGCCCCCTAGAATAGCATTATTATTAAATGATAGCGTACTAGGATTTTATCAGTCCAGTAATCCTTTCTTTTGTAATGCTTCTCATTCTTCCTTTCATCCCAGGTTATTTCCTTAGTTTAATTAAATAAATACAATTGGAAATGCTTCTACTGCCATGGGAAAAATGTTATTCCTCCTTATCAGGTGGCTCTTTGAAAGGCTGTTCTGATGAATTTCTTTTTCATGAAAAGCATCAGCTTAGCAGTTAAGGAAAATATTGAACCCCATTTTCCCACATGCTTGTTTCATTTGATCACAAGTTCTGGGTCAAGGTATACCAAATACTGATAAAAATGGAAGCATTTTG
The DNA here is from genome assembly GCF_011100635.1 of Trichosurus vulpecula. Classification (NCBI taxonomy): domain Eukaryota; kingdom Metazoa; phylum Chordata; class Mammalia; order Diprotodontia; family Phalangeridae; genus Trichosurus; species Trichosurus vulpecula. The sequence continues at coordinate 375,024,746 of NC_050576.1, forward strand.
AGGTGTAAAAGGGTAATTCCTTTCCTTGTCCTCTAATGAGGCAGTCATCAACTACCTATTAAGAAACCCACTGCATAGGTTTCTTAAGTCCACTTCAGGTTTTTACTCTCTCGATACTATCTGTGATTCCATGTATGTGTGTCAGTTTGCTTGTGTCTTTGTATGTAATGGTGAGCATTTACATAGTACTTTTAGATTTGTAAAGGACTTTACAAATAATATTCATTATAACCTGGCAAAGACACTTAGAGGTGCGTTATTCATATCCCCTGTTTCACAGATGAAAGAACTGAGGAAAACAGAAATTAAGTGACTTGCTAAGAGTCACACCACTAGTAAGTATTTGAGTCCAAATTAGAACTTAGATCTTCCAGACTACAGGTCCAATATACAATCATACAAACACACAAAAATGTGTTTTCTCCTAAATTCTTGTTCTTTCATGAGCTATTACCAGGTATCAATAACCTTCTGCCATCTTTTTCCATGAGATTTTAAAAATTAATTTTTCTTGTAAATCAGAGTTAGATTTTTCTTCTAGATCAGTACCTCCTAAGATTTGCTGAACGGGATGATTTCAAGGCTTATTGGGGGGGCGGGCGGGTCGGGGAGGTCTACTAAATATAGTAATCATTTCACAGCATTTAACTTTCCATAAGTTGTGGTGATCATTTATCACGGTGTCTGTTTCTTTATCCATTTCTCATTTTAGGATTAAATAATTTGAGTACATCAGATTGGAGCTGTTTTATTTGCACAGTATATACTATCACATTTCTTTTCTGTTTCCTAATTTTATACGGATTTTGATCTTTGCTCTGAAAAGGCAACGAATGCAAATAGCTGATTTGTAATGACTTTCAAATTGTCAATTACTCATTTTGTTTCTGTTAAGAGATAACTTCTGTTTTTCTGCAGTGTTATTTTGTATTCAACATATTCAGCTTCTTCTGCCTCTCTTTTTGAAGAAAGTATTCATGATGCCTAGGCATGAGACTCAAAAACTACTTGGGAGTTGCGTTATGCCCATTTTATGGAACAGTTGGGTATCTTATTTTGCAGAACACATGATAAGCATAAGTTAAAGAAGGCCAGATGTTCCATGAAATAGCGATCTGTGAAATAGTGTTCCTTGTTTTACTTGGTTCTACAATATATTAAGCTCATTTAATTGCTTTATTTGCTGCTCCAGGGAGAACCTATGAGTCATCATTCTATTTAGCTACAATTTCCTTATATGTCCTGGTTTCACTTATGGCATGAATATGTTAATTTCGATTTGATTAGTACTCCAATAGAATACCCATTTCTGAGTTATTGAATAAAGATTTCAAATGTAATATTTTAAAGTTTCTTAACATTATAATACCTAGTCTTTAAAAAGATTTTCATATCCCTTTGAATTCTTCCTGCATCTCATCTCTATTATGCTCCAAAGAGCTACCCCTTTAAAAAAATAAGGGAAAAAAGAAGAAAATTAGTAATGCCCATATACACAGGAGAAAAATCTTATGTCAACAACTGTGTACCCAGGCCCCCAAAAAAGAGTAAAGTGATTTTCATATTTCTTCTTTGGGGGAAATATATTCTTCATAATTTCACAATATTCTTTTTAATTTGTTGTTGTGACTGTGGCTCATTTAATTTACAATTTTGTAGCAAGCATGTGTACGTCTATAAAACTATATATAAAACTACATATATAGATAGATAGATAGATGTATGTGTGCATATATGACTTTCCTAGCTCGGTTCACTTTATTTTGTATCAGTTCATGTGTGTCTTTCCATGCTTCTCTATATTTATCTTGTTCTTCATTTCTTATAGCTTACTATTTCACTATGTTTGTGAACCTCAATTCAGGTAGCCATTCCCCATTTGATTAGCATTTGCTTTCTTTCTAGTTCTTTGCTACCACAAAAAAAGTTCTGCTATAAACATTTTGCTATCTAAAGGACCTTTATTTTTATCAATGACCTCTTTGGCATATATGCTTAGCAGAGAGATCTCTGGATCAAGGGGTACAAATAGTTAAGGCGCATTGTTTGTATCATTCCAAATTCTTTCCAGAATGGTTGTACCATCTCACAGCTCCATCAACTATACATTAGTATTTCTTCCTTTCCACAACTGCAACACATTTACTATTCTCGTCTCTTCCCATCTTCAGCAATTTAAAGACCTGAAAGTCTTATAATAATAATAATGTGCATTTAGGTATATAACTTAAAATGCTCTAAATCACTAATAATTAAAGAAAAGAAAATTGAAAGAAATCTAAGTTACCAACTCACAATATCAAATTGGCTATTATGAAAGAAAAGAAAAACCAGAAATGCTACAGTGGATATGGAAAATAGGGAAAATAATATCCTGTTGGTAGAGTTGGTCTGTGACCTGATATAATCATTCTGGAGAATCATTTGGAACTGTGCCCAAAGGATCATAAAACTGTATATACCCTGTGATTCCACAATGATACTTCCAAGTCTCTATTCCAGAAGGATAAAAGAAAAAGGAAAAGAACCTTTATTTAAAAAAACCCACATAGATAGCAGCTCTTTTTGTGGTGGCAAAGAATCAGAAATTTAGAGGATGTCCAATAATTAGGGAATGACTGAACAAGTTGTAGTATATGATACGATAGAATGGTATTGTGCTATGAGAAATGGCAAGGGGAATGGTTTCAGAAAAGCCTGGGAAGATTTCTATTAAATGATGCACAGTGAATTGATCAGAGCCAGAAGAACATTGCACACAGTAACAGGAATATTGTAAAGATGAGCAACTATGGAAGAATTAGTTTCTCTGATCAATACAATGATCTATAACAATTCCAAAGGACTCATGATAAAAATTACTATCCTCTTTGAGAGAAAGAACTAATGAACTCTGAGTGTATATCAAAGCATGATGCTTTTTACTTTATTTTTTTAAATGTGGCTACTATGGAACTATATTTTGCATGATTTCATATATATGTATATGTGTGTATATATATATATATAGATAGATATATATATAGATAGATAGATAGATATAATGAGTATCATATTGATTACCTTCTCAATGGGTAGAAGGACAGGAGGAAGGTAGAGAATTTGGAATTCAAATTAAATAATGTATGTTAAAGATAAATAGAAAGTATATTTGTAATAAACATTTAAGCCCATTATTATATTTATGGTAGTAAATATTTAAAGAAATGTTTATTGAAATTTTAGACAAAGAGCCCCAGAATGCTGGATGTAGCCTCTGTGGAAAATGTATCAATATTAAATTGGTTTCTAATCTGTTTCTATTCTACTCTTACAACTGATGGACTCTCCGCATTGAGGCGCACCCACATCAATCCCCCATATACTGACATATTCCTTTTTCTTATTTAAGAAATGAATAGTTCATTTCTGTTGGAAAATGCATACAAAGTATTATACAGTTTTAGTGTTTTATTAGGTACACATATATATGTATATATAGACATAGAGGTGTGTGTGTGTGTGTGTGTGTGTGTGTGTGTGTGTATGGTTTATTACTTTAAATCCTGACTACAATACTAGATACAATATTGCTTAACACAACTCATCAAAAATAAAAAGAATCTGAAAAACTCACTACTACAATTTACTTGTGTTGTGTGCCATGTGATCAGTCATGAAACCTCCCACATAAAATGCATAGTTTTAAGCAACACAATTTTTCCCCTGAATTTCACCTACTTACTAAGTGTTGCTAGGGTACAGTAGCCATTATGTCAGTTACCATCTGCTATCTGTCTTAGCATTTTTTGGCCAGTGTTTGCTTTCTTTGCAAGGAAGACAACGAAAAAATGATACATATACAATTTTAAAATATAGTTCAGCCATTTAAGAATCTGTCCTATATGTATTCACTTAAGCTCTTCACACATAATGATTTTAACATGTAATCTCACAATCATTAACTATCACCGTAAACTCCAAAGAATGAAATCAAACATCTCAATCAAGAAATCTGTTTCAGTCAATTACTGGCCACCAGCTATGCCTCGTTTTCTCTCATTCCCCCTCTATTCTTCTCAATCCTACATTATTCCAGTTTAACATCTTCTGCTGTGCCCTCTGGAATTCCCTGTCATTGTGACCATGTTCCCCTTAATTCTGGACCTCTTTCTCTCACATCCCTTTCACCTACTAGCCCTCACTGAAACCTGTTTTCCCTTAATGAGACTTCATCCCCAGTCATTCTTTCCAACACTACCTGGGCTTTCTCTAACACCTCCCAACACACTAGTCCTAGATGGGCAGTCAGAATATTCCTGGCCTCCCCAATATGAATTCTATACTCTCCCTTCACCTTCATCAGTAAGCGAACTTTCCTCCTTTAAAATCACTCAACCAATAATTTCCACCTAATCCAAACTATGGTGGCTATAATATCCCATCCCCTCCCCGCTGAGGTTATTCTCCCTTCTTTCTCAAGAAATTCACTAGCTAGTTCACCATCTCCCTCTTTTTCCCAACTCCTGTCCTTACTTAGTTGTTCCCTCAAAGTCCCTAATGTCCCAATTCCTCAGCCATCTTAAATCCATAACCTATTCCTATATGTTTACCATAAATATTCCACCTTTGGGATTAGAAACCTTGACATTTGTCTATCTGCTCATAATCTTATATCATTCCACCTCTCCTTATGCCTCACCCTATGCCTTATGCCTTACCACCATTTGGATGCCCTAATCCCTCTGCCCTTCTGTACTTTCTCTTTTCATTAGTTCAGCTCTGACTTCACTTTCTTTCCTATCTAATCTCAGCCTATGAGTTAGTTACTTCAACTCTACACTGATCTCTGATCTCTTGTCAATGCCCTCTCCCTATGTGTCTCTTGTGAAATTTCAGTCCTAGAACACTTCCACTGTCTAACCTCTATGCATTTATTCACTAACTGCACAAAACAGAAGTAGTAAGTCTCATATGAGCCTCATTTGATCCTGCCATTCCCTCTAACCACCATTCTATGTCTTTTCTGCCCTTTGTGGCTAAATTCCTTGAAAGATGCCTCCATTTTCTCTCCTCTCCCTTTTTTCTCAACTCCTTGTAATGCAGCATCTCACTTCATCACTCCACTGAATCTGCTCCCTCCAGTTACCAATGATGTATTAATTTCCAAATCCAATGGCCTCTTCCCAACCACTCTGTGGCCTTTTACTCTTAATCACTATTTTCTCCTTGATACTTTCTTCTCTCTAGGTTTTTAGGACACTATTGTCTCCTAGTCTTCCTCCTAAGTATTAGACCATTCCTCTCTTTTGTTGGATCCTCATCCAGATCGTGCCCTCGAATCCTAAGTGACCTGAAGAGAACTGTCCTAGGCTCTCTTCTCTCTCTATACTGCTTCCTTTAATTATCTCATATGCTCCCATGGATTTAATTTCCAATCTCTGTGCTGATGATTCTCAAATCTACTTATTCCTCCCCTAACCCTTCTGCTGGCCTCCCCTCCAACACCCTTTCAGACATCTCAAACTAGATGCCCAGTAGACATCTGAAACTCAACATGTCCAAAATGGAACTCACTATCTTGATTTAAATTCAGTTCCCATTGTACAGATTAAGAAACTAAGGCTTTAAAAAAGGTAAGTAATTTGCTCAGGGACATTTGACTTTAAAATACTGAAACTTAGACGCAACTGAAATATCCTTACCTTAAATACAATGCTCTTGCTAAGCTTCCTCATTGTCAGTTGTCTCTTTACTAGTTGTTGTAACATTACAGATTCTACAAGCTTCTCAAAAGACAATCCTAATATTTTAATTTAATTCTAGAATGTTCGGGTAATTTTTTTTTCTTTTATTCTAAAAACTTCAAGGGTGGGGTATGGTCTTGATATCAGAAAAATATTACCCATGCTGTTATGTCAGTTTAAAATAACATTACTGAAAGAAGTTTCAAGTTCAATGTTCACAGGACCATGCATTTAAAATTGGAAGTTTGAAGGAATCTAGTTCAACTTCCTTATCTTTCAGTTGAGGAAACTGAGGATCAGAGAGATCAGGAGATTTGCTCACAAGTAGTTAAGCGACAGAGACCGTATGGGAATCTAGGTTCTTTGACTCTAAATCAGGTGGTCTTTCTACTGTACCATACAATCTCTCCTTTCTGGTGAAGGAAAGGTAAAGCTTGAAAAAAACATAATTAAAGGTCCAGGATACTTTCCAATTGCTTAAAATATGTTATTTAGATTGTTGTTGATCTACTAGTTGGTAACTGCTTTTTCCTTCTGATCTCCAACTCCATGTTGGGAGAAATAGCATGGCACAGTGGGACTCTTAGTCATTAGGCCAGTAGGTAGACATTTATTAAGCACTTAAAAGCTGCCAGGCACTGTGCTAAGGATACAAATAAAGGCAAAAGTTGTCCTTATTCTCAAGGGACTCACAGTCTAATCAGGAAGATGATATGAAAACAACTATATACAAACAAGACGTAAATATACAATAAATTAGAGGGAATTAATAGAGGGAAGGTACTATCACTAAGAGGATATCAATGACCAAGAATTGGAAATTGAGGGGATGCCCATCAGTTGGGGAATGGCTGAACAAGTTGCGGTATATGAATGTAATGGAATGCTATCGTTCCATAAGAATGACGATTAGGCAGACTTCAGAAAACCTGGAAAGACTTATATGTTCTGATGCTGAGAGAAGGGAGCAGAATCAGAAGAACATTTTACACAGTAACAGCAACATTGTGCAATGACTAACTTTGATAGACTTATCTCTGCTTAGCAATGCAAGGATCTAAAACTCCAAATGACTCATGATGGAAAATGCTATCCACTCCCAGAAAAAGAACTATGGAGTCTAAATGCAGATTGAAGCACGCTATTTGCTAGCTCTCCCCCACCCCCTTCATTTCTTCTTTCTCCTGGTTTTTCCAGTTGGTTCTAATTCTTTTTTACAACATGACTAATGTGAAAATATGTTTAACATGAACGTATATATAAAGCCTGTCTCAGAATTCATACCGTCTTGGAGGGGGGAAGGATGGGGAGAAAATTTGTAACTCAAAATCTTATGGAAATGAATGGTGAAAACTAAAAATAAATAAATATTTTTAAAAAGAGGGTAGCAAGAAGGGCTTCTTGCAGAAGATGGGATTTTAGGTGGAACTTGAAAGATAGGGAAATCAATAGGTAGAGATGAAAAGGGAAAATATCCTAGGTAATGAAAGATTAAGGTTCTGGCTCAATTACTTATTAACAGTATAACTTTGAGTTAGTCACTTAACCTATGGATCCTTAATTCCTTCATTTTTAAAAAGCAGATAATATTAGAGGTACTACCTACCTTGAATAGCTATTATGAGAAAAAAGTCATATAAATGTGTGTGGGGTTTTTCTTGGGCTACATTGTTCCTTTAAAGATTTCTCCTTTATTAATGGCACACTACATCCATTATTCTATCTGTGCTGTTTTAAACTATACCTGAAAAACTTTAAAAAGGGAATAAAATAGAATGTCATGATGGTACCTGCCTAGAACATAATGTGTGCTTAATACATGCTTGTGTAGCCTTATCTCAACTCCCACTCTTAGAGATAAGCTTCAGGTTCCAGATCAATGCTCTGTCTCACTTTCAGGATTCTAAAGGTAATACTGAGGAGACATCATGGTTCTCTATTGCTATCAAGGAGAGCTGTGCTCTGTTTTATTATTTATTGTTTCTACGTTTATTTGCTTTGTATCAATAGCATGCATGTATCATATAGCATGAATTTTTTTAACTATGTATAATTTGTGGTTAGCTGTATGCACATTATCTGGCTCATCATGCATGCCTATACATGCTAACATCACATGAATTTAACAGTCATTCCAGCAAGGCCTAGACTGACTACCAAGCAAAGGGGAGCCTAAATCACTAAAGACTCTCAAAGTTGTATTTCTTCCCAGTTCGAGAAGTAGGATAGCAATCTCAGGATCAGAACTGGAAGGATTTTTTGTGATTTTTCTTTTTGTATACTCTATTGACAGTTAAAGTCTTCTGGAGAGAGAACATGGTTAATTCCTGGATTTGATTACAGACTGTGCTACACATTTTCCCCAAGATTCTTTAGTATATGGGAGTGGGGGAAGACATTCAAAAAGCATAATGTAAAACCCCCCCAAGTCACTGAGGAGGCAAGCAGAATTGGGACTATGGAATTCGCCAAACATACTCAAATAGATTTGCTGAAGGCAGCAAATATTTCAAAGCAACTAGAGGGGGGAGCATAATAGTGGGGCTCCATTGATTATCCCACACATTTACCTTTGTCATGTAAGATTGAATCAATCAACTATGACCTAGAACGAATCTGATGCTTATTCCTCCTTGAACTGAAGTCATTGTAAGAAAGAACTGGTTACCCCATAACGAAGTTGCCTTAAAGGAGGAGCTATCTTAGAAGCAGATGGAGAGTCTTGGGGTCTAGAAGCAGAGATAAAGGGCTAGAGCTGAGCCAAGAATTGTTGGGGCCAAGGTAATAAATGAAAGGGGAAAGAGATATTATGACTGAGCTGTGGCAGAGAAGGAAACTACTGAGGAGGGTTATCAAAGTGGAAGACCTAGGTTAGTATCACAAGTGTACCACCTGCTCAAGAAATGAAGTAAATTATGAGGAAAAAGTCTGCTGTTTCCTCATGTCCTTTTCCTAGGACTTGTCTGTTATTTGATTGATTCAAGGAGGGGTACAGATATAATGTTTACCCAAACATTTCTAGTTACCACTGCCTTAACCATAAAGATGGTAGGGGTTAACTAGAGAGAAATATGTGCGACTGAATATATAACTTTTCATCCAAAGGAAATTACTAAAACTGGAGATAAGGAACTACATGAACTTTTGAGGACATTATACTTTTTAAAATGAGGTAATAATTGTACAGGAATGTTATACTTACTTGAGCGATCACCTAAATGCTACTTCCATCTCCTTAGGGTCAAATGAAACAAAGAGCTAAAATAGCATGTCAGCCCTGTGTGCTAGCAAGATACTTCACTGAAACCTCCACAGCGGGGAAAAAAATATACAAACTGAGTAGGTGGATGTTTCCCCAGAAAAATGGAGTTTTTATTGCATAAAGATTTTTTTCCCATCTGTACTTGTTCTACCCTGTGGAAAAATTTAGATGACAAGCAGGTTTGAGGAGAATGCCAACACCTTCAACATTTATAAAGTTTTGTACTTGGTTAATGAAAAAATGGCAACATCGATTTATTAAATAATATCCTTTTGAGGTGTGAAAATCTGGCACGGCAACAAAAGGTATCTTCATAAAGTTTATAAATTGTCTCTCCTAATTTTGAGGCCAAGGATAAAATGTCACTGTTGGAAGAGGCCTTTGAGATCATCCAAACAGACACTTTCATTTTACACATGACTCAAACAGGTTATGAGATTGGTCCATGATCATTTAACCTGTTAGTGTCAGACCTATGCCTAAAAACCAGATACCCCAGTTCCTAGCCTGGTGTCTTTTCCATTATGCCATGTTGCGTTTACCCATTTCATTTGCTCTTCTGTCAGTTCCACAAACTTTTCACATAGATCTGAAATGTTCTTACCTAAATTCTGAATGTTGCTACCTCCGAGACCCACTTCTGAGCATCAAGATTTCATTTTAAGAACATCTGTGTTAGAAATAGACATTTTTTATATCTTCATGCCTTTTGGTTTTCTTTTTCTATGTATCCCCAGTACTTAGCAATTCCTAGCACACATAAGGTGCTTAATAAATGCTTGCTGCCTTGACTTACCATAAGGAATTTGTGACAAAAGCCATACACAAAGGTCCATTACAGCATTGTGGAAAACATTTTAGATGATTTTAAATGGAAGAATATTTTAAAATAAAGCTTGTATTTTAAACTTTCTTTATCTTTAGCCAAGCTTTTTTTGAGCTTCAGTTCTGACATCTCACAGGATAGGTTTTAGCCTGAAGCAAACTGTTTATAACCAACATTAAAACCTCTTGAGATGTATCACTAACAACTACCCTAGAAACATTATGGCCATGACAAAAATGACTGCTGTCATTTGGAGGAAGAAAGATTTCCACAGGGAGTAGTCATCACCAACATTGCCATTATGATAGTCTACATCCCTATCAGGGCACTTTCATGTCCCCCTGGGTGTCATTAGGTTATAGTTGTCTATCTTACTTTTTGATGCCTGGAAAAGAAATATATCCTGAAATAAAATGCCTATGTATCTTTGCCTGTGAGTCCCCATGGTCACTTTTCTTTTTCCTGTCCATGATTTTACCAATTATACCGTCTTTTGCCTTTCTTTGTATTCTCACCCCTTAGCATAGAGCTTAACACAGAGTAGACACTTAATAAATGTTTCATGATTAACAGACTCTAATTTATCAAATTTTTACAAAATTTTTATTGAATTATTCTGTTTTCAAAGTCTATTTACACATCTCAATAAAATACAGAATTTTCAAACACTGAATTATATTTTCAAATGTCATTCTGACTTTGCCAGGCAGCTAAGTAGTACAGTAGAGAGAGTGCTCGATGAAGAATAAGGAAGATTTGAGTCTGAATCCTGTTTAAGACACTTGTAATTTGTGACACAGGGCAAATCACTTAACATCTCTGTGCCTTGTTTTTTTTCATCTATAAATAAAGATTATAGCTAACAATGTAAAGAATATTTTAGTTGATTTGAAAAAGAAAATGATTTTAAAATGAAACTTGCATTTTAAACTTTCTGGATCTGTATCCGACTTGCTACTATGATGTAGGGATGACTGATAGCTAGGATAAGCAGGCTCCTAGGGCTGTTGTGAGGATTAAATGAGATAACATATGTATCATTGCAAATTTTAAAGTACTATATATTATTATTGTTGTTGCTATAATTTCTTATTTTTTAGAGAATGAATAATAGTTTGTAGTGAATATATACTCCTTAAACAGCACTTTATTTGAGCAGGCCCAGAGTAATCACTATTCTTTTTAAAAAGTGAAAAATGGGTTTTTTTCCTTCATATTTGATGCAGGTAAAATACCTCTCAGAAGATAACCTGAAGTTGAATATCCAAAATTATTTTGCAGTTCTAATACTGAATAGTAAACATTTATTCAAAATTTTATTAATGATTGAATGTTCAAATGCAAATTCATTTATAATTGGAATGGATCTATTTATTCTCAGGAATGTGGATACAAACCACATAATAGTGCTAATTACTTGAGCTACCATAGTTTTTTTCTCCCAGAACAAACCATTTCCACAATTTTCATTTTTATACCAAAAATTCCCATTTTCTTTTTTTTTCCTCCTCTTGTACCTGGTAAGCAGATGATCATTTTATGAAACAAGTCTGGAAAATATATCCTTTGCTTGAATTCTTCATAATAATATCATCAATAAATCATATTAACTAAGGGCAACTAGTGAGGGCTAATATTTTTTCTAGTAACACATGTTTGATTGTAATGCATTTTGATTTCCTACTCTTAGAAATGGCTATTAAGGCTACATTGCATTTTCTACCATATAATTCCAAGGCTTCTGTTTATTTCAAAGCATCTAGGCAAGAAAATACACCATTCTTTCTGGGAACACATAATCAAGGCTTTTTTTTTTTTACTTCATACAAGACAGAACGAAAGATTAGAGTATTACAATTTCTTTTTAAACATCAAAATTATCAAAGAAACATTCAAAATTCATTCATATACTATACTGATGCCTGTTTTCATAAACACAAGTATTATCGGACACGGGTGAATTCTAATGATTTTTAAGCTGCCGCAAAAGTTTCCTATTATGGCATGTGGTGGAAAGAGACAACTAGACCTAACGTTAAATCAGTTGATTGATTTACCTCTTATCAAAAAAAGCTATTTTAGGAATATATCTTTTATTTGGACTATCTCTTTTGAAGTTGGTTTGGGGGAAGGGGAATGTTAACTCCAACAGCATCTCTATCTGAGCAAGGTGCACATTTATCTCTTGTGACAACAGAAAGCAATCTGCATAATATAGGACCCAGTTCCACATACAGGAAACCCTACAGGGAATTCAGATGGTGACAGGAGATGAATACCAATAGCCCATGTCACTGTGTTCAATGTGATGAGATAGTACAACTTGCAGTTCATTTTCCTTTGACAGGATTTCCCAGATTCACAGAGAAAACATCTCCTATTCTGTGGGGAACCCTACAGAGACTTTCCCTGCTCAAGGTTTTCCCCAGTTATTGACATTCACTAAGAGGGTTTGGGGTTGGAGGTTTCTTTAGAATTTAAAATCTGGAATGATGTCACATACCAAAAATAAATAAATAAAAGTACTTTCCTTCAGAGCACCAAGAGTTTAATCTGTTCAATTTTCTCTCAAGGGATGATAGAAACAAATGATTCTACTGTATACTTTTGTAGCTTGAAATATGCAACACAAGAGAAATTTTACAGCATGATGAAGTATGAATACAACACATACTGAATAAAAACAAATTCTTTAACATAAAAAATCCCAGGGAAAAAAAAGCTTATGCTTTATAAAAATACTCAAATTCAGAGAAATCACATTGTTCAATTGTCTTGTTTATTGTTGTATTTTGTACTTTGACTTATCAGAATTTGATTGTAATATCTTAAAATATTTAACAAGCTGTCTAATTTGCCACACAAAACCTTTTCTTTTTTAGCATTTATCAGCTTTCTCTACATAGTTTCATTTGCATGCCACTACATGCAATTTCCTATGACAAGAACATTTCCAAATGAAAGATAATATATTAATAATGTCATCTGTTCTCAAATTGCTCTATTTGGCTGCAAGCTAGCTCATTTGTATTTTTTTTAATCTGGCAAATGCAGAGGCTTAAAAGACACTCATAAACTGAAATTTAACCATCTTACCGAAAAGATAATTTTACCTGTTGTTAATAAAATAGCTGCTTAGAGGATCACAATGAAGACCAACCCCTGCAGGGAAATTGACGGTGAATCAAACTCCATACAGCTTTGTCAGTATTTGTTTTTTTACATAGAAGGTATGAGATCTTGGTATCCATGTTGTGCTACTTACTGATGTGTAGAGGTACCCTTCTCCATTCATGGCAATATACAACCCTGTCTTTACTCCCTGCATGGCAACAACGCGAAGTCCCACTGGTATGAGGTTGAATAATGCTGTAAAGATAAATGGAATCTGTCATGGACGGGCAGGGAAAAGAAAAACATTGCAATAACTAGGCATTTCTTTGTAAAAATCGAGACACCACACTTGTCATTGACTTCACAGAACATTTGTTTTTTGTTATTACTATTAGCAGTATTACTTTTATTGCTATCATTGAGACAATATTAGAATCTGCGTCATCAGCATCATTTAAATCACTGGTTATCAGCATCATTTTAAATCAAGATAGTATTTCAACAGTAAAGTTAGCATTTAAGTTTCAGCTTGTAAATCTAATTAGTAATCATTTGTACTAGAGTTGGCTAAAGCCACCATTGTTGGGATAACAAACACAAACTGGGCTGCAATAGGGAAAGCACGTCTCACTTTTTAACACCACTTTGTACTCAAGGAAAACAACAACTGTGAATAATCTCATGGAAAACAGAAAAAGAAAGCAATTAAAACTAAGTGATTAGTCTTATGCTGCTTAATAGAGAAGGTGTGATTTGTCTTTGCAATGTAGGACAGTGCATTTTTTTAAAAAGAAAAAGAAAAGATAATTTCTGCAACTAATTTGCCTTTCACAGGGAATTTCTGCACTGAGGTTTCCCTATACCAGATAAAATCACAGGGCCAAAGCAATTTGCTTTTGCAGAACTAATCAAACACCTGAGCTAATGACACTTAGCCATTTAAAATAACCAGAAGGTAATATTAATTCCATTTTACTGACTTGAAAACCGGGGAATTTTTTTTTTCACTGTAAGGAAGAAAGCACTGAGTACTTTGGTCACTTCTGGCACACCAGTCACTCAGAGGTGGTCCAGTATCCTCCTTTGAATCCTGACGCCTTAAGGTAAGTGAATCATTTGCACACTAATATGTATTTTCAAAGTGAGTGTTGTCACATTTGTGTGTGACCCTGTGTGGGAGTAGTTAGGGTTGGAGGTTAGCACAGTGGAAATAAGGTCATATCAATCTTTGGAGAGGGGAATAATAAATTTAATCTTAATAAGCAAAGGGATAACCTGAATAAGGACAATTTATACAAATTCACATAAATCAAATGCATTAAAACAATTGTGACTTTCTTACCTATACCACTACAGCCTCAGACACTAGGTCTTACCATCTGCCTTACCACTATGCCCTTCAGAGACCCAGGGCTTTCTGCGTGACCTGACAATGAACTCAAAAGATCCCTGGACCTTGCCACTCGACCTACAGTTACTCTCTTAGGAGCAGCAGGCCCTTCCAACCACCTTGCAGGTAATCCCTCTGATATATATTATCTCTTCTAGTTAGACTATTATCTTCTTGAAGGGAAGGACAGTCTCACTTTTCTATTTGTATTCTCAAAGCTTAGCATAGCAGACGGCACATAGTTAATACTTAATTAACACTTTTTCATTAGTTTATTCATCATCAAAGATTTTACTAAGAACCAGTGGGTATACCTTGTCAAGAGTTTGGCTGCTAGAAAAATAATGCAGATACTTAATAACTGTCAGAAAGTAAACATGTGTTGTATACAGGAAGATAATAGAAAAAAAAGAGAGGCAAGATATGAGAAAAAATCAGTCTTATGTTATTAGACTTAAATGTTCCTTACCAAAATATATTACATCAATCAATTAATCAACATTTATTAAGTGCCTACTATTTATTTGCTATTTGGCTAGGCTCAGGGGAAACAAAGAAAACACAAAGAAGCACCCCACCCCATCAAGAAGTTTATCCCAATTCCACACACATATATGTAAATATATGTGGAAATATTTCCAGTTAATTTATGTAGAAGGAGGTAAAATTTAGTAGCTAGGTGCCCTCTGTAGGAAGTGTCATACAAGCTGAGTTTGAGAGGGATCCAGGGATTTTAAGATGCAGAAGTGAGAAGAAAGCATTCCAGACATAGAGAAAAGAAAAGGCATAAAGAAGAAAATGGAATATTCTACAGAAAAAAAGAAAAAATAGAACAATATGGCTAGAATGGAGAGTTTGGGAAGAGGAGCACTGTGGAACAGACCTAGAAAAACAATTCTAGAGCTAGACTGGAAGGGGCTTTAAATACCAAATAGAAGGGTTAGTATCTTACCCTAGAGGCAACAAGTAGCCACTACAACTTCTTGAACAGGGGGATAATATGATCAGACCTGGGCTTTAGGAATATCATTTTGGCAGATGCGTGGAAGATAGATTAGAGTGGGTTGAAGATAAGTGGGATGGATGAAAGAGGCTGGAAGCAAGAAGCCAATTAGGAAGTCATTGTAAAAGCCCAGGTAAGAAGTGATTAAGTTGGTATCCTTTTGATTGGAGAGAAAGGGACAGATGTGGGAGCTAAGGATGACTCTGAAAACAGCAATATGGTTGACTAGAAGAACTATGTTGTCTCTAAAAGAAAGAGAAGTCTGAGAGTGGTGTGGATTTGGGGTAAAGATAAGGAGTTTTGTTTTTGATATATTCAGTTTGAGATGACTATGGGGCACCCATTGAGGTATATCCAAAAGGCAATTGTATACATATATGTGTCTTTATGCAATTTCCCAAGAGTTGAACATTTACTTGGTTGATACCTAACCCTTTGATTCAAATGCTTAAAATGCTTGTAGAGGAAGAAAAATACTTACTACAGAAATAACTGGGTTTTGTGTTATACAATAGAGATGCAAATCAACACTGCAAGATATGCTATTACCCTTCCCCCCACCCCATTCTCAATACTCATATGTAGCTATAGGGAAGGCATAGGGCTCAACATGTTTATTTTAATACTATACTTAAAATTTTCTTTTTAGTATTGGGAAATTATGAAAATCTATTTACTCTGGTAGGACATAAGGCATTATTTAGTGACTGATAAAAATAGAAACAGCCTAAAAACCTAGTCAGTCTTTTCTTTTGCTAGTGGAAAAAAAACACTCTTTTTTCCTATGATTCTTCAAGTAATTACTTCCCATGGATGTATTTTTAAATCTAAACATAGTCATAAAATCTTACATCTTTAGAACTGGAAGAGACCTTTGAGACTATTCAGTCTAGCCCCTTCATTCTGGGAGCTAAGCAAATTGAAGCCCAGAGAAGTTGTGATTTGTCCACGGCCAGAGAATTAGTTAGTAGGAGAGACAGAACTAAAATGATAGACTTCTGATTACCATCAAGTAATATTTCTATCACACTATGCCATCACTGAAAAGTTGATTTTTAAATATTTTTGACTTGAATGTTCTCTTGTAGCTGTTATATTCCATCACTTCTAAAACACTTTCATCTTATATGTTTCACATACATTGAAACCTTACTACCTGAGGAAGGGAGAGGGAGAGGGAGGACGAGAGGGAGAGGGAGAATGAGAGGGAGCGGGGGAGAAGGAGAGAGAGAGGGAGAGGAAGGAGGGCCAGCACTCTATACATCTGCCAGCTAGCTGGCCAATAGAAGAACACAGACATTTAGAAAGAGACACCTTCTCCCCCCAAAAAAAGCAGTGAAATAATTTCTCTTTTCTTCTTCAATCCTGAGTCAATCACTGCCCATTTACAGAGTTTATTTGGCCCACTTCTATGATTTGTCCAACAACATGTATATCATAGTAGACTGGAAAACAGGTATTCTTCATCTATTTGTGTGATTTTTCCCCCCAGTGTACCTAGGGGGACAATTTCTTTTTTGAATGCCTATGAATCTCTCTATATATTCCAGGATTTGGTACAATCAGAAGAGTATGATCCTCAAATAGCAATATCTGGAGAACCTTACCATCTATGGGGAATTTCTCTTCCATTTAAATGATACCCTGGACATGCTCTATGATACTGGCCAGCACCATTGTTGGCCATGCCTTCTTCTTTTGTGCCTCAACAACAAAGGTTATCTCTGTTGTTATGTCCTTCAAACACAGTCCTTCAAATACAGTCATGACATCTGCATTGGGAGACACCTTATCGGAGCCTTTATATGGTAGCTTTTGTCCTACTGAATCAAATGCTTTCTTAGTCAACAATAAGTACAATGGAATCTTGTATTTGCTATACTTTTAAATCAAATGTTTGACTTCCCTATATTTAGTTTATTGTACCAAAAATCCTTGTTCCATATTCATTCCTTCACTGATGATGAGGTCACTGTTTGTAGATATTCTATTTTTGTTTGAGATTAAATTGTAGGCATATAGGTCAATAATTATTAACATTTTATTTATCAACTTTCTTGGAGGAGACACAATAAGATCCAAGATATTTCTCAGCACTAGTAAAGAGAGTTAACATTATCTCCACTATATATATGAGAAGACTGAGGCTTGCATAGATAAAAGTAGTTCTCCAAGAAAACTAAACTATAAAGTACTAGCTGAAACTTGAACCCAAGTATACGGATTCCATATTTTGCCACTGTTATACTGACTCCATACTTCTGATTCATGGAAGCTATTCATATGGTCACATTGGGCCCATAGATGTAGATCTAGAAGGCACTTCCGAGGTCATCTAGTCCAATCCTTTCATATTACAGATGAGGAAACCGAGGCCCATGGAGGTCAAGTT
Source organism: Trichosurus vulpecula (assembly GCF_011100635.1). Classification (NCBI taxonomy): domain Eukaryota; kingdom Metazoa; phylum Chordata; class Mammalia; order Diprotodontia; family Phalangeridae; genus Trichosurus; species Trichosurus vulpecula. The sequence goes on from NC_050576.1 coordinate 375,042,459, forward strand.
AAATTCTCCAAGTCATTCAGAGAGTAAGCATCACAGGTAGCATTTGAACCCAGGTCTTCTCATTTTAAAAGTCAGTGGTCTTTCCACTCTGTTTGGCTACCTCTCAATACTTATATCTCTTTAAATTTGAGCACGATTAATTTTTTTTTCCTGATACCTGATCTCACCATTAAAACAATCTATTATTCAATTATAAAAAAACCAAGGATATTGAATAACTCAATTTTTTCTGTGATAAATATGCACTTAGACAATAATTGTTTATTATCATGTAAAAGATTTAGAATTTTATGGTTAGAACAGACATAACTAAACATCGTAAAGGACAATTTTGCAACTTTACAGATAATTGAGATCTAGAAAAACTAAGTGATTTGCCCAAGGTCACCTAGTTAATAAGTGGTACCATCAGGACTATCACCTAGGTCTCTTGATTTGGAGTCCAAATTGCTATTAATCTATAATTAGTAGGGATAGTTATAGTTGTAGTGACAGGGTTAGGGAAAGGGACAGACCTGTAATTTCACTGGTATTAGGAGTTCCAAAGTGAGGAAATTTCCTCTACCATGGCAGATTGGTGTCTTCTCATAATTAGAATCTTAGAGATTTGCTTATAGCACTGACAAGCCAAATGAATTGTCCACTGTCACAAAGCAAGTATGTCAGAAGCAAAACTTGAAGCCAGGTCTTGCTGGCTTTGAAGCCAAATTTCTATCTACTATACTAATTACTAAAAGATACTGTCTCAATTTGGGGGAAAAACCCTATTGATATTTCCATAAATGTTCTTCCACCAAAGCATTTCTTCTATATAACATTAGCTAACATTTATGTAGAATTTTAAGCTTTTCAAAGTGTTTTACATGTTATCTAATTTATTCTTTGTGGCAATATAGTGAGGTAGGTATTATGATATGATTATTTCCATTTTACAAATGAGGAAACTAAGGCTTAGAGAGAGGCTAAGTGACCTGCTCAGGGTCACAGCTAGGTGAGTGTTTGACATGACATTCTAACTCATGACTTACTGATTCCAAGTCCAGTACTTAATCCATTAGGCCTTCTACCTGTCTGAGGAAGGTGGCTACAACTTGCCTTCTCCTTGTTTCCTGTAATGATGTAATGGCAAGCAAAGTGGGGCTTTTTGGTTTTTTTTCTTTTGGAGTGCTCCTCAGCACTAAGGCAATCAAGTACCTTTGATTAAGTCTTGCCTTTGTTTGAATGAAGAGTCTTTGAATCAAGAGTCCTTTATTGGAAACAGTCCTGAGGTTAGCATTTTGTTTGGGGCCTCACTCATTGGAAGAGTGTTCGTGTGATTTGGCCATACAAGACTCTGGGTAGCTGTTGAAAACCCAGATGTTGGTGCTTCTCTCTTTGGTAACTATGTATATATTGCTATGGTCAGACAGTAAGAAGCTTGTCCTATTGATTTGTGTTATTTTCCCTGTTTGTAATTTCTGTTTGTATTTGCTCTGAAGTTCAGGGTGGTGACTTTTTCCCCTGAACTAAGTGAATGATATATGTATATTTAATTAAAGTAAGATTGCTAACCCCTTAAAGTTGCTTTCCTTTAGAAAAGGAGATCAAAGAACCTATGCAAGCAGCCATCATATGTGCTCGTGTTACTGACCTTACACCTCCACAGTAGCTGTAACTAACATTGTTGTGACAAATGAGCATCATGGTGAGTTTTATTCTATTTTTCATGTGCCCACAAACAATATCAGTCAATTGCCCTGCTCTGCTCCATGTTACTAAATTTCACCAGCAAGTTTAGCACTCATTATAGAAAATGAGTGCTAATATTGAATAACTTCTGGTCACTGCTCTCAAAGCTTATGTGTCACTGTGAAACTGCTAGAAATATTTCAAAGCCCTTAAAAAGGGTGCCTTCCCACTGGGACTGGCATGGGAAAAAAGTTATTTTACAGCTTTTCTTAGAGATTTTAGGGGTTTAGTGGATAGAATTGATTGATTCCATTACAATTCTGTCAACTTACTGATATTTCTATTTTTAAAAAAGGGTTAAATGTCAATTATCTATGAGTGAGTTCTCTCCTTAAAAGATTATCTCTATCAGCTCCATTCTTTCCTTTTATAAGCACTCATTCAAAGCTCAACTACATGTCCAAGCCACAAGGGGTGGAGATCAGTCTCAGAAGAGTTCAAGTAAGAGAATAACTACATGTCCAGAGTACCAAAGCTAGTATGTGTCAGAGGCAGTATTTAAACTCAGGTCTTCTAGGCTCTGAAGCCAACTCTATATCTGATACCTCATACTATTTCTCATTAGATATGCCTTTAATTAAATAATAATGGCTAATAATGTTTCTTGGAGACATTTTGGTGAATTAAAATAGGTTTCATGATTTTTGAAAAAAAACAAACTCCCTTAGCACAAAACCTAGTATATAGTAGGCACTTAATAAATGCTTGTTGGCTGACTTGTCCACTAATGAACTAGTGACGATTAGTTATTTTTTAGTCATGTCTGACTCGTTGTGACCCAATTTTTGGATTTTCTTGGCAAAATTACTGGAGTGGTTTACTATATCTTTCTCCAGCTCATTTGAGAGATGAGGTAGTTTAAGTGGTTTGTCCAGGGTCACACAGCTACTAAGTGTCTGAAGCAGGATTTGAACTCAGGAAGATGAGTCTTCTTGATTCCAGGCCCAGCACCCTATCCCCTGCATCACCTAGCTGCTTTTGTGACTTACTTGGAACCAATTCTTAGGATGCTTGCTATTTGTGGATGGCCATTAAGCCATAGTACCCTGTGAACTTCTGAAAAAGTACATGGTTTTTAATTATGTTTCTATCATCTAGAAGCATGATGAACTACTCAAGTTTACTTGTAAGGGATGGGATTAATTTGCTAAAGAAGAGAATTCAGCTTTTTAAAAAATTGCCTTTGCTTTTGAAGGTTTCTATATGTATCAGAAAACAAATAGGACTTTAAATATTTTCAAGGAAAATATTTTTTGCTTATTTGAAAAATTAGAGTATAAAAGTAGGTAGATGCTTTCCCGTTTTTCTGGCTTTGGTCCTAAAGGACATTTTTTTTGAAATTTCATACATTATCCTAACTTCACCAAACTCACTTGCAGATGTAATAACATAATTGTTTTCTGTATTAATTTTCCCTGTTCTATCCCTACAAACACTGTGTCCATAGCATGAGCAACAACTCCAAAATATCAGCACAACCACAAACTGAGTATCTGCCATATTAGAACATATGAAGAAAATCCTTTAGTTGGAACACCTGAAAAAGCAGTGATAAAGACAATTCTGAAAAATAAAAGGTGATATCTTTAGGTTTTCCCTCTCTAAATTAAAATGTATCGCTTAAAATATGCATTTTTTCTGAAGTACTACCTCACACCTATAAGATTGGCTAATATGACAGGAAAGAAAAATGATAAATGCTGGAGAAGATGTGGTAAAATTGAGACACTAATGCATTGTTGATGGAGTTGTGAATTCATTCTGGAAAGCGAATTGGAGCTATGCTTAAAGAGCTATAAATTTGTGCATACCCTTCAATTTAGCAATACCACTACTAGGTCTGTATCCCAAAGAAATCATAAAAAAAGGGAAAAGGACTCACATGTACAAAAATATTTATAGTAGCTCTTTTTATGGTGGCAAAGAATTGGAACTTGAGGGAATGTCCATCAGCTGAGGAATGGCTGAACAAGTTGTGGTACATGAATGTAAATGGAATTGTGCTATAAGAAATGAGCAGGCACATTTAAGAAACATCTGGAAAGAGTTATATGAACTGATGCCAAGGGAAAGGAGCAGAATCAGCAGATCATTGCACATAGTAATAGCAACATCGTGTGATGATCGTGACGTGTGATGTGAATGACTTAGCTCTTCTCAGCACTACAATGATCCAAGACAATTCCAAAAGACTCATGATGGAAAATGCTATCCACATGCAGAGAAAGAACTATGGAGTCTGAATGCAGATCAAAGCATACTATTTTCACTTTTTTTTCTTTGTGTTTTCCCCTTTTGTTCTGATTCTTCTTTTTCAACATGGAAATATGTTTAACATGATTATACATATCAGATTGCTCGCCATCTTGAGGAGAGGTAAGGGGAGGGAGAAAAATTTGGAACTCAAAATCTTATAAAAATGAATGTTGAAGACTACCTTTACCTGTAATTGGAAAAATATTAAAATAGTATAAAAAAGGAATATGTTTTTGTATATAATTTAGCATATTTATGTTATGTATACATATGTATATATATGTGTGTGTGCATGTTTATATATATACATATATATGTACATATATATGTATATATATATATAGAGAGAGAGAGAGAGAGAGAGATGTATCTATATTTGTATGTATATATAGACACATGAACATCCAAGATTTTTTAAGGCTTAGTATAATTTTGACCTATTAAAGCTCAAAAGTACTCTAAGAGTTTTTGGAATACTATGTGTATACATAAAATTCTTCATACTACCCCCTCCATACCTCACTGGCCCTTTTGATGTGTTTAAATAAGATGAATAAAAAACTTTCGAGAAATGTGACCAAATTCTTTGAGTATTTTAAACTTTAATTAGGTAAGTTTAACTAAAAGATGTTTTACCCAGATCTTTCTGAAGGTGGTATCAGAAAAGGCTACCTGCTGCTTTACAGGGCTTTCTGACATATACAATCAACATATAAATCATATGAGACCCTGTTACGTTTGAGACGACAGCACCAGCAGCTTTCAAAGAGTTTTTCTTGGCAGAGCAGGATGAGAGAGGGAGGGAGGGAGGGAGAGAGAGAAGGAGAAGAAGAGAGAGAGGGAGAGGGAGAGAGAAAGAGGGAGAGAGAAAGAGAGGGGGGGAGAATATGAGAGAGAGAATGAGAATGAGAATGAATGAAATACAGATGTAGCAAAGGCTAATAGCAGACACCCTAAGACTGGTGCTTTCTATGGAATTCCCAGTAGGATTTTGTTTTGTCATTACTATATATTCTTTTATATTCTTATTTATATTCTTTAGAACTCTTAATTTTACCCTATCTCTTAATGTTATGCTTTATAAGCCTTTGAGGAAGTATTGGAGTCATCAGGTCCAAAATGCTGTTCATAAAATGGTCAAGATACAATATTTGTAGGAGAGGGCCACCGGGCTTATCCCCAAAGTTCCTATTCTGCTACTATCAACTTCAAGTACTAGTATGAGAAACAGGAACCTACTATGCTATTATTCTTTTAAATTCATATGAATAAATACCTATTCTTGTATCTCCCAATTTTTTTCAGTTAAAAACAACCAAGTTTGGGAGTAATCTTAATCATTCTACTCTTTTGTTCTTTTGCTTTTTGATGACTACTGTATCAATATTTGCTTCTTAAATATTAGCAATATTATCATCATTTGGCCTGTCTTAGCGAATCAGAAGGAGGGAAATGTCTTTGTAAAGTATTAGTTCACTTGATGAAAATTGGTCTTTCCAAGAATCCTAACATTACATCCATGTACTGTGCATACCTATGAGATTTGTCACTGGATACAGGTTATATCATATTAGTAATTACTCCTCCATATAAAGAATGACAAATTGAAGAGGACCCAATAAATTGAGCATCAGAGCTCTGGAGGTTCCAATAATTGTTTTTGGCTTTTCATCCTATAAACTCATACATTTACCGTAGTCATGGAAAACTAACTAACCATGCTATCCATCCTGCTCTTCAGAAATGGCTTGGACATTCTCCAAGAGATATTGTAGGACTTAAAGATTATAGAAGAAAGCCAAGCAGTTCCAAGTGCTAAAACTGAATGGCTTCTGAGTCACTCAGCTATAAGAAAAGGAAATTGGATGCCTTCAGACTAGTAATATGAGGAGTATGGATAGAATATGGAGAAAATGATAAAATTTAACACATGTGCATATATACCCTCAAATATGTATATGAAGGGATAGAATGAAACATTGTGATAGAAAAGTAAGTATGACTGAAATATGTAATATAAAGAAAAAGATCTTTCTTTCTTCCTATTTCAGTAGGTCTTCAATTTTCCTATCATTTAACATGGGATAGCAGAGGTAAGAAAATGGAGGCATAAGTTATACAAAGAAAATAATGGAATATAAGAGGAAAAGAGGTCATGTCAGAAGAAGCTTTCGAATAAAATAAAAGGAAATAGAGAAACATGTAGGAAATTTAACCAGGAGATGAACAAAAATATACTAACAAAAATAATGAACAGCAGTATTATGTTTTAATATTTTTCAGAGTGCATTATCACATGTAATGAAGGAATAATTGCCATGACCAAAAAAGTGAACAAGTGATTCTTATAAATTCATACAACCTAAAAAAAATGCTAAGGAGGTAGGTAAAATAGGAGCTCAGTGATGTTGTTGTTGTTGGTGGTGGTGGTCCTTCTTTCTCAAAGAGGACCATGATATCAAGAAGATGTCATGATTTGCAAATGATCTGGATTTGAGCGAGGGAGGGCTATAAGTAACAATGCTGGCTCCTGAAAGCTTAGAAGTGCCAATTATCTGAGTAAAAATAAAATCAAATATTCCCATTTCTTCTCAAGTTATAGCTTCTTCTCAAGTAGATATTCTATTATCTTTTTTAAAATTATTTTTCCTCTAATTTTAGGAAAATAATGAAATATATTTATGAAGGCAATTGACGTAGCCTATTATATCTAAATTTTAAAAAAAATAAAGAACGTTGCACGTCTGTAGCTAAATGATAATGTCTACAAGCTGTGGTAAGTCATTTTCCTACAGTTTTCACTTACTAGAATTACTGCTGTCATCCTTGGTTCCGTCGAGAGCTCCATCGGGGTGCATTTGCAAGTAGTAGCCTTGCCTGCAATATAACCTGGTCACTATACCCTTGAGCTGGGGATCTGAAAGGCAAACATAGTTTATAATAAGCCTCACAATGTTGTAATGTAACATTTTTTCTTCATTTTATTTCTTTTCTATTGTATTACCATTATTATTAATAGTATTTGGGTATAATAGGACACATCATAGAAGCAGAAGTTTTGGTGTTTCCAAGATTTCTGGAGCCATTATTAACATAATAATTTCAATTATCATGGAATAATTGTTTTAGACCTGTAAGGCATTTTAGAAGTGAACCAGACCAACTTTCTCCTTTTACAGGTTAAAAAAAAAACTTGAAGAAGAGAGAGGTCAGATGTTTTGACCAGAATTATAAATCTAGTAATTATCAAAGGCAAGATTTGAATCCAAGTTTTCTGAAAAAGAGAAGAAAATATTTTTTTTCCCACAGAAAACATACATTTCATACCCAATTTTGTGTTTTCAAATGGGAAATAATAACTTATTTATTTTCTTAACTTGCATAAATATCAGGCCCTTTTTTGCCCATTTGTTTCTAGCATTTTCTTGCCAGATGTTAATCTATGAGCAACATAAAGAACATTCTTTAAAGGGCATTTCATTGCTAGTTTAAAAGTTGCTGATCATTCCGAATAAAAATGTAGGACAATTAGAAAACCCCTGTTGATATTTCTATATTTAATGTGATTTTAGGATTGAATTACATCATCTTGTACCGGATAAAGGTCACCATGCTAGTCTTTGGCACTATGGTTCATCTTACTTTATGTCACAATCCTCAGTAATATTGAAGAGCAGTCTATATCTATATGAGGTCTTCTTTATGCTATCAGTGCACAATTTGGGGTCAAGTTACTGCTAGTTGCCTATGAAACAGAACTGATGACCTCTCATGCAATTTTCTTCCAGTGCACAAATCCTTAGGTGAAGATCAAATAAAGAATAACCAAAGTGAAATAAAGTAAGATGGACATCACATTCTGTGACCAAGGAGGAATAAAAAGAGTAGGGTAGAGGGATGAGGGACTGGAATACTTCCTTTTAGGGTCAGATTTTTGGTGCGATGACTCATGGAAAAAAATAGCATCTGTAATATCCCAATACATTGAGATGTCAGCTGTTACCTTCTTGCTAAAAGTAAAAAAAATGCTCCCTTGTAAAAGTACTGCCTATATGTTAGTTTTCACATACTGGCTTCTACCCATTTATTAATCAGAATGCAGTGACACAAGTTTTGATATGATTTTTCTACGCAGCAGCCCAAATATTACTCTTGGTAACTTGGGTATCATAATACTTTCAAAACAACAAAGAACTCTCAATACCAACAAAATGCAGTAAACTAATTTGAATGTAATGTCAAACGACCAACTAAATGGACTGTCTTACAAAACAATGATGAAACACAACATCCCATATTGATGCAAAGAATTATGAGCCCATATTAAACAGAAAAATGTTTGAACTGCTCCAAATTACCATGTTTTAAAAACTGTGCTTTATTTTTCATTATAATTGTCTTGCTGAAGATGACATTTATGGCTTATCAAATAAAGAAAAGCTTTACCAAACAACTTGAAATAGATCAATATTTGATCTTTCTTTGAAGCTACCATCATAATGTTATATAAATATTTTTGCATAATAATGGGCTAACAACCTAGTATCGAACACCAGCTGCCCTATAGTGTAAGAATATGTGCATATGAAAATTCAAAATATTGTGCCAACTTTAAAAATTTTGCTGTAGTTAATTGATTGCTTTATGAATATTCATCATAGTGTAATATATTGTTAACCAAACAGCAACATCTTAAGGAGTTCAATTAATAGAAATATTTCATTGCAGGAATACTTCATTGGGATGCAAATTTCTTACCATGAATAGACTCTTTCATGTTTTTATCACCTTTGATACTTAGATATTTTGGTGTCAAATTAATGGAAAAAAGAAACTAGATGTAGAATGCCTGATTGTCCAAGAAACACGAGAAGAGTTGTAATGAATAATCATATTTCTCAGTATTGGAAGTTTTAACTACCCATTTCTAAAGCCTATAACATTTTACCTACCTATAGCCTGTCTGTTTGCCCTTAAGTAGGTCATCCACACAGCTAGATTTAAAAAAAAATACATCTATAGGTCAACCTCCCACATTTCACAAGTACTACCTACACTTTACATAAACACACTGGCTCAGCCACACCTATTCTTCCTGCTTATTCTATTACTAGTATGGTGTAATAATATAAATAATCAAAATTCTTATAGGAACAGACCAGAACAAACATGAATTTTAAATTAGCTAAATTAAAATAACTGAGTATTTTTTTCCACTAATGACCTGAATAGCTAACAATATGAAGTAAAACCTAAAAGCACAATATGAATAAAATGTTACTTTAAGTTGTGGTGTGTTTTTTGATAATCCACTTAGCAAAAAAACATGGCAATGAACTTGGAGTCTGAGGACCAGCATTTAAATCTACCTTCTGCTGTTTACTACCTAATGCCTCTGATCTTCATTTTCTTCATCTCTGAAAAGAGGAGTCCTAAGTAGACCTATGAAATTCCCAACTTTAAATTATCTGATTCTCTTGTCAAAATTCAGCTTGATTGATTCTGCTAAAATCCTCACTGTCCAGATTCTTCTTCTATACAAGTTTTCAAGGAATACCAACAGCAAAGTAATGAAAGGCGTTCACTATAATCCTCATAATTCTATCCAAATTTCTTTTAGGCCTTACGTGTTGGGCTACAAAATGGTTGTCCAGACTGGGTCACAAATCAAAGGGGTGAGTCTATAATTAGTCCAAATGATTTAGTGCCCTCAAATTCCACTTTGATACCATCCCATAAAAAATGAAGACTCCAATGTGAATCTGAAGAACTAGAGAGATGCTAAAATTTCCCTTTCATCAGATGCAGCCTACATGTTTCAATTTTGGTGCTGCGGCTCCTGAAAAAAACTATTATAATTAGGATGGAGTCCTACTGGAATTCTCTTCTGCTCTCCTATGCCAGACAATTCCAACATAGTTAAAAAAATAAAGTGCCTTCGTTCAAATTTACTTTGAGTTCTTCATTAAGGGCTAGAAGTGAAGTATTTTGGAACCAGGCGTACCAGAAGACAATCTTGCCTTCTATTTTAGAATAGTATGGAGCATGCAAATTAAAAAAAAATAATAAATGTGAGATTTGGGCCCTTACTTTCGTTTAGTGTTACAGTGGGAATCCATGTTTATAGTTATAACTCAAAAACTGAGGCACTAAGTTAAGTCAGCTAGATGGCAAGGTGGATTAAACACTGGGCCTGGAGTTAAGAAGGCCTGAGTTTAACTCCAGCCTCAGACATTCACTAGCTGTGTGACTTTGGGTAAGTCACTTTAATCCCTCTAGTCCACTGGAGAAGGAAACGGCCAAACCACTCTGGTATCTATGCCAGGAAAACCCCATACAGGGTCACGAAGTGTTGAACACCACCGAAACAAATGAACAACAATAATGTAAGTGAAGCTTTCTTTGCCTCAGCTAAATTCAAAATGAAAATCCAGGCAAGAAAGGTTTTTGACAAAAATTAAAAGCTCAACAGTGGGGAGAAGGAGAGAAAAATCTATAGCAATCACTCTTGCTTTAGGCACAGAATAGTTACAAAACCAGGGAAGATGGTTTGCTTCCAAACAACTTATCAAGACAATTTCAGAAAATTAGATCATCCTTTCATCAATGGATGGATTTTCTACACTGGTTCCTTACACTGATGATATCAAGAATGAAAAAGGGAAAGAAAAAAAATACCCAACACAAATTATTATCAGAAAGAGTGTCATTTAGTGGATTGAAAGCTGTGGCTAGAACCCTGCAGACCTGTTTTCAAATCCTGCATTTAGTTTAATCTTATTAGTTGGGAGGCCTTAGACAAGCCATAAACTTCTAGATTCCTCAGGCAATCCCCTGGGGTATCTCAGCTGTCCTACACTGGTTTTGATTAGCATCAAAAGAATTAGCATCCATTCCCCAGGAATTGGGTTTGGAAATACTAGGCATAGAGCTGTAACTAGGAATTTGTATATCCAGGTCAGTACCACAAACCATGCATGTAGAAAATACAATCGAATGAGGTGTCATTTAAAGGGGAAGATGAGAGGAGGTGCAGTGTAGGGTAGGGTAAGCTCACCTGAGAGTGCCATCTGTTAGCTTCCCATTTCAACTAGCTATTCTTGCTAATTAGGATTTAAACTTTGCTGCTTTTGTTGTTGTTTTGTAATCTGAAGGACTAAGTGCTATGTGCATTCTATAAATCTAAATTCAGTACCCTTTAAATTCAGCCTCCCTAAAAAACAACCCTTTTTATCCCACCCTAGTTATGGCAGTAGTTGATGGCAACATAATTCTTGCTGCTCAGGAAAATAAAATATAACCTGAAGCAAAATGATGACAAGTATAGAAATATTAAGAGGTAAGTTAGATTATTTCCGCAGCTGAGAAATCATAAATTCCCTGTATTGTTCATATTGGCTTTATCTTCCTAACAATTCTTTATCTGCCTTATTTAAGTTACTTAAAGAAACACTGTTTTAAGTGGGTCACCATTTTACAACCTTATGGAACATACTGGATTCAAAGATGACAAAGCATTTGGCAGTGAATCAGAACAGGGTAAGTGGTTGCTGGATTAGGAATTGAGGTTGGATCATAAAAGAAAGCAGTTTTACAGTAAAAGTGGGAATGATTAAATCTTTATTAAAGTGCTTTAAAGGAAAATATTTGGGAGATGAGGACTATAAAAGATATGAAGAAAACCTGGAAAATCAAAAAGATTGTAGAAGCCTAATTTTTCTTATTCAGTCATTTTCAGTTATATATGACTCTGTGACCCCATTTGGGCTTTTCTTGACAAAGATACTGGAGTGGTTTACCATTTCCTTCTCTAGCTCATTTTACAGATGAGGAAACTGAGGCAAGCAAGGTTAAGTGACTTGCCCAGGGGCACATAGCTACTAAGTGTTGGAGGCCAGATTTGAACTCATGAAGATGAGTCTTCCTGACTCCAGGCCCACCACTCTATCCAGCTTCTGGCTGCCTACTTCTATATAAAGAGAAAGCAGTTAATCCTGGGAAGATTATTCATATGTTTAAATAGTTGGCATCTTAATGAGCTATACAGCAAAGGAATTAGGATCATTGCCTTAACTTTTTGTAGCAGAATTTTATAACCAAGAATCTTAATCTAGTTAAAGCATCTAGACAGAATAACACTGTGATTTGCAATAAAGACATGTGATTCAATTCAGCAAGTGTTAGTTAAATTTCTCTTGTGTGCATAAAACAAAGCTAAGTTCTGTGGATATGCAATATTAGGGTAACCCAGAGAAAAGTGCTCTGAGATGTGGAGGGACTTCATTGTAGGGATTTGGGACAGTCTGCATGAATCCATGCATATATGACAAGACTTAGAAAGAATTTGTGGTATAATTTGGCTAGAATATAGCATGCACTGGAAAGTTTATTGGATCCAAATTGTAGTGATCCTTTAAAGCCATATTAGTACAGAAAAGTAAGCTGACCATGATGATACATGGCGATGTGTGTTTGTGTGTGTATCGGGAGGGAGGGAGAGAGAGAGAGAGAGAGAGAGAGAGAGAGAGAGAGAGAGAGAGAGAGAGAGAATAAGAAGGAGGAGGAGGAAGAGAGGGGATAGTAAAATCTGAAATCAATGTGGTTAAAAAAAATTAAATATGTGTTTCAGGATCAATATTTTAAATAATCTAGAAAGAAAGAGATAAGTAAAAACTGAGAAGAGGAAAATAATATTGATCTTAATAACAATAATGATAATAATTAGCATTTAGTTGATCCTTGAAACAAGCCTGGAATATAGGTGATATTATTACCCCATTCTACGGTTGAGGAAATTGAGGCAGATAGAGATGAAATGATCTGCCCAAGGTCACATAGCTACTAAATGTCTGAGGCTGGATTTGGCCTCAGATCTTCCAGACTCCAGAGCCAGCACTCTATCCACTAAGTTACCTAGATGGAACACGTAAAGACAAATAACAAAGAAGACACCAAGTACTATTTGATAGCAGATTATATAAACGGAAAGCTTCCTTACTTACTATCATTGCAAGGGCAAGCTGGTAGAATGTGAAAAAGGGGTGGAAAGGTAAAAACAAAGGCTGATGATAAAATATTCAAGAAAATTTCGTGTTTGGATATTTAAGTATGTAGGTAAATTATCTAGAAATATAGGTGCCATTAGGCATAGATGTAGTTTAGAGAGCAAGGAGGTGGTAAAATATATGAATACTTCAGTCAACATTTCTGACAAGATGACAACATGAATGGAAGGTGGGCCAAAAGATGTATAACCAGCTAAATGTATTTACTGACATTGTACTACTTTATGTGTGAGGATGTGACCATGAAAGATCAAGTTAGAAGTTTTCATTTCCTCAGCATTGTCTGCAATGCATCAGAATGTAAGTAATATTAGGGAAAAGAGAAGTTTATGTTTACCAGGCAGGCAATAGAATGAACAATAAACACAACTGCTCTGGGGGAATCCATGACAACTGAGGTGCAGAGCTTAGGAATGACAGATAGACAGGTAGCACTACCTTGTGAAAAGGGGCTAGGGAGAATGAGATACAATAAAGGTGAAAAGCAGCACATGGGCTGCCCAAATTGTTCACATTAGATCACCAATGGCCAACTGGGAGGCAAGATACTTATTGGATCAGTCAGTTCAACTATATGGACAAAGCTGAAAACTGTGGCAGTAGCTAATTAACTTTTAAAAAAATCATTTATGTACATATTTATTTTTAAATAAATGAATTTATTTTATTTAAATTAATCAATTAATTATTAAATAAATTTATTTAAATTTAATATTTTTTTAAATTTTGAGCTCCAAATTCTCTCCCTCCAATCCCTCACCCACTCAATGAGGAGGTAAACAATATAAAATCAATTAAACATGTGAAATCATGCAAAACATTTCCATATTACCATATTGCAAAAAAAAAAAGCAAGAAAAATAAAGTGGAAAAAGTATGATTCAGTCTGTACTCAGAGCTCATCAGTTCTCTCTCTGGAGTTGGATAGCATTTTTTTAATCTTAGGTCTTTTGGAATTGTTGGGGATCATTCTATTGTTTAGAGTAAATGGATCACTGTTACAGTATGGCTGCTACTGTGTATAATTCTCTCCTGGTTCTACTCACGTCACTTTTATATCACTTCATGTAAGTTCTTCCTAGGTTTTTAAAAACAGCCCCCTTGTCATTTCTTTTAACACTATAGTGTTCCGTAACAATTGTATCCCACAACTTGTTCAGCCATTTCTCATAGCTAATTAGTTTTGAAAACTATTTTCAAGATTACGCTGGCCCTTAAAGGACCCCACTCCCACACCTGCCATGGTGTTTTTTCAGATAGCAAATTATGTGAAAATACTGGCTATTCTGGTTCTAAAGAGTTACAGGAAGAACAAGATAGGTAACCAATATGCTACCAACACAAGACCACACCAATTCTGCAATCCAGTGGGCTTCTGCTAATTGCAGATCAGCAAATATAGTATATTTATATGTAATACAATAAATAATATCATTTAGAGAATAATCTAGATAACAAGTAATTAAAAGACATAGGTTTTAAGGAAAAGAGTAAAAATGGTCAAATTTTTGTCCAATGGACTTGTGTTTGACTCAATAATTAAGAATCAATGTCTTGATTTTAGAGAATGACTGAAATCTAGACATTTATTTTTTAAATATTTTTTCACTTACTAGACAAAATTAGGAGGATATTTATTGTTACTACTCCTATTTTGTTCTCATTTTTTTACTGAGCTCAGATTGAAGTAGCCCTGGCATGTTACTATCCTTTTTATTAAAAAAAAATAATGTTCTATGAACTGTAAAGGCAGATAAAATATCTGCTTTTTTATAGCTGAATAAAAGTACGAGGATTGAGGCTTAACCTTTGCAGGCTCACTAAAAGCATCCTCAGTATAATTCCAGTAGCAGACAGGATGACAGAGGTGATATGTATCTCATCCTATTCCCATATGATTTTTATTTCTGCTGCTGCATATTTGGAAAGCTTTTTTGGTTCCACACTGCTTGGAGATTATGAGAATTTGGCACATCAGCATCTATTAAAATGTTGTTTTTAGGGTTTTATGGATCAATGTTCTACCCGGGCAATTGTATGCTATGCTTCAGTCTATGATAATGATCTGGTTTCTGAACAGTTTATTTGTGGAGTTCTCAAGGATAGTTTAAAGTCTATACATGCCTATACTTTGTTGTCTATCAGTCCATGAAAGAGAGATTCAGATGTATAAGTCTAGCCATCAAGTCATATCTTGCTAGGTTTTTGCTAGTATTATCATCATTTTTTTCCTTTTATTGTTAATATACTTGCCCAAGCCAGGATAATCTTGGACAGTAGCTGTTATATTCCTAAGAAAGCTGGTCTTTTTCAATATGATTTTAATCAAATCCATCATAGTATCTACATTGTTATACTTCTAATTTTAATCAAAGTAAGAGGAAAAACTGTATCCTCAAAGAATCCAACAGAAAATAATAAAATAACTGCTAAAAAGAAGCAAATATAGTCTAGAAGATACACTTATAAACCTAACCTTCTGGAAGACTGGAGATAGGAGGCCATGAGCCTTTCAAAATCAATCCTAGTTCTTTTGTTTTGTTTTTCCCCCATTCTAACGTTAAAAATTAACCTATCATTAACCTCATACTTTGTGTATTGAACCTCAAGAAAATAAAGAGACATAAAAAGAGGCAACTTTCAGTCTCAGATTTTATCATCGTATTTATCTAGATTACAGTTTTAACTCAGGTCATTTCAGGGGCAAAACTTGATGCATGTGGTGCATCAAAACAAAAAATCTTTCATAGTGTATTGTCATCTGTCCTCAGAGCTTAAACAAATAAAACCAGTTCCACTGCCATCAGCTATAGAAAAAAAATCCAGCAAGTTTAATGAAAACAATCACTACCTCAGAAGATGACTCAATTAAAACAATCACTATCACAAAATGTTTACTTCTAGCTTACTGACTGACAAAAGAATAACTAGGTTAACCCATCCAAATTACACTTTCATGACCTTCTTAAAAGACTTCTTGCATTCTTTATATTAAAAACTACAAAATACATTATCACACACATTTTACATAATATATGTACACAGACACATGTATGTTTAGATAGATAAACATATTTCCATGTATTCAAGAACTAATTAGTTACAAATATTGGCTCTCAAATGTGACCTGTGAACCGGGAAGTCACAGGATGGTGAATAGAAGGAATCAAAAGGAGAATACTTGACATGTGTCTTTTTCTTTTTTTACATTTATGTGCGTAGTCAATATGATTACCATGTGGACTTTGGACCATGCATGGGCATGCTAGTTCTGGTCTGCTAACTATATGGAAATAGAAAACTTTTTGTTTGATTATGGAGCTTGAAGCATTCAAAAGACACTAACCAAGCTTGGCAGGTTTTTTGCTCCTGCTTTTTCTGACCTGGCTGGCTGGAGCAGCTGTAGTGGGACTCCAGGAAGTGAGGGGTCACAGGCCCTCTCCTACCAGAACCATTTTGCTGGTAGTATATGGTCCTGCTGTTGCTACTTTCTCTGTTTTATACATTCTTTTATACTTTTGGTGATTGGAGATGGCTAAAACCATGTGTGTCAAAAGGTCAGAATGGCAAACTATCAGAGGTCCGGGAACTGGAGTCCATACTGGGATTTATCAGAAGCAAATAATGAATAGCAAAGACCCAAGTGACTTGCTTGAACCAATAGAAATAAGGATTCCTTTCATCAGCATTGTGACATTTAAAAGTGAAATTGGTGGGGCAAACGCTGTGTAGAAGATGCATTAAATCTGAGTACATACTCTCCAAGGACTAAGGTGGTATACACGAGTATATGCCAGCAGCGTCAGGGTGAAATGCTTACAACTTCTGGTCTTGTTAAATCTTCCCCGAAATATCTCTTCACAAAAGCCAATTGATGTTAATTGATTAAGAGAAACTGGGACACCAATCACAAGGCATTATATTGCCTGGAATTATTATAGCAACACATTTTACCAGTATTTAAAGATTTTAAGAGGGTAATTAAAATTTAATTTTTATAGAGATCAACAATTTGCCTCTTAAGTCTCCAAAAATCCCAATTATCATGAGTTACAGGTCCTAAATATGAAAGATGTTCAGAAAAAGTGAAAAAAAATAATAAACATTTTCCCTCATCATTCCCTGAGTTCAATTTCTTGTAATGTTCCTCAATTCCAAAGTTGTTGAAAATAATGCACAGCTGTTTTTTTTTAATTTCATATTCTACATAACTGACAAAGGGATGTAACAAACTAGCCAATATCATATATCTGTTACCAGATCTTAGGTATTGATTTTTGCAGACATAACTAAGAATGGATAATAAAACATTATAGATTGTGAAGAACATCAAGTGTTTTTAAAAGAATTCCTTTGAAATTTTAACTTGTGGACATAAAGAGATAGGGTTATCTGATTAGATAACAGTTCAGAGGGAAACATGCAATGTAGTTTGTAACTGCAGTATTAGGTTTTGGACCAACCAATTTGTCATTTTTACCTCACAAAGGAGCTTTTCCTGTAATACAGAATGACACGTGTCCTTAACTCATCATTAACCTAATTCACCCCTTGAGAGAATACATAAAAATATATGAGAACTGGCATACTCTGCTGTATTACTCTGCACCATAGTCATGGAATAAAACACATTAGGAAAGATTTCCTGTTAATATGGTTTGTTAATAACAATCAAATATTGAAACAAGCTATCTATATTACTTTCAGAAAATGTTACATTCTCTTGAGTAACAGACATGTTTACAGGAAATAAAAAAAAATCACATGGGCAGAAAACCTATACCATGAGACTTCTTTGCTTTTAGGGCAATTAATTTGTGTCTTAACATATAATTTCAAATTCATATATGAAAGAAATAATTAAATCTAAGATGATATCATTACTGAGTTAAAGTATCTAAATGGTATTCATTTTATATAGCTAGTTATTTTGGTATTCTATATTTTGCTTGGTGTTCATATTATCTCAAAAATATTTTCAAATTCCAAACAATGTATCTGTCCTTAGTACATTTTTTTCTAGTATATGTGTCTGAAATATTAAACTCTTGAAATTATATTATAATAAGGCTTTATTCATAAATTCTCTAGATGTCTCAAAGATATTTTTCTCAATGCCAGTATAATGGGTGATGCCAGGAAGAAGCCTAGAATTTATCAACACTTCAAATAATGTCACTATGTTTATCTTCCTATTGATATGTCTCTAATTGACTTTCCAAACTATCTACCAATGCCACAAAGTCAATAAAAGTTAATAATAATAATAATAATGATAGCTAGTATTTATATAATGCTTTGAATTTTAAAAATCCCTTTACATATACTCATTAAACATATAGTATAAGCAAAGCATGGTGCTAGGCTCTGAGGGAGAAAAGATGAAATAAGATGTGGGCCTGTCCTTAAAGAAGCTTATATTCTTCATTCATACACTATAGGCAAAAGACAACTGCTAAAAACCAAACAAAACCCAATTTTGACTGACTCTGTAATCCTATTTTCATATTCACCCAAAATTACACACACACACACACACACACACATCGCATTATAAATATTAGTCTCACCTTGCATAGTATCCTTCCCAAAGCAGTATTCCTAGTAAACAAATCTGTATGAATTCAAGAACAAAAGGTAACTGAAAGAATGAAAAATGCTTTCCAATAATATCTGCTGTCAAATAATAGAAGCAGCAAAGCTTCAATACTAGAAACATGACTATAAGAGAATGTGCCATATATAAATCTAAATCATGCTGCACACATCTCATATGACTCACTGGATATCTAGACTTGCTATAAAACTGTGTGACTTGACTCATTTTATGAAGCATTTACAGCATTTGATTGAAACTCCATAAAATATCTGGTTTAGTGTTCCCTACGGTAACCAGAAGTGATTTTGTAAAATCCAGGGATGTGAAAAATGCAGAGTTTCACTCAATCTTTAATTTTTAAGGCAAACCAAATGCTAAAAAGAAATGTCTATTTTTTTGCTTTTATAAATTCTATCTTTCTTTCATTTCCTTTAGCTGGTTATAATGGCTTCTATTTCTTGTATATCTTTATCACAGAAGCACTTAGAAGTTATAAGTTTATTTCAAATGGATCAATTATTTTATCATAATTCTCTGATTTATACACTTTCCTTTTGAAGGAGCTCATTTGGGAAGTGCTTCATAGATTGGTATCAATGTTATAGTTAAAAACTTGATTTGTTGTAAAAAGTGTTTTTGGTTGGATGTAGAATGAAACAGATGGATTCTGACATCCCTTACAACTCTTCTATTGTGTGATTCTATAATGCTGAAGATGGCTCATATGAGGGCAAAGAAGTAAAGGAGACAACTGGAACAATCACTTCAGAAATGGTTTTTATGCCCCTTCCCAGTTTAAATTTTGAACACCTGTCATATTTAGGGAGCACCTACCTCACAGACTTGTCGCAAAGATCAAATGAGGTAACACGTGTAACATGCTTTGCAAATTTTAAATCATCATACAAATGTAAGCTATTATTACCAAGCATTAATTTGGCATCTGCTGTGTGCCATACATTCTGCTAAATGAACAGTTGCTCTCTTATAAGACAAGCATCATAGATTTTTAGACTTTGAGGAGATCTGAGAGATTATCTAGTTTAACTTCCTCATTTTACAGATGATCAACCTAAAACCCAGATAAGTAAGGAGACACACACACTCACAGAGTTATGCCTTGAACTTCTCCTACATCTCTGCCTCAGTTTAATGATCCTTCTAATTCACGATGCTTAAAGGCTCTGGTTGAATGAATATGTAGAGATTTCTTAGTATAAATGAGTCTTACATCTACGTATGGGACACAAAAAAATCTATCAAACAACCCAGTCAATTCTAAAGAAGGCAATCAGACTTAAGGTGTTAAGTGGTAATGAAAAAGAAACCAATCTTGCTTTTATACTATATCTTTTAACAGAAGGTCCCTAGTTAGCTCTTTAGATTTTTAAAAAGTTTAATTTTGGGGTTTTGATATCATATGCACATCTTCCCCCAAAACACTACTCATATTCACAATCTATTGCCAAAAGGGAACTAGAAGTACAAGATTTCAAACTATATTTCAGAGTAATAATATTAAAATAATTTGGTGCTGCATAAGAAATAGAGTGGTTGATCACAGAAGCAAATGAACACAGTAATCTAGTGTTTAATAAATCCAAAGATTTAAGCTTTGGGGAAAGGAATCCACTATTTGACAAAAATCACTTGGATAATGGCAAAGTAGTTTGGCAGAAACTATTCACAGAATAGCATTTCACACTATATAACAAAATAAGCTCAAAATGGGCACATGATTTTGATAGAAAAGATAATATCTTAAGCAAATTAGAGGAGCATGGAAGAAAGTACCTTTCAGATTCATGGATAAGGGGAAAATCCATGACCAAAGAAGAGATCAAAAGGTCAAAGAAGGTAAAATGGATAATTCTGATTACATAAAATTAAAGTGTTTTCACAAACAAAACCAGTGAAGTAAGAATTAGAAGAAAATCAGGAAACTCAGGAAATATTTTGTAGCAAATTTCTCTGATAAAGGTCTCATTTCTTCAACAGTCTAATTTATTAAATGTGGCCATTCCCCAATTGGTAAATGTCAAAGGACATGAATATGCAGTTCAGAGAGGAAGATATCAAAGTTTTCAATAGTCATATGAAAGAAATACTCTGAATCACTAATAACTAATGAAATGCAAATTAAAGCAACTCTGTTGTACCACCTCACAACCATCAGATTAGCTAAACTGACAGAAAAGGGAAAAATGAGAATTCCTGGAGTAGATGTGGGGAAATGGTTACATCAAAGCACTGTTTGTGGAATTATGAATAAGTCCAATCATTCTGGGGAACAATTTGGAACTATGTCCAAAAGGATATAAAACTTTGCACATCCTATGATCCAGAAAGATTGTTACTAGGTCTATACCCAAGGATAAAGAAAAAGGAAAAGGACCCATATGTACAGAAATATTTATAGCAGTTCTTCTTGTGGTGGCAAAGAATTAGAAACTGAGAGGATGTCCATCAGTTGGAAAATGACTGAACAAGTTATAGTATATGAATGTGCTGTTGCTCTTTGGGATTTCAGTTGTGTCTGACTCTTCATAATCCCATTTTGTGTTTTCTTGGCAAAGATACCAGAGGGGTTTGCCATTTCCTTCACTGGCTCATTGACAGATGAGGAACTGAGGCAACAGGGTTAAGTGACTCGCCCAAGGTCATAACAGCTAGTAAGTGCCTGAGGCCAGATTTGAACTCACAAAGATGAGTCTTCTTAACTCCAGGTCTAACACTCTGTCCACTGTGCCACCTAGCATGCCCATTCCATGTAATGGAATACTATGGTACTGTAAGAAATGATGAAGAGGAAAATTTCACAAAATCTGGGAAGACTTATTTGAACTGATGTTGAGTGAAGTAAACAGAATCAAGGAAAAAATCTACACTCTAACAGCAATATTGTAAAGATAATCGACTATATAATACTTAGTAACTGCTCAATACAATGATCGACTACAACTCCAAAAGGCTCATGATGAAATATGCCATCCATCACCAGAGAGAAAAGTGATGGACTCAGAGTGAAGAATGAAGCATTTTTTTCTCTTTTATTTTTCTTGTTTTATTTTTTTTAATTTTCTTTGGAGGGGAGGTATTGGCTAATGTGGAAATGTTTTTATGAATACATATATACATACATACATACATATATATACATAATGAATATCATATTTCTTCCCTTCTCAATAGGTGACAGATAGGCTATAAGGAGGGAAAAATTGAAATGGAAAATCAAATAAATACATGAATAGATAAATGAATGAATAAAATCTATGGCCAAGACAGAGATTAAAGCAAACAGCAAAACTAGGTCAAAGGAAATTTGAGGACCTAATGTATGTTAATTTTTCTGTGAATTTTTTTTAAAAATAACATATGGATTCTATGGACAGTTTTGTGAACTAAGAGGTATTCAAGTAATGTTACGTAGATGCCAACTGAAATCAAGTTTATGAAAGCATGGATGAGCAAAGAGAGTGGCTGGTCTTAGAAGTTATGTAATTTCTATTTCCCAGTACACTGCTAATTTACACTGACTTCAAGAAAATGCTTAGTGTGTTCCACAAAGGATGGTTAATTACAGTTGTAACCTACTTGTTTCTCTCTCTCTGAGATGCTGTGCAAATCCATCATGCAAAGTTCATGTATCTCTTCCAATGTTTGCAGAGAAGTGCTTAAATAAACTTAAAACATTATCCAATAGCTTCTAAAGTGGATTTTAAAAACAAGTTAGCCACAAATGATACATAATGGATCTACATAAAGCAGACTTCTAATTGGACACAGCACAGTGTTTCTTTGTGCTGCAGTTTTCTCACTTACAAGATGAAAGGGTCTACTAGATGCTCATAGGATCACATATTTGCAACCAGGAAGGGTTTTGAAGGTCATCTAGTGCAAGCTCCTAATTTTCCGTATAAGGTAAGTCTGAGTTCTAAAATTTTATGAGACAATATACTTGGCCCTCCTCTCCTTCTTATTCTTCCATAGAAGATGGAGCCCACTCCCTTTTGTTCTAAAATTTACCATCTATATCCAAAGGAAGAAGTATCTGTCCTTTTCAAGACTCAAGGTAAAGACAAGATACTTGTTTTTCCGCCACTGTCAGTCATGTCTAACTCTTTGTGACTCCGTTTGGGGTTTCCTTGATAAGGATACTGGAACGGTTTGCTATTGCCTTTTCCAGATCATTTTACAGGTGAGGAAATTGAGGCAAGCAAGGTTAAGTGGCTTTCCCTGGGTCACATAGCTAATAAGCGGATGAGGCCAGATTTGAACCTTCCTGACTCCAGGGCTGGCACTCTATCCACTGTGCCACCTAACCTCCACTAAGGACAAGATATGGATCCCCGAAGCTGAAGGAATTGGGGGAGTAAGTTCTTTCAAATAAAAATAGCAGGTCAGACGTTCCTCTTTTCGAGTATTAAGGTTTTCCTATTGCATCTGTCTCAAACAAGCTTATGAAGATCTTCCACTCCCCCACATATTTATCAAACGATGTTCCCAAAGGACAGGTCAAACTATCTAACTCCCCTACCCAAAAAGCTCTAGCAGCTCCTTATTACTTCAAGAATCAAACAAATAACTTCTGTTTTTCATTTAAAGTCATTCACAAACACTAATGCATTGTTTGTGGAGTCATGAACTGATCTAACCATTTTGGAGAGTAATTTGGAACTATGCACAAAGGGCTATAAAACTGTGCATACACTTTGACCTAGCAATACCACTTCTAGGGTTGTATCCCAAAGAGATCATAAAACAGGAAAAGGACCCATATGTACAAAAATATTTATAGCAGCTCTTTTTGTGGTGAAGAATTGGAAATTGAAGGGGTGCCCATCAATTGGGGAATGGCTGAACAAGTTATGGTATGTGAATGTAATGGAATACTATTGTTCCATAAGAAATGAAGAGCAGGATGACTTCAGGAAAAAAATGGAAAGACTCACACAAACTGATGCTGAGTGAAGTGAAAAGACCCAGAAGAACATTTTACATAGCAACAGCAACATTGTGCAATGACTAACTTTGATATTTCTGCTTAGCAATGTAAGGATCTAAGACAATTCCAAATGACTCAAGATGGAAAATGCTATCCACATCCAGAAAAAGAATTACGGAGTTTAAATCCAGATCGAAGAAAACTATTTGTGCGCTCGCTCTCTCTCTCTCTCTCTCTCTCTCTCTCTCTCTCTCTCCTTTCTCATGGTTTTTCCCATTCTAATTCTTCTTTGCAACATGACTAATATGAAAATATTTTTAATATATGAATGTATATGTAAAGCCTGTATCAGATTGCATGCCATCTTGGGGTGGGGAGAGGGGAGGGATAGGGAGAAAATTTGGAACTCAAAATCTTATGGAAGTGAATGGTGAAAACTAAAAATAAATAAATTTTAATATATATACACACATACATTATATATACATTATACATATATGTATATATATAATGACTATATAAAGTAATAAAATAAAGTCCTTCATAACCAGGTCCAAAGCTACCCTGTTTTTGTCTTTTAAAAAAAATTATGAACTTGTCACACACGAAGACTTGTTGTATATTTGCATATACAACAAAGCAGTGTATATAAAACCATAAATCTCTTCATCTTTTAAAAGTATGTAACAAATTAAACATGGAAGTACCAGCTCTGCTCTGCTTGTCTATGTCTACTTCTTAGAGTAACAACAATGTGGCTAGCAGCTACTGTGGCTATGTAAGACCAACAGCAGCACACAGGAAAGGCTGACGATACAGGTTCTTTGGTCTCCTTTTCTAAGGAAAGCAAATTTAAGGGGTTAACGATCTCAGTTTAATCAAACATACAAATATAATTCACTTAGTTCAGGGGGAAAAGATCAGCCCCCTGAACTTCGGGGCATATACAAACAGAAATTACAAACATCAACAGACAGACCTTGTCTGATTCAAATCACAATTCATAGTTACCAGAGAAGCATCAACATCTATCTGGCTTACAAAGCTGGGGGGGGGGTGGGTTCAATGGCTTGCTCAGAGTCTCCTCACCCACATTCTTTCAAAAGTGAAACACTAGCCTTCTGACACACATACACCATTCGAGACCCTGAGGGCTCCAGGCTCACCATTTAGTGTGAGAAACCACAATGGGAAAACTCCAACCACCAGCACCATATCATATACAATTCAATGACTCTCAATTGACTTAGTGCTGAGAAACATTCCAAGACAAAAAAGATTCCACTTTACCTGCCCCATTCAAACAAAGGCCAGAATCATTAAAGGCACTTAAGAGAACAGCAAAAAAACCCTTTTCTGATTACCACTACATGGAGTTTCTTCTTTTTTTCTGCAGAATTCTAAATGTCTATTGACATTTTTCTTCTTTTTTGTATGTCTATCAGTAGCACAACTCCTGCTATACTTCTCTCAATAAATTAAACCTCTTGCAAAACAAATATATTGTGCCTGAGACACAAGCCTTGTTCTGCACCAGTTCTCAGCTAAGAAGCAGGAAATTTCAACCTATCTTTGCAGACTGATGACACATTATTCCATTTAATGTACACTAGGGTGTTACTGAACTGGCCTTAATTCTAATAGAGGATATTCCATCTCTTTGCTTTTCCACTGATTCTCGCCTTTCCCTGGAATATACTCCTCCTCACCTCTGCCTCTTAGAATCCCTAGAATCTTACAAGGCTTAGTTGAAACACTACCTTCTACATGATGCTTTTCCTGATATCTCTAGCTATTCATGGCCACCCCACTCTTCAATTAACTTGTATATAATTATATATAAATTAGGTTAATTCAAACTACTGAATTTAATTACTTAAAATAATTCAGACTACCCATTGGAAGGACAAGTACTGAAGCTGAAGCTTAAATATGTTGGCTATATAATAAGATGATAGGACTCATTGGAAAAGACTTTGATGTTGGGAAAAACTGAAGGCAAAAGCAGGAGATGGCAGAGGATGAGATGGATGGATAGATAGTGTCATAGAATCAATAAATATGAGCTTGGACATAGATAGTGAAGGATAGAATGGCCTGACATGCTAAGGTACAGGGGTCATGAAGAGCTGGACACGACTGAACAAATGAACAATAAATTATATATAACTATATAACTTTACATCTAACTATAACTATATATGTGTGTATATACATATATAAAACTTGTATGTATGTCTATATATCTCCTCCAGTTAGACTGTAAGTTTTTTGAGGGAAAGGACTTCATTATTTATGTCTTCATATTCTCAGTATCAAGCATAGAATATAGTACAATAAGCTGCATTATGCTTTTATAAGAAAAATCTGGGGTCCCCAGAGGAGACGTGGATTCCATTACTGACTTCTGTTCTAGGCAACTATAAGTAACTAAATAGGGATAAGAAGCAAACTTTGGGAAGGGGTCGGGAAAGAGGGAAAATGCACTTTCATTCATAAATGATGCTTCTGTGCATATTTCTAATATGTCTTCTCTTTTACAGCATAAGATTCTTGAGGGGAGGGATGGGAGACAAGAACCATATTATTTTGATTAGCTTAAAAAGCATTAATCATGATGCATGGCCATAAGTTCAAATGCCATCTCTGATGATGACTACCTATGAGACCTTGGGCAAGTCACATCATCTCTTGGGGACTCAGTTTCTTCAACTGTAAAATAAGCAAGTTGAATTTAGTGGATTCCATGTTTCCTTCCACCTCTACATCTATGAAGTGATGACCCTAAGTGTGTTTCCAGACTTGTAGGGGACAAGAGATCTATAACTTGAACTATAACTCTTAGAATGTTGCCTAATGCTTGGAAAGGTTCCCGGTGGTCAAAGGGTATGTGTCCTTATGCAAAATTAAGAATTATTTTTTTGGGAATGCTGACATTGTTCTGTGGGGTGGATTCAAGGAAGAATTAAATAGGATCCCTGCCCTAAAGGTAACTATAAATCAGCTGGGAAGCAAGAATCCAAGGAAGATATACTTTGGGTCTATGAACTTCATTTCTTCCTCAGTTCAGATCACAATCTATTCAGGCATCTTGCGTAACTTTTGTCTTGTCATTCCTGTCCCTAAAGCATCTTGTTAAGCTCCTAGAGTCTTCTTGCTGTGTCTTCTATGAGTTTGTTAATTCTAGTGCAATGACCAATGAGTACAACTATCATCTCTTACATTCAATACGTGACAAGCTTGCCTCCTTAAGTTTTAATTAAAAATGGTTTAATAACCATTTAAATTAAGAAGAGATAAAATACTACAAGTGATTTATAATTGACTTTCAAGTGAAAGGCATAGATCATAAATGGTGTAGCTTCTAGAAGGAGAGCGATAACATATAGATAAACAGGGGTGGGGAACCTGTAGCCTTGAGGCCACGTGGGGCCCTCTAGGTCCTCAGGTATGGCCTTTTGACTGAGCCTTTTATGGAACAAATCCTTTTCTTAAGGCGATTTGTTCTGAGAAGTTTGGATTAAGTCAAAGAGCTGCACTTGAGGACATAAAGGGCCACATGTGTCCTTCAGGCCACAGGTTCCCCATCCCTGATTTTAGGATATCTAGGAAGGCTTTCAAAATAGAGATGGAATTTGAGTTAGGTTTTGGACGATGACTAAAATTTGGGTAGGCAAAGGAAAAGCAAGGAAGGCATTTCAGGCTGGGAAACTGATATACTGAAAAGTGTCAAAGATGGAAAATACAAGCCTTGTCAAGTAATAGTGAGTTTGACCAGAGCAGGCATATCACCAAGGGGAAGAGTGAGTGTTAAGGCTAGAAAAATAAATTAGAACTAGATTATGGATGGCTTTGAATCCTGAAATAAGCCATTTTAACTACCTTCAGACAATGGGAAGTCTATGAAGGCTTGTGTGTTACAATGACATAATCAACATTTTAGGAAGGTATTCTCTGATGACAGGGCAGGCAATGAGGCATAGCCATTTCTGAGCCTTGAGTACAAAACCATCCTTTGACATACTGGCATGTGAACTTGGGCAAGTCAGTGACCCCAGGCAACTCTCTAAGATTCTAAATTGCAGATAAGATGCCAACTTGCATTCATGCTAGTAATATTAATCATAAAGAACTAGAATCGTTTAGCACTTTAATGACTGCAAGGTGTTCTTTAAATATCTCATTTTATATGGCATATGATAATGATTGAATACCACTGTGCTATTAGAAATGATGATCTCAATGGTCTTAAAAAAGCACAGAAAGACTTGCATGAAATAATGAAGAGTGAAATCAACAGAACCAAGAGAACATTGTATACAGTAACAGCAATATTGTTTTAAGAATGACTTTGACCGAATAAGTTATTTTGACTATAATAAATATCTAAATTAACTATGAAGAACGTAAAAAGACACTATCTCTATCCAGAGATATAGAGAATATATAGAGAAAAAGATAGATATCTATAAATATATAGAATG
The DNA here is from genome assembly GCF_011100635.1 of Trichosurus vulpecula. Classification (NCBI taxonomy): domain Eukaryota; kingdom Metazoa; phylum Chordata; class Mammalia; order Diprotodontia; family Phalangeridae; genus Trichosurus; species Trichosurus vulpecula. Next base: position 375,070,539 of record NC_050576.1, read on the forward strand.
TGTACATATATATATGTATATATATATATATATATATATATTTACATATACACACAGACCTAATTGTGTCTAATGGTAGCCAAGGTGTGGGGGAGGGGAGAAAAAAAGAAGGAAAAAAAGAAATTCGCATGCTAATTTTGTTGTATATTTGAAAGGAACAGCAAGTTGTGTTTAGTAGATTTGCAGTTTCATGTATAATCATCTTTTTTATGGTAATATGTTATGGAAATGCTTGTTTTATTCCATGAATGTATATTAATGTTATAAAAGGGAAAAACCCCAAATTTTCTTAGTTTAGTCTCACAAAAACCCTGGGGGGGTAGGTACTTTTAGTATCCCCACTTTATAGATGAGGAAACTGAAGCACACAGATGTTAAATGACTTGCCCATGTTATGCTACTATTAAGTATCGGAAACTACATTTGAAGTTAGGTCTTCCTGACTTCCAGGTCCAGTACTTGATCCACTTCTAGGTGGTAGAAGTTTTCTCATAGGGCATTGCCAGCAATAAAATCATAAGTCTCATCCAAAATTTCTCTGATCATGGGAAATAAACCATTGTGCTTTACATATTACTTAATAGAAAAATTAATTCAAAGATGTTTACCAACCTAAACAATGAAAAACAGCATAATTCTGCTTCCAGATTAATACAGTCCAAATCAAAAGTACTATAATGGGGAATGTGAATATTTTAGATATGTTGATATGTATCAGAAGCTAAAAAGCTGGTTGTGATCTACCATTAAAATATATTTTGGATGATGAGACTTCAGGTTACTTCAAGATCATACCTACTGAGATTTCCACAGGGGAACAATTTAAATTATTTTTTAATCAAGCCTGCACTGGTGCCTCATGAGAAGAGAGGATATATAATAAGATCATTAATAGAAAACAACAAAGCTTTGAATCTCTACTAGCTTTCGACTGAAATGTGCTCATGCAGTTTAATGATTAGCATCTCCCCTCCTATCAATTCAAAGCCAAACAACTTAATAGAGGTCAATTCTTTTTTCAAGGTTACTTGTGTGCTGAACCAATACTTCATTTAAAAATAATGTTATAGTCACATGAACTCTTGATTTAATGGTTCCAAAGCCTCAAATATAGAACCAAGGCCAAGGGGGTGGGGGAAGGAGAAAATAAACCGAACCTGGAAAATTGACTGAGATATAAAACCTTCATCATTCAGCATAAAAGTGGGCAGATATGAACCCAAATCAAACTTATCCTTTTATTTTGGAATTTATCTGTTTCCCACCAAATTTTGTTCTTCTATATTTATTTTCTCAATTCATGTACTTTTCCTACTTTGAGTTACTATCACTACCTGCTGAAATTATGATTATTTTCAATTATCCAGAAGTAATAAGAGCAAAAGGTGACAATTCTATCGTGCTTTACAGTTTTACATTATTACATTTAGTTCCATAACTACTCCTGTAAGGTACGCACTGTTTGACTTAGTTGTATTTGTGGAATGGAAACTAGATAAATAACAGAGAAAGTAAAATAAATATATCTCCCATGACCACACAAAGATTCCCTGAGCCCTGATTTTCCAATGAAAAGAGAGAAAGAAGAGATAATAAAATCCAAAATTCAGTTATCCTTTCCACATTGAGACTTTCCACATTGTGGCTTTGATATATTGCAAATTGAAATAAGAAACTAAATGAGAATTTCGGGGGAGTTTGTGGAAGCCATGGATGGATGACATATGAAAGGTGGCAGATGACACAGAAAAAGTTTAGAAATTCAGAAATGCAGAAAATATATGTATAATATTGTATAATATCAACATATTTTATCTTTTAATACCATAATAATTCAGACTTCTTAGGGACAAAGAGAGGGCTAAAAAATTTTACTTGAGTTTTTTAGATAGCAGGGTAGAGGGGATGCTGTACCTCTAACCCTTGGGATGTGGAAGGAATAACTGTAATATAATGATATTTAAAGAAAAAAATAATATTACTAGGCATTACATTAGAAAAACAAAAAGCATAGTGGACGGTAAATTTGAATCAGAGCCAGGAAGACCTGGACTAAGTCTTGGGTCTGACACAAGCTGTCTAACCCTAGGTCAATCGCTAAACTTGTCAGGGCTCTAAACTAGGGCTTCTTAAACTTTTTCTACTTGTGATCCCTTTTCATGTTTCTGCACCCTTCCTTGGCATTGCATGGCCTGAGGGTTCAGAACCAAGGCTGCAATGAAGTTGACCAATACAACATGGGCAAAAACTGCCAGAAACACTTCGGATTCACTAAGCATTTGATTTTCAGTTAATTTTTGGTTGTTGTGGGTTCAGATCCCTTTTACTGTTGCCAAATTTTTCACAACCCCTTGGGGTCATGACCCACAGTTTAAGAAGCACTGTGAGTTTAAACATCTCTCTAAGAAAATAAGCTACTGGAAAGAAATCACCTTGAATTGGTAGAAGAAATTTCCTCATCTGGGAGTTCCTATATCAGTGAAATCAAAGTTCCTGTTATTATCCCTGTGTCTATCCACAAATTACAGAAAGATTATGCTCCAAATGTTTACTGTCAAGTTGTGTGGAATTGGTACTATATCTCAAGACTAGCCTTCAAAAGCTAATTTAATACATGATGCAGCTAAACCAATAGTAAGAGTTGTATAGCCCAACTGATACTTATAATACCCTTTCTATGGGTAAATGTAAGTTCAGTGATTTTCCTAGTGAGCTGTCTTAGGCAAAGCAAATAACTGATTTTCTACACGAATAACAGGTCTGCCACTTATTAGTTTGGACAAATAACTCAACATTTTAGAGCTTCAACTTTTCTCAACCTTAAAGTGGTTATATTGAAGAAAAAATTTACCAGCACAAAACTGAAAAGTGTAAATGCACTACCAATAAAGATGAAATGAAAGCAATTGTTAGGAGCTATTTTGCCAGTGTTATGCCAATGATTGGCAATCTGAAAATCTAAATTAAATTGATGAATATTTACAAAGATATAAACTGCCCATATTAGCAGAAGAGGAAACAGAATACCTAACTAACCCTATCTTATAAAAGAAATTGAAAAAGCCAAAAATGAGCTCCTTAAGAAAAAGTCCCCAAGGACCAGATAGACTTACAAGTGAATTTTACCAAATATTTAAGGAACAATTAATCCCAATGTTATGTAAGCTATTTGAAGGGAAAAAAACAGATAAAGGAGTCCTACCAAATTTTCTGTGACACAAATATGTATTTAATACTTAAACCAGGGAGAAAAAACAGAAAAAGCAAACTTTGGGGTAATTTCAATATTGAATATTGATGCAAAATTTAAATAAAATGCTAGCAAGGAGACTACAGGAATATATCACAAAGGTAATACACCATGACCAGGTGGAGTTGATACCAGGCATGCAGCTCGGGATAAATATTAAGAAAATTGTAAGCATGATTGACCGCATCAGTAACAAAAACAACAATCATAGAATTGCATGAACAGATGCAGAAAAATGTTTTTGACAAAATACAATATCCATCCTATTAAAACACTAGAAAACACAGGAATCTATGTATCCTTTCTTAAAATGATAAGTAGTGTCTATCTAAAACCAAGAACAAGCATTATCTGTAATGGGAATAAGCTAGAAGCCTTCATAATAAGATGAGATGTAAATCTAGGATGTCCACTATCACCATTACTATTGAATATTATACTAGAAATGCTAGCTATAGCAATAATACAGGAAATAAAAATTGAAAGAATGAAAATAGGCAATGAGGAAACATAATTGTCTCTTTTTAGATAATATAACAGTCTACTTAGAGAACCCTAGAGAATCAACTAAAAAACTATTTGAAACACTAAAGGACTTTAGCAATGTTGCAAGATATAAAATAAACCCATATGAAAAGGGGTCTATCTGCTAAGGCAAATGCAGGGACGATATGGACACAATTACAAAACACTTTTGACACAAAGACAAATCTAAACATCTGGAGAAATATTCATTGCTCATGAATAGACTGAACCAGTATAATAAAAATAAGTCCATTCAAATGAATTTATATATTTAGTGCCATTCTGATCAAACAACCAAAGAATTATTTATAGAGCTAGAAAGAATAAAAATAAAACTCATCTGTAAGAAGAAAAAGATCAAGATTATTGGAAGAATCAATGAAAAAAAAATATGAAGGAAGGTGTCCTAGCAGTACCAGATTTCAAACTATTTTACAAAGTGATAATCATCAAAACAATCTGGTACTGGCTAAGAAATAGAGTAGTGGATCAGTGGAATAGATTAGATACACAATACACAGCGGTAAATGACCATAATGATCTAGTGTTTAATAACCCCAAAGATCCAAACTTTGAGGGCAAAAATTCACGTTCGACAAAAATTGCTGGGAAAACTATAGAGCAGTTTTTCAGAAACTAGGTATATCTCTCATATCACACACAAAGATAAGGTTAATATGGGTACGTGGTTTAGACCAGGGGTGCAGAACCTGTCAGATCTATGGATAAGAGAAGATTTTATGACTAAACAAGGGTAGAAAGGATCATGGGAAATAAAATAAATGATTTTGATTACATGAAATTAAAAAAGATTTTGCACAAATGAAACCAATGAAGCCCAAATTAGAAAGGGGTAGAGGGAGAGATTACAGCAAGTTTCTTTCATAAAGGCATATTTTCTCAAATATAAGGAAACAAGCCAAATTTATGAAAATAGGAAACATTGCCCAATTGATATATGGCTAAAGGATATGAAGAGGAAGTTTTTTTTTGTGGGGGTGGGAATCGAAGCTATCAACAGTCACATGAAAAATGCTTTAAATTACCTGTCAGATTGGGTAATATGACTGAAAAGGAAAATGATAAATGGTGGAGGTGATGGAGAAAAAAATGGGACACATGCACTGTTGGTAGAATTGTGAACTGGTTCAACAATTATGGAGAACAATTAAACTATATAATACTGTGCATCCTCTTTGACCCAGCAATATCAGTTTTAAGTCTTACCTCAAAGATATCAATGAAAGAGGAAAATGACTTCTATGTACTGAAATATTGAGTGGCTCTTTTTAGGGTGGCAAAGTATTGGAAATTGAGGGGATATTCATCAATTTGGGAATGGCTGAACAAGTTGCTGTATATGATCATGATAGAATACTACTGTGCTATAATTAGTGACAAAGAAATGGTTTCAGAAAAACCTGGGAAGACTTATATGAACTAATGCAAAGGAAAGTATATAGAACCAAGAGAAAATTATACACAGTAACAACAATTTTATAATGAGGATAAAATGTGAAAGACTTAGTTATTTTGATTAATACAATGATCCAAGATGATTCCAAAGGACTATTGATTAAAGATGTTATCCACCTCCACAGAGATATTTGATTGACTCTGAGTAAAGATTGAAGCATACTTTTTCACTTTCCTTATTTTTCTTGCTTTGTTATTATTTTTTGCAACATAGCTAACATGGAAATATATTTTGCATGATTATACATGCATAATTTATATCATATTACTTGCCTTCTCAGGAGGGAGGGAGAGAATTTGGAATTCAAATTTTTAAATGAATGCTAAAAATAAATGAATAAAAACCCCAATATGTTTCAATTATATAACCAAAGATTGTTCTTGCTCTAATATTCTAGACATGATCCTATGATCATTAGAATCTGTGGTATAATTTCAGGGATTCTAGGAAAAGTCTTTCCAATATCACATCTCTCTCATCTATTATTACCTTAAGCTCCATAAATGTAGAGATCCATTTCTTTAGTTCATTTCTTTGGATTCTGTTAACATACAAGCAATAGATTTTAAATTCCCACCTTTCACCATCCCTCCATCCTTCTCTTTTCCCTCTTGCCCCTCTCCTTTCTTTCTCCTCTTCCCTTCCTTCTTCTCTCCTTCCTTTTTTCCTTATTTCTTTCCCTTCTTTTTATCTTTCTTTTACAAGACAGGGAGTCCTTGCCTCCACCTCAAGAATTACACAGGTCCCAAATTTCTCAACTGATTCTCAATCAGAGGTATGAACTACATGTGAACAAGGCTTAGACATTTCTATCAAATTGATTAATAAATTAATGATTTTAACTAGAATTTATGTAGCACTTGGAGGTTTTCAAAATGTCATATATGTTAACTAAGTGTAGAAAAAATACTGATCAATTTAGAAATAAATACGGCTGGAGGAAATGAAATGACGCCACATAGGAATTGTGCTGGGACTGGATAAGTTCTGTCATGGTCTTTGGGCTTTAGATAAAACACTTTGAAACAGAGAGAGTTCTAGTCAACCTCCTTATAAGTAATTATATAGAGGGGAGGAGATAAGCTTTGGCCTCCTACTGTACTCCTAGAGCAGAGGAAGACTAAGTAAACTTAAAAGGCAGAAGATTTTGCACTTTCCAATGGCATACCAGCAGCATTTCTGGAATCCATGAAGACAGTGTCTCTGTAGGGAGTCAAGAACAATCTAGAAATACCAAAGATAAGCAGCATCAAGGATTTAATAAAGAACACAGCCACACCATGTCTAATGGGATAGTTTAATGGGCACCCTACAAGAGGAGGGAAAGACTTTCAGTAAACAGGAACTGCGAATTATTCCCTTGTCACATGTGCTTTCCAAGCTTAAGTCAACTTTTCCATGGACTCTGTATGTAATGATGGAAGACTGTGGCATTTTCTTTCCCTTTTGGCAGAGGCAGGGGGCAGGAAGGGGATGTATTATGACAATTGCTCTTACTATACCACTTTACTCAATGTTCCTTTTACAGATTTTAATTAAGTCTAACTAAATGATTCAAGCTGATAATCACAGGGTAAAGCACATCTCTGATCAATACAATGAGTCAAAACAATTCCAAAGGACTCACAATAAAAAATGTTATTCACCTCTGGAAAGAGACCTGATGAAGTGTGAGTGCAGAGTTCAGCCTATACCAATAGGAAGATACTACTAACCCTTCGGGACTGTCTTTAGAACCCTGAAGGGAGAAATATTAGCCAAGCTCTAAAGGACCTGATTTTTTCAATGAGAATGGGAGTTAGCAGAGAATATATTGAAGCATATGCTACAACATTTTATTTCAGTTTATTATAAAGTAGATTATCAAATGACTTCCTGAATACAAAACAAGGAGTTTTGACAGGGAGACAAGGCAGTGGTGGGATTCAGCCTGTTTGCCCCTGTTCAGTAGAACCGGTACCTAATTGTAGGTTGAGTTCTGAGAACACTTTGTTAGCAGGGGTGGGGCGGCACCTCAGCTTGGTTCCATGGAGAACCACTTGTTAATTCATTGAATCTCACCACTGGAAAGGCACAAGACACTTGGGAGAGAAGGGTACCCTGGGGGGCAGGATGGAGAAGGGAAAAGAAAAGTGCCAAAACTAACTCCAACTACTTCACTGTTTTACAACATATAGCACTATAATATTCATCCAGGCCATAGGTCTGCCTCTTTGCATATATCAAAGCCCTATGGGAATTATTTAATATAATTTATCAATTACATAATAATATAAAGCACTTAGCACAGTGCCTGGCAAATAGCAGGTGCTTAATAAATACTAATTTCTTCCCTCCTTCCATCTATTTCACCCTTCACAGGAATATGTTTGATGATAACTAGAGACATCAATTTTTACAACAAAATTCTAGGAGGCTCAGTGCAATGGAGAGGGATACTGCATCCACAGTCAAAGGATCTGGATTCAAACCCTAGTTCTGCCACTTATCACCAATGGGACAAGTCATTTATGAACAGGATGACATATACAAATACGTATATATGTATATACATACATACACATATATACCTATACATATATTTGCATATATATTTACATGTAAAATAATTTGAACATTCATTTTTAAAAATTTTAAACTCCAAGTTATCTCCCTTCCTCCTCATTGAGCAGGTGAGCAATTTGATACAGATTATACATGTGCAGTCATGCAAAATATATTTCCATATTAGTCAAATTGCAAAAGAAAACACAGACTAAGAAAAGACAACTAAAGAAAGTTTAAAAAAATAGCATGCCTTCAGACTCCATCCATTTTTTCTCTGGAGGAGGATAGCATTTTTTCATCAATAGTTCTTTGGAACTGTCTTGGCTCATGGTATGGCTGAGAATAGTTGATCATTGTACAATGTTGCTGTTACTGCGTACAATACTCTGATTCTTCTTATTTCACTTTGCATCAGTTCATGTAATTCTTAGACTGGATGACTTGTAAGGTACCCTGTAGTTCTAAATCTATGGCGCTAAGCTTACAAAATACTGCTAGCATGAATGAAGCTAACATTATAGCTCCACTATGTTTCTCGTTATATTAGAGGTCACGTTCTGCATTGTATGGTGTAGGTACTAAGGGAAGACATGCAATGATTGTTATTCATCTGGCCCTCTTCACAAAAAAAAAATCAAATTTGTTTTTTATGAGGCTATCCTGTAAAGTAGAAAATCTTTAATTAAGGAGAAAATTTTAAAAGCTTCATACCCCAGAAAGGGTGGCACAAAATAGGTTACAACTGCAGCATGGATTGCAACAAGAATGCTCTCCTCCTACCACAAGTATTACTCTTAGGACAAAATGTTCCCTACTAATCATGCACTGTCCACGCAACAGCCACTTACATCCTGAGCTCCAAGCATTCACATGGGTGTGTCTAAGGGCAAACTGGTCATCAATCAGCAAGATTGACTGTAGGCAAATTTGTAAACCAAGTGCCTTGCTTTGCAAATTCCCCTATCCCTCATTCTGTGTTCCCTCCTTACACTCTTTTCCCCCCACAAGCCAGGAATCCTTGGGTGTGTGTCTAATATGGGCTTTCTTTTTCTCCAAGATTTGGCTTTGAATTTCCTACCCCATTCCAAAACAGGTCCCTTCCCTCTAACTAAAAATGTAATTAAACATGTCACCCCTCCTCCTCCCTGGCTCACATCCCACATCAAAATAATTCTCAGTCCTCGGTAGTCTCCCTAAAAATGAAAAATATGTGTAGATTTATTTTTCATACACTACTCAAAATATATTCTAATATTTGCTTTCAGAAATTGGAATGGGAAAGGAGAGAGTAGGTACAGGGTACAACAGGATCTCACTTACCACAGGTGTGGATAAAAGTGTCAGGGTAGGGGACGGGATTCTAAAAGTAAAGAGATTATCTGGTTAGGTCAATTCCACCTCCTAAGGTGGAAGAACTGACTTTGCAGGGTAAGAGCTATGGTTTTGATTATTTAAAGTCATCATGACAAGAGAAAACAAAACAGAGTGGGAAAGAGAAAAAAAGATGGGAACAAAGGGCTTACAAGGGGAAAAGTCTATCTTTTTTGTTGCTACTATTTTATTGATGATGGAAGTTGGAAAAAATAATATTTCTCATTATACAGCAGTATTTTGTATACAGGCTTGTATCATAAGTCTCTGTTAGTGGTTCGGAAAGATCTTTAGGAACAAAAGACAATTCTCCTCACTATGTTGTTTATATATTGTTTACCACTTAGCACACCCACCCACCCAACCAAACCCACCTATACATATACATATATATGTATGTGTATATACACACATACACATAATATATATAATATATAAACATATATATGTGTATATATATATGAATTGGGGCATTAGTGTATGCTTAATAAAGGCTAATTAAGATCAAGACTTTTTTTGACCCAGCAATACCACTTCTAGGGTTGTATCCCAAAGAGATCACACAAGTGGAAAAGGGACTTGTATGTATAAAAATATTTATAGCGGTTCTTTTTGTGGTGGCAAAGAACTGGAAATCAAAGGGATGCCCATTAACTGGGGAATGGATGAGCAAGTGGTATATGAATGTAATGGAATATTCTTGTGCTATAAGAAATGAGGAAGATACGGACTTCTTAAAAACCTGAGTGAGTGGAGCGGAACCAAGAGAAAATTATACAAAAACACAGACATACTGCTTCTGTGATGACTAACCTTGACACACTTGACTCTTCTAAGCAATACAAGGTTCAAAGACAGCTCCAAAGGACTCATGATGGAAAGAGCTATCTACATCCAGAGAAAGAACTATGGAGTCTGAATGCTCTCCTTTTTTTTTCTTTTGTTTTTTTTTTCTCTCTTTTCTTTGGTTTTGTTTCTTCTTTCTCATGATTCATTCCATTGGTTATAATTCTTTACAACTTGACTACTGTGTAAATAAGTTTAACGTGAAGTCATATGTAGAAGATATATCAGATTCTATGCTGTCTTGGAGAGGAGGCGGGGAGGGGGGAAGAAAATCTGGAACTCAAAATCATGCAGAACTGAGTGTTGTAAACTAAAAATTAAAAAAATCTTAATTAAAAAAAAGATCAAGACATTTTTGAGTATTTTTTAAGAGTAGAGTGGAAGGTTTGATGATACCGGATTATGTAGGCTATTGAACATTTGAATGGAAAAGAGTAAAATTTAGCATTACCTTGAATGCTACCCCAAACCCAGCACCAGCTTGAGGGAAAACTTAACACACAGTGAAGTCACTATAACTCATATATATATATATTTTTTAAGGTTTACAAGGTATATTCATCATTGCTACTACCCCCATAAGTTCGGTAAATTTCCTCAAAATCGATTTAGCTAAAGGCCAGTCTACTTTGTTTGTTCATGAATATTCAGGAGCATAATTCTAAATATAACCCTATTGTTAGCATGGGGAACAATGATTGGGCACAAAAGTTTGACTGAAACAAGTAGGTTTTCTATTGAAGGAGAGGTTGTTGATCATTTTTTTGTCCTGGACCCCTCTGGTAGTCTGGTAAAACCTATGTACCCCTTTTCAGATGTTTTTAAATGTATCAAATATATAAAATGTCAAATGAAGCTAATTATATTGAAATGTGGTTATCAAAATACATATTTTTTTTAAATCAAGTTTCACATGCAGCTTTTGCTGATTGCTCTGACATTCTACCTGCCCTCCTCCCCCCACCTCCCAACGATCTCTCTCCCAGTGATCTTTCTTCTGGTACACTCAAAGATTTCAACATAATTTAGCATTTAGTTACATATTTTATCATTTCATATATGCAGTGATGTGATGAAGCTGGCTCAAATCAGCACATGAGACATGATTATTAAATTTTCATTGTGAGCATTTAAACCTCATAAACCAGTAAACGCTGTAAGTCAGAGCTTGATTTGTTGCTTTGTTGATTTCTAGAATTTAAAAGGTGATGGAGAAAAAAATAATACAGATTAAACTTAAAAATGTGTTATTCATACATTTTTTTAGATATCAAGTTGTTAAACATTTACTAGCACATTGATACATGTTTTATATATCCATCTCCTTAGGGATGGAGGACATAAGCACTTCTATTTCTTCTATAACCCACAAAACATTAGCATGGTGTTGAACTTGTAGATAGTAAATATTTATTGTTTGATTTATTAAAATTATCTGGTGCATCCTTGGGAATAACTCCTGCATTATCAACAGGACCCTTGTTTAGGAAATGCCAGGTTCCAAGAACATTCATATTACTACTGTTCCAGGTATGATGAAAGATATCTTTTCTTTTAGGATATGTTGACTTTTATCTTTTTTGTTGACTTCTACTGACTGTTCACCATAGCTTTGAGTATATATTTTAATAATGTCCACTCATTTTGTTCTTCCAAAGGAGACTTTATTTTAAAATATTTATTTTTAATAATGAAAGTCTAATTGTAGGGTTCTGTGACTCAATCTTTAATAAGTTTTTCAAGATTAGCACCACAGTGAGCTACATGGATATAGAGTATGCATATATAAATACACACATTAGTAAGATGATCTCATTTAGAATGAAGAGGATATAATTTTCATTCTGATCTTAAAGTTATCTGTGATAAAAGATATTTTATAATGGATCATGAATAAAAACCTCAACATGAAACACTTCAAAGATCTTAAGACATAGGCAAATACATTCCTTTGATAACAGTATTTTGGATGATACTTTAATCAAAGAGGGGAAGAAGGTACAAGAAGAATTAAAGGTAAAATAATTTTGGTGATGGAAATAGTTCCACTTATTCTCATAGTATCCAGCCCTCTTTGATAATCTACTCTTTGTTTTGAATTTATAACACAAATAAGGCCAGTTCACATACTTGCAAAAATGTAAGGATAGAGATGAAAATTATATTATAATCAGACCAGAGTTATAGATACCAATACTTTCAATTTAGCTGGAACAAAAAGGACATTTATTCAAGTGACCTGGAAAATGTTTTAGAACCATTATTTCTAAGGTTATTCAAATAGATTAAGCCAACTACTTTTCTAAATTCAGCGTCAGAGACTCATTTTTAACATCTATCTTTAGATTTTGTTAGTTTAAGTATGTTTCTTTGGGGGGGGGAGGCAGGGCAATTGGGGTTAAGTGATTTGCTCGAGGTCGCACAGCTAGTAAGCCTGTCAAATACCTGAGGTCAAATTTGAACTCAGGTCCTCCTGACTCCAGGGCCGGTGCTCTACTCACTGTGCCACCTAGCTGCCCCAAGTATGATTCTTTTAACATTAGTTCCGCTAAGAATACTTTCTCCAGAGCTCTTTATAAACTATTAATTTTCCAAAGATTAATTCTTAGAGGGTGAATTTATTTTTGGAGGTATGTAAATTACTCCCAAAAAACCACTGAACCTCTACTTTAAATGTTTTGAATCCTTTCCAATGTCAAATTAAGTTCAGTAAAATCAATACATAATTCTATCATTTGTCTTTTTTCCCCCTTTCTCTTAATTTTCCCATGTCTCTTTCTCCTCATTCTGTCCAATCATTGGAGGGAACTTCTACTCAGGACAATAGCTTGTATTCAGGCGCTGTTCAGAATCGAATACGTTTTCTTAAATTAGGCATTTTTAAAAATATCAAACATCCCAAAGCCAATTAAAATGTGACACAAAATAAAAATATCCTTAATGAGTGGGTCAATGAATAAATTAGCTTAGTGACTTTTACTGAATTTGCTGGGGACAGAAATACAAAAGTGAGGTGTCCCTTGATCTCAAGAAAGTTATATTTAAGTTGGAGGATTCTATCTATCTATCTGTCTGTCTCAATGTTTATATCTCTATCTATCTAGATCTCTATCTATTCATGACAGTGCTGGTCATGGTGTGATGTTTTGATTAGAAATAGTCTCTGCAATCATGAGGAGTCATTTGACCTCCTCTTTACTGATGCTATGGCAACATTGATTTGACTGCATTCCTCGCAGCAAGAAATACAAGGAGGGGGATAGGAGGAGAGATAGCCATGCAGGGTAGCAGGGCAAATAGCAAAGAAAAAGTGAGAATAGATGAGCGGATAGGATGTGAAACATAATCCAGGGTCTGAGGCTCGCTCATAATATATGTGTTCACACAGTCTAACTTAGGGGTAAGTATGACACAGCCAGCAGGCCAGTGGTTCCGAAACAAAACTGAGTGGATAAAGTTACTCAGGAGTCTCAGAAGACCTGATGGCCTGAAGTAAGCAGTGGCCATACAGATGACAAGGAGGTAAGGAGATAATTTAAGAGCTTAAAGTTCACTGGGTGATGACATAGCAAGTTCTCCATAATGATCCAGAAGCAACAATTGGTGTTTGATATTGCTGTCTATAATGCTCAAGTAAAAGGCCAAAAAGTGGAGGAAAGGCTTAAGCATGTGAGAATTGAGTCCAAGTGCTTTCCATACACACACACACACACACAAACTTAGACAACTCTCCACTCCTTCTATACTCTGCCATTAATAATGATTGATGATGATGACCAGCATTTATATCATATGCTATTATTATCTCTATTTTGTAGATGAGGAAACTGAGGCAGAGGGAGAATGACTTGTACACTGTCACACAGCAAGTAAATGTCTGAGGCCAAATTTGAACCTAGGTCTTCTGGACTCCTGGTCCAGCATTCTATCCATCCTGCCACTTACGCAGCACTAGTATCCTATGATGGGATCAGGTGCTGAAATGAAGATTGCCCTGAATCTGGAGTTAGGACACGGGAGTTCAAGTCTTTTCACTGTTTCCTATTGATTGTGAGATTTTTGTAAAACTTAAGCTCTCTAATTCCCATTTTCCTTACCTATAAAATGAGAAGCGCAATATCTGCTATAGCCACTTGACACAGTTATCGTGATAGGAACAAAGAGTCAATGCATGTGGGGGCAATATATAGATTATAATAAAAGGGCTTTCCTTCACAGCAAAGTGGGATCCAGTATGAAAAATGTAAATTACTACTTTAATTCTAAAACTATATTCTGGTCATTTTTCTAATTTTGTTCTCAGATCTTTGAGTCATTTTTATATTTTTATTCTATCTTTCTCAGATCTATTTTACAGTGAATAGATGTTAAGTATTATTGATCTCATTGGCTATTTTCTTATAACATGTTCATGATTAAAATTGCTTTTTTGTCTTTCAAAGGGTTTCATACAATATACTTCAGCTCATCCATCACTTCTCTCTCCCTACACTTCAAGAGTCATACCAATCAATTTCAAAACTACTCTGGCATTTGAAGTTGTCACAGTACAAATTTGGTCCGTCTAACTCAATCTAATAAGCATCTTACTAAGTACCTGTGATGTACCACCATGCTACATATTGTGAATGGACCTGGAGACACAATACAAACAACACCTCTGCCCCCTAAAAAAGCAAAAAAGAACCCAGGTCTCGCCTTCAAGGCTCATATTGTACTGGGAAGTAGGGATGCAACAATCTGTAAACAGATAAATACATTTAAAATGAAAGCCAAACAGCTGTTCCAGGAGAAAGGCAGCAAGATGCTAATATTCTTTCAGATAGATATCAAGAAGCAATGACAGTCTATTTCTTTTCTGACAAAATAGGGTAAGAAGAGTGGGAGAGAAGAGAACTTTCATCACAGTATCTATGAAGGCATTAATACATTATCTTCTCTCTCTGTCTCTCTCCCTCCCTCCCCACATCTATATCCCTATCCATCTATTTGTTTATCTCTTTCTATCCATATCTCTCTCCATATCTCTGTCTCTGTTTTTGTTGTCTCTCTGCCTCTCATTTCTCTCTCTCTCTCTCTCTCTCTCTCTCTCTCTCTCTCTCTCTCTCTCTCACACACACACACACACACACACACACACACACACACGCACACAGAAATTTACAATGTAGAAATTTAGAGAATCTGAGAAAGGAAGAGTTCTCCACAGTTTCTTGCTCATCTAATTCAACCTTTATCTAAAAATTCTTTACAACTTTTTGTTGTTGTTTTTAGTAGTTTCAGGCAGTCATGTCTGACTCTTCGTGATCCCCTTTTGGGGTTTTCTTGGCAAAGATACTGGAATGGTTTGTCATTTTCTTCTCTAGCTCATTTGACAGATAAGGAAACTGAAGCAAACAGGATTAAACGACTTGCCCAGAGTCACACAGCTAGTCTGAGGCTGGATTTGAACTCAGGTCTTCTTGATTCCAGACCCTGTGCTCTATCCACTGTGCCACCTAATAGCCCCTCTTTACAGCTAATCCTTTTCAATTTTTTTTATGAAACATGGAATTATGTAGAATTCCTAAATAAACAGAACTGCTCACATTTTAGGAAGTCATATTATTTGACAAAGAAAACACAAATTAAAAACAGAGTTGACAGTGAATTATCTTTGTATTTTCAGCAGACATCTACAATGCCTCCAATTAAGTAGCCTTCTTAGAGACTTCTAATGACAAGGAAGTTATTACCTATCAACGTAGCCCATTTTCTTTCTGGATATGCCTGATTATTTCCAAGATTTTCCTTACACTGAACCCTATTCTGCCTTACTCTATTTATCACCAATTGTTCCTTTTTCGAAACAATTCTAACCCCCTACTTCACATGAAAACTCAGTATGGAGGCAAAATACCAATTACTGACTACCCTCATCTGTCTCTTTTTCAATCCTGAGCACTAAAGAAATTTTGCCCCAGATCCAGAGTTCGAGTATGAATCACGGAGAACCTGGGGTCAGTGTGCAGAATAGTCATTACTACCGAGGTTCTGACCAACCTTCAGGTTCTGATTCAATTAAATTTATTATATGTATTATTATTATTATTATTATTATTGTGTGTAAGGCACATCAGAAGGCCTCAAATTAAATAAGGCAAATCTGGTTTAATTTCATTTTATTCTAAGCCAATCATAGCTACAGAACACAAACAGATTCTGTAGTTTGCCCCAGGCCAGAGAGGAAATGCTCTTTGCATTACTGTTAAAACCACCCCAATCTCTACAGGATCATAGCATCATAGATTTAGATTTGGTTCACCTCTTTTCTAGTAATACTGTGCCCAGGATGGGTAGCCTTGTGTAGAGTCTGATCTCAACCTACTTTTTATTATTGTCCCCAGATTCCACCAAAATTTATTCTATCTAACCCATCTAATGATCACCATTTTCCCTGATCAATCAATGAACTTGGGCTATATCAGCTATAGTAGATTGACATTTAAAAACAGTAACAGCATCAAGCTCAAAAGGAAT